>NC_067473.1:147298819-147926218 GCF_947179515.1 Apodemus sylvaticus | reverse complement strand
CTCCTCTCTCCTCCTCTCTCCTCTCTCCTCTCTCCCTCTCCTCCTCTCTCCTCTCTCCTCTCTCCTCTCTCCTCTCCTCTCTTCCTCTCTCCTCTCTCCTCTCTCCTCTCTCCTCTCTCCTCTCTCCTCTCATCTCTCCTCTCTCCTCTCACCTCTCTCCTCTCTCCCTCTCTCCTCCTCTCCTCTCTCCTCCTCCTCTCTACTCCTCTCTCCTCTCTCCTCTCTCCTCTCTCCTCTCCTCCTCTCTCCTCTCTCCTCTCTCCTCCTCTCTTCCTCTCTCCTCTCCTCTCCTCTCTCCTCTCTCCTCTCTCTCCTCTCATCTCCTCTCTCCTCTCTCCTCTCTCTCTCTCTCTCTCTCCTCTCTCCTCTCTCCTCTCTCCTCTCCCTCTCTCCTCTCTCCTCTCTCCTCTCTCTCCTCTCTCCTCTCTCTCCTCTCCTCTCTCTCTCTCCTCTCCTCTCATCTCTCTCATCTCTCTCTCTCTCTCTCTCTCTCTCCACACACACTCTGAACAGAATCTCAGGGGACAGTGTAAGGCTCTCCTGGTGTCTATATAACCAGTCCACGCTGTGGTTGAGTGTGGGTACCCTCCTGGTCTAACCAACTTAATGTAGTAAAAAATAGTGATTCTGAAGATGTAATTTAGGCCTCAAATTAGTTTCTTCTAAGTTAATCAAAGGATAGCTGAGAGAAACCTCTAGACAACCAGCAGTCAGGAAAACCCAGATCCCTCAAGCATCGAAGTGAAAGGAGATCAATGACATCACACTGAATATGAATGTGAAAGCGGGTAAGTCCCATGACAAAACTACAGAACACACACTGCTGTCTGGCAGCTTTAGTGTAAGGAGTGAGCCATTAGCAAAGCACATCGGACCCCAAGGCTGCTCTCCAGATCACAAGCTGGGTTTTCTTTTGAAAATTTTTAGCAATAGATTTTTTATCTTTTTGTGAGCCTCACTTTAGTTAGCTGTAGTAACTTTCTTTCCTTTGTTTGCTTGGCAAATGTTCCTCTTCATTTGAAGTCACTGCACACAGGCCATCCCTAATTCTATGTTTCATATGAAATGAAGGCCAACTCATGTGAGCCCAAAGACCACATCCTTCTGCAACAATCCCCAGTCACTGGGACCACAATGAGCACGTGAGTGCTGCCAGCTTGGCTAGTCATTGGCGACAAGCGTTCAGTGTGTGTCTAATGACTTAAAGTGAAGAAAGCAAGCCTCATCACATGATGGGAAGAGAGAACTGACTCCCAAGATGTCCTCTGACTTCCACATGCGACAAGATACGAACAGGCTGATTCACAGACACACAAATACATAATGTAATTCAAATGAAAAATAAAAGCGAAAGGAGGGGTATGTTGAAATGTACAGAAACTTTAGAGGATTCTCTTACCCCCAACTCCTTCATTTCCCACTGCCTACCTAAGCAATCAGTAGTGTTTTCCTTCTGATTTTATAAGTAATATACAATTTATTTCCTCTTAATAGTAACAGAAAAAGGAAGAAAAGAGATTTACCCATTTTTAAGTAGAGGAGTTTAAAATTATTAATCATTTCTGCTGTCATGGTTATGTAATAATATACTATTATCACAAAACTATAATCTAATAAATATTGTCACAAATAAATGGAAACAAACTATTTTTATAAAAAATCTACTGTGTAAAGAAAATTCAAATTTATAAATTATTTTTAAGTATCAGTCATATGAAGGATAAATTCATAATTACTTCTCAGGGTAGGGGACAAGGGTATATGAAATTTACTCAGTCTTATTAATATACTACAGGTACTTTGATAACCCAAGAAACACACAAAGGCTTCTGAAGTGTGTTGTATATTCTCCTTTTCTAAGAGAAACATGCAAATGAAGCCTATTTACCTTAAAGACTCAGATAATGGTGTTAAAGTGCCATCTCCCCTATCTACTACACGGAAGAAATTCAGTTGCTCTCCTTCCCGGTACACCAAAAATGTAACTTGTTTGTTGCAAGAGGTCTTTTCCCAGACCTCATCTCGACTGGAATCCATGTACTCAGCAAGCTCCCTGAGGGGGTCTTCCACAGGAACTACAAATGGAAAGATTGATAAACAGGCTTTCAATTCATAGCACATTTCTGCATCTTGCTACAGCAACAGGATCTATATGCTGAATGTATACAACCACCCTGTCCATGTGATAATATGATATGTTCCAAACAGGCTCCTAATGTTTTTATATTTTATATATCATCCCTTATTAATTTTTAAAGAATTTAATGAGTACTGCATTTTCTTTATTTTCCCCGCCTTCCCTCTTTCCTCCAATTCTTACTGTGTCTCTCCTAAATCTTCTCAAATTCATGGCTTGCTTTGTATTAATATGAAAGAAAATGCATCATTATGTTGTATGCCTAAAGACATGTTTAACTAAAAACATGAGGTCACTTATATTCCTGTACAAGGACAGTTGATAAATTTATCTATTGTTATTTTAGCTAAACCCCTTCAGCCTTCTGTGCTTTTAAATACTGCTTCCAACAATCAATGTATTTAAATGTATTATAAATCCCACTTAGATTATAAAATAATCACAAGACAGCCCACACCGAGCGCGCACTCACACACACACACACACACACACACACTCACACCATTGGGAGAGACATTAAAGCAATTAGAGGCAAGAAAGAGCTAGAGACAGGATTCATTGGGAGATTGAATATCTAGCATGCCCAAGGTCCTAGGTTCAGTCTATACCAGCAAAAGAAAACAACAAAATAAAGCAACAACAACAAAGTAAATCTTCGCTTTAAGAATAGACTCTTTCACTCAGGAGGCAGAGGCAGGCGGATTTCTGAGTTTGAGGCCAGTCTGGTCTACAGAGTGAGTTCCAGGACAGTCAGAGTTATACAAAGAAATCCTGTCTTAAAAACAAACAAACAAAAAACAAAAAAACACCAAAAAACAAAACAAAAACAAGAACAGACTATTTCTACAGCTGTTCCTTGAAGTAGTTAAAAGGGCACAAGAACGCCTGTGTGCTAAAGGCCACTGGTGTGCTAAACTGCACTGCGGCAAGGCTCCTCTCCTGACTCGGCATCTTAGGGTGTGTGTGTCCAACCAGAGCACAGGAGGCTCACACAGACCTACTGGAGCCACCAACTCTTCACAACTGTAGCCCAGTGGTAGCCAGTTGTCCTCAAGCTGCCTAACCTTCATTACTCATTAACAAAGCTGGAACACCGTGTGTGCGCAGTGCCCTAAGTGGTGACACCAACAGTGGATGCCACGGAGCAGCAGAGTACTCTCCTGCTGTGCACAGGCTCAAGGTTCACCTGCCAGCACCATAAAGAAAAGTGAAATAAAAAGAAACACTAAAAGACAAATAATAAACTCTGAAAGCAATAAGGTGAAAGTATTAAAAGATGCCATGGTGTAAATTTAACATCACTACTTCTGAAATATAACATTTTGATTTGTTCTTTCACAGTCAGAAAAATGTATAAACCTTAAATGATATCATCCATAGAGCTTCCTGCCTTCCCTGAGACACCTATGTTGCCCGACCTTATTTGTAAGGTTGACAAGGCTGAAATGACAGGCAAATGCCACAGTATCCAGAACTATTTTCAAAATGTAAAGTCCCAATTTCCGTATTACATCACTAAGAAGTAATTATTCCCACAGCCACTAAAGCCATTCCTAAACCAGCACAGGGTGCAGGTGCAGAGGTTGTCTGTGTGTGCCTAACTCTTCATAACTGAACACTCACTGGGAGTCTGCCATCTAAAAGCAATATAGTTTAATGTATAATTTTACAAAGGGAAGTTATTTTTATGCTGTTTTACTTATTATTTTGAGGCAAAGCCTTAACATTTTAATAATTTAATCTTTACCAAAATTATGGACTATGAAGATATAATTTGGCATGTAGGAATAAGCCAGCAATGGAATCTGTACTCAGCTTCCAGTTTTCTAGTATGTGGAGGATCAAAACAGTCTGAAAACCTTCTAAAAACGAGGGTCACTAAGTAGGACTGTTGTGAGCATGGCTCTATGCTCTATGTGGTGGGGTGCAGATGACAAAGCTGACTTGGGACCAGTGATCATGCTAATGAGTTGGCTTCAAACCTTGTGGTGGCTTCAATAGGAATGGCCCCCAAAAGCTCTTATGTTTGACTGCTTAGTCATTAACCCCTGAAGAATAGTACTAAGTTATTTAAGAGTGATCATTAGATTGCTTTAATGTATGCCTACCTTTTCTAGTACTTATTGGTCCACCACGCATAGCCAATACCAGCTTCAAGGTACAACCCTCTGAAATGCTGTGAATAATTAGCACAAAAATAAACTACAATCATCAAATAACATTCAGTGTCAAATGAACCACTAATTATGTGCTGGTTTATTAGTGCTATTACATATTCCCTAAAATATGAAAAAAGATACAACAATATGAGTAAATGGAAGATACTAATACATTTCATGAAATACGGAAAATTTATACATTCTCATAAGCTTTGTAAAAAGGGGGAGCCCAACTTGGAGATGGTGGATCCCAGGCTCCAGAGACAGAGGTAGGTAGATCCCTGAATTCAAAGCCATCCTGGTCTACAGAACATGTTCCAGGGCAGCCAGAGCTACACAGAAAAACTCTGTATCAAAAATACAAAAAGGAGGACTAAGAAAAAGAAAAGCTTAGTCAAAACCCAGAAAACTAGGAAACACAAAATGCATTCAGCAAAATAAAAATAATACAGAAAATCTAGAAGCTCTCCCAAGTTAGTCTTCCAGTTCAATACCACATCTTACCTCCTAATTCCTTTGTCTTAAGAAAAATAAATTACATGACAGGAGAGAGAAAGGTCAGAAGTCAGAAAGCCCATCTGTAACCACTAGTACACAGTGTCGCTTCATAAAGAGAAAATGGGTCCTAGCGAATAAAGTCTCAGTGGTCAGCAACTCTCCCATGCCCTAAACTTGTGAAATGGAAAGAAAAGAAACTGGGCTAGGTGAGAGTGGGTCAATATTCGAAGAAAAAAGCAAAGAGGACGAGAAGTTATACAATCATGCGAGAAGGCAGGGACCAACAGTTTGGCATGAACCTGAAGGGGGAACTATGAATATCAGAGAACAGGAAAAAAGATGGTACCGAGCCAGTACATCAAGAAGCCAGAATTCCTAATGCAACCTGTGATTGGAGAGCTGTTCTGCAGAGGCATGAAGACACCAGCCACGTGGAGTCGTGACACTGAGTACCGATAAAGAAAACAGCCATGTGCAGTCCCAATGCTGAGTACCTATAATGCTGCAATGTGCAGTTACACTCACTTGTAATCATTCAAGCAATAGTCATCTTCAAGCTCCATGTTATTCCAAATTAAGTGCTGCTGACAGATGGGGATACCTTAAGGAAAGGTAATAATAAGTGTTTAAAATTTCAACACCGCCTCTGAAGAGATACATCACTGTTTCATTAACGAGCTTAGAATACTTATGAATGAAACACACTTGTGGTTCAAGGGCTCTTGCCCAACAGTTGTCTTCTTCAATGTGTGGCTGGCACCACTACTATTTATCCTGTAGCCAAGAATGACAACTTCAAAACATCTTTTGTAATCTTCATCACCTTTACCTTTAAAATCTTTCCTTTGCCCAGATTTCTTTAAATACTCAGGGTTTGGCATGGCATATTCACTTTCATTGCAGTACAAGTCTATTCTCCAAGAATGTTAGGAAAATCTCTGAATACTGTTTAGTTTGCCATGATGTAGTATATCTGTGTATTCATGTATATAATATATGAGACAGAAACTAAAAGAAGTCTGTTCAGGATGCTGGTTTTAAAAAAGCATTATAGTCTGGGTGGCTTAAACAGCAGAAATTTGTATCTGGTGGCTCTCAAGGCCTTTTCTGAGAACACTGAGAAAGAACTCTCATGTTCTCTTACAAGATACTATCATGAGACTGAACCCATATGACTTATACCCTAATTTGTCTACTAAAGGCCTCAATCTACAAATGCCATTAATTGAGGATTACCACCCCAACCAAAGAATTATGGGAAAATCTGGGCATGGAAACACACATAATCCCAGTCATTAGAAGACTAAGGGAGTGAGAGAGTGACTCTGAGGCTACCCTGGGCTATATAAGATGTTCCAGGCCAGCATAGACTAACTCTATAGTGAACAAGTATCCAAGAGATCAGCTGTAGAGACATGAAAACTCAGCCATATTGGTGTATATTTACATATTACAGCTAAAATATGATTCTTTTTTGGAGGGGTCTTAGCAAAATTGAGGCTGACACAATTTTATTGGAAACAATCAGACTTCTTATACCTTTATCAGAAACAAAATAAAATTGTGGTTGGCAGGATCAAAACAATTGTAGTTTCTAGAATACAATGATATTCAAACTATACACAGTACACAAGATTAATGTCTGAGACCAACTGTCCTGTCAAGCCTCTGTCTGCTTCACTGACTTTGAGGGAACACAGATACAGAAGTGGCCTGAGTGCTTCATTCCCTATAAGAGGCCCTGATTTCTTAGGAACTGAAAGGCACATAGTGCACCAGGAGCCACAGGCTCTAGCCTGAAAAACTCATGATGCATGTTTCTCAGGGCAGCTAGACCAGGCCAACTCTCGGATTCTCGGCAATGGCTTCCAGTTTGGTGTTTTTGTGTGATTAATGTGTGAGGAAACAAGTGGGTCTCTGTATTTCATGTGCCTTTTCTTGGGCTCTTGTTTTCTTCTGTTTAAATATGATTCTTATGGGTTTTTTTAAAAATAATTTTAGGTAGATATATGTTAAAAATACATTTACATTTGCATTGAGAATTATGTAAATAAAATCACTATAATCTCTTGCTAGTTGAGAACAGAGCCACAGATAATCTCAATAGGCCCAGAAAAGGCCTTTGACAAATGTCTGCAGCCCTTCCTAATACACGCTCTGAAGAAACTGGGAGAAGGAACACACCTCAACATAATAAAGGCTATATGCAACATATGTACAACCAATTTATGCTAAATGGGCCAAAACTTAAAAGTATTGCTTCTAAAATCAGGAACAATACAGGGTGTCCATTCTTGCTATTCCTATTCAATATATTGATCAAAGTTTTAGCTACATTCGTAAGACAAGACATAAAAGGGATAAATATTCTTAGCAAAGTAGAATATAAAATCAAGATACAGAGATCGGCAAAGTTTCTATATATTAATAACAAACTTTCTAAGAAAGAAATCCTCCTTTCCAATTTGTATCCCTTTGATCTCCTTATGTTGTCGAATTGCCCGAGCTAGTACCTCAAGTACAATATTGAAAAGATAAGGAGAAAGGGGGCAGCCTTGTCTGGTCCCTGATTTCAGTGGGATTGCTTCAAGTTTCTCTCCATTTAGTTTGATGCTGGCTACCGGTTTGCTGTATATTGCTTTTACTATGTTTAGGTATGGGCCTTGAATTCCTGTTCTCTCCAAGACTTTAAGCATGAAAGGATGCTGAATTTTGTCAAATGCTTTTTCAGCATCCAATGAAATGACCATGTGGTTTTGTTCTTTGAGTTTGTTTATGTAGTGGATTGTATTGATTGATTTCCGTATATTGAACCAACCCTGCATTCCCGGGATAAAGCCTACTTGATCATGGTGGATGATCGTTTTGATGTGTTCTTGGATTCGGTTGGCAAGAATTTTATTGAGTATTTTTGCATCGATGTTCATAAGGGAAATTGGTCTGAAGTTCTCTTTCTTTGTTGGATCTTTGTGTGGCTTTGGTATCAGCGTAATTGTGGCTTCGTAGAAGGAATTGGGTAGTGTTCCTTCTGTTTCTATTTTGTGGAATAGTTTGAAGAGTATTGGTGTTAACTCTTCTTTGAAGGTCTGGTAGAATTCTGCACTGAAACCATCTGGTCCTGTGCTTTTTTTGGTTGGAAGACTTTCTATGACTCCTTCTATTTCTTTAGGCTTTATGGGGACTGTTTAGATGGTCTAGTTGGTCCTGATTTAATTTTGGTATTTGGTATCTGTCAAGGAAATTGTCCATTTCCTCCAGATTCTCCAGTTGTGTTGAGTATAGGCTCTTGTAGTAGGATCTGATGATTTTTTGGATTTCCTCAGTTTCCGTTGTTATATCTCCCTTTTCATTTCTAAGTTTGTTAATTTGGATATCAGGAAGAGAAATTCTATTTATAATAGCTCCCTCCAAATAAAAATAAGATGCCTAAAAATATACCTAACCAAGTATGTGAATGATCTCTGCAATGAAAAACTAAAGTAATGAAGGAAACTGAAGACACAGGAGACAGAAAAGCTCCCTCCCCCATACTCGTGGGCTGGTAGAATCGATATTGTAAAACTGGCTATGTTAACAAAAGCAACCTATAGATTCATTACAATCCCCATTATACTTCTGATATCCTTCACAAAAATATAAAAACAATCTTAAAATTCATATGGAATCACCAAAGACCACAAAGAGCCAAATCACTCTTTAGCAAATGTTGAGGTTTCATAATACCTGGTTTCAAGTTACAGTACAAAGACTGTAGTGATATTATAAAAAAGAGGATGGCCATGACATGAGAAACAGATATTTAGGAGCCAGCAAGATGATGGCTCAGTAAGTAAGTGTTCATCACTGAAGACTGTTGACCTGAGTTCAATCCCAAAACCCACATGGTGGAAAGAGACCCAACTGAAAAAGAAGGAAGTGACTTTAAGTGAGGGAGGAGATGGATGGTTGGATGGATGGATGGTTGGATGGATGGATGGATAAATGGATAGATGAGTAATGGAACCCACATGCCATGAAAACTGAAAGGAACTATTTGACACGAGGCAGGAGACCAGCAAGGGGGAGGAAAGACTAGGAAAGGTGATGGTATAGGTCATTAGGGGAGGAGCAGATGGAAATTATCTGTATGTGAGAAAATTTCATATGAACCCATCTTGTATGCTAATTTAAGAAAGCAAAAAATAAAAATATTAAAGAGCCTAATTGTCATTTTAATAGGAAGTCAGGATAATTCTACTATGAAACTATGAAACTAAATTAGCCAATGAATGCTATTTTTAAAAAAAAGAAAGAAAAATCGTTAAATAGGAAAGCTAGTACTGATCCTTACATTAATATAAAACGTCTTTATTACATATTTATCTGTGGGTATGCCCACATACCAGTCCACATGTGGAGGTCACAGGATCGTGTTCTGGAGTTGGTACTCTCCTTCTATCTTAGAGATCACGGGGATCAAACTCAGGTCAAGGCTGAGCAGGAGGTGTCCTAAGAGGAGTCATATCACTGGCTTATCAGCTTGTTAGAAAACTAGCACTCTACATGAATGTTTATAACAAGGATCCAGGCAGTTCCATCTCACTTGATCAGAGCAATGATTAGAAGGAAGAACTTGGCTGCTAAAACAGCAAACCCACACACTCTCACCAAAACCACTCGTTACTTCATAGGCACCAAGCAGTAGCCTGAGTTTCACTCATTACTGCTGAATATGTTGGACTGTTACATGATACAAGCATGGTGTCATCTTAGAAGGCGGCAGAAATAGATACTGTACTTCTGCCTCCATAGTATCCATGATAAAGAATGATTTAAAAAAAAAGAAAAAGAGTGTCACTAAGCAAACAATAAAAATAGATCCTAAGTAGGATGAAGAATCTGATTTCCAGGATTATCACATAATAATCTTCAAACATCCAGTTTCATTAAATAACCGTGAATCATTCAAAGAAATAAATAGAATAGCACATTTATAGAAGAAATCAATAACTATTCCTGAAGAAGTACAAACATTGGATTTACTAGTCGAAGGTTGTAAATTATCTATTAAATACACTCAATGACGACTCAGTGCCAGCCCAACCCAGACTCCAACTTATCCAGGGCCATATAGCATGCTATGCTCAAGACTGAAGGACATTCTGTTTTCAGGGGCGAATGGGAACAGAGCCTGGGTTATTCTCAGTAACCACTCATCTAGGATGCTGCACTGCCAGCACTAAGCAAGAGTTAAGCCAAGGCTACCTTAAGAACTACCTTAAGAACTTAAGGCTGCCCTACTTAAAGCTACCTTAAGAACTCCACTGAACTGTTTTTTTCTTTGTAGTTATCACAGTAGTCACAGGTGAAAAGAGTGGTTTTTTTTTGTTTTTTTTTTATCTTCAAATACTCTGTTTTTAACTCTCACTATGGTATGGTCTTATGGCTATCTTTTGCCTCGTGTCCATTTTTCTAAGCGAAATTTCCATGTTTGATATATACAGAATTGTATTTTATGTTATTATGATTGTTTGATGATGTATTCGTATAGAGATTTCAAGATATTAAATATATATCTTGTAAACAAAATAAATTCCAATCTCAAAATAAAAAGACCAAATTAAGTGCATGTGAGTGCAGGTATTGGGTGCCAGCTGAGGCTAAAAGATCCCCCGGATCTGAAGTTACAGTTGGGAGCTGCCTAACATGGGTTGTGGCAACCGAGCTCAGATCCTCTGCGAAAGTGGCATGTACTCTTTACCTCTGAGCCATGTATCCAGCCCACCTACCCACCACCTTTTTAAAAGATTCATTTGAGATAAAAGAGCATATCATATCCTAACATGGACTGCTAGAGTCTCTGAGAAATAAAAGGGAGATAGTTGGAAATCAGCCTTCCTGGCAGCAGCAACACGGCTAGCTTTAGTAGGAAAGAAAGACTAAGGAAATTCTTGGAAACATAACAGGAAACTCCAAATTGTGACTTGAAGGACTGGGTCCTTACTGGGGCTTCCTGTCTTCCAAGAAAGGAGGAGGGGTGTAACTGCTGAGGGCTAGAACCTCTGCTCCAGATGACAGCCTCTGAAAATTTGTATTTTATTTTCAATAACTAACAGCAGGGAGAGGGGGGAGGGAAGGAGCAAGAAAGAGAAGTAGAGTAAGGGAGGAGACAGACTAAGGGCTGCCCGTACACAGGGCAGGATGGTTCTAGAGAAATCCTGTCTCCTGGACACTTGACCGCAACAGTGGCAGATGCCATTTTGAAAAACTCCTATCTGAGTCAGTAGCTGGTCAGCTCTAGAGAGAAAGGCCCCACCCTGCTCAGTTACCCTGGGACCCCGGGACATGTGTCTTGGTACTACAGTCTGAGGACTGATGGTGGGGACAACTTTGAGCCATAACTCCACCTTCCCAAAAAGGGTGGAAATCTTGTTTAAGCTTAGACCTGGTGGAACACTTAAAGCAGGGGTTCTCAACCTGTGGGTCATGACCTCTTTGAGATAGAATGACCTTTTCATAGGGATTGCCTAAGATCATTGGAAAGCACAGATATTTACATTATGATGATAACAGTAGCAAAATTACAGTTATAAAGTAGCAATAAAAATTTTGTGGTTGGGCATCACTACAACATGAGGAACTATATTAAAGGGCCACAGCATTAGGAAGGTTGAGAACCACTAACTTAGAGGCAGACCTCATATACAGGAGGACCAACATAGTGTCTGTAGCTGCCCTACTGCCATGAGCAAGTAGGCAGATGAAGGGCCATGCCACAGCACAGGGGCTGACTGGTACATGAGCCCCACCCCTTCTAGGAGCCACACAGAAACAGGCTCAGCTGCCCCCAGAAGGAACTACACAGAGATAGATCAGCAATTCCCCTATTCCTGGTCCTCCTCACACCCCAAACACATCACAGAGCCAGGACCAACATCCACACCACAGCCCCTTAAGACAAGACCTACATACACACTACACTCCAGCAAGAGACTGCACAAAAGACGATCTTCCCCAGCCCCTCATTCTGTCAGGGAAAGAAAAAGCATACTCTGCACTCCTCACAAAATTCTCTTTCCTTCACCTCAAAAGAAAACCATGCAATTATGTAGTGAGCTTCACATGTGTATATAATGTAATTTGATCGTATTCACTCCCTTTATTCTCTCTCAATCTCCCAGCTACTTTCCCCAGCAGATCCCCTCCTACTTCATGATTTCCTAACTGACCCTCTGGGTTGAATTAGGGCTGCCTACATGGGCATCGGTGTGGTATTTACTAGTGTATGAGAACTTAGCCATGGCCGCAGCACTGAAAAAATTAACTCACTCAGCTCACCAGCCATTGACGGGCAACAGCTTCTAGGAGTGTTGTCTCATAAATGCCCTCCCCTAGTCCAGTCTGGGATGCTCCACCTTACACCGGTAACCTCAGCCTTGAATTCATGAATAGTCATTCCATGTTAATAAGACAATTTCAAGATATCTCTCTCCATCCTTTGGGTCTTAATTCATTCTGCACTTCTTCAGTATTTCCAGAACCTTGAGGCAGGCATGAGGTAGAAGTCTCATTTGGGGCTGAGCATTCAACAGTCACTCTGAGCAATCTGGGCAGTTATGAGTCTCTCTGCATTAACCACTGCCCACTGCAAAAAGAAGCTGCTCTAACTACAGATGACAGCAGCACACATCTATAATTGTAAACATAATATTTCTAAGGCATTTTGACATAGGTCCATTTAGCAAAACAGTGATAACAATCATTTCAAACTCTAAGGTCTACAAGGCCCAGAGCTACGGACTTTACAGTATCAGGCGTGACCTCCCTCCAGTGGTGTGGTGTCAGATCCAATCAGAGAGTGGCTACCCATCACGGTCAGGCCACTACTGCACCATGGGCCATTTACTCTGCAGTTCAGTATTTTAGAATGAAGGCCCACATCTGGGCAAGACCATTGATCAACTTTTTCCCCCAGTGGCTTGCATGGCAACTTCTAGCACAATGAAGAAGTTTCTAGCTTATTTACAGCTTGATTTCTCTATGCCTATTAACACACTTGATTGTGTCCTCAGCACTAGAGTTCTACCATCTGGTTCTGATGGGCAACCAAGAGGAACAGTAGTAGTCTGTATTGCTTTGGCTACCTCTGGGGACTTTCTAACCAATAACTTGTAAGGAAGAATAATACTTCTGGCACTGGGATTTTTGTTTAATAACCTAAGGCTTCTGGGAGTAGCATTAACTACCCATTCAGGATACCTCTAGGTTCAAATTCCCTTTAAAAAATTATTTATGATCACAGTTTTTACTTTTTTGGCTTTTAACTACCCGTCTCTTTTAGCACTGATATAGACAAATGGAAAGATGAACTATTTGCAAAATTTCCATTACTGTGTGGAAGTTACTTAACTCTAATTATTCCAAAATTGCAAATGATCACTCCTAATGTAATACCTGTAAATAACCATTATTTAGCCCCAGCTATACTGAGGGAGACACACTTGGCCCAGGCAACCAAGCCAACCTGCAGGGTTTCCTTTGTGAAGCATTTGCCTTATTCTTTTGTGAGAGTGTGTTATCAGTAATACACATATCTTCATTTGTCCTCTCACTGTCCTTGTACTTCCATACTATGAATAAGAAGATCCTGCTATACCACTCCTGGGCATATACCCAGAGGATTCCCCACCATGTAATAAGGATACATGCTCTACTATGTTCGTGGCAGCCCTATTTATAATTGCCAGATGCTGGAAAGAACCCAGGTATCCCTCAACAGAAGAGTGGATGCAAAAAATGTGGTATATCTACACAATGGAGTACTATTCAGCCATTAGAAACAATGAATTCATGAAAGTCTTAGGCAAATGGATGGAGCTAGAGAACATCATACTAAGTGAGGTAACCCAGACTCAAAAGGTGAATCATGGTATGCACTCACTAATAAGTGGATATTAACCTAGAAAACTGGAATACTCAAAACATAATCCACACATCAAATGAGGTATAAGAAAAACGGAGGAGTGGCCCCTTGTTCTGAAAAGACTCAGTGAAGCAGTATAGAGCAAAATCAGAACAGGGAAGTGGGAAGGGTTGGGTAGGAAAACAGGGGGAGGGAAGGGGACTGATGGGACTTTCGGGGAGTGGGGGTCCAGAAAAGGGGAAATCATTTGAAATGTAAATAAATATATCAATAAATTTAAAAAAAAAGAAGTCTGTTAAGTCTAGATCTTGGCTTATAATGCAACTTCTAATTAAAAGCAGAAAACATTGCTCCTTGGAAAATTAGTTGTACTGGTCAGCTTTTGTCAACTTGACACAAACTAGAGTCACCTGTCAGAGAGAACCTCAATTGAGAAACTCGCTCTATCAGAACGGCAGTGAGAGGCTGGGAGAAGCCACTGGCAAAGGCACTGGCAGTCTCAGCAGCAATGCAAGCCCCAAGACTGATGGAGTCACGGAGATAAGCTGAGGCTTAGCACTCCAAGAAGCCAAGAACGGTCATTAGCGAAGATGCAGCTTCAGTAGCTGTGAAAACCACAACCTATGTGACTTTTAGAGCACTACCAAGCACAGGGTCAGGTACGGGGTGGAGCCAGCCTGAGCCTCAGAGAGTTGTATGCAGCATGGGAAACAGAGGTGGTAGGAGGTACTACCCAAGTGCAAGTGCCAGGCTGTGGACACTGAACTATTTATACTGTGGGATTTAGGTTGGTTGGGCTCTAACTATAATTGTGCACTGGTTCTTCACTCTTTTTTAAAAAAAGATTTATTTATTAAATATAAGTACACTGTAGCTGTCTTCAGACACACCAGAAGAGGGCGTGAGATCTCATGTGGTTTCTGGGATTTGAACTCAGGACCTTTAGAAGAGCAGTCAGTGCTCTTAACAGCTGAGCCATCTCTCCAGCCCAGTTCTTTACTCTTAACATAAGAAAGTATATACCTTGTTTTTTTGTTTTTTGTTTTTATAAGAACCCACAGCTAGGAGACTTTGGGTTTTAAAGGAAATTTTGACTTTTTTTTTTTTTCTGAACAGGATTTCCCTGTGTAACTGCAGCCCTGGCTGCTCTGGAACTCCCTGACACCAGGCTGGTCTCAAATTCACAGAGACCCAGCAACCTCTATCTCCAGGTGCTGGGATTAAGTCATTAAAGATGGGTGCAACTTTGCCCCGCCAAGAATTTGGATTTTTAAATCAATTGAAATTTTGAAGACTATGGGATTTACAAAGTTGTACTGCATATTAAAGTTATATTATATACCATATTGTGATAGTAACAGAAGATCTTGGAGACAAAAATGGAAAAAGACTATGAATTAACAATAATGTGTCTGTGTGTCAGATTGACAAGGGGTGGACTTGCTGGTTAGTTTTTACTGACTTACACAAACCTAGACATGTCTGGAATAAGAGAATCTTAACTGAGGAACTGCCCCCATCAGATTGGGCTATGAGGCACATATCTGTTAACTGATGTAGGAGGACCCGGCCCAATTTGGATCCTGCCATTGCTACTCAAGTGGGTCTTGCCACACAAGAATGGAACCTACACAGAAGATTCAAGGCCCAGCTAGGACACACATGACTTTGTCTCAAAAAAGAAAGAAGTTGAGAGGAGGGGAAGGGAAGGAAAAGAAAGGAAAGGAGGGGAGGAAAGGAGAGGAGGGGCATCTATTTAGGAGCAGCACTGCCAACACCAAGGGCACAGAGAGCCCTTCCGCTTCTTAGCACACACTTCTTTCTCAACTCTAACACAGTGTTTTGCACAGCTCCTGGAAGGGATGTCCACACCCTTGTAAAGCACTGCTCTGGTTAGAAAGCTCTAGGAAGTGAGTTAGAAAGCCAGGGTGTATCCTTCCTCAAGAGTACAGCATGTACCACAGCAGGTTCTCAGAAATATGACATTATCTCCAGAGTAAGCATTCCCCTTGATAAGGAAATGGGCATTTTACTGAAATTGTTTGCAACACTTGTAACTATCATTATTCCTATTTTTGAGATTAAGAAATAATTTGAGAGCCAGCAAGATGTAGTTAGCATGCAGTAATGGGTCAGTGGCTTGCGGTGCTCACA
Organism: Apodemus sylvaticus; assembly: GCF_947179515.1. Lineage (NCBI taxonomy): Eukaryota > Metazoa > Chordata > Mammalia > Rodentia > Muridae > Apodemus > Apodemus sylvaticus. The sequence goes on along the minus strand of NC_067473.1, from coordinate 147,910,368 downwards.
GCTTGCTGCTAAAGCCAGATGGAGTTTGATCTCCAAGACCTACAGAGCAGAAAGGAGTCAAGTGCCACAATTGTTCTCTGACTCCACAGATGTGCTGTGACAAGGACACATGCATGTGTATGTATACACACAAAATAAGTAAAACTGTGACTTTAGAAATTAATGTTAATTTGTTAGTGAATTTACTACTTCTACCCCTTCTAGTTCCTGTCAGCTACTGCTTCCCTCTCTGCTTCAGTGTAGTCACTCCCAGGTCGCCATGTTCTCCTCAGCCTATCCTCCATAGAGCCCTCTATCTCCCCTCCCACAGGCACTAGTTCTGAACTCATCAAAAGTTACCCAAAGGAAAAGCCTTCTGGAAGAAAAATCATTTCCTGTGCAGGACTAACTCAAGCACTGTCCCCTCTGTCCTCTCCAGCCAAATCTTGCTAACTGTAGTCTTGAGAGTCTTCCCATGTTAGCTCCAACTGACGTCCAGTGAGGAAGAACAAAGGTCATCCAGAAAAGGATTAAAATTGATTTTTCATGAAGGCTGTTCTTTTGAAGACTCCTGTAGAACACAATGACTGTCATTGCCTTTGTCGCTTAAAAAAACGGGTGCAAGTGCCATTATTTGATGTGGTTCTAGACTCAGCTACCCCTTAAAACAACCTTAAGGGAGAAGGACAAAGAAAAGCAAACATTCAAAAACTCAATACTCAGAATCTTTGATCTTACATAGGCCAAACAATTCCACCCACTCTTGTCCTTCTGCAGTTCTGTATTTAAGTTGGCTGGAAAGCAGTTCTAATTAAAATCTTCCTATTACAAACAAGTTCCAGTTGGTTCTCCCAGGAAAGATCTATTAAGCGTTATATGGAATAATTTAATTTTCCAGCCAAAACTGGACAACTATAAATGGTATTCTGAAATCTGGAAAACTAATTTTACATAAAGTTACCTATGACACCTCAAACATACATACCACAAAAAGATGTTACATGTCATCCAAAACCCTTGCTATGTTAGAGGAACTTTGAATATATATAAATGTAACCCAAAACTTTCAGAAAATCTCCACATGGTACAAAAGGATTTACAAAGTGGTATTAAAAAAAAAAGCAAGTTCCCTTAAAGGAAAGAAATTATATTTCCCATTAAAAGCAACTACAAAATAGTTACAGAACAATGTGTGCATCATCCTACCTTGCAAAAAACTATTTTGAAATATTTATTTTATGCCATTTACATGATTCTGGAGATCTGAATTGAGATAATCTTGTGGAGGGGTAAGGCAGGAAAACAGGAACAAAAGGGGTGGTTTCTAAGCTGGACGCTGATGAAGACATGGGATTCTATTATCCTATCATCCTAATGTCATATGCTTAAACTTTTACATTAAACTTTTGACCACTAAAAAAACTTATGTTTAATCTTCATATTATAGAAACAAAGACTAAAAAAACTTGTAAGATGCTTAATCCTCATATTGTACAAAGACTAGTACCTTCCAATCTTTGAATTTTTCCTTTTACAGAGATAACAGCTTCAAAGGGTGAAACTCTTAGTTCAAAACATGTTCCAGTCAACGTTTCGATGAAGAGTTCCATGGTGTCATAGAAAGGAAGTTTAAAATAGAATGGTCCCACGTTATCTTCATTGAAGAATGGAGGCTCTTTTCTGTTATCCATTACTTTGACTTTTCTAATTCTTCTGGAATATGTTGTATGCAACTGTATTCCAATTCTACCCAAATCAGCTTTGAACATTGGTAATATGTATCGTTGTTCATGTTTGAGTTTTGTACCTGAAAAAATAAACAAAAGTTAGCTTTTTAGAACAAATCTGTCAGAAAGTCCCTCCGTCACTCAGATTTCCTCAATACCTCTGGCTCACGATCATCTTCCAAGCCATCTAAGAACTTACTTTATTGCCTTTACAAATTATGCCTAGCAGTGAGCTTTCCATGCCTGCCTCTGAATCACTCCTGAAGTAGACTGACCATGAAGAATAGATATGCTTTTGATTCTTTACAGTACCTTACTAGAGCTTTGCATTGTTGTTAATATACAGTGTATGGTCAACAAACATTTTTGCTATTATTCAAATTCAATGCATCAATATGTTTCTATAGATTTCCCAAGTATATGTACATCCTTTTCTAAAACATGTTTCTCTTTTAAGCCATATAAAATTTTACCATCTTTGTACATAATTACACTGGATAAAAAAAATGACATATCAATAGGTTCCTTTAAGCCAGGAGGTGGTGGTGCACGCCTGTAATCCCAGCACTCTGGGAGGCAGAGGCAGGCGGATTTCTGAGTTCGAGGCTAGCCTGGTCTACAGAGTGAGTTCCAGAACAGCCAGGGCTATACAGAGAAACGCTGTCTCAAAAACAAAAAAAAAAAAAAACAAAAAACAAAAAAAAAAAAAAACAAATCCAAAAAACAAAAAACAAAAAACAACAACAACAAAAAAGTTTCCTTTAAAATTTGACCCACTAAATAAATAATCAACAAGTATTTGGGTTTCCAAAGATGATCAGCCACTCCAGCATTAAAAAGAGGTAATTATAGAGACACTAAGTGATCTCTACTCAGGAGCATACGATGCTAATGAGCATAAGAGACAAATGCATCAGAAAGAAGCAGTCCGTAAATTAAGAGTGTAGAAACAGCGGCCTATCATGACTGCCCTCCAAAAGGCCCAACAAGCAGCTGAAAAAGAGTCACATGCAGATATTTACACCCAACCAATGGACAGAAGCTGGTGACCCCTGTGGTTAAATTAGGGAAAAGCTAGAAGCTGAGGAGGAGGTCGACCCTATAGGAAGAGCAGCAGTCTCACCTAACCTGGACCCCCCGAGACTGCTCAGACACTAAGCCACCAACCAGGCAGCATACACCAGCTGATATGAGGCATTCAGCACATATACAGCAGAGGACTGCCTGGTCTGGACTCAGTCAGAGAAGATGCTCCTAACCCTTGAGAAACTTGAGGCCCTAGGAAGTGGGGAGGTCTGGTGAGGTGTGGGTGGTGGGGACATTCTCTTGGAGACAGGGGTAGGGTGAGGAGGTGTAGGATGTAGAACAGTCAGAGGCTCAACTGGGAGGGAAATAAGTTTGTAATGTAAAATAAGGTTAAAGAATAAAAAATTAATAAAAAAATCAGAGTGTAGAACTAGGAGCAAGGGTGATCACACTGAAAAACCGCTGTTATTTGGTGAAAACTTTATGTCAGCTTAAAATACAAAAATATATAGCTTTTAAGAGATGAGGCAATCTTTTTTCAAAATAGTCTTGTTGGGATATAATAAATATATCACAAATTGACCTGCTTGACATCTAAAATTTATTCACTTTTAACACTAAAAATGTCCAGCCACCACAACCATTGATGGGGACTGAGCAAGGGTGTGCCAACTAAGCGTTCCAGCAGTGAGTGGGACTGAAAGCCTCCTGTACAACATTGATAATCTTTTCACCACCCCAAAACCTTATACCCAATAGCCATCATTGCCAATGTTCCCATTCTGCCTCTCAGTCCAAGGCAACAATTATTGTAATTTCTTTCTCTATCATTGCTTATTCCTAACACTTACTTAGATAAATGATATATGATATTTTGTAACTGGCTTTTATGGCTTTGCAAAATGTTTTTAAAGTTCATCCATGTATTAATACTTCATTCACCTGGGGGATGAATAATAGTCCCTGGTGTGGACCTGGTGCATATTATCTATCCAGTCACTGGTTTATGGTGTTTGGACGGATTTTAATTTGGAGCTAATACAAATACTGCTATAGTGAACAATCAGCTATTATGTGGACAAGTTTTCCTTCTTGGTAATACATATCCAGAAGGAAAAAAAAGATGTACTGGGTCACATAGCAACTACATAAAGCAATTTGTGGAAATAGTTATTAAAGTGTTTTCTAAGTAGTTCAAACCATTTCATAATAAACAAGTGAGGGTGAGGATCTCTTCATATCTTTATCAATACTTTTTATTGAAGTTATCCTACTGAGTACAAGGTAGTGCATCATAATGATTATTTGCACTCTCAAATGATTCTGAGCATCTTCCATAAGATGACAGGCCCTCTGCACCTCACCCTTGGAGAATATTTGAAGTCTTTGCCTAGTTTTTATCATTTATTTGAAAGTGTTATGAAGGTGATCTAACCTTTGTCTCCCCCAAATAATGGGGGAAGACAGAGTCGCAACTGGTCATTTCTTGTCACCAAATGAAGCTTGCAGTACCAGGATTGAATTACATCTAATTGAGTTGATGGCCAGAGAGCCCACAGGAATCCCCAAACAATCCAGAATAATTACCAAGACTATAGGTTTCTCTCTACAAACTGACAGCAAGGCCCCATTGCTGGAAACTACACCTACACAAGTCATTGAACATGGAGATAGCAAGCTAGTGCCTACAGAAAGCCTTCACCTCTATGTTTTAGTGTCTTTGATACAGGAAGGTACTCTTCATACTATTAAGAGAAACATAAACCCTTTATCTACAATGGTATATTATCTGCAAGATATCCTAGGGCAATGGTGGTGCAAAGCTTATGAGAATAACCAACAAACAACTGATTTAAGGCCACTCCACAAGATGGAACCCATACCTAACACTGCTTGGGTAACCCAAAACCTAGCCCAAGGATCTAGGGTAGAGCCAAATAATACCAGTTTTAAAAAGAAAAACCCAACATAGTAATAGAATAATTCTTAATGACATTCTGCTCTCCTCATAGATCGGTGACCTGTCCATGCATCACCAGAGAAGCCATCTTCTGCAGCAGATGGGAACAGATACAGACCCACAGCCAGACACAATGAGAGACACACCTTGGAACACGCAGTACTAACTGGGATGACTCCATTACATCCTTCCCCTCAGACCTCAGGGAACCCTGCGGGAAAGGATGAGGGAAGAGTGTAAGAGCCGAGGAGACTGAGGACACCGTGGAAACAAGACCCTCCAACTGAACAGGAGCAAAGCTCCCGTGAACTCAGAGACTGACGCAGCATGCAAACATGTGGAAGATCTGTATGACAAGAACTTCAAGACTCTGAAGAAGGAAATAGAGGAAGACCTCAAAAAAATGGAAAAACCTCCCATGCTCATGGATCGGTAGGATTAATATAGTTAAAATGGCCATTTTGCCAAAAGCAATATACAGATTCAATGCAATACCCATCAAAATCTCAACTCAATTCTTCATAGAATTAGAAAGAGCAATTCTCAAATTCATCTGGAATAACAAAAAACCCAGGATAGCTAAAACTATTCTCAACAACAAAAGAAATTCTGGAGGAATCAGTATCCCTGACCTCAAGCAATATTACTGAGCAATAGTGTTAAAAACTGCATGGTATTGGTACAGTGATAGGCAGGAGAATCAATGGAACAGGATTGAAGATCCAGAAATGAACCCACACACCCATGGCCACTTGATCCTCGATAAAGGGGTTAAAAACATCCAATGGAAAAAAGATAGCCTTTTCAACAAATGGTGCTGGTTCAACTGGAGGTCAGCATGCAGAAGAATGCGAATTGATCCATCCTTGTCTCCTTGTACTAAGCTCAACTCCAAATGGATCAAGGACCTCCACATAAAGCCAGACACTCTGAAGCTAATAGAAAAGAAACTGGGGAAGACCCTTGAGGGCATTGGTACAGGGGAAAGTTCCTGAACAGAGCACCAATAGCTTATGCTCTAAGATCAAGAATTGACAAATGGGACCTCATAAAATCACAAAGTTTCTGTAAAGCAAAGGACACCATCAAAAGGACAAATCGGCAACCAACAAATTGGGAAAAGATCTTCACCAACCCTACATCAGATAGAGGGCTAATATCCAATATATACAAAGAACTCAAGAAATTAGACCCCAGAAAACCAAATAACCCTATTAAAAATGGGGTACAGAGTTAAACAAAGAATTCTCACCTGAAGAACTTCAGATGGCAGAGAAATATCTTTAAAAATGCTCAACTTCACTAGTCATCAGGGAAATGCAAATCAAAACAACCCTGAGATTTCACCTTACACCAGTCAGAATGGCTAAGATTAAAAATTCAGGTTTTTGTTTTTTGAGAAAACACAGTGGGTAGGTAGAGAGAGGAGAAGAGAACGACTTGGGGGAAGAGGATAGGATCAAATTATATAAATCTAAAATTTTTTTTACATAATAGATAACATTCTAGATATACATCAGACATAGAATAAAGGATTAGCAAATACTTTCTCCCACTCTGTAAGCTGGCTTTTGACTTCTCCGTAATGTCTTTTCAAATTCAATTCTCAACTGAAAAAGCTCAGTCTGAACATTTGTCAAAGTTAGAAATGTTGACCTAGCCCAAGGCATTAAATTTACACACATTTTCCCCAAGAATTGCAAAGCTTTAACTTATTTTTAGGTTTAGTGTTTGTTCTGAATAGGGATCCAACTTTATTCTTTTGCACAGAAAAAAAATCAATTATTTCCAGTATCATTTGTTGGAAAGAGTATGCTAAACCCATTGAATTCATAGAATTCTTACAAAAAACTAACTATAAACATGAGGGGCCTTTCTCCTGACTCATTTCACTACTACGCTGGCCTGTTAGTGCATCTCCCACAGTTCTGATTACTCTAATGTGACTAAGTTTGGGGATTAGGAAATAGCCCTCTTCTAATCTGTGCTTTTTTCATACACTGTGTATAGAATACAAATGATTTCAATATATTGATCCTGTATACTGCCACTGAATGGTGTACTGTGTTCAAACCACTTTTAATAGATTCCTTCGAATTGTCTATATTTAACCCTATATTCAAAATAGATACAAATAGCCTTTTCTTCCTCTCCAATATGTATGCTCATTATTTTTTATATTTAATTGCGCTTAGAACCTAGAGTACACGGTTGATTAGAAGTGAGTGAACTGGAAATCTTTGTCTTTTTCTTGATTACAGGAGGAAGGAATTGAGCCTTTACCATTAGATATGTCATCTGTCAGGTTTCATACGTAACTTTGTCCAGGTTGAAAAATTCCTGATTATTTCCACATTACTTAGGAATTTGTTTTACTTTTAACCACAAAAAGGTATAAATTTTCTAAGATATTTTTCAGTGCCTAAGTGATCCCATGGTTTTCATTTGTTTATAACTAATATGGTATATTACATTGATTTATTTTTGTGCTAACTCATCCTGCATTCCTGGAACAAAATCCCATTTGTATACATAGTACTCTTTAGCTAGGTAGGTATACAGACAGACAGACAGAGCTGGACTTGATCAGGAAATATCGCTTGAGGATCTTGTGTCTAATCCATTGTTAAGAGATTTCAAAGTGTTTCTTCCCCTTCTTTCTCTTCCTTCTTCCTCCTCTCCTCCTCTCCTCCTTCCAACCAGCCCTTGCAGTTTTATGTCATTGTTTGGTTCTTTATGTCTAGACATGTGTTAGCCTTGTAGAATAAGTTGGCAAGTGTTCCTTTAAGCTAAGTACTCTCAAAGACTGACTAGCTATGATCATTGATTACTACGCTTCACTAGACTAGCCAGCCACTGCATTTATTGTTAACTTTTGGAAAAAAAATTTCTAAAAATTGGCTGATTTTAACCCCTTAGTAGTTACTTTCCATTGCCTATGTTTAAGGAGGAGGGAAGCTACACTTGGAATTTATTATAAGACCCCACTAGCAAATAAATCTAAGCTAGAGACATGAATTCCTCTTATAAATAAGGCGACTTTACTTTTTAAGGCAATTTTAAATCTACAAAAAATGAAACAGAAATCCTGAGTCTCCAGATATATCTGTCCCTTTCCTGCCTCCAGCTAACCTATATTCTGCCCTAGCACAGTATATTATTAACAAGTGAGGAATAGATACATCACTGTCACTCAAAGTTTCCATTAGGGTGGTGCATATCTGACAGATGTGGGTAAATACATAAAAGCATTATGTATTTACCACTACAGTATCAGAGTAGTTTCAGTTGTCTAAATATTCTGTGTGGGAGCTATTGATCCCACCCCGCCCATCAAATTCTAGGCAACTGTTTGATCTTTTTAGTGTTTCCATAGCCACACCCTTTCTAGAATGTCAAGCAATTGGAATCACCCAATATACAACCTTTTCAGAGTGGTCTCTCTAAGGAACACACATTTAAGGCTCTTTTGTGCCATTTCATGGCTTGATGGCTTTCCCTTAAGTGCTAGATTATATTCTATTGTAGGTATGCATTAGTTTATTTTATCCATTCTCCTGAGAAATATCTTACATTTCCCATTTTCTGTCAATTATGTACAAATTTTGTATGAAACAAAACTGTGCACAAGTTACTTGCTTTTTTAAAACTTATTTAGGCTAGATTTTAATATGAGTATTTTCAGCCTTTTGTGTAGTATATATTTACATGTGGAGACCAGCAGTCAACATCAGACGGCCTCCTCTACCACTTTCCACTTTATATTCTTTTTAAGATTTATTTTATGCGGAGGGCTGAGAAACACCTTAAGAAATGTTCAACATCATTAATCATTAGGGAAATGCAAATCAAAACAACCCTGAGATTTCACCTCACACCAGTCAGAATGGCTAAGGTTAAAAACTCAGGAGACAGCAGGTGCTGGCGAGGATGTGGAGAAAGAGGAACACTCCTCCACTGCTGGTAGGATTGTAAGATGGGCAACCACTTTGGAAATCAGTCTGGAGGTTCCTCAGAAAACTGGGCATGGCACTTCCGGAGGACCCTGCTATACCACTCCTGGGCATATACCCAGAGGATTCCCCAGCATGTAATAAGGATACATGCTCCACTATGTTCATAGCAGCCCTATTTGTAGTAGCCAGAAGCTGGAAAGAACCCAGATGTCCCTCAATGGAGGAATGGATACAAAAAATGTGGTATATTTACACAATGGAGTACTATTCAGCCATTAGAAACAAGGAATTCATGAAATTCGTAGACAAATGGATGGAGCTGGAGAACATCATACTAAGTGAGGTAACCCAGTCTCAAAAGATCAATCACTAAGTGGATATTAACCTAGAAACTTGGAACACCCAAGAAATAATCCACATATTAAATGATGTCCAAAAAGAACAAAGGAGTGGCCCCTGGTTCTGCAAAGACTCAATGCAACAGTATATGGGAATAACAGAACAGGGAAGTGGGAAGGAGTAGATGGAGGAACAGGGGGAGGGAAGAGGGCTTATGGGACTTGTGGGAAGTGGGGACCCAGAAAAGGGGAAATCATTTGATATGTAAATAAAGAATACATCGAATAAAAAATAAAAAAAAGATTTATTTTATGTATATGAGTACCCTGCAGCTGTCTTCAGACACATCAGAGGGCAGCATCGGATCCCTCTACAGATGGTTGTGAACTACCATGTGGTTGCTAGGAACTGAACTCAGGACCTCTGGAAGAGTAGTCAGTGTTCTTAAGTGCTGAGCCAACTCTCCAGCCCCGTTTTATATTCTTAAGGCGTCACTGATCGCTCATCCATTCAGCTTGACTGGGTGACTGGCCAGGCGAGGGCTCCTCGTGCCAGCCCTGGTGCACATGGCTGTGCCTAGCTTTTCACATAAGCTCTGGGATGCAAGCTCCGCCCTTCATGCTTGCACAGGTAACACTTTACCTTCAGCAGCTGAGCCAAACCGCCAGCCCCACTGTGTTTGTTTTTCTTTTAAAGAAACTGCCGCACACTATGCAAGAGGAACGAAATCATTCTGATTTCTTGTACCAGTGAATGAGGAGCTCCCCATCACATTGTTTTGCACTGTCAGTGTGCTAGGTTTTGGCTTCAACAGGAAGTTTCCTAATGACCTGGGACGTATGCACAGCTATCCTTTGAAAATGTAAACGGATCCTATTATTTCTAGCTCAAGGGCTTATCATTGCTTCCACTGTTGGTGCAACAATGTTCAAACTCCTTGGAAAGACTTTTGAACATACACCCTTCATCTCCCAGTCCATGTTCACTCACCTACGCTCCCCCCCACCCCACCCCCGCGGTACCTGTGCTCCTTCTGCTTCTAGCTGTAGACCCTGGGTTATTGCTCCTGTTTGGTTCTATTCAGGTCAACTCCACACAAGGCTTCCTGAGAAGCACCTCATCTTTCAAAACTCAGCTCCCAGGACAGGGCACACTTCAAGGAAAATGCCTGCTTACATTGCACAGCCTGGGTAAGACCAGCACAGCACCTCTCCCCAGAGCCTCAGCTCCAATATCCAACTGGACCACAAAATCTTTTATATTTAATATCTTTTTGAACCTATGTCATACATGATACCCATCAAAACCGGACTGCTTCCGTGTTTGTTGCCCATGCTGGTAAATGACAAGCGTTGTAAGGGAAGGATGATGCCTTTCTCACTCACTACAGCCATCTGCAAACATTAGTGTGCATTAAAGGTTGTTCAATGAAATTCAGTTCAAAATAACTCCCTTTCTCCACTTAATCCTTAGATTAGACAAAGTAGTCAAATATATAGTCATAGAAATGAAACAGTGGTTATCCTGTGGAGAGATATTGGTTTCCTCTAGGAATCACATTTTGATTTACTACACCAGAATTCTTATAAATCATGACAAACACATATGTACAGATACTTCTGCTGTACAGGAGAGTTTTCATAGTTCTAATATAAAACATTATTAGGAAGCCTGAATTGTGCAGATAGCTAATGCTCCTATAAAAATGGCATCACAGGAAGAAACGCTGTTGCTGAGAGCGCAGTAGTTCTGAGTGGAGCTGCAGAGCATATGAAATAACGAGTAACAAACACAAGGACTGGGCTGCCAGTACTGGGGTCAGAGTTACAAGAGTACACTACACTATCAGAGGTACTGTTTGGATTTCACTACTTACTCTTCCATCATTCACAGTGAATGTGAAGTCTGGTGATAGAGTACTTTTCTAGCACATATTAGGTCCTGGGCTCAATCTGCAATTTCACAAAAACAAAACAAAACAAAATAAAAACAGCATTTTAAAAAGAAAAAAACAGCATTATAGTGAAATACCCATAGGTACATGCAGATTTTTTTCAGTGCACAGATATGAAATGAGACTAAAAATGAGTATAAGTAGAAGAAAATCAGCGTTGCAGTAGGTACATCGTCAGTGGTGCAGGAACTTCCAAATTAATTTTGGTCCCAGTCAGTGAGATAAGTTCCAATATACAAAACAGACCAAACTGAACCATAACTGAAAACAATTGTGTGTCATACTTCTCAGCAAAGGAAATCAATGTAGCAAGACAAAAGAAGGCTGTGCAGGCCAGCTACACCACAGCAGAACACTACAAGCTCAAGTGGGCCAATGACCTAGCGTAGTAACATTGGCTCCACTGAGGACAGCAAGCATCGTCAAGGGGGCCCGTGGTCTGCATGAATGGGTACTAGAAAACCAATTGACAATGAAAATGTTTAGTGATGTGAAATAATATAAGTAAATAAAACGATGTTTAAATTGATAAGTTATCTTAAAAACTGGGAGAGAAAAATCAAAGTGAATTTCCAACATTTCTTGCATTTTTTGAAATTTCTAAAACCAACCAACCACAAAAGCCGCAATAATTGCAGTCAAGGAGTAATTTCAGTACCTTGGACTTTGCTTCCTTCTCGTCCACAGGAACTTAGTCACACAACGAGTTAGTTTTTAAATTTTTCCCCAACATAAATATACCAAAACATGTTGCAGCGTCTTAAAAAGGTGACTCTTGTACTTTTACAGATGTGTGAAAATCGAGCTACAGATTGGGGTTACACTCTAACCTAGGACTGATGCACAAGTGCGAGTGTGCTGCCCTGGGGCTTGGGGCCACGACCTGCAGAGACCACACTCAGACGCAAAGTCGGGTCAGCAGCACCCGGAGCCACACGCGCGACCAGTTTGTCCCTGAGTCCGTAGGCAGAGAAGCGGAGGGTGTGACCAGGCTGCAGCTGAGGCGGGCGCACCTCTCCCGCCTGCCGGGGCAGCGAAGGCGCAGCAGGCCCTTCAGCTGCCCGCCCTCCCGGCCGCGCCCCGCCCCGCCGCGCCCCTCACCCGCTCGCCCTCCGGTGGTCGCGTCCGCCCGCTCGCTCGCTCGCCTGCCCGCAGGCCGATAGGAGTGCGCGCGCCCGAGACGCCGGCCGACGCTGGCCCGCGAAGCTCCGGTCCCGCCCTTTGTGACACCGCTCACCAATCGCCGATCAGCGCTGCCGACGCCCTCCAATCAGCCCGCGAGGGGCGGGGCATAGCCTTCCGAGGCTGGCGGTTGCTCGGACGCCAGGGTCGCACGGGCCTTCAGGAAGGGTTGTCGGTTAGAAGAGGCCCGGATGTTGACTCTTTTATTACTGATAGCAGGACCCGTCTGGGGCAAGGCAGGAGACTGGAGACGGGTCACAGTGTCTGGGAAGAGCAGGCGCCAGAGTGGAGGGCCTTGGCTGGGGCACTTCTAAGGTTCTTTGGGGATAGGAGGGTCTTTGGCATTTGTCATCTACTCAAGGCCTTTCCAGAACCTAGCACACCTAAGAGGACGTCCAGGCTAGTGACCCTTTTTTGTGCTCCACGTTCTCCTAACATTTCTGACTCAATTGTGTCATCTGTAAAGTGGGGACATTCTTATGACTTGTTTCTAAGAATTTGTGACTTTCTATAAGCCTCTTGCATTTGAGCAACTACTGAGGTTGCACCCTCAAATCCCAAAATCATTTCTCTGTGCACCGAGCTGCTGAGGTGGGACATGAACTTGCTGGCTTTATGACTACACGTGCCTTCCAACTAGGTTGGGCCCCTGCTGCTTCCTTTCCCTCACAGGCGGTTCAACTCAAGCGCTTTACTTGCAGGTGGCCTGCAGAGGAGGACCATGAAAGCTCTCCCACAGTCAACTTGTGAAAGAACTCTGGCCCTGACCAGTCTTCTCCCACCCCCTCTCATTATCCTCTGAGACTTGAAGTCACTAGTCTCCGCAGTTTCAGCTCCGAGGTGGACAGGACCCAAGGTGGACCATATGGTGAGGCTCTGGGCGTTTGTCAGCCTCTTGCTCTTAAATTCAGCCCATAACTGGGCTTCTAACTTCCAACTGTAGTGAGGACAGAGCCGTGATGGTAACATGAACAATGCCTGTGCCGGAAATCGGGAAGACTCACAGCACAGGCTCTAGCATCCGCTGGATGAGCTTAGACTTTCTGGGTTTTTTTGTTTGTTAGTTTTAGCTACTTAAGGGTTTCATTACCTCATCAAGCCTTATCAGTCATAACCTACCACTTTAGAGGGCAGAAAAAAAGGTCTATTCTCAACAACAATCTTGCAATTTTAGTACTGAAACTATTTACAAAGGAGAAAACTAAAGCTAAGAAAGGCAAAAATATGCCCACAATTAAACCATCCCATTTTCTGCAACTACTCAACTCTGACTTGGCTAGCCAGATAATGTGGCCATGATGGGATGTCTGTGTTCCAATAAAACTTTCTTCACAATATCAAGACAACAGAGGAGCACAGTTCCCCTTGAAAGATTGCAGGCCCATTTTTGGAATTCAGTAGAAAGCTCTTCTCATGGGCTTAGAACCATAAATGCATAACCTTTCACCTCCTTCCTCTTTCACCCGCTTAGACCATCACAGCACACACCCACCAACAGAGCAAAGCCTTCAGGTCTGCTGTCTGACAGCTGCTCGCTCTGACAGCTGCTCACTCGGCATTCCTGCCCACGCATGAAGTCACAAAGCGATTTCTTCTGATAGCACGCACTTCTATGCACTCTTAAGTAAAAACAAACCACTGTGAACCATTTATTTTTTTATTTGTAATTTTAAGCATAATTAAAGTCAATGCAGAAAAATATTAGCTACATGGGGTAAGTAGAAGTGATTGTTTCTGTATTTGCCTGTAATCCAGTGAAGGCAGAGTATAGGAGACCACATCACTAAATGAAAGAACGGGAGGGTGAACTGTGAAGGCCCCGCATGCTCTACTGGCTTCCGAAGGCATTCAGGGGGTCATCAAATATATTGGACACTTTGTGCTCAGATCTTAGTTCAGATGCTGCCTCAGCAGATTGGCTTTTGGGTTTGGATGCTTTAGCCTGGAGGCCAGAGGAGAAAATATCATCTTTAAAAAGAAAAAAAGAAAGTTGTTAAGACAGGCAAGAAAGAAAATGGGAATCTGAGACACATGTACCAAAACTGCCAAAGTCCAATTCCATAACACACTATAGAGCACCAATATGGAAGTCAAACCTCAGCTTCTGGACCTGGCTCAGGTGGTGGCACCCAACTTTTATAATGACGTACGAACGTCAGGTTCTTTCTGAACATAAGTTTTTCTAGCTACAAAAGTGCATCTGCACTCGAAGCCAGGAACAGGAGGGTGGACCGGCTCTCCACCCAGCGAGGGCCTCACCACCTAGAACTGCTTTCTACCTTCTTTCACTCTGGATTTTAGGAAGAGCGGGAATGTACAAAGAGGAATCCCATAAAGGATGCACTCGGACTACAGTCGATGTAGCACATCTCAATGGTAAGAATGAAGTCTGATTCCATTCATGTTAGTGCTCCAACGTGACACTATAAAGCCCATTCAGACTCTAAAGTTCATCTTAACTATGCTGCTTACCAAGTAATTATATTGGCAGGATTCTACCACATCAAATTCATCCTGTGCATGTAAAGACGTGTACATAATAAAGACTATGGCATTATAACAGACTAGAGCTCTAGATTATCAATACGCTAATGGCTAATACGAAGCAGTATTACTCAAAACACTGATGAGATCAAAGGAGACTTCCATGTAGGGACATGGAAAACTATTTAAAATGTGACTGCAAGTAGAACAGGCATACTAGTTTACTATTATCACTATGTAAATACATAGCCTTAAAGGATGGACAACAAACTATTAATATTGGTTAGTGTTAAAGCTTTAATCCCTTCACTTAACAAAATTTTCTAAGTTGTATGACTGCTACATAAGCATGTATTACAACTTACTAATGAAAGAAAGCCATGCCTGTAACCCCGGCTAAGATCAAGAGTGTACAGTCAGGGCTACAACAAGATCATGTGTCAAGAAAATGAACAAAGGAAATAAGCAACCCCAGCGTCTTCTACACCCTATGCTGTAAGATATGAGGACGGAGCACAAGGCCAGCCTGCCAGAGAGACTCAGCGTGGCTCTGCAACTCAAGGCCCAGTCCTGGAGGGACAAAGAGAGGACGAATATTTTGGGCTTCAGTCTGGGTTGACTAACACAGAATGAATCAGAAGTCCAACCTTTATAGCTATCAGCATTTGGCTTGCTTGTTGGCTAAGGAGTGGTTGCAGTGTGTTCAGAAATAGAAAGGAACTCAGGGAGCTGCAGTCTCACTGGGAGTTCACTGCACAACCCTGCTCTCTTGTACTGAGCCTCCAGTGTCTTGGCTGTTGTCCCTCATTCTCCAGCAAGAATCGTGACCTAACTTGTGTCATGGCCTACTGATAGCACGTGAAAGAAGTTTCTGGTGGACTCTTAAAGTCATGAGTGTTGTCAGATGACTCAGGTGAGCACTGAGAAGTTAATTTCTACTTCAGGTCAAATGCTGAGCACCGTCTTAGCCCTGGATACTCAGCATGGCCTATGGTTAAAGTCACAAAAAGGACTAGTCCACCTACGTATCATGCCCTTAGACTAACAAAGCAAAGAAAACCTACTGGGGGACAAAGTGCAGGAAGGGCCAACATGAACGACAGGAAACAGCCCATGAGCAGTGGCGTGATTTAGATAAACACTCACCTGTATCATCGTCAAACATGGACTTGGCTGCAACTTTCTTTTTGGGCTTTTCTTTGGGTTTTACATTTAGGTCAGCGAAGATATCAATATTATCATCAAATAAGTTGGGCTCCAAAGTTCTCTCCTTCTCTCTTTTTTTTGGAAAAGGTTTAATTGCTTCCGTAGCAAATATATCATCCTAGTTAAATCCAAATACATTTTTTGTAAATAAAAGCATTTTAAAAACTAGAACAATAGTTTATAGAAAGGAACTGTCAAACGCAGTCTCCCGAGGCCTGGGAGACACCCCCCATGTGTCTGCACAGCTCACCCTCATCATCTGCAGATGCCAGCTCTGCAGGGAGGCCCTGAGGTGGCCTGGAGCACGGCGCCCCACTGCACCCGGCCACTTTGCCCCACAGAGTCTTCGTCATGACATTTCATGCCATCTGAGGTCACCCTGACTACCTGCTGCTTGGTTTGGATCTGTCCTTGAGATCTCAGGACAGAAAATCAGCCCTAGCTATCTGCTAGCACCAGGACCACTGTGTTCAATAAACATCTGCTGAACAACTGCTACAAAA
The DNA here is from genome assembly GCF_947179515.1 of Apodemus sylvaticus. NCBI lineage: Eukaryota > Metazoa > Chordata > Mammalia > Rodentia > Muridae > Apodemus > Apodemus sylvaticus. Next base: position 147,894,052 of record NC_067473.1, on the reverse strand, counting down.
GCTTTTCTGTCAGAACTCTGCTAAACAGAGTCCCAACCAGAACCAGAGCTTAAACACACAGCTGTGCCGTAGAGGTCATACATGTCACAGAATGACATGCCAACAAAGCTAACCGCAGCACTATCCTAAAAACTTTAAAACAGTAAACAAAAAAGAATTAAAATCCTGTACATACTACCCTACCCTACCCTACCCTACCCTACCCACCCTACCCTACCTTACCCACCCTGCCCTACCCTACCCTACCCTAAGTAACAAGACCCAGGGCTTCTGCTGTGGTTCTTTCCGTACAGCATTGCCTAACATGTACTGGGTTTTGAGTTCTATCCCCAGTACTCCAATAACATTTTAAAATAATAATGCAACACATAACAGATTAAAGGCAGCAAGAACTACCCCTGGATGAAACAAACCACTTCAAGTAAATTTTAGGGTTATTAACAAAGAGATCTAATTGTGGTTAATAAGTAGATAGCAGACATGCACAAAACACATAACATAATCTATATAGTTCAAGAAGCCAATCAGCTATTTTCCTTAAGGGCCAAACATGAAATAATTTGTGTTACCTCAAAGATGTCATGAGTTTCTGACACAATGTTCTGATGGCTGTCAGATTTCCTCTCATTCTTTTTGCTTTTCTGATCTGCAAAGAGATCCTCCTCATCTTCACCAAGTGGGAAAGGGTTTCTGCTCTTTGTTGGTCTTGGCTTGACAGACTGGAAAAGATCCTCAGCACTGCTGTCCTCACTGAGATCAGGAAACACCAGGCTCTTCTGCTTACGCCCTTCTGACAAGTGGGACAGGGTCTCCCCTGCCTTGACACTTGCTCCCTCCATGGACTGTGATCCTGTGCTCTTGGAAAAGATGTCCCCAGAATCAAACAGGTCAGCCTCATTTCCAGTCTGAGGCAGAGACTTAACAAAGAAGCTTCTGTCCACTGCAGATAAAACAGGACCACCTTCCCAAGGGGGGGCCACGACTTTCTCAGAGCTGATGTCTCCACTGGCCATCCTGGGCTGCAGAAGAGGTTGATGGCCGTTGGGTAAGCCATGACTACTGCTCAACTGTGCAACAGGTTCTCTATCGACAGCCACGCCCTCAGCCTCACTGGACTCCTGGGCAGCCAGCCGCCGAGCAGCACGGGTCTGTGGTCTCCGCTTTCCTCTCACTTTAACACGACTCTGCAATGGCAAACCCATACCCATACCATGATCAGATGGAAACCCGTTCAAGGCTAAGAGCAAAGACTAATTCAAAATACTATAGTGCTATCTGGTTTACTTCAATTAGGATATCACCTAAAATAGTAGTTCTCAACCTTCCAAAACAACAATCCTTTAATACAGTTCCTTAAGTCATGGTGACCCCAAAATATAGAATTATTTCATTGCTACTTCATAACTATAGTTTCACTACTTTTTTTAAAAAGATTTATTATTATAAGTAAGTATACTGTAGCTGACTTCAGACATACCAGAAGAGGGTGTCAGATCTCATTACAGATGGTTGTGAGCCACCATGTGGTTGCTGAGAATTGAACTCAGGACCTTTGGAAGAGCAGTCCGTGCTCTTACCTGCTGAGCCATCTCACCAGCCCAGTTTTGCTATTTTTATCTCAATGTAAATATCTAATATTCAGGATATCTGATATGTTTAGCCAAAGGGAGTCACAACCCAAGGGCTGAGGAGGTGCCAGATTTGTGACCTGTTTTTTGAGTCACAGAACGCCAGCACCAGCACACCTGCTGGCGTTCTGTCAGATTGAGAACTGACCTAAAGGAAAAAAAAAAGTTATTTACTATTCCTAAAGGAGCCAACAAGTTCCTATAACTCCAGGACTTAATCCTTCATAACACTTTATTATTCCGTTTTCTAAGCTCTTATTTTAAATATATTTTAGTTCATGTGTATTGTTATTCTGCCTGGACCATATGCAGGCAAATGCCCGAGGAGGCCAGAAAAAGGCCTCGGACATTCTAGAACTGAAGTGAAGTTGTGAGCAGCCCTGTGGGTGCTGGAAACTGAAGCCTAGTTCTGAAGCAGTCAGTGCTCGCTCTCTCAACCCATCTGCACCTCCTCCTACTCCTGTTTTATAATCTTTTGAGAAGTTCCCTGTAAAAAGGCTCAATGTTGCTGGCACCTCAGCCAGCAAGTGTGCTGGTGTTCTGTGACTCAAAAAACAGGTCACAAATCTGGCACCTCCTTAGCCCTTAATTCAGAGTCAGCTACCTTACAAAAGAAGAACTGAGAGGTAGTCTTTATCAGGATCTAGGAGCAAGGAGAGATGAGGTAATAGGCACCTTCAAGAGAGAGGTGCTCTTCTTTCTAAGTCTACAACCACCAATTCCACTGTTAGACATTGTGTGTAAACTGTGGGTGAAGTACGTGAACACTTCTCAAGAGGAATCTCTTAATAATAAGATTTAATATTTCTGATAATTTTAAAAATATAAAATCATGTTTTTGGACTACATAATTGTGTTTGCTTGCTTCAAAGAAATATGATTTTAGGAGTGGTAATGGTGGGAACCTGAGCTAGGGGTAGAAATAACCAAGATACATTATATGCAATACATGAACTTGTCAAACAATAAATAAAAGATAATCTTTGTTTTTAAACTCACAAGTTTAGTAGGTAGCTAATTTACGCTTGAAAGCTAACAAAAATAATAGGTTTTTCTTATTTTTTTAATATAGAGAGAATGGATCTTAAAACACTAAAAATTAACTTATCATCCAGGAATAGGTGACCCTGGGTCCTGCTGTCTACTTGAACACCTGTTAAGACTTCAGAGAGAAGGGAGATTGGAAAGAAAAAAGCTCACTAACACAGGAAGCCAAATTCCGAGAGAACACCCTCTGCACGGCTTCCCTTTCCTCAGCGGACAGGACCTGCTTGGGATCCCAGAGAAGGAGGCCCGAGCCACAGTAAGCAGGGAGAACCATGGAAGTGAGGTCTGTGTGGTGCTCTAGAGCATTCTGGGAGAAGCACCCAGGCCAGTGGACAGCAATGGTATATACCATGGGATTAGGGACAGGAGGCCTAGTGACTGCACTTCAGGCTGCAAGGATTTAATGATCAGCAGGAAAATTAGAACAAAAGTAGGCAACAGAAAATCAGAAGCACAATTAAGAAACTGAAGAGAGGTCAAAGGGAGGAAGATGAGATGGATCCCACAGGGGCAGTAAAGCTAATTACATCAGCTGTGCAGACTGCTCTAGAAAGAAGCAGCCGGGTTGCTCTGGTTAAAAGAAAAACAAAAGACGATCACCTTGTTTGCACTGTGTAAGGTGTCTGCCTGGGCAGGAAGGTCGAAACTCACACCAGCCTCCTCACTCCCAGGAAGAGTGGGCACGCTTTCCAGGACGTGGCTCCTTCCAGGTTCAGATGAAGGAAACGCTAATTCAGATGAAACAGGCTTTGTTCCTGGGATCTGCAGGGCCCCTGTAGGCAGCAAAGCTGCCGGGTTAATTGCTAAATTTGCCTAAAGAAGAAAAATGGAACTCAGTATTTGTTCTTAAACACGGGAGCAGATTACCATTTCTATGACACAGGATATCTGTGTTGCACATAGTGTAGAATATAAGAGAATATGAATGCAGAAAAATCACCTGATCCAGGCTCAGTGGGGCACATACTTGTGCCCATCACTGGGATCAAAAGACATTAAAGAGCAGCGCATAAGAAGCAACAACTAGGCAAGGGTGGAGGGTGTTGGCAGGGGAAGATGAGAGAATGCTTGGTAGCAGCTGAAAAAACTGAAAATCCACAAATTTTATAGGTGCCACAGGCAGGCAATGAAGACTCCAGATCCAATATAATTACTTGTATTTTCCCGATGCGACTGGAGGGCTCTCTGCTTTTAAATGTAGTGAGACCTGAAGAATCCTGTGTGAAATTAAATTCAGTTAAAAATCCATTGAAGAAACAGGCAACAAACGGTCTCTTGGGTTACACTCACACCTGTCAGTGACTCTGACAGCAAAGCTGTCCCTATCTGCAGCTCCTTAGCCCAGCAGCCTCACAGCAGTCAGCTAGCTAGCAATTCTTCACTGATGCCTCCTCCAATATGGAGGACAGAAGGCTGCCATTTGACAGAAACACGGAGTAAAGGGAGACACTGATGAGTTAGAATAGAATAGTAGCTTTGTCAGAACGTAACTTGAGATATCCAACATGGCAGATACCAAAAAGCTCATGTGCTCTCCCACAACCCGATGCCCAAGTTCTAAACACACAAGCATCTGTATTCCAGATGAGTAAAGAAATTAACCGAGTGCCTCATCTTCCAACCACAATCATGGAAGCCTCGGTGAGATTCCCAGAGATAAATGGAATTGGTCTGGCTTCCTTTGTGGAGAAGCCACATACACACCATACAGAGAGGACCCCTGGAAGAGAGGGCATACACCAGCTATCTTGGGGCACTTAGAAGGAACCAAGAAATCAGATGTCATTTGTATTAACTAGAAGATAATTCTATTCCAAGAAAGTCTGGAGGGAGAAATGGAAATGCTACTGAAAAGCATTCTTTATCCCATCTGACTTCAAACTGGAAACTGAATTTGGTATTCAGTCTAAACACAGTGATGATTAAATACAGAACAGGTTTCTCGAGTGGAGAAAAGTGGGGATAAAAGAATACAGTGAAAGAGAGGGGTGTTGGTTGCTGCTTCTTAACTAGGAATTCTCAGTAACTCTGGGCCCATGCAATGGAATTGTCTCTACAGGCATGCAAACAAGCGCTGGACTCCTCACGGAGATCAGTTCTAACCTGTGCCGTTTCTGCTTTCCATGTGCTTTTTTCTTTGCTACCTTGTGTAGATTCAGGTTTCTGGTTCTTTAAAGAAACAGGGTGGTCTTTTTTCAGTGTTCCTTTTTTTTCTGGTACCTTCAAAAGAAAAAAATACCAAAGTCGATCATTCATCTTCAAATTTTAAAAAATAAAAAAGAGAGGAGCCTGGCCTCTGGGCTCCATTCTAAAATGACAGCTAACCAACTCCTAGGTAGCATTTCAGGAAGAACACCCTGAGCACGGTGGTGTTTCCAGGGGTGAGATGCAGCTCAGAGGGAGAAGGACGGCCTGGCAAATACAAGGTTTTGAGGGGAAAATGAGTGTAACTTAAACTGGAGTCCTTTCTGCAATTAGGATAAAATTATACCTAGTACAGCAGGGGAAAAATACACTCAGACTTAAAGGTTTGCATCTAAAAGGCATAAAATATAGGTCCTTCAATAAACTCTTCAAAAACCAAAGAAGACTATACCACATACTAGAGAATCTAGTTTAGTCAGTGTTATGAACTGGAGCCACCTCTTACATACTGCTCTATATATGATCTGTTACTCGTTTACTGAGAAGCCTTACAATTCTCTGGCAATTTTCTCTCTTAAAACTGGACTCCCTATACTTCCTGAGCCTGAGATTAAAATGCTGGTACCACAGGTTGAGTCTTGGCAGAGCTGAAGAGATCATCATCTTCATCATCACCGAAGAGGCTCCCACCGCTTGGCACTGACAACTGAAAGACATTACACTCAGATTACACATCCCAAAGTCAATCAATTCACACACAGCTAGGTGAGCCACACAATCCCTAACACAGAGGGAATCAGTGGGAACTAACCCTGATTTTTTTGGTGCCAGCAAAAAGATCAACATCTGGGTCATTGTCCTTTTGCAGCTTGTGGCTGAAGAGCAGCTCTTCATCCTGGAAGACTCCCGTGCTCTTAGGGCGGCTATCAGTTTTGAGACCCTGGGTAAAAGACAAGATCAAAAATGGATACAACAAAGATGGCCCCTGGTAAAAGTGTGACAACAGCCTATGTGCCAAACAGCAGGAAAAAGACATTCACACAACAGATATTATATAGCTTCCCAAAATAGTGATAGTAAATGAATTATCAAAAGTAGTGGTGAATAAACTTGTAAACTCAGATAATATGCATATTCTTTGAACCTGTATGCAGTACCTGAGTTTATTACCTTCTCCTCACCCACACCCAGCAAAATGAAGCCCAGTCCTTACCCATTAGCTTCCTAAGGACTGAAAAAGAAGCCTCCTGAGGAAGGAGGAGAAAGGCCAAACCACACTGAATTCTTCATTTCATTCAGGAAGAACAACGCCAAAATCGCGATGAACCATTTCTTTAGCTTGCTATGAAGGGGAGGAGGGCTGCAGACATGCTCAGTGGGCCGTGTTAGCTGCACAAGGGTAAGGACTAAGTGCCAGCATCCGGTCGCCCAATAGCAAATGTGGGCGTGGGCGTGCACATCTCCAGCCCCAGTGCTGGCGATCAACAGGGCTCACAACCTATGGTTTCTTTTTAATTAGTTACAATAAAAGTCATTGTTTTTTTTTTCAATGTACTCAGAGTTATGAAACCATGATAATCTAAAACTCTACCCATGTATCTCACTCACCCCTCAAAAAAGCCAGACAATCAATGGTCATATCTCATGACCATTCATACTGAACTTTTTCATGGTTCAGTAATGAGCTGAAGGACATTTAGGTTGTTTCCATTTTGGAGTACTGTGAATGGAGCAGCAATGACTACGGCTGAGTAGCGTCAGTGGATAAGAAGTCAAGTCCTTTGCAGTACACCCGCCAGGGACTGCTGTAGCTAGATCCTATGATAGATCTACTTTGAGTATTTTGGAAATTCTCCACCCTCACTTCCAGAACAGCTGCACCAACGTGCAGTCCCACCAACAGCGATAAGGGCTCCACGTCCCCATTCTGCTCTAGCTTTTGCTGTCAGTTGTTTGCTTGATCTTAACCATTCTGACTTGGGTAAAGCGAAATCTCAAAAGTAGTGAGAAAAATACAGAGGGAGCATAAGGAAAGGAAGGAGAGTGAACAACATAAAAGATGTTTGAAAAGCCACAGACAAGGACAGAATTTTATAAGGTTACTAAAAAAAACATATTTATACATGTATGTATATATATATAATTCAAATGGAGTTACATGCATGGCGTGAAAAGTGTTCCCTGCAAAAGTCAGAAATCATGTAAGAAAAGCCTAGGATCCAGGCACAGGAAGCATCCCTTCACACTGCTGGCCAGAGAGGGGGATCCCAAGAGACACCCCAAATCATATATGTCACTGCCATTGTCCTTGATTGTCTCCAAGAGCCTGAAGGTGAAAAGGACCCTGCTGCTGGAGTCGCCATACACTGCACCACACACTGCACCACACACTACTAAAGCAACTGAGCTGGAACTGACCTGCAAGTCTCCTCCCCCAGTGACTACCTCTTGCACTACTGACAGAGCTATGCGAGCTGCTAAGGGATAATCAATAGTCCCACCTCGTTGGAAAGCTTACAAACACAATGATGGCCCAGCAAGACCTCCCAATCTGTGTCCTAGTGGCACTTTTGCTCTGGCTGTAACCAAAAGCTGTCTAACTGGACTGAAGGCTCACTCCGTATGAGGAAATGCATGCCTAGCACTGCAACCCCAGCCCTATACCTGTGGCTAGAGAAACAACAGATCCTAGGAGAAAAGCTCCTACTGACGTTTTCCTAAACCAATATGAGTTCTAACTATACTCTAAATATTATCCTTGTGCCTACAGATGGGTGTCACTCTCACCTCTCATCAGTGAAGCCCTTCATGCAGCAGAGACCATCACAAAGATCCAAGACCACCCCAGCAGATGGCCAACTACAAGAAAACCCATATGGCCTGCAAATCTAACAGTGTTTTCATACAGTCCTTCAGAGAAAGGCTGAGACCTGGTAAAAGGCCCTTCTACCACTAGTATTTCTAACCTGAATGCTAGCCTGACAGAAGTATACACGCTTGCCAACTCCCCTTTCCTGCTGCGCAATTTCATAAGCAGCCAAGTTACTCAGGAACAACAAGGTCTGGACATCTCAGAAGCAAGTGAGACTGAGGGGCAAGCTACTGATTGATTCCAAACATCCGACTGGAGAGGATTCTTTATGCTTACACTGGCAGCTAAGACTTCCTCAGCACCTCGGGCAGCACCAGCACCTGCTTGAAGGGAACTTGTTGTGTCACCTGCTTGAAGGGACCTCGTTGTGTCACCTGCACCTTGCACATGTCCTGCTCTCTGCTCACCTTCTCCAGCCCATCCTGGGGTGCACAGGTGTTGCTTTCATCTTCTCCTTTGTCCTCGTCCTCATCAAACAAACTAAGGACAGTCTTGGTTCTACCCTTGGCTCCTTTGTCCAATGGAGATGAAGAAGAAAAAAGATCAGAAGTCCCACCTGCTTCCTGATCAGATGCTGGTAAAAGTCCTTCCTACAAACAAAAGTAAGGATAAAATTAGTAACTAGACATTGAAATCCTACCATGGGCCTTCACAAGCGTGACAATAAATCAGTAACTGTCTTGTTCACATAATGCAAAGCAACAGAGTTCACCACAACACAGACTAGCATAATGACAGAATCCTACAGTCATCAAGAAGCTTGAACAGACAATCCACGGTTAAAGATGTTTCTAGTCATGTTAAGCCAGAGGCCCCTCTTCCTTCTACAAAGTGATAGGGCAGTTATAACCCTGATGTACACAGGGTGCATGCTTATTAGAAAGAAATTCTAAATTATAGCATCAATAAGTGTCAATCATTAAAAGTCAATCATTTCTGACTGATGCTGACTAAATCATAGCAGAGTGTAACGGGTTTTCTTCTGAACTTTAACTTTTGCTCTGAGGGTTTGTTGTGTCTTGGAGGCCTTCAGCTAATGATGCTGTGTGATGGGGACGCATGTCAACAGTTGCTGTCTGTGCAGTGCCACCTGCTTTCCTTGCTCTCTGTGCTCTGTAGTGTCACCTAATTCCTAGTTTTAATATGTAAGTCCTGGAGGGAAATTTAACCAGCAAACTCACAATCTGTAGCCTTCCACTGTTCATGCACATACAATTTCTAATATAACACTAAACATGCAAGATGAATCCATTCAATAGGATCACATTCTGGAAGATACTACTGGTCAAAAACAATCACTATTGTATGCATCACTAAGAAAGAAAAGTGATTTCCAATCATACCATTAACTGCAGAGTGCATCCCAACCTTCCAAATGGAGAAGCCTGCTTCCATAGCTACATGATAATATGTGAAGTCTTGCTACTATGTGAAAGGCAACATGCCAGGTGCTTATGACTAAAAAAGAAGCCAACAAACCTAATCCTCACGCATTCACACCTGACTGAGGGAGAGGGCAGAGAGAGTAACTCAGGTCCACATGCAGCCACCAGGAGGAAAGATCTGAGTGACTCGGGGACACAGCAGTCTCACTGCAGCGATAAGGAGCCACTGTGAGGAATGGGAATAAAATGCTCTTCACACAGGCCCTGGAGAAACTAAATCTGAGCAGCTGGACTCCACTACAGAGCACAGAGAGCAAGGGAAACAGGTGGCACTGCACAGACAGCAACTGTTGACATGCGTCCCCATCACACAGCATCATTAGCTGAAGGCCTCCAAGACACGACAAACCCTCAGAGCAAAAGTTAAAGTTCAGAAGAAAACCTGTTACACTCTGCTATGATTTAGTCAGCATCAATCAAAAAAGAATGGCAATCTAACTTCCTGAATGTGACATAACTCAGAAGGAGGGGAACAGAACGAGGAACACAGGAGCTGCAGAGAAGCAATGAAGAAAACATACAGAGCAAGTCACTGTGGAAATGAGAGGAGGAAAAGCATGCTGCGGATGGGCAAAACGCCTGACGGCACCGCGACCCGGCATGCACTGAGATCCAGATCCAGTAAAGTAAACAGGAACTTTTCATCTCACAGTGTACAAGAATCCTGCTATGAATCTAAAGGAGGGTTCCCGGAACAGCATGAATATGAGCTATTTTCTTACCATATTAAGTATTTTCCAGCCTTTCTACAAAAACATTGATTTACGTAAAAGCATTCTCAGTGTTAGAAAATGTAGGAAAGTGTTACATATGTGTTCCAATGGACTGGAACACCACAGATGCAGCTCACCTGTGCCGCGCTGGCCACATCAGCACTCCCCACTTCTGGGCATGCTCTGGCACTATCAACCTTCAGGTCCACAGGTTTCACACCAGATGGTACCTCACCGTCCTCCTCATCACTAAACAACAACGGTGCCTTGGGGATGACCTCTTTTTTCTACCAAAAGAAGATGGCATCGACAATGATTAAAAATATTATACCTGAACAACATGGTAATGTATAAAGCCAGCCAAAACCAGTCCTTACTTTACTTTATTCTTTATCTACTTGTTATTTTATCTAAAAAAACATCAAATACTACACGGCCAGGTACAGCGTTTCACACAGTGTTTTGCTCCAGTTTGTAAGAACTTCCGCTCAGCTCCTCAACTTCTTTGGAAGGCAGCAGGTGGTTTAGGAAACAGGTTATGTAACCAACTCGGAGGTACCAGCCGCCTACAAGCTATGAGGCAGCAGTGTCTAAGCAAGGCAGGAAGGCTGATGTGAGGAACTATGAAAAGACAGCACTAACTGTAATTGAAAATGTTATAAATGAAAACTGGGGTAAGAGGACTTTTAATTATCATCAGGAAGAGTTCCTTAAAATGCAAAAATTATTCAACTTGAAATCAAAACAAATGGAAGTTCACTAAGATTGCAGATGACAACAGGCAACACTTAAGGAATTAAAGAAAAGCAAACGTAGACTGCATTAGACTTAGAATTTAAAGATGAAGAGTCCCCAGAGGCTCAGGTATCAGCTATGGGTGATTTGAGGAGGTCCTGGCAACTTTAGGACACAGGGCACTGCTGGAGGAATATCACTGAGGCTGTGTCCTTGGTAGCTATGTCTTGCTTTCCCATATCCTGTCCTTCTAGCTGCCTCCTGCCCACCATGAACTGAGTAGCCTCCATTTCCATGATATTCTCTTGACACAGGTCCAGAACCAACAGAACCAAGGACTAAGGACTGACCCTCTAAAATCATGAGGCAAAATGAGGCTTTCCTCATGTATGTTGAATGTGTTATCATACCAACTCCCAGCATGGGTTTTCAGATCTGACAAAGTAGCATCTCTATGCACGCAGCACAATTTGACAGGCATTTTCTGAGTGTAGAAAAATGAGTACCATTGTTGCAGAAGGAACAGATGTAGGAGGAAGGCCAAACAGAGAGCTTCCACTATCAGCGTCATCTTCAAAGAGAAGGGAAGTTCTCTGAGTCTTCTTTTGGCTATAAACAAAGAGAAGGTCAAATTCAGGAAAAATACAATTTAAAAACAAAAACACTCTGCTTTTTTGGCCATATCCACAGTGACTACTCCCCCCATTTGTTGACTTTGTATAGCATAAAGCTGGTGATTCGAAAAACCTTTGGATAGACATAATCTGATCATACAGTCAGCAGCCTCTGCCTATCACTCTAATGCAGAGGAGGCCAGAGACTTGCTCATGAAGCCCTGTCAATCCCTTTCCACATGCTGCAGCTGCACTAGCTCATAGATCTGAAAGGCACACTGCACTCTTGGTGGTCACAAACATAGAATTCTCCATCATCGTCTTCTCCAACAGAGAATAAACTAAGAACAGCTATGCCTGCTTTCAGAATGCCCAGGAAGGCAACTGAGAGACCATAGAGTCAGAGTTAGTTTTTGCACTGTAACCTTCTTTCCCACTCCTATTTCTTTGATTCAGAGCAGCTTTACTGAAGTGTAATTTACATAATAAATTACACCTTTAAAATCACATTTCAAGAATCTTTAGCATTTTGAGAAGTGAACACTATCACCATATTCTAACAAGGAACCCATGCCCATCAGCAGTCAACTCCCCATTCCCTTCTCTCCTGAACCACCAACCCACTTCCTCTCTCTGTATTGATCAGTTCTGGACATTTCCTATAAATAGAATCATTCAATCTATGGTCATATGTAACTGATTTTTCAGTTAACATATTTTTTAGGCTACTTCATGACCTACCATATGTCAGCACTTCATCCCATATTGTTGCTGAATTATAACCACTGTGTGGTTCCACAATCTTTTATCCATTCATCAACTGAAGGGCATTTAGGTTACTTTCTGGGTATTATGGATCAATAAGACAGTAGACATTCTTGCACAAGTTTAACCTGAGCATGTTTTCATTTGTCTTAGTTGTATACCAAAGAGTTAAATTACTGGATCACACAGTAGCGCAGGCTTAACACTGACTAAATACCAAAACCTTTTCCCAAAGTGTCTGCACCACTTTATATTCACCCACATCTTTGCAATGATCTTTTTGAGATCTGTTCAAATCTGTGACTTACTTTCTATACACAACATTTTATAGTAATGCAGAAAGCATTACTGAAAGCCAGGAACTGTGTGCTGGCACCAAGCCTAATGAATGGGACCTGTTTCCGGTCATCAGGTTCATGGTAACATGTGTGGTAGGGCACACGTGTACCGAGGAAGCTCAACTACAGTACAGCTCCCGGGCTGGGGGAAGGCAAGGACATGCCTGTGCTCTAAGTCCCACATTCTTCTTTCTCATGTCTGGATTATACAGGCTCTCAAAAGAGAGGACGTCCACAGACTCCTGACAGAAGCTGGCCAGGAGGGGCAAGAAGATACCCCAGGAAAGAGCAATAAAATAAGTGTGACATATTCCCTGAACTATGATGAATGCTGCCCATGACCAGCTACTACACAAAGCATTTCACATTAGAAGGGCACGATTATCCCAACAAGCCTATGAGAGGTGAAAAATCTGAGGCCTAGACAAGTTAGGGAACTTGCCCACAGTTGTTCAGATAGGAACTACAGAGGCAGAATTTAAAACTGTACTAGGATTGCAGAAATCCTCCATTCTGGACCTGAGACCAAGGTGTCAAGTCTTGGGAGCCTAAAAGTAGCAACATTAATATCTGAGGAGATGTATCTCTTTGGAGAAATCTGAGGCACTTTGAATTTGAATCCATCTGTGAACACCACCAGCTACTGCACAGAGCTTCCACATTCCATGCACTGCCTGCTTATTCTACCGCCCTCAGCTGAGCATCGGCGATCAGTTACAACTGGCAACTCTGCAGAGCAAACGGTTAAATGTGAGAGCTACTCTGAGCACACAGCTACCCAGCAGCACACAGATGCCCTGTCACTCTCTACAAGCCACCAGTTTCAGCTCAACCACCTAGACCAGAAGGTATGATCAGTACCTGCTGGGAGTTTATTCCTAATATCATGCTTTTCAACATTTTCAGGATTTCTATCAAAGTAACACACTTTTAAGTAACCTTTTTTAGGGTATACCTAACAGGGAGGGGAAGACATAAAAGATAACAATATCATTCTTAAATCCCTTAGAGAAAAAAACTGTCTCAAGATTAAGAAAATGTCAGAAATAAAAATCAAGGCAAACTTTCCCAAGGCCTTCCCACAGATCTCTCTCTCTCTCTCTCTCTCTCTCTCTCTCTCTCTCTGTGTGTGTGTGTGTGTGTGTGTGTGTGTGTGTGTGTGTATGTGTGTGTGTATGTGTTTGAATAAGGTATCAACAACTGCAACAGAAATTCTGTCTCACACGCAAAACCTTTCCCGGCGACTGTAAACATCTCACCTGTCCTTAGCAATAGCAAACAGATCAACTTCATCATCATCATCCTCAAATAGATTGGTCTTTTTCACAACCTTCGCTTCTTGGCTTTGGGTGGTCCCCGAGTCCCACAGCTCTCCTTTGGACTTATTGTCAGATGCTAACTTGGAATGTGAATCCGCAATACTCCACTGGTCCTTAAGACACAAATCATGTATTAAAAATCTACATGGCAGTGGGAAAAAAGACTACATAAACATGAGGACTTGAGTTCAAGTCCCTAGATCTCAATGTTTAAAAGATCCAGATCCAGCCACACACAGCAGTATCCCCAGCATTGGGGGGGGGGGGAGAGGTGGATCCCAGGAACACTCATCAGCCTAGCCAAACCACACACAACATTAGCAAGGTCCCATCCACTAAGCATAAAAACATTCATGCCCCCACCCTCTCCCCCTCCCTCCCTCCCTCTGTCTCTCTGTCTCTCTCTGTCTCTCTCTGTCTCTCTGTCTCTCTCTCTCTCTCACACACACACACACACACACACACACACACACACAACTCATCCTCCTCAAAAAAGTTGGTCTTTTTCACAGCTTTGCTTCTTGGCCTTGAGAAGTTCCCAAGTACAGGGGTCTGCCAGCCACCAGCCCAGCTCTAGTGTGTTGAAGGAACTGGAGCATAGTTAGTGGCAGAGACATATACTTTCTAGTAGCTAATTTAGATATGGAATATGACAAGTAAAATTAGCTTACTATCTGTTAAGTTACAATCAAACTAAAAGTCAAGCATTCAAAGAAAAGTCACATCTTCAATTTCTTCAGAGAGAGAGGGGGGGGGAGAGATCGAACCATGGGAAGGCCTTGGCTAGTGCCCTCTCAGCTGGTGACCTGGGTACTGTAAGAAAGCAGGCTAAGTGAGCCATGTGGAGCAAACTCATGTGCTGCACCCCCCAGCATCCGCTTCAGTTCCTGCCCTGCCCTGCCCTGCCCTACCTCATGGACTGTGGCATAGAACTGTGAGCTGGAATATACCCTTCCCTTTCCAAGCTGCTTTTGGTCATGGTGTTTGATCATACCAACAGAAGCCCTAAGTTAAGACACAGGGGAAGCACTTTACCAACTGTGCTGCAACCCAACTCTTTTAAAAGGTTTTGATTTTTTTTTTTATTATTGTATTATTTCCCTATGTTGGACTTAGAACCAGGACTTGCTCTTGCTGGATATGTACTACACACTAAGTTACATTCCTAGTGCCAGGAAGACCTTTCAAAGTCGGGGCCCTAGATTTTATTATGCTGACTATTTCTTAACCTTCTAAGATAAAATATAACTCTAAATCATATTTGGATTTATGGTTTTCTGCTCAGCTAAATCTGAATAATAATTAAGCTACTATTGATTTTGCTGAGCCCTATCCAAATCACATATTCACTTCCTTATAGAAAAGGAGTTGAATTTGCACAGGCCACTGCAAGTGTATCTACTGCATTATAGCTTAATGACACAGAGCAGTCCTTAAGAAGATAACACACAGTGGATGGAGCCCTGGACACATGGCCCTCAAAGTATAGTCCCTTGCCAATGAAGACAAGCCCTCTGACCTTCTTGCCTTTTCCCTAATAGTAAAATAAAAGAGGATGCCATGGTCCTCTACTGTGACGCAAGAGCAATGGTGTCCTCCCTATACCCACACAAAGGTGGCCCCTCTGCTGAAGACACAGGGCAAAACCTGCACGAGCAGTCAGCTTCCCACTGCAGGCCACTCTCCAGGCCTATCATGCTTCTCCCAAACTCTTTGTTCTTTGTCATTCTTAGCAAAACATACCCACAGGTTCCTCATCACCCAAAATGTACCTTAGATGTGAATGCTTTTTCCTTGCTATCTTTGAATACAGAGCTTCAGACATGACCCTATGGTGGTAGCCATATTAACTCCGTTTTGAACATATTAATGTTTAACATAGTACGTAAACACTTTTTATATTAAAAGATATAGTGTTGCAAGCACCATCTTTCTATGACTAAGCCCCAGGGAGTACAGAACAGTAAGTGAACTCGTTTAGAACAGCTCTAACTCAGTCTTCATTTGCATCAGGACCTTGTATGTGGGCAAACCTTAACCTACCTCCTCATCACTGCTGAACAAGGCAGAAGTCTTCTTTGGGGGCTGCTCTGAAGGCTTTGCTTTCTCTTGACTCTGAGGTTGTGGAGATGAAGTCTGCTTCTTAGCTGCTGCACTACCAAAAAGATTGTCCTAAAAGGACAAATGGCAGGAAAGTATAGAATATATCAACAATTCATACACTTGAAACCCAAGCAAGACATTCTCCCACCTGAAGTCATTCTCCCACGAGGAACAGAGTATAATGTGTGTTGGTAACAGTCAAAAATACCTGTGGATCTCAATCTACAACCTCTTCAAGTTATAAGCACTATCCACAAAAGAAAAACAAGATTACCATGGAGTTCTTTTCATTAAGGAAGGAAGGAAGGAAGGAAGGAAGGAAGGAAGGAAGGAAGGAAGGAAGGAAGGAAGGAAGGAAGGAAAAGAAATTTAGAGATGGAGCGATAGCTCAGGGCAGAGGCCCTGAGTTCAATTCCCAGCAACCACATGGTGGCTCACAACCATCTGTAATAAGATCTGATGTCCTCTTCTGGTGTGGAAGAATGTATGTTAAGCAGAACACTATACACATAGTAAATTAAATATTTTTTAAATTTTTAATTATTATTTTGTATGTGCATATGGGTATGTGAGTGGGGGACAGTGCATGTATATAGGTTAGAGGACAACTTTCAAGAGTTAGCACAAAACCTGAGCCAAAGCTTGAGGGAGCAAAGGACAATCAAGATAGTGGAAACACCAGGAGGTGCGCCTTCCCAGTCCACCTATGGGCATGAGAGCCTTGGGAGCAGCCAACAATCAAACATCTCTCTCTCAAAGAATTAGATATTGCACTAATAACTAAAAGGAGTTTTTAAAGCTAAGAAAGCTGGAAAAAGAAGTTATTATTTATACTTAATTTATAATAAAAAATACAAAGATATGGAACAGTTTACTAAATAAAACCCCTAGCATCCTAAGGAAATTCAGTGACACTTACACTCTTAAAGTCTCTAATATGTAGTGACTGTGGCTTTATGCACTTTTGATCGTAGAATTCATGAAGCCAAGGGAGGAAGACTATATGAAGCCAGCTTGGGCTGTGCTGCATGGTCAGTTATAAAACAAAGAGATCCTGCTACCATACCCAAACCCCACCAAAATTCTATTTACCCACTTTCATTAAGGTAATTGAACAAAACCATCAGAGGGCCCAAGTTTGGTTTATGATTCAGGAACTGTTAGCAGGACATACTGTAGCAGCCCTGAGCTGCGACAGTCCTGGAGGGCTGTAAGCAGAGCCGGGTGGGGTGGAAAGGCCCCAAGAAGAACAAACTGCAGTCTGGTGGGACGGCAGTGACAACAGCTTTCCTTCACTGCACACCTAAACCCTTTCCAACCACAGGGCACAGATGTGACATGGTTGTTCATTGGCTACAATAAATCTAGTGACCTCTAACACTCAGAAGATAGAGGTATACAGCTATCTATAGAAATTCAGGATTTGCAACGATGGAGCTGAGTGTGGACCAACAGGCACATGGATCACCATCTGTATCCTCTTACCACCCACCACTCCATATACCCAGAGCGAGAAGAAATGTAAACCTAAAACGTGACTGCCTCCTCTTTCCTACTGCCACTTTAGAAAAGATACTTTCATAGATTATTGGGTATAAGAGATCTACCCTGTGGGTGGTGTGTGTGTGTGTG
This sequence comes from Apodemus sylvaticus, assembly GCF_947179515.1. Lineage (NCBI taxonomy): Eukaryota > Metazoa > Chordata > Mammalia > Rodentia > Muridae > Apodemus > Apodemus sylvaticus. The sequence continues at coordinate 147,876,696 of NC_067473.1, read as the reverse complement.
TGTGTGTGTGTGTGTGTGTGTGTGTGTGTACAAGATTTTAACGTCTTCCTAATTGTAGTACTGGAAAAACTTGGAAGTCACCAATGTGAACAGATATCAGTAACCTAGAACCTTCTCAGTCACTCTGGTAATAAAGCTATCTAAAACAAATTTCTAGGTTAATTATCTGGTGGTGCAATAACATTTACCTCTTCATCTTCTTCACCAAAAAGAGAGACTGATGTTGGGGTCTGACTGGACAGAAGTGATGCGCTTTTGGGCTTACTTGAACTTTGAGAAGAAAACAAATCCTGTTAAATCAAAATCAAAGCTGCTGGTTAGCCAGGTCTATCAGATTTAATGTGTAATAAGTACAAAACACTTGAACATGGTGGCTTTGTGTGTCTAGATTTGATACCTCAGTATGTACCTGGTTTGTGTGGTACAAGGAAAAACAGAGCAGGCAGTCTCTTTGTAGACTGCAAGCCAACCGTAGTCCCACCCAAAGGAATTTTTATTCTACTACAAAATGGTCTAGATTTGCAAAGGGCTGACCAACAATGGCTCTATTGTTAAGATCTCTCTCCCCAGAGAATACATCTTTTAAATAAATACAAATTAAATTCCTATTTTTAAAGGCTTGTGCTTGGAAGTTAACTCACTGGCAGCATATGTGCTACAGTGTCTACAGTACAGTACAGTGTCTACTCTTCTACTAGAACTGTAAGTATGAAACACTGCAAAAGATCCGTCAGTCTCTGAAGGTTGGATGACTTCAGCTCAGAGTGCGAGAACACTCTGCAGACTTGAGCTGCATTAACTAGAAACAAAAAGTAGGACAACCTGTCCCCTGGGCAGAGGGACCTCAATACAAGAGCCAGATAATTAAACAAGACAAGAACATTTTCCATGACCTCTGAACACTATCTTTTTATTATATAATCAGTGCCTACCACTCATCAGATATAAACCTAATGAGTTTACTGACCTACAGAGAATTCTTAGCATACTAGTTTATACTGGGTTTCATTAGTCACAATGGTTTGTTTACAAAGATGCTCCAATGTCCCATGCCCCTCTGCATTTTACACAATAACAAACAGGGTTGGCAAGCTGTATTACAGAGCAATAGTGATAAAAATTGTATGGTATTGGTACAGAGAGGTAGATCGATAGAATAGAATTGAAGACCCAGAAATGAATCTACACACCTATGGTTACTTGATCTTTGACAAAGGAGCTAAAACCATTCAGATTTTCAACAAATAGTGCTGGTTCCATTGGTAGTCAGCTTGTAGAAGAATGTAAATTGATCCACTCTTGCCTCCTTGTACAAAGCTCAAGTCCAAGTGGATCGAGGACCTCCACATAAAACCAGACACACTGAAACTAACAGAGGAGAAAGAGCCTCAAACATGGGCACGGGGGAAAAATTCCTGAACAGAACACCAATGGCTTATGTTCTAAAATCAACAATAGACAAATGAGACCTCATAAAATTGCAAAGTTTCTTTAAGGAAAAGGACATTGTCAACAGGACAGAACAGCAACCAACAGATTGGGAAAAGATCTTTACCAATCAAACATCTGGCAGAGGGCTAATATCCAATATACACAAAGAACTCAATAAGTTAGACTCCAGAGAATCAAATAACCCTATTAAAAAATGGGGTACAGAACTAAACAAAGAATTCTCAACTGAGGAATATTGAATGGCTGAGAAGCGCCTAAAGAAATAGTCAATAGTGCCTTAGTCATTAGAAAAATACAAATCAAAACAACCCTGAGATTCCACCTTACACCAGTCAGAATTACTAAGATGAAAAACTCAGGAGACAGCAGATGCTGGCACTCCTCCACTGCTGGTGGGATTGCAAGCTGGTACAATCACTCTGGAAGTCAGTCTGGTGGTTCCTCAGAAATTTGGACATAGTACTACCTGAGGACCCAGCTATAACCAGTCCTAGGCATATACCCAGAAGATGCTCCAACATGTAATAAAGACACATGATCCACTATGTTCATAGCAGCCTTATTTATAATAGCCAGAAACTGGAAAGAACCCAGATATCCTTCAACAGAGGAATGGATACAGAAAATGGGGTACAATTATACAATGGATTACTACTCAGCTATTAAAAACAATGAATTCATGAAATTCTTAGGCAAATGGATGGAACTAGAAAATATCATTCGGAGTGAATAACCCAATCACAAAAGAACACATAGTATGCACTCACTGATAAGTGCATATTAGCCTAAAAGCTCTGAATACCCAAGATACAATTCACAGACCACATGAAGCTGAAGAAGAAAGAAGACCAAAGTGTGGATACTTCTTAGAAGGGGGAATAAAATACTCACAGGAAGAAATACGGAGACAGAGACTGAAGGAAAGGCCATCCAGAGACTGCCCTACCTGGGGATCCATCCCATATACAGACACCAAACCCAGACACTATTGTAGATGCCAGCAAGTACTTGCTGACAGGAGCCTGATATGGCTGTCTCCTGAGAGGCTCTGCAGACACTGACAAATACAGAGGCCAATGGTTGCAGCCAACCATTGGACTGAGCACAGGATCCCCAAGGCAGGAGGTAGAGAAAGGACTAAAGGAGCTGAAGGGGTTTGCAACCCCATAGGAAGAACAACAATATCAACTAACCAGATCCCTCAGAGCTCCCAGAGACTAAACCACCAACGAAAGAGTACACATGGAGGGAACCATGGCTCCAGCTGCATATATAGCAGAGGATGGCCTTGTTGGGCATCAATGGGAGGAGAGGCCCTTGGTCCTGTGAAGGCCTGATGCCCCAGTGTAGGGGAATGACAGGGCAGGGAGTGGGGAAAGGGTGGGTGGGTGGGGGAGCCCCCTCATAGAAGCAGGGGGATGGGGGGAGGGGATGGGTGGCTTCCAGAGGGGAAACTGGGGAAGGGGATAACATTTGAAATGTAAATAAAGAAAATATCCAATAAAAGAAAATTTTAAAAAAAAGAGTATCAAAGTAATTCTACCAAAGAACAAAAAACCGATTCCTATATTATAATTTTGGACCTTCCTTGGAGGTAGAGGGGACACGTATTTGTTCTCGTTCTCTCCCTCCCTCCTCCCCCCTCTCTCTTTCCAATTAGTTACCCCAATATGCCCCCCCCCAATTTAGTAAAACAAGCTTCCTGCCCACATGTGAGATACAGATAAGCACAAAGAACAATTACGTCCAGTTCAATCTTTATGTCCTACACTGTCTTATGTTACGTCTAGGACAGGTGCCCGCAGGGCAAAGCCTTAAGGAGTGGTTTTAAAACAAACCTCCAGTTTATTAAACTCTACCCTCAAGAACTGAACTTGAGGGACTGGAAATATAGTTCAGTGGCAGAGTGCTTGCCTAGAGTACACAAGGCCCTGGGTTCAACCCCCACTATCTTCCCAATCTCTACTATCCCCACACCCTCCATTTGTACATGCAATGAAATGTTTACTGCCCCTGTCCCATCAACAACCACAGAAGGAACAGCATAGACTTCTGTGATGTATAATCTTGGTTGTCATTGACACATTCTACTGGCTGGTTATATCTGTCAACTTGATACAAACTGAAGTTATTACAAAGAAAGGAGCCCCCATTGTGGAAATGTCTAATTGAGACCCAGCTGTAAGGCATTTTCTCAATTAGTGATCAAGGGGGAAGGGCCCATTGCAGATGGTACCATCACTGGGCTGGTGGGCCTGGGTTCTATAAGAAGGCAAATTGAGCAAGCCAGGGGGAGCAATCCAATAGGAAGCACCCTTCCCGTGACCTCTGCATCAGCTCCTGCCTCCAAGTTCCTGCCCTGTGTGAGTTCCTGTCCTGGCTTCCTTTGGTGATGAACAGCAATGTGGAAGTATAAGCTGTATAAACCCTTCCCTCCCCAACTTGCTTCTTGGTCACAATGTTTCACTGCAGCAATAGAAATCCTGACAAAGACACACAGCAAGGAAGACAGATTCTCAATTGAGCAACTGCCTTCATCAGACTGAATGTGAACATATATGTGGGTATTTTCTTGTTGCTAACTGATGTAGGGGGGCCCAGCCCACTGTGGGCGGTGCCAGCCTAAGCAGAGGTCCTGAGTTGTATAGGAAAGCAGGCTCAGTAGAAGCAAGAGAGCAAGCCAGTGAGCAACACTCCTCCTGGGTCTCTGCCCAGGTTCCTGCTAAATTCCTGCCTTGGCTTTCTTCAATGATGGATATTCTATAATATGACATAAACCCTTTCCTCCCCAGGTTGCTTTTAATCGGTGTTTTATCACAGCCACAGAAAAACTATCTAGGACAACGTGCAAGACTAAGATAAAAAAGGCAACACAGCCTCTATCTGACACTCTCAGGAGCTGAACCAGCAGAAATACATCCCACTTCCTGAAGCTACCATGCTTAGAGACCCACCACATAAGGACAGGAGCCCAAGCTGCCTGAGGCTTCCTACCCACAGCCTGTCCTCTGTCACCAGCAATGACAGGTAAAAGCTGTGCTGACTATGTATCACAATGGGAACAAAATCTCTAGTAAGTCACATTACCATTAAAGGAAGCAGTCAGCTGATTTCTTCTCACAATTGTGAACCAACAGTCTTAAATTTAAGTATGTTAAAGGAAATGCAATGGATTCTAACCCAAAAGTTAAAGAGTGTGTGTGTGTGTGTGTGTGTGTGTGTCTGTTTTCTGAAGATCACATACTTTTAAGAAAATGCAGTCTTGTATATGCTAGACAGGCATTTTAAACCACTAAATTATATTCCCAGCCCAAGAGATTATTTTCAAAATAATAACTGAACTACTGAATAAAAAGTCTTAAACCCACTGACAGGCTCATCATAAAGTTACTGATATTAAATCTACAGATTAACATCCAGAACTAAGAAAAGAATTCCATACCTCAGAGTCTTCTTCATCTGAAAACAAACCTTTCTGAGTCTTTGTTTCTGACACAAGCTTCAGATTTTTGCTAGAAGGTAAGGTGATCTAGTTGGATTCCCACCAAAAAAAGAAAAGAAAACATACTATTAGCAAGTAAGAGACATGGAAACAAGCTGATTTCAGAAAATCGCAGCCTCTACTCTGAGAAGGCACTAAGCCAAGAACCAAGGGACTAAACATGCCCTGGACCTTCATCTGTATAAACTTTACACCAAGACTTTGTACAGAATTTCCATGACAAAGAACTTAAAACATTGGTGAAAATTAGTGAACAGAGAAGCAACAGTGCCACTAGACAAAAAGTTTCTCACATTTCCACAAATAGTGAGATGGTGCAAACAAGATACAGCACAGGACACATCTGTGTACATGGAACACTTAGTGTCACACGAGGCACATTTGTGTACATGGAGCATGCACTGTCACATGGGGCACATCTGTGTACATGGAACATGTACTGTCATATAAGGCATATCTGTGTACACAAAGCAGGCACTGTCACATGCAGCACATCTGTGTACATGGAGCATACACTGTCACATGCAGCACATATGTGTATATGGAGCATGCACTGTCACACGAGGCATATCTGTGTACATGGAACATGTAGCATCACACAGACACATAAGGAACAGACAAAAAGCAAGCTGGTTGAGGGACAAAGATGATTTTGAATGCTGTCACTTTGGTAGTTGTGAGGGTTAAATGAGGATGTGACACAGTGGCATCTGTGTTGGCTACTCTTGTTGTCAACTTGACTACATCTGGAATTAACTAAAACCCAGTGGCAGGACACACCTGTGAATGGAAAGACCTATTTTTAATCTGGCTCTTTTGGAGAAGGAAGACATCTTTAATCTAGACCTTCTGAGGTAGGAAAGCCCACTTTTAACTTGGTCTGCACCTTCTGCCGGCAGCCTAGATGAGGCACATGGACGGAAGCTCGCTCCGGTCGCTTGCTCTTGCTCGCTAGCAAGCCTACTCCTTCACCAGCTCTAGAGCCTGCTTCTTTGGGATTCTAGTGTATACTGAAGACCAGCTGAGATGTAGCCTGGCAGACTGAACTACTACTGGATTCTTGGACCTTCCATTGGTAGACAGCCATTGTTGGAATAGCTGGACCACAGCCTGTAAGCCATTCTATAAAATTCCCTTTCTAAATAAATCCCCTAATAAATTCCCTTATATGTATAATTCCCTTATACGTATACATAAGTATATACATACATATAGCTATATATGCATATAGATATACACACATACACATATACACATACACTACAGAAAGAGAGACCTATATAGGACATCTGTAAGATAAGCTGCCTCACAGGGAAAAAAAAAACAGAATACAGACTGTGTATAAAATTATTTTAAGTCAGTATTATATTGGGTATGATTTTATAAAAGAAATTTTATGCCAAACTGGAGCCTCATGAATGCAGACTGCCATGAGATTCTTCTAGAGTTACTGCCAACCTCTGGCATCTGGCAATAGAACAGTATTCCAAGAGCTGCCCAGTAAAACATGTAGGGTGGTAGAGCATCACAATGACCACAGATCCCTCGCAAACTGTTCTGAAAACAGGATGCTTACACAAAGGTCAGGCATGTATTTGGCAAATCCTCACTAATCTGATTAGAAGTTATTTGGAGTTTTATTGTCTTTCAATTTTATGTTCAACGTTCGTAATATAACTGTAGTTGCTATTCTTGACTGTCAACCTGGCACATGTGGGAAGTGGGAACCTCAACTGAAGAACTGCTTCCATCAGACTGGCCAGTGGGTATGTAAATCTGCCAGGGATTTTCTTGGTTGCTAATTGGCAGTGCCACCTCTGGACAGGTGGGCCTGGGCTGTGTAAGAAAGGCAGCTGAGCAAGCCAGCAAAAACATGGAGTCAGTCAGCAGTGTTCTTCCACTGCCTCCTCCTTGAGGTCTTCTCTTGACTTCCCTCAAGGATAGACTGCAATCTGTAAAATAACCCTTTCCCTTCCCAAAACTGCTTTGGCCAGTGTTTATCACAGCAACAGAAAGCAAACCAGGACAGCAAACAGGAAGGAGAACTCTGCATCCCTCTGAGATCCTGTGAGTCGCCCAGGCCAATATCCCTTAATCCACCTGTACTCACCGTTTTATCTGCCCGTGTTTTGTTTTCATCTGTCTGACTCACAGAAGCTGCTGGCAAAGCTGCTGCTTTTTCTTTAAACAGATCTCCTTCCTCATCATCAAAGAGAACAGCAGTGGACTTGACTTTGTCTTAAAAAAGAAACCACAGTATAAAAATTACACCAAGGTCAAAATACACACACACACACACACAACACGCACACTCTCTCTCACAATCATATACACTTCTTCTCTTCCAAAGATAAATACGGAAGGTGTCGGCATGGTATTTCTTGCTTACTTACAGAGAAATAGAAAGTAAACGGAGCCCTGCCCGCCCTTTAGTACTGCTTCCTTTCATTCTCCCTGCGGTTCGGAGGGCTGACCCAGGAGGGCAACATGCCAGTCAAGTGCTCTGCCACAGAGCTACTCTCCCAGGTTCCATCGCCCTGGTACTCAGAGAGCAACAGCAGTTCAAATAAAGCAAAAGACACTAACTATATGAATGAACCTTCTCCAAACAGAAGACTCCTATGCTAAGTATATCCAGATGGGATTAAAAAGTAAAGATCACTTAAGGAGCCAAAAGTCATTAACTGTAAGATGGAGATGTGAAGGGTGACTCCTGTTTTCATTAAAAACCAAACTATACAGAGTAGATGAAACCAAATGCTGGCGTTCCCTCATCCCCACCACCAACTCAGACAAGACAGGCAGAAGAGCTTGGCATACACACGTCTAAATCTTACCCTATGTTTATGTCAGCTACTCATAAGACTATAAATTTTGAATAATCTGAGTAAAATGACTTACCATTTGTGTTTTCCATTTAATGTACAATGGAAATATTCCAGGGTGAAAAAGTAAATGCCTCATTTGTTTTTACAAGATTCATATTTACTTATTTATGAGGTTGCATGTGTGCTGGCTTAGGTTTAGGGGTGGGTGTGTACATCTGCACACATACGGAGAGGTCAGAAGTGTCTGGTGTCCTAATACTCTCTACCTATTCCTTTGAGACAGGGTCTTTCCCTGAACTTGGGGCTTGTGTTTCCCTACTAGCCTCCAAGCCAACAAACCCCAGTGATCCTGTCTCTGCCCTTTTACAGAGCGAGGCCTGGTATCAGGCCCCAGGACTTGTAGAAAGTACTCATAACACCTGAGCCATCCTCCAGTGGCTCATTCTTTTCAAAACTTTACAAAGACCCACTAAACAGAAAGACCACGGCTCAGAAACCCGAGTATTTCCCTACTTTTGTCCCCCAAGCATAGTCACATCAGAGAGTAAAAGCCCAGGAAACTTCAGCGTGGACCTCAAAGGAGGGGGATCTCTGGGGGAAACATGCCAAAAATGCTGGGGGTGGGGAGAACGCACCAAAGCAAAGGCTAATCCGAGCTCTCTGTCAGAGAACAGAGAACCTGGGAATGAAGCGACCAGCATGCAGTGCTCTGCTCACGTAATTACTCAGAGCTGCTGGGAGGAAATATGACTAAATTTCTGCCTGTAATTTGAAAGGCAGAAACAGAAACTTCAAGAAAAGAATACAGAAGAAATTCAGCTCCTGATTAAAGAAGATAACTTCAGTAATTAATTCCCAAAGCAGAAAAGACTGGCCTATGAAGGACCCCCAAGGCTATAGCACAATTTAAGCAGAGACAAGACAATGGCAGCCGTGTACAGTAAGGCATTCTGAAACTGCAAGAGACATTGAATGTGAAGAACTGTGTCCCCTTAAGTTTAATTTTCTTCTCTAAGTTCCCAAAATTAGCTTGAAAGTGGTACCAGTCTTAGAAGGCTTGCTAGAAGATGGCATAAAAAAGTTGCTATCATCTTCATCGTTGTCGTTATCATCATCATCAAAGAGGCCAGCAGGAGTTGGCAACTGTGGGCTCTTCCTGGGAGCGGGCTGCTCATGTTTCTGGAACTCCTTCAGCGATGGGGCAGAGGTGGACCCGGGCACATCAGCATACCCTGATGATGGAAGGACAGTCAGAGCTCCGATCCAGTGGGAGCCTCCCGGCAGCAGTTAAGTTCATCCACCAAACACTGAGACAATGAGATAACCTCTGTGCTAGTGCTGGAGAGCTAAACCACAGTGCAGGGCTGCCTGGCCCTCAGCAAACTACTCTGATCCCCACTCCTTCACCCTTGCTGTCTGTCAGGCTCTCCCCTTCTCTCCTCTTTCCTCTTCTTTCCCCGACACCTGCAGCCCTCTGCAGTGTTGAAGAGGAAACCAGAGTCATGCACATAACAAACCCATGCTAAGCCACTCTGTCACATCCCCAGCCCCAAAGCCTCTGAATTCATACAGATGTGAGCTCCGAGCATCAGTAAATACGCTGTAGTAATAAACACTCCAATGCCCTCCAGGGCTCCTGGGTACCCACTCCCAATCCCTAGCCACTCCTTATAAAATGACAAAATGGATGTATACAGTTCTTAAGAAAGAACACTGGGGTGATGGCTCAGCAAGTAAGTACTTGTTTTGAAACACAAGGATCTCAGTTCAAATCCTCAGAACTCAAGAAAGGAAGGAAGGAAGGAAGGAAGGAAGGAAGGAAGGAAGGAAGGAAGGAAGGAAGGAAGGAAGGAAGGAAGGAAGGAAGGAAGGAAGGAAGGAAGGAAGGAAGGAAGGAAGGAAGGAAAGAAAGAAAGAAAGAAAGAAAGAAAGAAAGAAAGAAAGAAAGAAAGAAAGAAAGAAAGAAAGAAAGAAAGAGCGGAGTGTGGCTGGTACCTGTACCTATAACCCCAGTTGCTGACACAGGCTGGGGAAGGCTCTCTGGCGCTTACTGGCCACCAGCCTAGTTCCAGATTCAGTGTAACACCCTGACTCAAGGGAATATGGAAGAGTGCTAGAGCTTTGTCATCTTCCCTCTGCACACACAGGCACATGTGCACACAATATACACACACAGCTTCACTCACATTCACACTGTATGCAATACAAAGAGGGAGGGAGGGAGGGAGGGAGGAGAGGGGGGGGAGAGAGAGAGAGAGAGAGAGAGAGAGAGAGAGAGAGAGAGAGAGAATAAAAACCTATTACCTAAAAGCACAGAAACAGCCCCTGCTGGGATTTTCTTTCCAGGTTTAGGGGATGGAAGTGATTCTAGAATAAGAAAAAAGAAGTCAATCATTTCACCAGATTTGCTGAGCAAGGCATGGCACACCTGCAATCACAAGGCTTAAACAGCTGAGGCAGGAGGATGGACATGTATCAAGAACAACTCAGTAAGCACAGACCAAGCATGACTACACAGCAAAACTGTCAAAAAGGAAAAGAACCCACCCCTTCTCTGAGGCAGTTTGTTCCTAAGTAATTCTTTTAAAAATTATTATGTTTTTATTTTTACTGATATCAGCAGCTTTTTCCTTAGGATTAACACATCTAAACTATGACTCCCATGGAAGACACCCTGAGGTTGCGCAGCACTGAAGATGCATGGGGAGTTGGGAACAGAGCAGCAAGGGCTTTAAAACAGGCCTAACGCTACCCTTCAGCTCTACGAGATCAAAAAACCTGTGAGATGGTTGTGAAGAAAATAAAATGAATGCAATGAGAAAAACAAGAAAGGGAGATGACCGGACAGGAGGATGAGGGAGGCCCCAACACGGAACACATCACACGGGAGGCCATCATTTAAAACAACTTATTTCTAGTTGTTTTACTGGGAATAGTATTACAAACACTACTTTAAATCTAATGGAATAAAAATTGTAAGTTTTCAAAAGCTTTTTGCGTTTTTAAAAAAAAATTCCTACAGATGATTCTGATGAATTACTGATAAGCAAGTGATATTTTCAACACGATGTTCCTGTGAATTAAATATCATTATAGTAAAGCTAGCCTCAGCATAACTACCAAATACCTTTTCTTTTTGACTTATTTTTATCATCTTTAAAAGGTAAATGTGAGGTGAAATCTCAGGGTTGTTTTGATTTGCATTTCCCTAATGATTAATGATGTTGAACATTTCTTAAGGTGTTTCTCAGCCCTCCGAAGTTCTTCATGTGAAAATTCTTTGTTTAGCTCCATACCCCACTTTTTAATGGGGTTATTTGGTTCTCTGGGTTCTACCTTCTTGCGTTCTTTGTATATATTAGATATTAGCCCTCTGTCGGATTTAGGGTTGGTGAAGATCCTTTCCCAATCTGTTGGTTGATGTTTTGTCCTTTTGACAGTATCCTTTGCCTTACAGAAACTTGTAGTTTTATGAGGTCCCATTTGTCAATTCTTGATCTTAGAGCGTAAGCTATTGGTGTTCTATTCAGGCACTTTTCCCCTGTGCCCATGTCCTCAAGGGTCTTCCCCAGTTTCTTTTCTATTAGTTTCAGTGTGTCAGGTTTTATGTGGAGGTCCTTGATCCATTTGGAGTTGAGCTTAGTACAAGGAGATAAGAATGGATCGATTCGCATTCTTCTGCATGCTGACCTCCAATTGAACCAGCACCATTTGTTGAAAAGACTATCTTTTTTCCACTGGATGTTTTCAGCTCCTTTGTCAAAGATCAAGTGACCAGTCAGAATGGCTAAGGTCAAAAACTCAGGAGACAGCAGGTGTTGGCGAGGATGTGGAGAAAGAGGAACACTCCTCCACTGCTGGTGGGATTGCAAGATGGTACAACCACTTTGGAAATCAGTCTGGCGGTTCCTCAGAAAACTGGGCATGACACTTCCTGAGGACCCTGCTATACCACTCCTGCTATACCCAGAGGATTCTTCAGCATGCAATAAGGACACATGCTCCACTATGTTCATAGCAGCCCTATTTGTAGTAGCCAGAAGCTGGAAAGAACCCAGGTGTCCCTCAACAGAGGAATGGATACAAAAAATGTGGTATATTTACACAGTGGAGTACTATTCAGCCATTAGAAACAATGAATTCATGAAATTCTTAGACAAATGGATGGAGCTGGAGAACATCATACTAAGTGAGGTAACCCAGTCTCAAAAGAGCAATCATGGTATACACTCACTGATAAGTGGATATTAGCCTAGAAACTTTGAATACCCAAGACATAATCCACATATTAAATGATGTCCAAAAAGAATAGAGGAGTGGCCCCTGGTTCTGGAAAGACTCAGTGCAACAGTATAGGGGAATACCAGAACAGGGAAGTGGGAAGGAGTTGATGGAGGAACAGGGGAAGGGAAGAGGGCTTGTGTGACTTGCGGGGAGTGGGGACCCAGAAAAGGGGAAATCATTTGAAATGTAAATAAAAATATATCAATAAAGAAAAAAAAAGGTAAATGTGTGATATGGGTCTGAAGATGGTACTAGTATCTATTGCTAAGACAAAAATTAGTAAAGACAAACTGTCTTCAACTGTTTCAAGCAAAAAACAGCTTTAGCTTAATGGAAATAACATTTGGGTTCTGTCTCACAACAGAAAGAGCTTTAGAACGTGTCTGCTGGGTAGTTTTTTTGTCAAACAAAACAATCTTTTAATGAAACAATCTTGAGTTATCTGGAAAGAGCAACTCTCAGTTGAGAAACTACCTTCATCAGATTGGCCTATGGTAAGTCTGTGGAGCACTTTCTTAATTAATGATTGATGGGCACAGCCCACTTTATACAGTGCTAACCCTGGCTAGACGGTCCTGGAAGAGAGAGATAACTATGAGCCTGGAAGGCAAGGCAGGATGATGGACTATAAGCTGCACAGATGGCATAAACCCTTTCCTCCCCAAGCTGCGTTTGCCATGGTGTTTATCACAGAAACAGAAGGGAAACTAGGAAGCAGGCAAGCTAAAGCAGCCAGCGGTCCCCCACCACGCCTACCTTCCCCAGCAGGAGCCTGTGCTTGCCGATCCCGGTCCCGGTCCCGGTCCCGGTCCCGGTCCCGGGGCGCTTCCTTGAAGAGGTCGCTCTGGTTGTGGAAAGGCATAGGATAATTTTAAAATGCAGAGGTAAACAATGCTGCACTTGATTTCTGAGAAGGATCCTATACATTGAAGCTACATATTTACTGTCCTTCCCAAGAATCAGTGACAAGGTGCAGACTAGAGCAAAATGATATTAATTTGGGCCTGTCAAGGATTAAATAAAAACATGGGAGAGGATGACATATCGGTAACTCAAGAAAATTACCCACTATTGATACTCTACAGCCTCTCCTCACATCAAGGGACCATAGCACATCAGGACAGATAGTATTCTCTCTGAGGTTCTGACTTTCACATGTCCTAGATATGAAAAGCATAACTAACAGGAAGCTTCTTTCCTCTAACAGAAACATGGTTCTCTTCCCTGCATGCTCAACGACACAAAGAGCTTTACTCAATCGCCCAACTCACCTCATCTTCATCATCAAACAGCCCCTGCCCAGCACTGAACAGACCACCTCTAGAGCCAAATGGGGAGAAGTCTTCATCAGTCAGTGTCGGGGGAGGGAACAAGATGTCGTCTTCATCTATAGAAAGCAACAATGCACAGGGAGTGTTAAACTGGTGTAGCCTGTGGTGGTGGCACACTGCCTGTTAATTCCAACATTCAGGAGACTAGGCTCCTGGAATCCAAGGACAGGCTGGGCATGGTAGAATTAAGGTCAACTTGGACTACATACAAATTCCAAATCAGCTTGGCCTATATAGTAATATTTTCCCTCAATATATAAGAATGAGAGGGGGATCTGGGATCTCCTCTATAGCATATTGGCATGACTTTAATAAAACCATACTTCACAAGGAGTATTGAGAACAAAGCAGTAGATTTCAAACAATCCAGGGAAGTGCCTCAAAGTTCTCGTCCTCAAAGCATCAATGTCTGGGGACAAAGTGACTCTTTAGGCCAATCTCTTGACTGACTTACTTTGAAGCTAAAATATAGTTTAGCTGCCACATGCCCAAGTTTAGAGAAAGGAAAAACAAACTGAGCAGCAATTCCATAGATGTAGACACAGCAAGGGAACACACAGATGTCACTAGTTAATATGGAAGGGTCACATACAATCTTCACTGAAAACTTTAGCAACCCATAATTCCTACACATCTAATATAAAGTCTAGAAAGACAGAAAGCGCCTACTTTAGACTAGCAATTCAATACTCAAGCATTACTCCACACTGGCCTTTCTTTCATTCTAGCACCTAAAATGTATTTTCAGATGCTTTGAAAGGTGAATGGAGACACAACCTACTTGTCAGCACTTGCCAGTGACACCTCTGCATTCCACAAAGGCTCCTACTGAGCGAAGGGCTTACCATCCAGAGGGGTTCCCCTTTCCTTCTTGTCCTTCACTGTCTTCGGAGGTTTTCCATCTGCGGAGGATAACTTAGGAGAATCTGAGAGGTTTAACGATACTTGGCATTCTTGTTATAGATACTAACTCGCTGCTCAAGACTGGATCCTCATGACACAGACCAAGAGCAGGAGACTCATGCGTACATCTCATCTATAGCATTATAGCTCCATCAGAGAGAGCACTCACTACAGAACAGGCTGCCAGTCAGGAGCATGCCAAGGCAGAACTCGGGGAACAAATTACTCTACCTTTCTACTCTGTTAAATAACCTGATACACATTATTTCTTAATAATCAGAATTTTTTATTTTATTAATCAAAATTTAAGAGTAAACATTAAGCCCTGGATTCACAATCTGCTGTCTATAGTTCTCTGGAGTTCCCATGTTCTATGCATGTAAGATGTCGCATAGAAACACACATGTACTGGGGGAAGGAATAAATAGGATACTCATGGTATCCTATCAAGTAGAATCCAAGAGCCACCGACATGGCTTAAAGCAGCCTTTTACAAGGGTCACCTGAGACCACTAGAAAACACAGAGTACAATTCACTAAAACGTTCATTAAAAAATCAGAAAAATCAGTTATGAAGTAGCAACAAAAATCATGTTATGGTTGCAGCGCTAGGAAGGTTGGGAACCACTGGCTTAAAGGATCAAAGTGCTCAGCAACAAGCCTGACGGCCAGAGCCACAGGCAGGAGGAGGAAGGAGAACACCACCCCTGCTCACACATCAAGGCTACAGCATGCCGCACCCTATTAACCTGCCTTCAGAACTCACCTATCTGTCCCTCTTTCCGCTGGCTGGAGATATCGCCTCTGATCCGGGCTGCCAGCTCATCAGCAAAAGATGTCGGTCTTTTCTACAGGCCAAAAAGAAAATCTAACAAATGAGTACACTTTCTGGACACCTAACAAAATTATATCAACAGTCACAAAGAAATCAAACTACAAATAAAACAGAGCTTTTTAAAAAGATTTATTTATATGTGTATGAGAATATACTTGCAAAAACAAGACTTTATTAATGAATTTAAACACAGGAAACTTTTAAAAACAGGTAACAGAATTCATAAAATATCTCTTTAAAAGGGGATACTGTTACTTATTTTTTAAAATTCTTAACAAACCTCAGTAAGAAAACTAATATTGGGGGGGGGGGGGCCCTAGAGAGATGGCTCAGAGGTTGAGAGCACTGACTGTTCTTCCAGAGGTCCTGAGTTCAATTCCCAGCAACCACATGGTGGTTCACAACCATCTCTAATGGTATCTGATGCCCTCTTCTGATAGGTGTGACGACAGCTACAGTGTACTCATATGTATAAAATAAATAAATCTTTTTAAAAAAGAAAACTAACATTGAGTATATGGAGGGAGACAGGAGAGAATTCTAGAGCTGACTATATTCCCAATGAGCTGACTAAACCATCCTCAGCACTAAAGGAAAAAGCGCTAGTAAGGCAACTGGAGACACCAGGACAGTTACTGCTGTTTATAAACCATCAATCAAAAGGCAAGAGAGACGAGCCCATACCAAGGTGTCTTACAACATCTGTAACTCCAGCTCCAAGAAAACTGATATTAGCACATGTTGTCTCCCTAGGAACCCCCATACATATGTGCAAATACAGATACATGGATACAGCAAAAGTACATTCACAGACAATCTTTCAAATAAAAAAATTAAGATATAAATACAGGGGACATAGAGACGGCTACTTAGTCCAACACTTGCCACTTCCGTGTGAGGACTGGAGCTCAGACCCCCTAGCATTCACACAGAAAGCTACATGCCTATGTGTGCCTGTGATCTCAGAGCTGTGAAGACGAGAGACAGGCGCCTGGGGCTTGTTGCCTCCGAGTTCAGCTGAACTGGTTAGCCCTGGTTCAGTGAGAGAGCCTGACTCAAAAACAATTTTTTGGGAATTTTGGAGAAGAGCAATTGCGGAAGTCCTCTACTGCTTACCTCTAGCTACACACACCATTGCAGGTTAGGATGTAAGATGACAACCAAAATAAAGTGTCAATACTAAGGAGCAACACGAAAAGTGGTAATTATACTTACAGACTTAGCATTTTCCTCAATATCCTCAATATCATCCACCTCCTTCTCAGAGTCAGCAAAAAGGTCACCATCCTCCTCCTCCTCTTCTTCATCACTCATCTGTGTAGCATGCTGAGAATGGAGAACAGATGCAAGTCAACAAACTGAAAAGGAGACACTGTCATTCTTAATTTCTCCCTTTAATGTAACTACACTGGGAACATGTATTCCATATAATTTATTAAAAAATAAAAAAGGATTTACTTTTAGTAAGAATATAAGAGCAAAAATATCAAAGCAAGATATTAGAATTTCCAAATGTTCATTTTTAGAGGAATATAAATTAGTCTTAAGAAGTAATAGATATAAGGAGCTATTAAAAAGGAGCAAAATTTGCAAATGGTAATATCCAAAAGAAGTGACTAACCTAAATACATGACATACTTAAAAATAACTGTGAGCATGAAAACCCTCAGGTATCATTTAAAAGCCATTTTAGGAAACTTGGCATACAAATATCATGCAGAGCTTGCCAGACATGCCTAAGACCCCAAGCATGTTCTATCCCTAGTACCAACAGCAAGAGGAAAAGTAATTTTACTATACGCATTATGCTTCCACTAAAGTTTTAAAGGAATTCATTTAAATACATAAGCTTTACCTGGTTTTGGTCATTGTCACTACGACTGGCAAAATCTTCATCTGACTCCTGTGGGTGAAAAAGTTTTGCTGTTAATGCAAAAAAGATCTCATCAGTCTGTGAGGGAAGTGACTGTTGGGCAGAGGAAAGAGGGAGCGGGTACGCTCAGTCACCTTGAACAGCAGACAGCATGAATTCAGGCAACACTGCTACAGCTGTCTAGCTACCATAATTTTGGTGTTTCATACAGATAGTTCTAATGATTCATTCGTATCATTTGTATTGGCCAGTTCTAATCTTCAGATTTAAAAAAAGAACATCATTTAATTGAATCATAGGAGGTTGATTTGTGTTGCTTTACATTTTGGACTACAATCTCTTGTGTTCCCTCTAGTAGGATAACTACTTCATCAAGCTCAAAAACTTAAGGTCAGTATGCTACTGACAATTACTACACTGACAGCTAAAAAACAAGTACTCAGCAGACAGGTATCTGTTGCAAGGCAATAGGCGAGTTTCTTTCCACCGCTAGGATTTCCATTTGCCAAGCTGAAAGAAAGAATGCAGGAGAGGGAGGGCAAGTTCGAGAACAAAGACATGAAAATCAGACACGCAGAATGTTCTCCTTTTAGAATCTCATACTCATTGTCTGAAGAATAACTGAAGGTGCCCGATTCTGAATCGAGGTTGTTCTCTGTGGACCTTTAGACATGAGCAAATGAACAGGAACTAGATGCTTTCATTAGAGGACTTAAAAATTCTTCAGTGGCTGAAGAGATGGTTCAGTGGTGAAGAGAGCATGCTGCTCTTGCAGCTCAAAACTGCCTGGAACTCCAGCTCTAGGGCATCTGATACCCTCTTCAGATCACGACAGGCACTGCACACACAAGTACCTATTTGCATAAGAATACTAAAAATAACTTTTTAAAAGTTGTTCACTGGAATAGACAGAACGAAATAACCAAACTCAGGGCTGAAATCAACCAAGCAGAAACAAAAAGAACTATACAAAGACTCAACCAAACCAGAAGCTGGTTCTTTGAGAAAATCAACAAGATTGATAAACCCTGACCCAGACTAAACACAGGGCACAGAGACAGTATCCAAATTAACAAAATCAGAAATGAAAAGGAGACATAACAAGAGAAACTGAGGAAATGCAAAAAAATCAGATCCTACTACAAAAGCTGGAAAAAACTGGAAAATCTAGATGAAATGGACAATTTTCTAGACATATACCAGGTACAAAAGTTAAATCAGAACTAGATAAATGATCTAAATAGTCCCATAACTCTTAATGAAACAGAAGCAGTCATTAATAGCCTCCCAACCACAAAAAAAAAAAAAAAAAAAAAAAAAACAGGACCAGATGGTTTAGTGCAGAGTTCTATCAGACCTTTAAAGAAAACCTAATATCAATACTCTTCAAACTATTCCACAAATTAGAAACAAAAGGAACACTATCCAATTCGTTCTATGAAGCGACAATTACTCTGATACACAAAGACCAAACAAAGAAGGAGAACTTCAGACCAATTTCCCTTATGAATATCGATGCAAAAATACTCAATAAAATTATTGCCAAACGAATCCAAGAACACATCAAAATGATTATCCATCATGATCAAGTAGGCTTCATCCCAGGGATGCAGGGAAAGTTCAATATATGGAAATCCATCAACATAATCCACTATTTAAACAAACTCAAAAAAAAAAAAAAAACACATCATCATCTCATTAGATGCTGAGAAAGCATCTGACAAAATTCAGCATCCTTTCATGCTAAAAGTCTTGGAAAGAATAGGAATTCAAGGCCCACACCTAAACATAGTAAAAGCAATATACAGCAAACCAGTAGCCAACATCAAATTAAATGGAGAGAAACTTGAAGCAATACCACTAAAATCAGTGACTAAACAAGGCTGCCCACTCTCTCCATACCTATTCAATATAGTACCTGAAGTCCTAGCCAGAGCAATTAGACAACAAAAGGAGGTCAAAGGGATACAAATCGAAGAGGAAAAATTCAAAATATCACTATCAGCAGATGATATGATAACATAATTAAGTGATCCCAAACACTTCACCTGAAAACTCATAAGCCTGAAATAAACTTCATCAAAGTGGCTGGATATAAAATTAACTCAAACAAATCAGTAGCCTTCCTCTATTCAAAGGATAAACAGGCTGAGAAAGAAATTAGGGAAATAACACCCTTCACAATAGTCACAAATGATATAAAATATCTTGGTGTGACTCTAACTAAGCAAGTGAAAGATCTGTATGAAGAACTTCAAGTCTCTGAAGAAAAAAATTGAAGAAGACCTCAGAAGATGGAAAGATCCCCCATGCTCGTGGATTGGCAGGATTAATAGAGTAAAAATGACCATCCTGCCAAAAGCAATATACAGATTCAATGCAATCCCCATCAAAATCCCAACTCAATTCTTCATAGAGTAAGAAAGAGCAATTCTCAAATTTATCTGGAATAACAAAAAAACCCAGGATAGCTAAAACTATTTTCAACAGTAAAAGAACTTCTGGGTAAATTAGTATCCCAGACCTCAAGAAGTACTACAAAGCAATAGTGATAAAAACTGCATGGTACTGGTACAGTGACAGGCAGGTTGATCAATGTAACAGAACTGAAGACCCAGAAATGAACCCATCTATGGTTGTTTGATCTTTGACAAAGAAGCTAAAACCACCCAGTGGAACAACAGCCTTTTCAACAAATGGTGCTGGGTCAACTGGAGGTCAGCACTTAGAAGAATGTAAATTGATCCATTTTTATCTCCTTGTACAAAGCTCAAATCCAAGTGGATCAAGGACTTCTAAATAAAACCAGTTACACTGAAACTAATAGAAGAGAAAGTGGAGAAGAGCCTCCAGTACATGGGTACAGGGGAAAATTTCCTGAACAGAACACCAATAGCTTATGCTCTAAGATCAAGAATTGACAAATGGGACCTCATAAAAATGTAAAGCTTCTGTAAGGCAAAGGACACTGTCAACAGGACAAATAGCAACAAACAGATTGGGAAAAGATCTTTACTAATCATACATCTGACAGAGGGCTAATATCCAATGTATACAAAGAACTCAAGAAGTTAGACTCCAGAAAATCAATCCTAATAAAAAAAATGAGGTACAGAGCTAAACAAAGAATTCTCAACTGAGGAATACCAAATGGCTGAGAAGCACATAAAGAAATGTTCAACATCCTTAGACATCAGGGAAATGCAAATCAAAACCCTGAGATTCCACCTCACACTAGTCAGAATAGCTAATATCAAAAACTCAGGTGACAGCAGATACTGGCAAGGATGTGGAGAAAGAGGGAAACTCCTCCACTGCTGATGGGATTGCAAGCTGGTACAATCACTCTGGAAATCAGTCTGGTGTTTCCTCAGAAAAATGGACATAGTACTAGCTAAGGACCCAGCTATACCACTCCTGGGCATATACCCAGAAGATACTCCAAACATGTATAAGGACACATGCTCCACTATGTTCATATCAGCCTTATTTATAACAGCCAGAGGCTGGAAAGAATCCAGATGTCCCTCAATGGAGGAATGGATATAGAAAATGTGGTATATTTACACAATGGAATATTACTCAGCTATTAAAATCAATGAATTCATGAAATTCTAAGGCAAATGGGTGGAACTAAAAAATATCATCCGTAACCCAATCACAAAAGAACATACATGGTATGCACTCGCTGATAAGTGGATATTAGCCCAAAAGCTTGGAATACCCAAGATACAATTCACAGACCACATGAACCTCAAGAAGAAGGAAGACCAAAGTGTGAGATTTCAGTCCTTCTAAGAATGGGATCAAAATATCCATGGGAGGAGACAGAGACAAAGTGTGGAGCAGAGACTGAAGGAGAGGCCATCCAGGGACTGCCCTACCTGGGGACCCATCCCATAGATACCAAAACCAAACATTATTAGGGATGCCAACAAGTGCTAGCTGATAGGAGCCTGATACAGCTGTCTCCTGAGAGGCTCTGCCAGTGCCTAACAAATACAGAGGGGGATGCTCTCAGACAACCACTGGACTGAGCACAGAGTCCCCAATGGAGAAGCCAGAAAAAGGACTGAAGGAGCTGAAGGGGTTTACAGCCCCATAGGGAGGAACCAGTACTCCCAGAGCTCCCAGGGACTAAACCACCAACCAAAGAGTACACATGAAGGGACCCATGGCTCCAGCCGTATATGTAGCATAGGATAGCCTTGTCGGAGAGCAATGAGAGAGGCCCTTGGTCCTGTGAAAGCACCTTGCCCCAGTGTAGGGGAATGCCAGGACAGGGAAGCAGGAGTGGGTGGGTTAGTGAGCAGGGGGAGGGGGTATGGGATAGGGGGTTTTCAGAGGGGATTCTAGGAAAGAGGATAATATTTGAAATGTAAATAAATAAAATATCTAATAAAAAGTAAATTAATTTTTTAAAAAAAAAAAGGTTGTTCATTGCAGCTATTTATTTTTCCTAAGATTAATCAAGACAGACACAGTCCATGACTAAGTTTTAGGCAGAGACAGTGCTATAATATCTAAGCTGTTCTCTCCTCAAAATATAATGGAAAGTGAAAGATTTGATAGAAAGAAAGAGAGGTTGTTTTGATTTGCATTTCTCTAATCACTAATGATGCTGAACAATTCTTAAGGTGCTTCTCAGCCATTTGAAGTTCTTCAGGTGAAAAATCTTTGTTTAGCTCTGTACCCCATTTTTTAATAGGGTTATTTGGCTCTCTGGAGTCTTAACTTCTTGAGTTCTTTGTATATATTGGGTATTAGCCCTCTGTCGGATTTAGGGTTGGTGAATATCTTTTCCCAATTTGTTGGTTGCCGTTTTGTCCTTTTTACAGTGTACTATGCCTTACAGAAACTTTGTAATTTTATGAGGTCCCATTTGTCAATTCTTGATCTTAGGGCATAAGCTATTGGTGTTCTGTTCAGGAATTTTACCCCTTGTGCCTATGTCCTCAAGGGTCTTCCCCAGTTTCTTTTCTATTAATTTCAGTGTGTCTGGTTTTATGTGGAGGTCCTTGATCCACTTGGAGTTGAGCTTAGTACAAGGAGATAAGAATGGATCAATTCGCATTCTTCTGCATGCTGACCTCCAGTTGAGCCAGCACCATTTGTTGAAAAGGCTATCTTTTTTCCACTGGATGGTTTTAGCTCCTTTGTCAAAAATCAAGTGACCATAGTTGTGTGGGTTCATTTCTGGGTCTTCAATCCTATTCTATTGATCTACCTGCCTGTCACTGTACCAATACCATGCAGTTTTTAACACTATTGCTCTGTAGTACTGTTTGAAGTCTGGGATACAGATTCCCCCCAAGTTCTTTTGCTGTTGAGAATAGTTTTAGCTATCCTGGGAAGCGAGGTAAATAACGGTGAAAGGAACCAAAGCAATTTCTCTTACTTCTCTCCACAATTAGAAAAAAGAATTTCAAGTCTTCAGATTCTGCCCTGTAAATTTTATGAAATTAGTTGCCTAATTTTGAAGCATGTTACACGCCTAGCCCATGACATCCACCATGACCCGGCCATACCATGTCCTCACCTCCTGTTCCTCGTCTTCACTGTCCGCAATGCTCCCCCGGTCACTGCCCACAGAGCCCTCTGTCGGGAAAGTGGTAAAAGTCAGCACAGTTTCACCAGGGAACCACAGCAGCAGCAAAGAGACGCCAATCAACTATTGCCATTTAGTGGCATGAAAGCACCTTTGTAATTAATAGAATCTCAAAATATCTCCTATGAATTAAAAGATAGTCATAAATTGGCTTTATTCTACAAGAACTTTAGGGTAACAAAAAGAAGGAACTGTATCAAATTAGAAGTCACTCGTTCAGGCAACTAACTGCTCATGGTCCTGACAGTGGGAACTCTGTGTCTGGAATTCACACAACAGAACAGAGAACTGACCCTGATAGGCTGTCATGAACTTCCACAGAGACACAGACATACAATAAATAAACATAAAATCATGAAATGGAATTAAAAGGTGACTAGAGCAGTTTAACAACTAAATCCTTAAGTTTTAGCCCAGAGAGGGTGGCAAAGCTCAGTCGTAAAGGGCTTTGATGGGATAAGAGACAAATCTGAATATAACCTAAGATTAAGTAACAATAAAATCTCTTGAAACTGGGGCTGGAGAGATGGCTCAGTGGTTAAGAGGCCCGACTGCTCTTCCAGAGGTCCTGAGTTCAATTCCCAGCAACCACATGGTGGCTTACACCCATCTGTAATGGAATCTGATGCCCTCTTCTGGTGTCTGAAGACAGCCACAGTGTACTCATCATATATATAAAATAAATAAAATCTTTAAAAAAAAAATCTCTTGAAACTGACCACTTTACAGCACGGTTATACAGGAAAATGCCCTTGTTCTGAGAAACTATAGAGAACATCAGGACATTAGGGTTAGACATTAGATTCAGAACACTGTGATGTTCAGAGAGCAAAAGCACAAGGGAACCATTAGCTGGCACACCGGAGTGAGGATCTATGGGCACTCGCCACCGCTCTTGCAATATTATCATAAAGCTGAAATACATTTACCATAAAAGGTTAAGCTGTAGGACACATGACAAAAACACTGGTGAGACAGCATACCTTCACTGGACAGCTCTCCAAGCCCTACGTCTTCCTGCTCCATGAAGAGCTTTGACCCGATGAGATAGGGTAGAGGCCGGTCAATGTAGAGATCCTTCAAGGAAGGAAAGGGCGCACACAGCCAGTAAACACTCAGGCTGCAAGTACAGCCAAGCATTCTGCTTGCTGGCCTGCTGCTTCTACTATCAAGTTAAGGTGATAAATAAATCAAAGTAGAAAATAAGAAAGCATGGCAAGGTTAAAAGCATATTTTCAAAACATCAAATCCAGCTGGGCAGTGGTAGCACATGCCTTTAATACCAGCACTTGGGAGACAGAGGCAGGCAGATTTCTGAGTTCAAGACCAGCCTGGTCTTACAGAGTGAATTCCAGGATAGCCAGGGCTTTAAAAACAAAACAAAACAAAAATCAAATCCGACCAGGCAGTGGTGGTGACCACCTTTAAACACAACACTCAGAGGCGTTCACGGCCAGCCTGGTGGTCTAAAAAGTAACTTTTAGGAAGTCTTCCTTAGCACAAGCCACAGAATATCTATCTACCACTCAGAAGCTTCCATAACTCATCTAATCCCAACCCAAATCTCCTTTTTGCCCTAAAGAGAAGGAACAAGAGGAAGAACGGTTGGCCAAGGGGCACAAAAGCTTCAGTGAGCCCTAACATGAGCTGAGCAAGGAAGCTCCAGGACCAACCAACACGCCAGACTGCAGGAGGCGAGGGCCTCTCCACCTAAACCTTACACGCAGAACTACAGGAAACGCAGAACTGAGGAAAGCTTGCAGGGAAAGCAGGCCTCCCACGGGAAGGGAACACCTATTAGTTCCAGCACCAAATGGTCAGCCCTGAAAACATACATGTAAGTGACATTATATGGACTCAACAGGTTATATTTAGGAATGTATTGTTACACAAATACACATATGACTTCAATAACAGTTAATGGAAAAAGAGGACATAACTAACGGAGAGTGGAGAGACGCATATGGGAAGGCTAAGGAGGAAAACGGAAGAAACACTGTAACTAAATTACAATCTCAAAAAAACCAACTCAAGTTAGAGAAAATAAGATCAAAAGCTGACAATACAACAGGATGATTACAGTTAATAAAATGCATTATATTTTTTAATCATTGGGAGATTTTTAAGTGTTCTCACGATGAATTAAGTATGTGATATACAAGTTAGAATAAGTCATTCTACAATTAATGGACATTTCAAAATATGAGATATATGTAAACATACACGCACATATATTTTTCTAATAAAAATTAAAGCAAATAAAACTTCAGTCTTAAAATAAAAATGATCCACAAACAGTGGGCAGATAAAGACCTGCGGACTGGAGTTCCATTCCCCAGCACCATGAAAAGACAGATGGAGAACTAAGTCGTAGCTATCCACTCTCAGCTATGTGCCCATGGGACACACATGTACCATACTATACATCAGGAATAAACTTTAAGTGTCCAATTAATCCTCCCCCTCCCCTTAACTTCTTGGCTATACGTCAGTTTTCTCAGAGTTCTGAGGATGGGCGTTCCCATGAACGCCTCCTCACCAACAGACTATATGCTAAAAACCTTAGAGGAGGAGGCGTGCCCTGCACCTTTACCTAACCTGAATCAATGTGCTCAGTGTGTCAAGTACGGCTCTCAGAAGGGGTCAATCTGGGAATACTAATAACATCCACAGGCCAGACCTTGTCAGACGCTAACTGAATGCTTTACCTTTGGTTCAAGGATCAGTTCCACCCGCTCATTGGCATCCTCCTCTTCAGAGTCCGAATTCCCTGCTTTGATGTCAAGTTGCTCAAATGCACTATCCAGGACCTGTAACCCATAGTTCACAGCCTCCTGGACTTTAGGAATCAGATCTATTTCTTTCTGTTCCCGAGTCTTCTCCTACAAACAAAATATCCTTCAGTGTTTGTCTCCAATATATCAACTCTAAAGTCATGCCCTCCCCAAAAAAATTTAATTCAAAATGTCAACAGAGTCATGGTCTACTGAATGCCTTGATACAGACTTTGGAGTCAATGTACACACTTTAAATCTTAGTTTTGTTACTTTCTGGGCATCAATCAAATGACCTAAATTCTAGAATTCCAATTTTTTCATCTGGAAGATACGGTGAATTAGAAAGCAAAACTGAGTCAGGCAGCAGTGGCACAGGCCTTTAATCCCAGCACTCGGGAGGCAGAAGCAGGGGGAATCTCTGTTCCAGGGTAGCCAGGGCTATTACACAAAGAAACCCTGTCTCAGAAAAGAAAAGAGGAACTAACAAACCAAAACTGGGTCTATAAAAGCATGTGTGTGAATGAGTGTGCTCAACGGCTCCAACCTACCTTTAGCTTTAAGGGACAGAACCAGGCTCTGAGATCTAGTCCTACAGCATTCAGAAAACATTTCACTCTATCCTAACCAATTTTAAATGTAATGTTGGTTTGATATAATAATAATATTTATTCATGTGGCTGAGTAGCAAATGCATGAAAATTCACTTTCCTAAAATTGCTGGAGCAGAAAGAGCCACGGCCAGTTTCCTGGTTTCTGATATCCTAACCAACGGCTTCACTATCCCCCTTCTCAAGTGACTTCCACAACTGTACTGACAACCTAACATTCTGTCCCACGTGGGAGGGCAGGACCTGCTGGAGCACACAAAAGAGAGTAAGACCCAGAACCTCTTTCTTGGGTGTGGACTCCAAGGTAAGCTAAGCACAGATATGTATGCAGAGGTCACATGGGAAGCCTCGGGGACCAGGAAGATGCTGTCCCTCACGCCTTGGCTTACTTTCCGAAGCACATGGCACTTAGCAACTTTCTTCCTTTCCCTCTCTTTTCCGACATCCACTATCTTCCACAAAACTAGTCCACAGGAATGAGGATGAAGCTCAATTATAGAAAGCTCACCCAATGTGTGTGAGGCACTTTGTGCAAGCCCCAGAACACAGAACAAAGCAAGAACCTGAGGCCACGGCTTACTCTAGTTGGCATGGCTGTCCACTGCCTTTTACTCTGCCCTTCCTTCTTCATCTGAATGAAATCTCATCCTTGAAGCTTTTCCCAGCTAGTTCAACAGCAAGTGTCTCCTTGGGTGAACTTCCAAAACACAAACAATAAAGCCTCTGAGAGTCAGTGTCCTACATCATCAGTTCCCTGCAGTCCCGTGACAGTCAACAACTGCTCACTGCAGTCCACTCTGTCCTAACACAACTTGCACCCATGGGGTACTCAAATACACACATACTAAACCTATATTCACCTAGCACCCAGAAACGAGTAAAAACAATCACAAGAGATGGAGAAACTGGGCCTTCAGAGACCTCACCTCTGTGACATTCAGTTCCCAAAGCTCAGGATGGGGCCCGTTTCTGCATAAACTGAGGAAGAATGGCTTCTAGATCTTTAAAGGTGAGTGAGGAAGGAAAGGGAAAGGAAGGAATCAGGAGGACAAGACGATGCTTCCTCTGTGGCCTGTAAACCTGGATATTTCACTCTGCTCCACTTTCATGCCAGAATTCAGCTATTTCAGTTATGTACTGACAGGCTATATTTCAGGAAAAAATGGAAACGTTTTCTTTGGTCACTGCCAGGGGCCGTTATGTCCCATGCCCCCAGTCCTCATCCCCCTCTTTATCACTTCTCCAGGTTAGTAATTCAAAGAAAGAAGGATTTAATGCGAGTACCTGCTCTGTTTTCTCTGCCTCCGCCTTGAGCACCTGCTCCTCCACTTCTTCATCGTACACCCGCTAGGTATGGAAGCAAATCCATTGAAAATAATTAAGCAGTGGAATGGAATCACAGGTAAAAGCTCAATACAAAGAACTTCAAAAAGACAGAAATACCAAAGCATACACAAGCGGAACCCAGGTCGCCCACATGTATGTACCAGATGTGCAGTTAGGTTTTCCTACGGCTCCCCAACAATTGGAGAGGGCTATCCTTAAAGCTGTTGTCTGTCGGGGGACACATCCCTATCTGGACTGCCTTATCTCGCCTCAGTGGGAGAGGATGGGGCTAGCCCTGCAAAGACTTGATGTGCCAGGGTGGCGGGATACCTAGAAGGACCTCGACCCTCTCAGAGGAAAAGGGAGCTATAAGGGAAGATTGTGGGTGGGGGTCTGGGAAGACACAGCAATTGGATGTAAAGTGAATAAAAAAATGGAAATGGCTTTTTGGAAAACAATAGGGACCACACCAGTGGGACATGAACAAATAACAAAACAGTAATTTACTTGAAGTTAGATTATAGAAAAAGACATGAATGACTAAAAATCACAAGGAAACTATCTGGCTGGTCAGAGTTCTGAAAACACTATGATCCCAGCTATACATATGTTCACTTAACCCAATCCATAATTCTAACAGGTCAACAGTAGAGGACAGCTGCTGGAGTCACTTCAAATTTGTACGGCAAGACCTCTAAGCTGACAAGGCTGACTTTCTGGCTGAAGTCAAAAACCATCAATGCTGAGCATTTCCCCCATCACTAAAATCTACACCTCAAGATGTCAGCATCCAGGGGCTGGTAAGTCCAGGGTGACATCTAAAACACCAACCAGCTTAGGAAGAGCTAAAGGCTATAAGACCTTTGAGGGTGGGGGTACCTAGTAACTGCAGCTAATCTGTGGTAAATAACTTCCTCACCCTTCCTGGGCTGACCCCGCAGCTTTATTTCATGAGCATTCAGATAGCTATATGATAGAACTGGCAAATACCAAAAGTATGAGAAACTTTTCCTCATTTGGAGAAGAGGGATACAGGACCTGAGGAGCAAGTGAAAATGATAAGGACGGATTTTTAAGATTACACACAGCTCTGGTCCTTTCCAGTTTTATGTTTTCTCATTCAGTTATGTAAGTACCCAGGGTGCCTGTGTATCCAGATTGTGCTAAGACCTATGAATATGTTTAGCTAGATGCTAAAACTTATTCTGAAACTGGAAAAGTAGAATTGCTAACGTGTAATGTACACTTATATGAAAATACCATATAACACATCACATGCAATGCATATATATGATGAAAACTTAAAAAAAAATTAAGACTTCTGTGTCTGGAAGGATGGCTCAGTGGTTAAGAGCATTTGTTGCTTCTCCTTTAGAGGACAGGTGTTCGATTCCTTGCACCCCATGGACACTGAGAATTGTCTGTAACTCCAGTTCTAGGGGATCTAGCTCACCAGGCCCGCACATGGTACACATAGTTGTGCATGCAGGCAAAATACCCACTCACGTTAAAAGTTAAAAAAAAATGTAAAAAAAAAAAAGGGGGGGGGAGACTGCTAGACTGTTAGCAAATGACACGAGGACTGAGGATGAAGCCATGCTTTAACCCCAGCACTCAGGGAGGTGAAGGCAAGCAGAGCCCTGTGAACTCAAGGCCAGCCAGGTCTGTGTATAAAGTTCCAGACCAACTAAGCTAAATGGTGAAGCCACGTCTCCAGGGTACTGCCTAGCCTGGAGGCTCGGGGTAAATCCTGCAGACAAAGATAAGTAAGGTCATACAGGGAAATCTAAAAAACAGCTGGGTAGCAAAAAAATAAAAAAAAAAAAATTAAAAAGCAGCTCCAAAGCATTAGAGGCTCCTCTGTCAACTCTGGAAATCAGTCTGGCGGTTCCTCCGAAAACTGGGCACCTCACTTCCAGAAGATCCTGCTATACCACTCCTAGGCATATACCCAGAGGATTCCCCACCATGTAATAAGGATACATGCTCTACTATGTTCACAGCAGCCCTATTTATAATTGCCAGATGCTGGAAAGAACCCAGGTATCCCTCAACAGAAGAGTGGATGCAAAAAATGTGGTATATATACACAATGGAGTACTATACAGCCATTAGAAACCATGAATTCATGAAATTCTTAGGCAAATGGATGGAGCTAGAGAATATCATACTAAGTGAGGTAACCCAGACTCAAAAGGTGAATCATGGTATGTACTCACTAATAAGTGGATATTAACCTAGAAAACTGGAATACCCAAAACATAATCCACACATCAAATGAGATACAAGAAGAAAGCAGGAGTGGCCCCTTGTTCTGGAAAGACTCAGTGAAGCAGTATAGGGCAAAACCAGAACGGGGAAGTGGGAAGAGGTGGGTGGGAGGACAGGGGGAGAGAAAGGGACTTATGGGACTTTTGGGGAGTGGGGGGCTAGAAAAGGGGAAATCATTTGAAATGTAAATAAAAAATATATCGAATAAAAAAAAAAGCAAAGCACATCTGTAAAACTCAAGTAGGCTGGCAGAAGGAGATAGCATGTGCAGGGGATTACAGGCTGATACAGTTCTGAACTTTAACCCCAAATCATTGGTTCTTTATGGCATTTTAGTAATGATATCTGTTTCCTTAAAAAGGGGGGTGGGGGACTGAAAAGGAAGAAAATGATGAAAACAGAATGATCCTGGAAAATCCATTTAATTGCTTTTCAAATTTTTTTTGCCACAAAGACAAAAAAAATCCTTATGGTCTTTTATTATTTTATATATACAGGCAGGTGTTTTGCCTACATATACAGCGGTGCACCATATGCCAGAAGAAGGCAATAGATCCCCTAGAACTGGAGTTCCAGGTGGTTGTGAGCTGCCATGTAGGTGGTAAGAATTGAACCCAGGTCCTCTGGAAGAGCAGCCAGTTCTATTTAACCTCTGAGCCATCATCCTTTGAGCCTCCTATGTTCTTTAACAAACTAAAGTCATTAACTAGGACTGCTGAGTCTGAGGTCAGCCTCTGCTGCAGAATGAAACTCTGTCTCAAGGGGAAAACAAACAAGGCAAGAGGTGGCACCCTAAGAACTGGGTCCCTTTCTGCTCAGAATTTAAAACGCAGGCCAACACTAATGAGCTGTTGTTTCAGGAGTCCCTCTTGAGCCCTTGCTAATGATTCTGTGTAACTTCTATTACCCTCAAAAGTCCTTTCTGTTCTGTTGCCCTAGAAAGTTTAGCTTGCTTCACTAATTCTAAAATGTAGTTTGCAATTAAGGAGCTGCCTCTGAGACTAACAAAACCCAACTGACTTTAAATAATCTCTCAAATGAATTTCCACAAACCAAGATAGCCACAGCATCTTTGCTTAAATTGTAATTCATGTGAATCAATGTCAGAGGTTGAAGAATATACACAGGCGAGCAGACAGATGCAATAGGCACTTTTGTGAAATTTCTTCTCCCCAGTTTTCTGAAGCACTAGCCATTCTCCGAACATCATCAAGGGCTCCTCCCCGATGGGCAGAAGCTGTATGTACCATGTGGCACTGTAAAAGGGCTTGGAAGGGGTTACATTTAGTGTGGCACCAACACACTTCTGAAGGATCCTGATGGTAGACTAGGAGCGGATAAGGCCTTATCATCAAGGGGGACAAAGACATGAATGGAAATACAGAATCCACAGAAGTAGACATAAAGGAAAAGTTTTAAAGTTTTCACAAAACCTAAGCTATGAGAAACTTTAAGAAAAGCTTGCCAGAAAAAGCTAGAAGAGGGAGACTATCTAATTAAAATCTACAATCAGAAAATGAAGTTTCCCGTGCCTCCTCTGCCTGAGAACAGTGTGATCTGGTACAGATGCATGAAGTACAAAAGAAAACTTCCCAAATTTGTCCCTTGCCCAATCTACAGCTACAACATTAACTACAAGAAGAGTCAAGCGCCTGACATAGCAGGAAAGGTGCACAATAAGGACTGTGCATAAGGGCTGGAGGTGGTTCAGCAGTTATGAGCACTGGCTGCTCTTTCAGAGGTCCTGAGTTCAGTTCCCAGCAACCACATGGTGGCTCATGACCATATGAAGGGATCTTCTGGCATGACTCTAACACTTTAAAAAAAAACAAACTAAAAAAACAAAAACAAAATTAAAAACAACAACAACACAAAAAGAACAGCACATAAAACCATCCAATCCAGCTTGATAAGAAGTGGTAGGGGCTACTGTCATCAACAAAGGAGAGTATAGTTCCCTAACTGAGCCTTCCAGGGAGATAAATGCTCAGGTTGACCAGCCAGCTTCTGTGCACACCAGAAAATGTCCTCAGGTTGAGCATGCCAATCCAAAACTCTGAAATCCAAAACTTTCTGAGCAATGGCATGATGTTCGAAAAAGTTTGGAGGTGGGGCTGTTTGAACTTAGGGATGCTGAACCTCTAAGGTCTCTAAGGTATACATCTTAAAAACCTGAAATCTGAATAACTTCTAGTCCCAAGTATCCCAGACATTTGTACATGCATCTGTATTGGGTTTACGTGAATTCACGTTATGTTTCAAACCCAATGGTTTCCCTTTGCCATTAAAGAAAATAACTGGTGGCTCAGGCAGCGCGATGAGCCAGGCAGTCTGGCACATGCAGGAGTGAACAAAAGCCCTCACTAACCCCATGTCTCTAACAAGACAGAATAAGAGATGTCGCTTCAGTTTGCACTATTAAATTATGCAAAGCAATGGCAACAGCCCTCATGGCATTCTGGTACTTTTATAATCCCAAATCATGGGATCATCCCATTTATGAAATCTGTTTAATGATAATCATCTAACAATTTCAGGATGCTGTGTACTTGAGTTATTCTCAGTGCTGGATGCAGGGCTGTAAGCTTGTAATCGCAGAGGTGAGAATTTCTCCCCAAATTCAAGGCTAGCTTGGTCTACATAGTAAGTTCTACACTAGTCAGAACTAATGCTGAATTACAAACAAAATAAAACAATGCCCCCCCCCCAAAAATTCCAATCCACAAATTAATTCAGAAAGACATTCTTTGATCAGATGAACTAAGTTCCCTCCCCATTCTCAATACATTCCCTTCCCTTTGCTAGACGGCTCCAGGCATGCCTGCTTCTTTTCTATTGTAATTTTACCAAGGTAATTTATCTATGCATTCCTAGCAGCTCACATGAACTTACTATGAAAATAAAATTCACATACGCTTTAGTTAGAGGTCAGCAACATTTTTACTGGTGATTCTGAGTCATATATTCATCCAAATTGAGAAAACTGGTGCTGGTGGGACAGTGGTGGCTCGCACCTTAAATCCCAGCATTTGGGAGGCAGAGGCAGGTGGATTTCTGTGAGTTTGAGGCCAGCCTAGTCTACAGAGCAAGTTCTAGGACAGCCAGGGCTACACAGAGAAACCCTGTCTCAAAAAAACAAAAATAAAAAGGAAGAAAAAAAACGTAGTAGACATAATTCAAAGCAGACATCTTTGTCCACTTATACACTGATGGAAACATAACGGACCTATGTAAAGTCTACAGGACTGCGGGCAAAGAGGGGCACACGAGGTCAAGCCAGACATATAGCTGATTATACCGAATGAGCACAGTGATTGTTTTTGAGAGGCATGCAATTCCGCTCAAATAGCAATTGCCCTCAAAATCAGAAAAAACAGCATGAGGCAAACCTTATTATTAGATTTTTTTTTAAGGTTTGTAAAACCTACAAACTTTACTAATAAAAAACACTGATTCCAGAGAAAGGTGCTACAGTTACCAAGAACCAATCTATCTACCAAAACTTAGAAGGGAACCTAATTATCATTGTAAATTACAATAGCTCTTACTCCCCAGAAGGGATTATTCGAAAGTCAGACGCCATAGAACTCACATTCTCAATGAACTGGGTATTAGACAACATGAGGAAGTCGTTGAACACATTATGCAGACGACAATGTGTGGCTTTGGTCTCCTGAATTAATCCATCCACCTGTTTCTTGATTTCATGAGTCCTGGAGATAGTCTGCTGTGAGAATTCCTGTAGAAACTGTAGTAGCTATTTTGAAAAGAAACATACAGAAGTATCAACACTCCATGTGGTTCAAAACAAAAAAAGAACCCCTTACTTTTCAGATGATGTTAGTAAAGGGGATACTTTTGACCTAGGGTCAAGTGACTCTGGAAAGCATTAAGAAAGCTCATCAGATAGGTTTGTCCAGTGCACAAAACCAGTATCACATTTCTAAAGGGATTTAAAGCCCTGTTTGGTTGTCACTCTCCAGAAATTACATAGTGTAACAAAACACCCCAAATCCTACTTATAAGAAACGTCTGAGCTCTTAGGCTCCCAAAGTGAGCAGCTCTACTCAAAAATATGTGCTGCCCCATTTAGCCCAAGTTCGAATACAGAAGAACCTCTGTAGAGACAGAGCAATCCTTGAAGGGGGCAGAAACAATTCTGCACAGCAGGATGCCGTGGAGGGCAGGGCTGAAAAGCCTCTGCAATGAAGGAAACCGCATCTGCCCGGCAGAGTGCTGGGTAGAAGCCTACAGGGCCGCCCTCCCCGGTGACTCAAACTGCGCCTTTGACTACTGGAGGAAGCGTGTCCCCGAGAAGGGGTAACCCCAACTCTGTCCCTCCCTTGGCCCCGGGTCCCCCGCTCACACCGGCATCAGCCGCCAACGACCAGTTCTGACTACTGCAGCGGATCTCCTCCACCGACCAGGGCCGTTCCCACACGGGCTCGGATGCCGGAGGCCGCTCCGAGTCGGGGCTCGTCCGGTTCATCTACAGCGAGAAGGACAGAAGAAAAGAGCTGAGTCTGGGGCGAAGGATCCAGCCCTGCCCTCCTGGGCCGCCGTCCTCACCGCGTTGACACTGCCACTCAGCGAGCTCCAAAGTGACTACCGGATCGGCTGCCACACCGCCCCCAGCGCAGTGGAAATCACATGCTTCGCGTCACGTGGTGACGTCCTCACGTGACCTAGGCGCCGCCTCGGAGAGGGAGCTGTGCGTTAACAGTTCCTGGTAATTGGGCTGTGTCTGGCCAGAGAGAAGGTGCTTAGGCGGCCAGCTCTAGGAGTGCGGAAGAGGTGGGTGGGGGCGGTGCTGAATCCGTGGCTCACCTCATGGGAGGCAGAGGGGAAGGAGAGCAGCGGACCATTGCCCGGACGCACAGCGGCTCTGTTGATTAGACATGTGGTGTGAGACTGGCCCAGAGACGCAGTGACCCTCAGATGTTGTCTATCAGCTAATCGGCTTGGTTTCAATTCAGAGTGGATTCGCTTGAAATTCTTTATCATCAGCTGAGATTCGAGGCCGATTTCCACACTGCTGCAGGCAGAAGAAAAGGGGGAGGGGGAGTAGAAATCCCAAGCTCTTCTGGCCATCCACTAGCACTTCCTTGTGTACAGACCCCTTTTTAAGTTGTTCCTGCCCAGACTGACTTTTTAGAAATAACCCCGTATCTTTTCTTTTTGTGTGCCCGTGAACAAGTTACTTAGCTTCCATAAGCTTTCTTCTGCTTATAAAAGAAGCCATAATAGGTGTAAAACAGATAGCACCTGGTCTATGGTGAGTGCTCACCTTAGATCTTATCATTTCTCCTGTGCAGGTTAGTTTTCCAACTTTCAGATTTTGCTTTGTGGCCACCTCCGATGGCACCTCATTAAAGATTTCTCTTTGGTACACAACTAAGACAAATGAAAACCTGCTCAGATAAAAACCTGTGCAAGAAAGTTCACCGATCCATACCCAGAAAGCAGAGCAATCTAAATGTCCTTCAGGTGATAAATGGATAAACAAAATGCTGTAGGACCACACAATTCACCAAAGGAAATAAAGTGCTGATCTATTATAGGGCATGAATTAACCTAGAAATACATTAATTGAAAGAGGACATCCATATACACGAGCACAGAATGGTCTATTTACACGAAATATCCAGAATGGATCAATCCAGAGAGAGGAAGTAGGTTGATGCTTGCCAGGGATTGAGGAAAGAAGGGAATAGGGAGGTAACTGCTTATGACATGGGTTCCTTGTCCACACTAGTCAGCAGTGAACTACTAAAGCTAGGGTAAAGGCTACGGTTACTCTAGCATTATTGTGATGATCACAGTGTTACTGTTAGGGTTAGCATTAAGATGAGGCTTAGGGTTAGGGCTAGTGTTAGATTGTTACTTGGGTTGGCAGAAGTCCTCACATTAGTTTTAGGGCTAGGGATAAAGCAAGTGTTACAGATAGACATTATATTTAGGGTTACAACTAATATGGTTGTGATATTGGGGGGGGGGTTAGGGTTAAGGTGGCTGTTTTAGTTACCTTTCTGTTGTTATAATAAAAATTACCTCAGAAGCAATTCATAAAAGGAAGGGTTATAGTTAGGATTTAGTGTTATGGTTAATGCTGAGATGGTTGTAAATTAGGACTAGGAGATGGTTAGTCTTAGGGTGAGTGTAACAGATGATGGTTTAATTAGGATTAGGCTTAGGGCAGCCTTAATATTCATTATACAGCTGGGTATGGCAGCACACAATTTTTTATTCCAACCCTGGAGAAGCATATCTAAAGAGATGTTTGTGTGACGCCAGCCTGATCTTAGAGTAGGATTAGTGTTAGAGAAGGGGATTTGACTAAGATTAGCTTAAGAATAGTTTTAATAAAGTTTAGAATACGGTTTGAGGTAATTAAACCCCTTGAGAAGCAGAGGTAGGCAAATATCTGTGAGTTTGACCTCCAACTTCTCTACATAGAGAATTCCAGTCTAGTCAGAGCTACATAGAGGTATGATATCTCAAAAATAAAAAAAAAAAAAAAGGTTAGAGTTAGAACTAGATCTATAGTTAAGGTTGAGGGTTAGGATCAAGTTAAGGGTTAGGGATTATGGGTAGAGTTAAGAACTCATTATGGTTAAATATAGTGGTAAACTTTATACATAATCCTAATCCCTAAATGTAATGCTAAACGTAACCATAGTCCCTAACTAGAACCCTAATACTAACCCTAACTCCATCTCTAATTCTACCCTAATCCTAACCCTATTGCTAAATCTAACCTTAACCCTAACCATTCTCCTAAACCATAGTAATAATGTAACCTTCATCAGAACAGTATTGTACTGGCTGGTTTTGTGTGTCAACTTGACACAGGCTGGAGTTAACACAGAGAAAGAAGCTTCAGTTGGGGAAGTGCCTCCATGAGATCCAGCTGTGGGGCATTTTCTCAATTAGTGATGGGGGGGGGGTCGCCCTTGTGGGTGGTGCCATCCCTGGGCTGGTAGTCTTTGGTTCTATAAGAGAGCAAGCCAGGGGAAGCAAGCCAGTAAGGAACATCTCTCCATGGCCTCTGCATCAGCTCCTGCTTCCTGACTTGCTTCCTTTGGTGATGAACAGCTGTGTGGAAGTGTAAGCTCAATAAACCCTTTCCTCCCCAACTTGCTTCTTGGTCATGATGTTTGTGCAGGAATAGAAACCCTGACTAAGACAATGATACATTAAATTAAAATCTTGTTACTCTTAACCCTAACCTAAACCAAATACTAACCCTTAAGCCTAAGTTACTGTCTTAATTAGAGTTATTATTGCTGTGATAAAATACCATGATCAAAAGAAACTTGGGGAGGAAAGAGTTTATTTCACTCACAGTTCCATTTAACAGTTTATCAAAAGCAGTGAGGGCAGGATATCAAGCAGGATAAAAACCTGGAGGCCAGAGCTGATGCCAAGGCCGTGAGGATTGCTATGTCTTGGCTTGATCCTCACGACTTATTAGGCTTGCTTTCTTAAAAAAACAAAAACAAAAACAAAAACAAAACAAAACAAAAAAAAACCTACCTCACTCCAGGGGTGGCACCACTCACAATTGGCTGAGCCCTCCCTCAGGGGTCACTAAAAAAATGTCCCCTAGGCTGGCCTACCACCCAATCTTATGGAGTCATTTTCTAAAATGGAAGCTCCCTTCTCTCTGAAGACTCTAGTTTGTGTCAAGTTGACATGAAACTAGCCAACACACTTACCCTACGAATAATTATTACACTAACAGATCCAAAAATCTAACCCTAACATTAATCTTAGACATAATCTTAAACTGAACCCCAATCAAAACCATGAGCCTAACCCTAAACTTATATGTAACAGCAAAACAACTCTCATTCACAACTCTAACAAATCCCTTCCTCTAATGTAATTGTAAACTAACTCTAGGCATAGCTCCAACTAAACTCATGGCCATGACCTTAATATTGACCCTAACAATGACAAACCGAACCCTTGTGATAGCCTGGATCCCAACAGAAACCCTATTCCTAACCCTAATTCTAAACCTCATGTAACTCTAAACCTAATCCTACATCTTAAAGTAATTAGAAGCAGAAAGTCAAAGTAGCCATAATTGTAACCAGAATTCTAACCCTAGCCTACTATAAGAATCCTAATCTTGTACCCTAACCCTAAAATTAACCCTAACCTCTAACATCTAACAATAAACCAACCCTAACTTCTAACCCTACTCCCTAACCTAACTCTCTCATAGGTAGGCATATATGTGCAACTTTATAAACTTGTATTTCCTATCTCTGTAATAGATAGGTATATATCTGTAAGTTTACATTTACCTGTATTCCCTAGCTCTCTTCTATGTTCAAGTGTGTCCTCTGGCTCACATACATATATGTATTTCCCAGTTCAGTTACAGGTCAGCCAGTATGCACATTCAGGTGCATGCAGTTTTTAAGCATGGTCATATGTTGGCATGAATGTGCATGTTCATAGGCATGACTTATCAATGCATGGACACATGTCAGTGTATACACATATGTTCCTACACATGCAATTTCTGAGCCCTGTCATACATATGTTATCATATTTTTGTGCGTTCTGCCTATGTCTGTAGTATGTCTGATCATTCTCTTATGGCAGCATGTACACGAATGTTCACACTCATGCAGTTTCTGAGCATTGTCATATGATCTACATACTGGGTTTCACAAAATCCAGGCTACATAGTGAGATTCTGTCTCAAGAAAAAAGGGGGGGAAAGAGAAAGAAAGAAAAAATCTTGAGCCTGAAGATGAAGATGTAGCTAACTTCATAGAAGGTTTGCATTGCATACATGTAGACCCCTGATCCTTCACACTGCATAAACCAGGTATGGTGTTGGCATGTATGTGTAATCCCAGCACTGGAGAGGTACACAGGAGGACCATGAATTCAAGGTCATCCTTGTTGACATACTAAGTTTAAGGCCTGCCTGGGCTACATGAGATTCTGTTTCAATTTTTTTCAAGTTTTAGGTATTAAAAACATTATCAAGAGAATAAAAAGGCAACCACAGTTTGGAAGAAAATGTTTGTATATCAAATACCTGATAAGAATCATGCATAGAGGAGGGGGATGTCAAATTTAAGACCAGTTGAGGATGTATACTGAGTATCAGGCCAAACAAGAGCTTAGCAGCAAGATCAAAAACAAAAATGACAATTAATTAAAAAAAAAAAAACAGGAGCCAGAGATAAGTTTCAGTGGTAAAGAACACAAAGTATCTACAATATGACATAATCAATAAGCAAACAGTGTTGACTCTGTACAGTACAAAATTAACCTCACTAGTGGGAGGCAGCCATATGCCACTTCTACAACATGTGTTCTTCCAAAAGGATCACAGCAACAATTCCAGTGTCCTCAATGCAATGTACATTTTCATTTAAACATGAAGAGACATCAGTCAAACCCACTTTGAGATGATTTTACTAGAAAAATGGTCTGCGCTCTTTACCAATATCAGTGTCATGCAAGATGATGAAAGACCCAGGAACTGCTGAAGACCTGGGGGTTTAAAGACATGGAAACTCAGCCTTAGAGCCAACTCTAAGGAAAAGAAAAACTCAGAGGGACAGTGAGACAATGGTAATACTGTGTTTTAACTATTGAATACACAACACTGCTACTGGTTTGGGGATGTGACTCAGTTGGTAGAGTAATTGCTTAGTTTGTACAGATCCTGAATTAAACCCCAGTACTAAATAAACCAAGTGCAGTGGTGCACACTTGCAATCGCAACACTGAGGATTATAATTTCAAGGTCATTCAGAGCTACAAGGCAAATTTGAAAAATGGCAGAGATGACTTAGCAGTTAAGAGCACCGGCTGTTCCTCACAAGGATCCAGCATTGGTTCTCAACACCTATGTGAAGGCTCACAATTATTTGTAAGTCCAGCTCCAGGAGACTTGACTCTCTTGTGGCCTTTATGGATACCCACCCACATGTTATTAAATAAATAAAAATATTAAAAAGTGAACTTGAGGGTACTCAAGACTCTGACTTTTTTTAAGTATTGTTATCAATGTTAGATGTGTTGAACTTGCTAATCCAGTTTGCTTTCTTCACTGCAATAAAACATTAACCAAAACCAACTTGGGGAGGAAAAAACTTATTTGGCTTATAGGTTACAGTCCATCATTGAGGGAAGCTAAGGCAGAAACCTGGAGGCAAGGACTGAGGTAGATACCGTGGAGAAACACTTCTTACTGTCCTATTTCCCATGGCTTGCTCACACTGCCCAGGAATACAAGTCCAGGGGTGTCACTGCACACAGTCAGCTGAGCCGGCCCACATCTATCAGTAATCAAGAAAAAGACTGTGCTGGGCAGTGGTGGCACACGCCTTTAATCCAGCACTTGGGAGGCAGAGACAGGCAAATCAGTTCGATGCCAGCCTGGTCTACAGAGAGAGTTCCAGGACAGCCAGGGCTACACAGAGAAACCCTGTCTGGAGGGGCGGGGGGGGGGGGGGAGAAGGAAGAAAGAAAGGAAGGAAGGAAGGAAGGGATGGATGGATGGATGGAGGGAGGGAGGGAGGGAGGAAGAAAAAGTCTACAATCTAATGGGGCTGTTTTCTCAAGTAAGCTTCCCTCTTCCCAAGTACTCTAGTGTCAGGTTGATAAAACTAACCAGAACAAAGGCTATGATGGTGATGGAAGATAGACCCTGCTCTTAGGAAACAAAACTGGGAAAAGAATGCATGCAGTGTGACACATGTACTGTACTCTCTGATGTTTGAAGTGGGGGGGGGGAATGACTAAAGAGACATGGCTACCTTCTAGAAATCTCTAAATCTCAGTACAGGCTCTACAGGATTCTCTGGATTATTCTTTCAAATAAACTGTGAATCTGCAATTATTTTCTAAATAAAACAATGGTCCTCAAGAGCAGGCAGCCTCTGTGGGAAGAACTGAAATTTAGTTCAAGATTTCTGTTGTCTAACTCGGTAGCCTGATTGCTTCCTCTTTACAGATGGGGATACTGAAGGCCAGAGAAGAAACAGTGTTTGCAATGGATCCCAGCCTGCATTGGCTGGGGCCTAATTTCAGGGACCCTCGTCTGTAAGTTCCCACTGCTCTCATAGGACTGTCCCTGTGGCACAAGCTGAGTATCCTGTCAAGAAACAGGACCCAGGGTCTCTCTGATGTGTCCTCTAACTCCTTGCTGGACTGGTTGGATCTCCATGCTAACCTCACTTCTGGGTCACTAGGCAATAAAGGCTAAGAGGTTACATTTCATCAGAGGGCCAGCAGACTGGGTGGCATTAGCTCCTCCCTCATCTATTTCAGCATCGTGGTATCTGTTACAATAGCTACAACGTGTGTTTTGATCACAAGCAGTGACTTATTTAATGCCTGCTCTTCTTTGGGAACCTGCTCCATGTGTGGTAGTGTGGGGAACCACTGTGGGATCCTGGGAACCTGCTCCATGTGTGGTAGTGTGGGGAGCCACTGTGGGATTCTGGGAACCTGCTCCATGTGTGGTAGTGTGGGGAGCCACTGTGGGATTCTGGGAGATCACAACGGCCCGCTCTTATGGCCACAGAAACTTGGGTTAAGGATAGACATGGACTCACAAGGAGACAATATGAGATTCCTTTGGATGGATTTCAGAGAGAGGTAGGACACAGGCCATGCTGTGACAAGCTCTGATGTGAGGCTCTGGAACCAGACAACTACTTTTCCAGTCAGGAGTAGGAAGCTGGTTGGGCAGAAGAAAGCTAAGAAAAGCAAAGATGAGATCAAATATCCTCAGCTCGGGGTGTTTCTGACCCCCCACTGTGTTCTATAAATATGTCAGTCTTCTTCCAGGAATTGCTCTTATTTTGTGTCAGTTTCTCAGCTGTACACTCCTGTTATTTCAAAACAAAATCAATATACCCGGACCCCTGGTCATTAGCTGTGCCACTAGCAGGCCCACCAGACTGGCTCTGCTAGGATAGGAGTGGGGACAAAGGAGGTGCTGTAGAGGCTGTCCTACTGCCTCCAGGTGTAGTGGAGGACACTGGTCTTAATAACTGTGGACAAGGTTGTTAGTGTTCCCACCTCCATCTTACATGATATGATGTCTTGGTTATCAACTTGACTGTCTAGAATGGGCTACAATCCAGAAATGGAGGCCACATCTGACCCAGATCTTGAGATTGGAAGACATCGACTTTTGATCTGCATCTTGAGGTGGGATGACACAGTCTCCACCTTGCTGCCTTCAAGATGCAAAACTCTTAGCTCCTTCTCCAGCACCATGCTTCCCACCATAATAACGAGCTAAACTTCTGAAACTGTAAGCCAGCTCCAATTAAATGTTTGCCTTTATAAGAGCTGCCGTAGTGATGGTGTCTCTTCACAGCAGTAAAATCCTAAGATACCTGCTAAGCCTTCGGGAACATGGCCATGTCCTCCTCCTTTTAAGTAAGATCAGGCCAGACAAAATCTGTGAATTATTGAGTATCATTAAAAATAAACAAGGAGATAAAGCCTAATCCCACCTCTCCTTAGAGTCCTCAGTGGCAGTCAGAAAAGAGGCTGGAAGGAGGTTTGCACTGACATAAAAGGAGTGGTTACCATCTTTCACCTTCTCATCTACCTCCATTTCTTGATGCTGAGGGTGGGACACAGGGCCTTATGTATGCTAAGCAAACACTCAGCCACAGAGCTAGCTGGCCCTACTGCTAAGTGCAAAAACCTAAGGAATGCATTTCTGTATACAGACTGGAACATCTCAAGGTCCCATACTCAAGACATCTGCATACTGGCTCCTAGTCACCTTACTGCTGTTCCAACCTACATCAGCTGTTCCATCAGTGGTTAAAGGTCATAGGACCACATAGCACATGCTACTTTATGTCTAGTTCTTTTCACATAAAACACAAAAACAGGAATGTTGACTTTTTACAAAAGATTTATTTTTAAAATTCAATTATGTATGAGTGTTTTTCTGTTTAGTTTCCTGTATGCCTGTCTGTACACAGGCCAGAAGATGGAGTAAGATCCTCTGGAACTGGAGTTACGTGTCACTGGGAGATATGATGTGGATTCTAGGAACCAAACCTTGGGTCCCCTCCAAGAGTAGCCAGTTCCTTTAAACGCTGAGCCCTCCTGGTGACTCTTTACTGCTGGCCCTGACACTCATGACCCCCTTTTCTTACCACTTCTGTGCAGTGCTCAGAGGCTAGAAGTGGACACAAGATCCCTTGGAAATGGAGTAACAGATGGTTATGAGCCACCAAGTGTGTGCATGGAATGAACCTGGTTAAAAGAAGCAGGAGCTTCTGAACATCTGAGCCATCTCTCCAGCCCCAGATACTCATGCTTTTCATGACACTCCATGACAACAGTCCCTACTTCTTCATCTTTCCTGCCCCGTAGGCACTCTGCTCACTGTGCTACACTACAAGAGCAACAGTTTGTAACACACAGACCACTCCTTTTACTTTTGTATATATTGTTTTGTGTTAGTTACTGCCGGTAGACTGAGCAAGTTTTGGTTTTCTGCTTGATTGATTGCTTTGTTTTTCTAGGTAGGGTTTCTTGGTGTAGTTTTGGCTGTTTTGGTATTTGCTGTGTGGACCAGACTGGTCTCAAACTCAGAGATCCACCTGCCTCTATCTCCCAAGTGCTGGAATTAAAGGTGTGCACCACCACCATCTGGGTGTTTGGGTTTTTTGTTTTTGTTTTTTGAACAGGCATTCTAACAGATATGATTCAGGATCAACTAATACACTTAGCGTTTTTTAAGAAAAAAAAATCAGGCAGTCCATAGAACAAGATTTGCTTTAAGAGTAACCCACAGAATTAGTTGGAAAACAGCAATGTGCTGATACCTGCTGGGCCAGCATGTGTTCCCATGTTGTCCCAGCAACCATGCCTACGGAAACCTCTTTGCCTTTAAGAGAAAAAAAAAAAGTCAGGGTATACCATTTCTGGCCTTCTGGTGGGCTGGGCCACTGTGGTGTAGTGAATGACATGGTAAGATGGGGCACTGTACACAGAGGTTATGTTACTGATGCCTTGCTGGGCATACTAGCTTGGCTGGGGGCAGGCACCTCTCAGAACGCAAGGCTATCTGCGAAGGGGAAGAGCAGTGGGGCACATGGCCTTGGTGGTGGAGCAGGACTGTTGGCACAGCATACCAGAGTGTAGCCTGTTTAGAAGGTAGGCTTTGTCCCTAAGCACATAGGAATAGAGGAAAGCTGCTACAGTGGGGTGGCCCGGGTGGCCACACCCAGTAAACACTGTCCTGAGCTAGCTCACAAGCCAGCTTAGATGAGAACTTATCTGTCCCTCTGCCACCTTCCAGGGCCCCCACTCTTGTCACCAAGACACACTAATTCCTTTCAGGGTTATTCATTTTCAGCTTAAAACTCATAATCAAGATCAGGACCACTGTAGAAGCAGATGGCAC
Organism: Apodemus sylvaticus; assembly: GCF_947179515.1. Classification (NCBI taxonomy): domain Eukaryota; kingdom Metazoa; phylum Chordata; class Mammalia; order Rodentia; family Muridae; genus Apodemus; species Apodemus sylvaticus. The sequence continues at coordinate 147,832,673 of NC_067473.1, read as the reverse complement.
GAAGGTTACTATTGTCTGCGACACCAGGTAGAGAGCAGCAGATTTGTAGAGGAAAGCAGTCATCCATGCTAGTCTCTAAGGGGCAGGAGGTCCGGAAATGCATTTTCAGGACTGAAAGAAGCTAAATAGGTATATTTAAGATTTTGGTGTTGCAAATGAGATGGTAGAAAAAAACGTGCTAAAAAGGAAGGGGAGGAGCTGGAGAAAGGGCTTGGTTTAGAATGCTATCTGCTCTAGATTGGGTAGGCTCACATGGCCTCTACCTCCAGTTCTGGGGGCACCTGCTGCCCTCTTCTGGTCCATAAAGGTATCAGCACAGACACGCAATTTGTTTTTTTAAAGACTCAGCCAAAGACAAGGAGTTATTTAAATAGAGTAGATTCATCATTCACTCATTTGACAAATCCCTGCCGAGATCTGCAGAGGTTCATGGAGTTCACAACAGCTGAAAGTTCCACCTTTGTAAGGTTTCTAGAGTGCATCTAGAGATGCTTAAGGGCGAGTCCCATGGGTGCTGGGCCCAAAAGGGGAAGGAAGTGCAGGGATGTTTTGAGAGGACTTCCTGGAAGAAGCTGACCTGCACTGTGGGGTCAGCACAAAGTTCTCTGAAGAAGTGACACTTAAGGTGAGGCCTCAGGTTATCTGTTAGAGAGAAACCTGTACTGGGCACATGGGTGTGAGTGTGTGTGTGTGTGTGTGTGTGTATGTGTGTGTAGACTCTGAAGTGAGAGAGAAAAACTTGCACAATAGTTAGAAATTCAGAGTTATTAGCATATGGTAAATTTCTTGACTCTATGGAAATACATTTTTCACTGTTTTTTTTTGTAACGTTTTTCTTCTAAATTTGAGTGATTTTCCTTGCATGTATGTATTGCAACATATGTATACAGTGCTCTCAGAGGTCAGAAGGTGCCAGATTCCCTGAAACTGAGGTTACAGATGGTTCTAAGGCACTACATGGGGTTGGGAGCTAAACTCAAATCCTCTGCAAGAGCAACAAGCACTCTTAATCCCTGCAGTGCCACCCCACCCCCCGATTTTATTTTTTTTATTATCATTGTGCATGCATATGGCTCACAGTGCATGTGTGGAGGCAGGTCAGATACAACTTTTAGTTCTCTCCTTCCAAGATAAATAATAAGGTAATCAGTCCTTTCTTTGTAACCACAAATTGCTGCCTGCAAGTAAGAGAAACTGGCTGAGAAAACCACCTTGCCTGCTCACACTTTGTTAATCTATAACAACTTGCTTCTTTAGGAATGTATGTGGGTTCTTAGGAATAATTTGCTTTCTTTATCTGTACTACATAATGTTATTTCTTATAAAGGTACTAGGGAGCATACTGTTTTTTTTCATAGTCACTAGAAAGAAAATAGAATGTAATCACATTGTAATTTTATACTGCTTAAAAATTTTGCAAGGATATATACTATGGGAGAAAAAAATAAGTTGTTGGAACTTTGTTCCATCCATCAGATCTATATATATATATATGTATATGTGTAAAGCTTGTGTGTTGGAGCTTGTTCCACCCATTATGTATGTGTATATATATATATATATATATGTGTATGTATACACATATATATATGTATACACACACATATATACATACATATATATATATGTATGTTTACACATATATATATGTATACACACACACACACATATATACATGAGAAATGTTTGGAGCCTGCTTTTTGGAAATTTGTTCCACCCACTGGGTGTGTGTGTGTGTTGTGGTATGCTTGGAGCCTGCTTGTTGGAACTTTGTTCCATCCATTCAATGTATAAAAGTATATATGTCTGTCCATCTATCTGTCTATAGGCCTGCCTGCATGCATAAATGTATGAAGTTATTGGAATCTGTCTTTTGCTTCATCCAGTGTGTCTGTCTGTGTCTGTCTCTCTCTCTCTGTCTGTGTCTGTCTGTCTCTCTCTCTGTGTGTGTGTATGTGTGTGTGAATTTTCTCTCCTTTTCTTTCTCACCAGACCATAAGAGTTAAAAGAGTTCAGAAGTTCAGAGTTTTTCCCTGGCCACAGGGAGTGACAGCCCAGTGAATGAAGCTTTGTTCCCTCAGAGAAAGTCAGCTGAGTCGTTTCTCTAATTGCTGGCTGCCATAGGCAGCAGCCTCCATCAGCTGCTATCTGGACCAACCCGTCAGCCCCCTTTAGTGCTGCTTTCAGCACTGACCCCATCACTGATACCATGCCTCGCTGCCTGCCTCGGTTTACCTTAGGTGTCAAAGCTGGTCTGATTACATGTGTAACTCCAGTTCCAGGAAATACAATGCCTTCTTCTGGCCTCTGCAGGCACCAGGCATGCACAGGGTGCACATACATATATGCAGGCAAGCATACATACATATAACTAAATCTTCTTATAAAATTACCCAGAGTAGTATACACAGATTTTGCAGTGATTTAGTGGAAGTTCTGTCAGATGTGAGCAACAACTTAAGCTTTTAGTTTTCCATGTTTATTTCCTATAAAAAGTACTATTAAATAACATTTGTTAGTCAACGTTGACTATACTTTTTTTTTTTTTTTTTTTGAGACAAGGTCTCACTAGTAAATTAGACTGGCCTCAAATTCTCTGAGATCTGCTTGCCTCTGCCTTCCTAATGCTGAAATTAAAGACATAAACCACCAACCCATGCTAACAGTGGTTTCTGAATTGTACTGCACATGTGAAATGCTTGTGGGGTCCTGTTAAAATGAGGACTTCAGCACAGGGCTGAGATGCTGCATTCTGCCTGCTTTCAGGTGATACTCTGTTGCAGGTCCAGGGACCACACTGTGAATAGTGAAATTCTAGACAGAAACTGCAAAAGGTTTTATTTTCTTCCAGAATTAAAGACATTTGTGATGTGTTTAAGGGGGTCTTAGGGATAGGGCTTGTAGTAGAATGCTACCATGAAGCTATCTATATCCCAGCGCAGGCAGGCTTTTATTTGTATACTGACTTTGTAGGTATAAAAAAAAAAAAAATCACTAGGTGACTAGTGATTTAACTGGAAGTTCCTGTTCTTAGAATGCAGGATGTCCTGGGTTCCATCTGATTATAAAATACACACACACACACACACACACACAGGAGAGAGGGAGAGCGAGAGAGAGAGAGAGAGAGAGAGAGAGAGAGAGAGAGAGAAGAAAGAAAGAGAGAGAGAGAGAGAGGAGGGGGGAGGGAGGGAGAGAAATTTTAAGTTTGGGGATTTTGTTGTTATTGTTATACATAGGGTGAGGAATTACAATTGAAATCTCCTTTTTCTAGTATTTTCCATGTTGGAGAGACTAAAATGAATATCCAGCTTTCCAAGATATTTTAAAATCAATAATCTTTTTTTTCCTTTTCAGTGTTTGGGATGGAACCCAAGGCCTTATGTTTGTTTAGGCAAGCACTCTACTACTGAGTTCCATCTCCTGCCCAAGAAAAAGAGAAAAAAAAATTATTAAAAAAAAAATTCTGTACTTGTTATCACGGCAGAAGGGTCACCAGCATCGAGACGCACATGTGAGGTCAGAGGACAACTCTCGGGAGCTGTTTTCTTCCTTCCACTGTGGCATCTGGGGGTGGAAGGAGGTTGTTGGGCTTGTGAGGCAAGCACCTTCACCTTCTCTGGTCCAGGTAGACTGTTTGGTTTCAGACACTCCCCCTCGCCCCCCACAGATACTGAGATGCATATTTTGCGTATCAAAGCAGAGCTGTCTCCAGGTTCTCCCTGCACCTCAGTCCTACCTGGCATATCCCACCCCAACCCTTCCTGCAGAGGCTCCTCCCTACAAAATCCAGACATTTTGATCTCTCTCTCTCTCTCCCTCCCTCCCCCTCTCTCCTCTTATCTCTTTGCTCTTTCTCTCTTCCTTTTCCACTTCCCCTCTCTCCCTCCCCATGGCTACTCTCCTGGCCTCAGTCCTTGGGAGTGAGTGAACTCCCAGTGAACTCACCAGAGGCTAGTGAGTTCAATAAACCTGCATTTAATATACTCTAATCTGGCTTGAATTGGTTCATTTCACTGGTGGAGAAATAACTTATCAAATACTCTCTTAAGAGCTTTATAAATTGGTGCTGAGGGCTGGGTATGAGAGGCAGAGGTAGGTGGATCTCTCTGAGTTCCAGAACAGCCAGGGCTCCATAGAGAGTTCTCTGATAAGACTAAAGATGTCACTGTCCCTGTTTCCGGTAGTTACAAAGAGGATTGGGGAAAATGGTAGTCTATGGCATGATCTGCCATTGGATATTCCTAATTAAATACTGGCAGTAGGGTGGTCCTGAATGAATATCCCTGCCCTTCTTCTTAGACCATCACAGGGAAACAAAGGCACAGAGGAGCTTTGGCTATTTGCTCCTAATTGCAGAGGTCATAGATTGAAATTCCAAATTTAAGCTACGCTTAGATGGCTGGAAACTCTGAAAGAAACACTCACTATCAATCAAGATTTCTGAAAAGTCAACTAGAGCTTCAGTGTAAGGGGGCTGATGGAAATGTTTAGAGCCATTGGAAGGCCCATGAGGGAAAAGGCCCATGAGGGAAACTGCAGTGCGGATTCTTTGAATTTGGGAGCAAAGCCTTGCTTCCTCTGTGGATAAACTCTCCTCTTGAGATACTTCAGGCTTGACGAACAGTGTTAAGACAATGAATACTGACCCACAGAACAGATAATTACAATGTCCCCTGAGTTTAAAGTCAGTGTTAGCCAATCCAGTGATAAAATTGTAAACACATAATCTAGGCACAAATGGGCTTTGAAGATCTAAGTTGTACAAGGAAGTGGCTCCTATGCCTTGTCTCCAGCAGCCTGTATCTATTTCCTATGGACAGTTAACTGTGGAAGACAACAATCAGTCTGGGTCTGATTCCTAGTGTACAGTAGTTTTAAATCATACCCAGGTACCAGATGAAGATATACAACTGTTTTAGGGCTGGGTAGCCAGCAGAAGAAGGGTCCCTTGACTACTGATTTCATCTGGAAGGAGCTCTTCTGGTCCTAGGGTCTTGGTTACAACAGGAGACACTGGGTCACTTTTTGCCATCTCAACAGGCAGGAAAAAAAAAAAAAAGGTCCTGTAGAGGCTACAATGACTAATCCTTATTATTTAGGGGAAAATGAAATTGCTATGGTACAAAGGAGATGTATGCCTAAGTTAACTTTGTACCATAGTATTAATGATTTCATCTTAGAGTTATCAAAGGTGGGGGGAGAAGATGATTTAAGGACTCTGCATTCTCTTCTGAGGAAAACATGGTGGTGTCTTTCATTGTATCATGTTAAGTGGAAGCATGACTGACTGTGGTGGGTTAAATCAGAATGGCCCCCAAATACTCATGTTTGATGCTTAGTAGCACTACTTGGGAAGGATTTGGAGGTTTATCTTTGTTGAAGTAGGTGTGGCTTTGTTGGAGGAAGTCTGTCTCTCTCCTGGCCGGGTTTTGCTTTTAAGGGCTCAAGTCAGGGCCAGCCTCTTTATCTCCTTCTGTAGATGTAGATGTAGAACTCTCAGCTACTTGTCCAGCGCCATGTCTGCCTGCTACCCACTTTGCTGACAGGGTGTTGTACTAAAGCTAACCTAAATTAAATGCTTTCTTTTCTTAGAATTGTCTTGGTCATGGTGTTTTGTCACTAAGACATTTAGCTTTTTCCTTTTCTTTTCTTTTTAAAAATTAAGTATGGCTAAGGAGAGGAGTGTTACAGGTAGGTCACCAGTCTTTAATTTTAGCTATTCCAATGGCTATGTATCTTGTAGTTTGGATCTACAAATCACTAGATGGGTAAAATGTTACCTTTTGTTGTTTAGTGGCCATTTTTTATATCTTGTGAAATACTTACCAAAGTTTTTTGCCTACTGTTTTATTGGGCTGTTTGTCTTATTATTTAGGGCAGAGTAGGTAACTATGTAGTTTAACACCTATTTCAAAGGCTAGTTCAATCTTCAGCACTAAAAGAGAAGGTCTTACATACCCTGGAGATAAGACTTTCATTGGATATATTCCATTTCTGAGTTCATTTCTCACCAATAATTTGCTTTTTTAATTACTCAAGTGTTTATAAACAACATAAATTTTGATAAAATTTAATTTATCAAATAATGTCATGGTTCATGCCTTTAAATCTTTGCCTAACAGGGATACAAAGACTTTTCTACATTTTCTTCTTTCTTTTCAGTCTTATCTTTAGGCTTATACTCATTTTTTAAAATTTGCTTATTCTTTACAATGGCATGCATGCATGCTTATCCTTCCGATCACTTTCCTTAGTGGCTTCATTCATGCTGCCCCTCACCATCTGCAAGCTCATCCTAACCACCCTCAAATCAGAGTCAACCCTGCCACCTCCTTCTCCTTCACCTTTCCTTCAACCCACCAAAACTTATCCATACCCCCCAATGTTTTTCTGTATGACCACACTCCCTCCTTGCCTTAATCATCTTGCTAGCTACTTCCTGAATGACCTCCCTCACCCAGGCCACTTTTCACATGCCTGTGCAATAATTTAAAAACAAACATAATAATCAAGTTCCTAGCCCTGCAACCACTGCTGAAGAAAAGCTCAAAGGCTTCCTGAAACTCTCAGAAGTCCCAAACCTGTTCCTCCCCTTGCTTACCTACCTCTTTTCTGCACCCTGACCAGTGGCCCCTTCGCGCCCTTTCTGGCCAGGCCATGCCCTCACCCAATACACTCTTCCAACTTAAGGGTTGTTAAGTTGGACTGTAGCTCCACCATCCCCAAGTACATTTTGTCCATTTAGTCTCCACCAGCTCTCAAACTTCACGAGGCCAAGGACTCTGTTTAGTCCCCTCTTCCACTCACAGATCCTCCAACAGGGGATCTCACCTGAGTGAGGGACGACTGAATTAGAGGCATCCAGATAATTGAAGGGATGGGCTGGGAGCTACCAGGGGTTCCTTCCTTGGTAATATCTGACATAAAAGCCAGTCTGCTAGGTGGAAAGGTCCGGGAGACAAGGTAGAGAGAATATTGTGCGACTCGGGCAGTGAGCCCCAGAAATTAGCCTTAGTCTGTATAGCATGGCAGCTGGCCTGAGTTACGGATGCTCTGAGACACCCCAAAAGGAAGAAGAAAGGGGCTGAGGAATCGTGGAGCCCAGAGGCGGAAGAGCGGAGAAGCTGAAGAGCCCAGGATCCGAGGGGTTGAGAGGCTAGTGAAAGACAAGTCAAGGGGTCGAAGAGCCGGCCCCGAACAGCAGGAAAAGAGTGGAAGAACTCACGTGGAGAACGCCGCACCACCTGCAGCGCCTCAGCTTATTTGACTTGCGCCCGCGTGGGTGGGCGGGCCTGGGGCGTGGCTACTCCTCTGGTCCGGTCACGCCCCCACGGCGTGCGCGTTCCAGCTCCGCACCGCCTTGCGCATGCTCTGACGGGCAGGAGGCGGAGGTTGTAGGCGGCCGCGGCGACGGGGTGCGCGCTCCCGTTCTCGCTGTCGTTCCCTCGCGCTGGTTCGCGCTCGCGCGCCGGAGCCGTGGCAGCGGCGGCGGAGGCGGCCGCGGCTGAGGAGGCGCGGGGGGGCGGGCCGGGAGGGGGGGTGGTCGGGGTGGGGATGGACCGGGCGCGGCGGCGGCAGCTGCAGGAGCCGGCGCTGGAGACCGAGCCGCGGCGCTGGCGGAGACGCCGGCCGTCCGTCGTCTCTCCACCGGTGAGTGACTGGCCCAGGCCGTGGGTGGGGACGGGCCGTCTCTTTAGCGCGGCCCGTCGCGGCAGCGGGGCCTCATCGAGGCCTGGCGCGGCTCGGACCTTTGGCCGCTCCGGCGGCGCCGAAGCCCCGGGCCTCCGGCTGGAACCCGCGACTCCGGGCCTTCTGCCTGTCACTGGGACAACCCCCGCCCCCGCCCCCGCCCGGGCACTCTCCCCGGCTCTCCTTTGGGCCGAGCTGAGCGAGGGGCGTGTGAGGACTCGCGCCCAGGCCCAAGGCCTCCGGGCTAGCCGAGGTCTTAGAGCCCTCGCTCGTCCGGCTCTGCGGTACCCATAAGTTGGCCACCGAAAGTCAGCCCCTGCCACCTGAAACCAGTCTTGCACCTTTTGTTTTGATTTTGCACTCGTGGTATGACTTGGAGGAAACCCACTGTCCTGGGAAGAATAGGTGAGGTGGGAGTTTAGGTGGCCCGGTTTGGCCCTAGAGTGCCCTTTATTAACCCTTTTTTGTGGAGAGCAGGGGGCCCGCAGTGAGATGCGTTTCGCTACAAAACCTGAGATTTCAGCCTCAGCCAAAGAGGATGGTGTTGGTCCAGTGATTCAGTGTCTGCCCCACTCCATCCCTGGACAGTGTTGATGGAGATTCCCCTAGTGGTTCCCACTAAGTTCCCCTAGTGGAGAAACCCCTGGGGCTTCTGGAAGTAGCTCACTTGAGCTGTTGGAGAACATCTTTCTTTGCTTTAGTGGTCACGTTTTACCTTAGTCTTGGTAGATCATAACTAATGTCCAGGCTTAGGTTTTATTGGAAAAAAAAACAAAACCGACCATGTAGCCCATCTAAAATGGTTGTAAACCTGACATAGTTGTCAAAAGATCCATGTGCACTTGCATCCCTGTGAAAAGGCTGGAATTCCTAAATTGGCTTTTCTTTTAAGAAGAAAAAAAAAAAAAAAACAGAAAGAAAAACAAACAGTAAAAAACCCAAGATTGAAAAAGCAGGTAAAAACTTGAAAATATAGCACAAGTTTGATTTGTTCCTGTCTCTGTCTAGTATCTTAAATTTTAGAAATTAAACTAAACCTTTGTCTTTGAGTATATAGAATTTGTGTGTAGAAATTGTCACAAAGCTTGGAGGAAAAGAACCTTAATAGAAATATTAAGACAGAGGAGGTTGGGTCTTATGCCCTCCCACCTTCATTTACAGATTAGAAGATTGAGACTGAAATTGTGAGTGGGTGGTAGTTTTACCAGCATCGTGTAACAGAGATACTTAGAGGTAGGATTTTAGCTCAATAGTACCTTGCCCTCCACCAACAGAGTTGGTTGGTGTTTTTTTGAACTCACACACCCACTCTCTGGCTAGTAGAGAAAGATTAAAAAGCTGCTTCTGGTTTGTGGGTGGTAACCTTTTAATTTCTGAAGAATTTTCATCTGCTTACAGACTAGATAGTTGATGAGCCTCATAGGAAAATTCTAGATATTAAAAATTCATTAGTACATGATCTAGATTTCATATAATTATGGACGTTTATTAAAGATTTGACATGGTGTCAGTGCTGTGTACTCTGTATAGGAAATGAGATTTCTCAGATTATTTGCATCTTAAGATAAGCAGAAACACAAACAGCTGACAGTGTTATGTCACCTCTCAGTTGTTGAGTCTTTTATGAGCATAAAAATCCTGGAGTTTCAGTGTCTTGCACTAGTTGGTGAACACCAGTAATTTGAACTGTTTGGTTTATTTCTGCTAGAATAGTACCCCTTTTCTACAGGAGAAAGCATAAACTCAGTAACATTTATGAACTAGTCACTTATTCACCAGATATTTACTGAGCCTTTACTTTGGCCCAGAATTCTTTCTAGATTATAATAAAGGAACAAAACAAGGCTTCTGCCTCAGTAAGCTGCATTCTGGGTGTGGAGCTGAGGAATGGCCAACAAATAAGCAGGCACAACCATTTCAGAGACTATAAGACAGTAGGCAGTACGCTCATTGGGTTTGTTGTTGTGTTTGTTTGCTTTTTTGTGTGTGAAGAAGAAGAAGAAAGTAAATATTTTAGCTTTGGGGCATACAGCCTCTGTTGTAGCCATGCAGCTATTGTTTCCAGTATGTACAGCAACAGACAGAAAGTAAACATGTCTATTTTCCAGTTAAACTTGGACACTGAAATTTGAATTTCACCCAGTTTTCACTCGTCATGAAATGTTTATTCCTCCTTCAACCATTTAAATATGTAAAATTAATCTTAGTTTACATGCCACTTAGAAACCTGGGGCAATCTGAAACTAGATTTGTATAGGAAAAGTTTGCTGGACCCTAATGAGTACTATGATTTAAACAACCAAACAAAAAAGCTAATATGACAAGTAACTAGGGGCTAGGTGGCAGGCTGCTCAGGAAGCCTTGCTAGGGAGAACTTGGCCTGTGGCCTGGAAGATAGAAGAGCTTTCCTGACAGGTGAAAGTGTGAAGAAATAACCACCTTCTTTGCATTGAACTCCCCCACACCATGCCATTCTGGCTTTTGTGCCTGTTTTTGTTTGTTTGTTTCTTTGTGCTTCCATGTATATCACAGCAGGTGAGTGGAGGTCAGAGTATAACTTGTGAGAGTTGGTTCTCTCTTACCAAGCTTAGCAGGCAGTACCTTTATTCCTGAGCCATCTCACTGGCCCAAAAAGACCTTTGGGTTTTTTTTCATCCTGTTACATTCAACCAGCCTATTGCTGTTCCCCTTTAAATGTAAAAAAAAAAAAAAAATCTTGTTAAAGAATTTTTTTTTTTTCCGAATCAGGATTTCACTCTGTAGCCCTATCTGCTCTAGAGTTATGTAGACCAGGCTGGCCTTGAAGAACTCAGAGATCTATCTGCCACCACCATGCCTAGTTATTATAAAATCTTAAGAGTTGAAAGAAAATTCTCACTTAGTTATTTTCTTTAAATGTTCAGAGTGTTTTTCTAGCCGATATATGAACAGCTTTAATGACAAAAAAATCATGACTTCCAGGTAGTCTATGCTGTTTATAAATGTAATTATTAGAATGTTCATTCTGTGAGATTTGATCTTTTTACCTGGGAGGGAGCCTGCAAGTGGTTGTACCTCATTCTAGGCTTAGGTTCTAACATTGGTGTGTGGACAAAAATCACTCACATAAAGTGCAATCTGTATTTGACAACCCTCTAAACTGCTCAGAAAATAGTGTGCATTTTTGTATATATAGTCATTTAGAGTTCTTATGCACATTAAAGACCAAGAGACACCGAGCTTCAGAAGGAAGAAACAGGAGAAAGGAATTTTTATGCAGATATGCAGGCTTCCAAACCCTTTGCTTTTAAAAATAGTTACCTAATCTCTAGCAGAGTGTGGGAGATGGAGAATTCCAATGGGTTGCTAGCTTCATTCAGACTTTAATTCTATTGTTACATTAAGTCTGTATCACATTAAGAAATGCTTATAGCTTACTATGAATATTAAGGTGATTGTAGGTAAGGACATGCATGGGATAGTCAAAAGTAGTCAATATATGTACCCTGTCCTGTGAAAAGTTGTTGAGAAAAACTTGGCCATCTGCTTCCTGTCTTTCCCTATTGGTATTTCCTGTTACGGCTCTAAGGAACAGCTGCCACTTTCTTTGCCCTTGAATATTGGTCACATCTTACCAGAAGTCAGCTGGCATGTTAAATGGGTACATGATGATTATTTTTGCCTCATGGCTCTTAAAGCATTTGAGCATTGCCATTGTGTTGCCATTTTTTACATTTTAGGGATTTGTTTGTTTGTTTTATCAAAGGGAGACGTTTTTACATTTTCTTTATTTTTTTTTTCCGTTTCTGTTTGCCTTTTTCTAGTTCCTTTACCATATGGATTGTCATATAAATATGTTTCTGTTCATCACTTCTTTACTTTGGTGCCCTGAAGTACATGTTGTGATGCAAACTCAAGTTTGATCTCCTTCCTGAAGCCTTCTCTTACAACTCAGACCTTTATATTCCTACCACTTCTCATACTTTTGGCTGAGATCAGGTGTCACTTGTGCTCTTTAATGCCTGCTTATATTGTGTTTCATGTGCACTATCACTACTCCACTGTAAGACCTTCGTGGAAAGCAAGGATCATATTTTAGGCATTTTTCTTTTCTTTTGTGGTTCTGGGGATCCCACCCAGAGCCTTATGCATGCTAGGCAAGCACTCTACTACCAGGTAACATTTATAGCTTTGGTGTTTGTGTGTGTGTGTATGTGTGTGTGTGTGTGTGTGTGTGTGCGCGCGCGCGCGCGCGCGCGCGCGCGCGCGCGCGCGCGCGCGCGCGCGCGCGCGTGTCTGTCTGTCTGTCTGTGTCTCTGTCTCTGTGTGTCCCAGATACACTGAGTAAAATAACAGGCATCTATTTCATCACAAAGTGTTGGGTTTTTTTAAAAAAAAATTCTTTAAAATTAAACTTATTTTAAGGATACTATTGGATTTCAAGAAGTATTATGAAGTTAGAACTGAGAATTCTTGTCTCTCTTGTACGGTTTTTCCTTTTATCAACATCCTACATTAATGTGCTTTTGTTATACTTAGTGAACCAATATCAATAGATTATTAATAAATCGACTCTTTCCAGCTCTTTTCCTAATGCCCTTTTCTAATCCCTAGATCCCACCAAGTGCTCATTACACTCAGCAGTCCTTCCATCTCCCCTCTTCTTTTGCTTGGGACAATTTCCCAGACATTCCTTATACTTTTGAAATGACTGCTCAGATGTTTTTGTAGCATGCCTTTCAATTAGGTTCTGTCTGTTTCCATCATGGTTAGACAGGTGTGTAATATGGCTTTGGAAGGAAGATCACAGTGGTTAAGTGTAATTTTTTAGAAAGATTTGTGTTTGTTTGGGTATGTCTACTTGAGTGCATTTGCCTGTGGAGGCCAGAAGTAGGCAGTTGAATGTCTTATACTAAGTGCTCTTAGCCACTTAGTCATCTTTCTAAACACCTAGAATATTATTCTTACCATCTGTCAGGACTGTAGCTTATCAGTGTTGATGCTAACCTGTATTACCTGCCAGGGAAAAAGTCACTATGCCCAGGCCACATAGGAATGAGAAGTTCATCTCACTTTTATTTGTCAGACTGTTGTAGCTACAGGAGTTTTTTTTTGCTTGTCTTCTTTACATGCCCCACTGTTGTATATGTGTTTCATTTCTCATTTTCTTACAGTATAAGATATCTAAGACTCACTCAGCCTGTAGGTTTTCTAGTCCAGTCCTATATATTAGTTGCCTTGATCCTTTCCCTTGGAAAGGATCATTAGAAGCCATGGTCTTGGTGTTGGGTGTGCTTATTGTTCCTGGAAAGATGCTGCTCCCAGGCTTTCTCAGATGATGGAGAAAGGAGTTGATGCAGTATGCAAAGTCTCTGAAACCATGTTATCACTAAGTATTTCAGTGTATAATTGGCAGTGACTCTATTAAAGCAAACAGAAGGGCCCAATGTCCCTGAATCTTAATATAGTACCATATTCTCCCCCTTGTTATCTGAATTTTTATCTTATTGTTTATTTATTTATGTATTTATTTATTAGTATATGGGTGTTTCATCTGCATGTCAAATGTGTGTAGTGTCCATGGTGGCTAAAAGAGGGCATTGGATTCACCAAGGACATTATAAATGATTTTTAACTATGATGTGGGTACTGGAAATGGAACCTGGGTTTTATATTGATTTGGCAAGTATTGTGAAAAATACCAGAACCAAGGATTGCCTAGGAGACTGTTGGCTGTCAGCAGTCCTTCTTAGGTTATAGGCTAGAATGACACATTAAATTCTAGCCTTGGTTTTTCAAAGGGGCTTAGGAAAGCCTTTTATATTATTCCTGTTCATTCACAATTAGAGAATTCATACTCAAGTATCCAGTGTATGTGGTTTCTTTAGTCAGATAAGCTTGTATAGATAAGCAAAGTGGACAGGGGTGGCTAGATGCCTTTATAGAAGACTACTTTTTCTTATTATTTTTATTTATTGGTAGGTACTGTTGAATACTCTAATATCTAATGGTTCTGTTCTAGGTTTTTAAGATCAAATGTGTAAAAAATTGTGTCTTATTAGAGTTTATATTCTAGTGGATATGCAGTAGCAGACTGAGGCCAGAAATAGTTTGTAGACTGGCTAGTACTGTCATGTGCAGTGCGCTTCAGAAAGCCCAGGGAAGATTGTTATAAGTTCCTTTCTTAGACATTGTGGTGAAAACAGGAAGCAATTGAGCAGTTTCCCAACAGACGTGATTGTGCAGGGAGATTAAGGTCACCAAAGTTTATTCTCTCCTTTTTAAGATTCTTTGCAGTGACAGTTTATGAGAGTGATCCTATGGCTGTTCAAATCAACAGCAAGACATCACAGGCAAGACATGCCAGATGATAGTATTCAGACAAAAATATTTAAGACTCCACTTGACAGATCTTTCTAATGCGCAATGTAATTTGTAAACTGGTTTTGTCTAAATTTTTTATACAATTATTTTATGTATAGGTATCTTTACCTGCATGCATGTAATTATGTGTGTACCTGTGCCTAGTCTCCACAGAGGTTATCTTCGGTCCCCTGGGAAAGCAGCAAGTGCTTTTAACTGCTACATCATTTCTTCAGTCCCCTGGTTTGAAGAGAGCATCAGCTCCACTGAGTATCAGATCCTTATGAACCACCATGTGAGTGTTAGGAACCAAACCCAAGTCCTCTGTAAAAGCAACGGATTCTCTTAACCACTGAGCCCTTTGTTTGCATTTTTGTTTTGTTTTGAATTTTTTTAAAGGCAGGATTTCATGTAGTCCTGACTGGGCTCAAACTCCCCATGTAGTAGAGGATGACTTTGAAATTCTGACCTACCTCTCCTTCCCTAGGATGGGATTATAGACCTGCCCCACCACACCTGGCTTATATGGTGCTAGGGAGGGAACCCAGAGCCTTGTGCATGCAAGGTATAAACTATCATCTGCTCTACATCCCTAGTCCTAAAAATGAGATATAAATTTGAAATAATAATAATTTATGTGTGTATGTCTGTGTCTCTGTGAGCATATACTATGTATGGGTACCCTCAAAGTCCAGAAGACAGTGTCTGATCCAGCCCTCTGGAGCTAGAGTTATGGGCAGTTGTGAGCCACTTAATGTGGATATTGGGAACTAAACTTGGGTCCCCTGGGGAAGCAGCAAGTGCTCTTAACTGCTGCATCATTTATCCAGCCCCCTGGTTTGAATTTTTCTTAAACTACACTTTCTTTAATGTAAATATGTCTTGAGAGGGGAATGTGCCCTCTATCTGGAGGGCAAAAGACCACCTGCAGGAGTTGGTTCTTTCCTTTTACCATGTGAGTTCTAGGTATTAAACTCAGGTCATTAGGCTTGTTGGCAAGAACCTCTATCTGCTGAGCCATCATGCTGGTTATTCTTTTTTTTTTTTTCTTAACTTTGACTTAAGTAGGTATACAACTCATATAAAAGAAATTTTTTAATTGGGGTTGGCTAACAGTTTCAGAGGTTTAATCCATTTTCATCATGGCAGGAAAATGGCTCATCTTGACTCAAAGGTAGAGTAGCTAAGTGTTGCAGAAGTTAACTAAGAGTTCTACATCCATATCTACAGGCAGCAGGAAAAGAGAAACCCTGGGCTTAGTATGGGCCCTTAAAACATTACAGCCCTTCCCTAGTGACACACTTGCTCCAACAAAGCTAGACCTCCTAATCTCTCTGAAGTGCCTCTTCCTGGTGATCAAGCATCCAAATATATGAGCCTATGGGGAGCCTTTTTATTCCAACCACCACAATGTATATGTCCCTGTAAGAGTCTGTGTGTATCAGGCACATGCAGTAACAGAGTTAGAGGCTGTTGTGAGCCTTCTGATGTGGGTGCTGGGAATCAAACCTAGGTCCTCTGGAAGAATATATAGAGTGTTTAATAAGTACTCTTAATCAATGAGCCTCTAGCCTCCAAGATTTTATTTCTTAGAGTTTTTCATAAACAATTTATTTTTGTCTTTTTTCCTTGTTTTTGTTTTTTAAATTAACATCATGAAATAAGTTTTCTGTAAATTAGGTTATTCTTAAATAACGAGGGAACCATCCTCCATTTGAGGAAATTCTGCCTTTTGCTAATTTTTTCAGATAACTAAACATATCTAACACCTACTTTTTAAGTTTAAAGTGGTTTTATTTTCCTGCTAGCCTTCTAAAAAAAAAAGTGTGTGTGCACGCATATGTAAGTGTGCACATGTAGTAGTGCACATTTGGAGGCCAGAGGGACAGCTTGCAGGAGTCAGTTTTCTCCTTCCACTTTGTGGGCTCCTGGGGATCTAACTAAGGTCATCAGGTTTCTTGGCAAGCACCTTTACTTGCTGAACCAGCTTGCTGGCCCATTTCTGCTATTCTTTAGATCACTAACAAATCTTGGCACCAGTCTGCTACCACTTAGGATATACTTAGTAGTAAACAGTCACAGCAAACCAAATTCAATTACTGACTGAAACAGTGAACAATCTGTAGTTTCATAAGAGCAGATGCAAGAACACAGGTAATTCAGAACTAGTTTACTGTCTTAGTAACGTATAGGATTTAGATATTGTATTTTGCATTTTATCCTGGTCTTAGCTCCATGCTGGCTTTGCAGCAGCCCCGTATCACCATATGTTTGTAAAATGGTTGTCTCATCTCTATGTAATCACAGCTAATAGCATTTAATGCAGGAAATGGTTTTCTATTTAGAAAGTGATTTCAATATAAATGAAGAGAAAATAATTTCTAGAACTCTCTCAAACAGTACTCTGTGAACTCCAGTGTTTAAAAACTCAAATTAAGGGTATCTTGAGTTTGGAATGGGCCTTAAGAATTTGTATTTCTATCACATTCCCATGAGATCTTACTGTCATGGATCAGCAACCATGCTTTGAGTTTGAGTTTAAGTTATACACTACCCTGTATAATATCTCCTACCTTTCCTTGGGGATTGCATTATTGTTCCTGACCCTGAGTGTGTCTGGGAAATCAACCACCATGAAAAGTTCTTACTAATAAGCTAACAAATGACAATACTTCTGTTGTTAGTAATAGTGCTTCCATGAATATCTGTGTGCCAAAGAAAAGATGGATGTAGTTAATATTTTTAAAATCTTATTTATATTTTGTCTGTGAGTGTTTTGTCTGGTTGTATGTCTGTGTACCATTTGAATGCCCAGTGCCTGTGGAGGCCAGAAGAGTCATAGGATCCCCTGGGAGTTACAGATGGTTGTGAGACATTATGTGGGTGCTGAGAATCAAAGCTGGGTCCTCTGGAAGAGCAGCAAGTGCTCTTAACTACTGAGCCGTTGTGTAATTGGATCTTTCTTTCTTTCTTTCTTTCTTTCTTTCTTTCTTTCTTTCTTTCTAACTTTTTTGAGAAAGGGTTTGTTACTTGCTATATAGTGAAAAATATATGAGATGTAATTTCTCCTCTGCTTTTGGGGGTAGGATCAGGTGTTTAGAGTTTTGTAGTTGTGGCTGTCCTGAAATTTGCTATGTAGACCAGCCTTCAACCCAGAGAGATCCTTCTGCTTCTACCTCCTGAGTGCTGAAATTAAAGATGTGTACCACCATGTCCAGCTGTAGTTAGATTTTTTTAAATAAATATTTTCAAATGGTTTTGTAAACAACTGAAAACATTTTGCAATTGGCCATCTCAAAAAAATCTTATTTCTTATTATTTTTACAAAATCAAATATATTATCAAACATGTTTGTCTTTGCCATTCTGCTATAGAAACATGGTCAACTTTTGTGTGTGCTGGTAATTTGCCCCAAGACCTTGAAGGAGCTAGGCAGGCACTTTCTCAGTGAGATACACCTTCAGTTAATGTTCATTATTTTCTTGAGGTTGCAGATCTTTCCTCTCACATGAAAAGGGTGACTTAGTCTTTCCTTTTCTGTCAACTGGCTATTGTTTGTTTCTTTTTTCATTATTAGTCACTTGTTCTTTTTTCTTGAGAATTTGTAGAAATCAACCTATTGTTAAGGGTGTTGCTTGTGACTTTGTCTGTTTGCTAATCATTGACATAGTTTGCTGTTGAGTTTGATTGAGATTATATATACTGGGTGTACACTCTTACTGTAAAAGGTCTGTAGATCTAGATCTCAAATGATAATAAGTATGCTTTGCAAACACTACTCAAACAGGGAGAGTTAGCTAAGTGTTTAATATGTAGCATCAAAGAAAAGTGTAGCTAATAACATCAAGATGAAGCCAAGCAGATAGAAAATATGAAAGCAGCAGGATAGGTGTAACAGAAATGTAAGGTTGTTACAGAGACCTTCTGGCTCAGAGTGAATTGGTATGCCATAAATATGAAATTTAAGTGCCAAACACTTAAATTCTGCAGTGTGACTTGATAAAAAACATCACTTTTCTGATAGGAATAAGATTAATTTCTCTTTTAAAATAAAAATTACATTTATTTATTTTGTGACTGTGTGTATGGCGTATGCATGTGCCTCAGTATGCATGTGGAGGTTCAGAGGACAATTTGTGAGAGTTGGGTCCTGACCTCTATCATGTGATTATCAGGTCAAGCTTGGTAGAAAGTGTCCTCAGCCGCTGAACCATCTCTCTAGCTATTATTATTGCTCAAATAGGTCTTTTTTAAAATTTCAAAGCTACAAAACTTAAGGTAAATTGTATGATGCTCCTGTATGATGAACATTTACAGATGCATGGAACTAGAGAAAGAGATGGTATGATCATGATCCCTGCACATGACTTTTCCAGTTTAATTGGACAGTGATAACAAGACAGAAAGGCAAGAAAGAGTTCTGGGTAGTGTATCCAATGAACATTTGAGGAATTAGAAAAACATAACTAAATATATTTAAAACAAGAGGGTGTAATCCTCTGCACAGAACAGATAGTGGGCAGAAGCTTCTACAGAGATTGCACAGTCATCCCACTGTGGGAAAGAGCTTTCTCCTAGTAATAGTATGTCAGTCTATGTTTCTGCCTAGCTGATGGATTGCTGGAATGTTGCCAGTATGGTGCTCAGCCCCAGTCCAAGTTCCTCAGGGTGAGCAACAGCAAGGTCTGGGATGGATGTTGTGGTTCTCAATCTCCTGTGTATCCATACACCACTGGGGACTGGTAAGGACTTGAGAACAGTAGTTTCCAGCCTTTTGTGTACCCAGACACTGCTTGAGGAACAGGGGTCTGCAGGCTTGCACTTCTACGTGCCAGGCAGTCCCAAGTGAGTGCTGAAAGTATGAAGGGGCTGGAAGAGAGGCCGTCCTCAGGAGATTTAGGTGTGCCTCTTTATGATGCTGCCCCTCCAACGTTGATCTTAGATGAAGGAAATATTCTTTGCTTGTTCAAACTGCTTTATTTATGGTGGAGATAAATGTATACATCTTACTCAGGGTGAACCAGGAAGGGATGCCCAGGAAGGAAAGCTCATTGGCTAAACACCCGGAGCCTATCTAGATAACCCCAGTAGCCTGGAGAACTCTAGGTTTTATGCTACGTGATCAATAGTTGTTGTAGTATCTTAGTGAGGTGTCATGGATACATGTTTCAGGATAGGTAAAGCCTGGCTGGGAGCTAGTTGTAATGCCTGCTGTCCTCAATTATGTGATTTACTGGTGTTTTGAACCAGCTTCAACCTTACCTTATGTCTGGTGGCATGGTCCACTTGCCCTACAATAGTATACCAAGCCCTGAGGGTCTCTGCTTTAAGCCCAGTGACTGTTATGATGATACTGTGAAAGGTGTCCTACAGGAACATAGGCTACACCATAGCTCTTCTCCCTCCCAGCTCTTAAGATTGTCTGATCTCTTTTCTTAGTGGTCTCTCTTTTCAGTGCTAATATTGAAAGTGATGAGAAACTAAGCTGGGCGATGGTGGCGCACACCTTTAATCCCAGCACTTGGGAGGCAGAGACAGGTGGATTTCTGAGTTTGAGGCCAGCCCGGTTTACAGAGTGAGCTCCAGGACAGCCAGGGCTACACAGAGAAACCCTGCCTCAAAAAAAAAAAAAAAACAAAAAAACAAAAAAACAAAAAAACAAAAAAAAAACATAAAACAAACAAAAAAAAGGGGGGGGGGAGAGAAACTAATAGAAGTCTTACTGACTTTACTTCCTTAGTAACTGGGGATGAAAGAAACTGAAATTTTCAATTACCATTGGAAGAATACAGTACTTTAAACAAAAAGGCAGTCTTTTAAAAAGTCAAAAATAGGATCTGTAGAGATACTCAGTGTTGTATGTAATTTTAAAAACATGCTTCTTCCTTTCCTGGGCGCTTAGCCTCTCTGACCTTCCCAGTTCCCTTGGCTCCATCAGGCTTACTTAGCCCAGGATCAAACACAACCATCGCCCAACCTGGGAAAGGCAGGAGCTGCTGTCACTCTCCACTGGCTCCCTCTCAGCTTCTCTTTTTATTCCTTCCCACAAGCCACCAGCTACAACCCTGGCTTCTATCTTTGCTCACCTTTGCGCCTAGGAAGAAAAACATTCAGACAGTTTTATTATCTTAGAATTTACCGGATAACACAATTGCTGGGTGCAGAATCTCCTGGCCTAAACTTATCAGCTAACCTGTATCAGCTACCCCCTGACCTACTTGGTTAACCATGGTGGTGGAAGCTGCTGGTTCTAGTTTCCCCGAGATCTTACATGACTGCTGCTTTCTCCTCATTCCAAAGGTAGGCTATAAAGGCCACTTCCTTTTCCTCTAATCTCTTTTTCTTGCTGAGACCTAGAAGTCTCACCTTTACCCTTCTCCCAGCAATTGGCTCCTGCCTTCAAGAGCCAATCAAGATCCAATTAGGAAATCAGTACCTCCCCCTACAACTCAGCTGTTAAGAGACCTTGCTGCTCTTACAAAGGACTTGAGCTCAGTCCCCAGCACTCACATTGGTAACACAGAGCTTCCTGTAAATCCATCTTCAGAAGTTCTGAGGCCTTTTTCTGGTCTCGTTGGGCAATGGGATGGTTTGAATATGCTTGGCCCAGGGAGTGACACTATTAGGAGGTGTGGACTTGGAGGAAGTCTGTCCTTGTGGGCGTGGGCTTTAAGACTCTCATCCTAACTCCTTGGAAGCAAGTCTTTTTCTCTGCTGCTCTCTGGGCAGGACACAGGCCCCACGCCCGGCAGACTGGCAGACAAACCGCTTATGTGCTCAGTTCTTTGGCACAGGCAGACCCCTGGGGGTTTGCACCACCAGAGATCTAAAGTTCAGGGTGATACAGTACCTAGTGACCCTTTTATGTCCTGGCAGGCAGCAAATATGGCCGCAGGGATCTCTGAATCTTTCTGGATTAAGTGTGAGCTTTTATTTTCTCTTTCTCTGAGTCACCAGTTCAGGCTGGTTTGGGTAGTGATTTTTCTGCAGGGCTTGAAGGCAGTTTTGATTCCTGTGACAGATCTTGTCCTTAAGTAGGTAAGGGAGCTTCAGGTAAGGACCTTTTCTAACTTTGCTGTTCCCCACATACTCTCAATTGAAGTCTGAAGCAGCATATTTTGGGTGTTGTTTTGTGAGCTCCAGTAGCAGTGTAGAAGTGAGGATGATTAAGAGGCCTAACCTTTGCTACATTTAGACCTGGCGTTGAGCAGGTAAGTGCTTAGTGAATGCCAACTCAGTGCTCAAATTTTGGAATTTGGATTGGATTGGGTTTTTTCCAGGAAACTTCACTCCAAGACTGGGATGTATTAGACCATACTCAAGGCCCTAGGTTTAATTCCAGAACTGCTGAAGCCAAAACAACAAAAACTCTTATTCTAATGATGGAAAAGGAACACATGGGAAATAGTGGCTAAGACCTTGGTTTGCACTAGGTGAACTCTAAGGGAAGGAACATGTAGATGTTGGATTGCTTTATGAGAGTGTTTGACTCAGGACTATTTGATTAACAATATGTGAAGACTGTAGTCTACAAGATCATACTACACTTTTAGAGGAATTTCACTTGCTGATCTTTTATTAGAGTCAAAGCTCAATTTTAAGTAAGGTTAATTTAAAATCCAAAGTGTGGAATTTGAGAATTGAGTTGAAACAAACCAAACAAGTTTTTGTTCATCTATTTTCATTCGGATGTGGAATGAATTAGAGTAGCAAAGAAGTGTGCTGAGGTAAGGACAGTTGGAAGTTATTAAAATGAGTTGTAATAGATATTTAAAATCTATGATGATATTGCTTATTGACAAAGGTTGCACTGTCAGGCCAGTTGAAGTGATGCATGTCTGTAGCCCCAGCTACCTGAGATTCTGAGATGGGGTAGGATCTATTGTCTAGACAGAAAAGGTAAGTTATCTGTCTGTTCAAAAGCATTTCAGGTTTCAAGCTGGAGTTTAAAAATATCATTAGCAAGCAATAAGCTATTATATTTTGTGTCTTTCTGATAATTGATTCCAAATGTATTGAGTTTGTGGTCTTCCCTTCTACTATGGCCTGTGTACTCTGTAGCAAACAATGAAAATGATAAATATAAAGCATAGCTGTAGGTGTTTGTGTAGCACAAGGAAGTAGACAAGACAGACTATCATGCAGAGATTGTGTTTATTTTGTAACCTAACTTTAGAAATAAGTGGGGTCAAGATCTCATTAGTGTATCCAGAATAGTGTATAGGGTAGACCTGCATTTTATTATCTCTTCTGCTTATGGTTAAGTGCAGTGATGAGACTTGTTAGATACTGAACATGGCAGTAGGGCAGCTGAGCTTTTTGATGGAGGCTTTCTTGGGATTATACTCTTGAATCCGAATTTTCACTCTGTATTTCTTAGGGCTTTCTGGACTCTCCTCTTGGTGTTCTGGTTGGTCTAAAACTTCGTGTCTTTGAGCATTTTGCACTGATCTGATCTCTTTGCCATCAAATACCTATACTATTTCAAGCTTTACTTCTATTGATTAATGTCTCAATAAGTCCACACAATTTGGATTTATTTTCTGATTTATTTTATCTTCTGAAACATTTTTCCATTGAGCCTTTAGAAAGAACTCCTTACTCATTCATACTTTCATTGATTTGGCTACCTGTATTGAACTCTATTCTGTACCAAACACTGACTACACAAGGTAAGTGTGTAGAAGTGAATACTACAGGAGTTCCTTTTTTCAGAGTATATAGTTCAGGCTCTCTCATTTTTCCACCCCCATTGGACTATTATAGACATCCTCAGTTTATGGGAGGGAGCAGAATGCATACTTTAACGAAAAGAAATAACAGATATGTTCACACAAAATTTCTCATATTTTGTACTCCTGGAATACTGATGATTGAAAATTAGATATACATTTATCTACTATTTTCCCAATTAATAATTTTGTAACACATCTCTTTCATTGCCTTTACCTTCTTTTCTTTCATTGTATTACAAATGAAAGAGATAACTCAAAGAAACAATGTAATCCTACTTAGACTAAGACTAGAGACTAGAGTTAAAAGTCAGCCTGGGCTATATGTGGACACAAAATCAAGCATGTTGACAGGTCCTTAGCACAATTCTTCTCACAGTGGTTTTGCATCTCTTAACACCTTCATGGCAACTGCAGCCCATTTAGGATTTCTTCCTGTCTGCTTTTCTCCTCTTTAATAAGGTGGCCTAGAATTGGCCCTTCTTAGAAGCATAGATAAAAGATTTCAAGTACTGTATGATGTATTAGCTTCTCCCAAGTCATGAGTAATCCTCTGAGCTGTGAGTTGGTGAGATGGCTCAGTAGTTAAGACAGTTTTCTGTTTTTACCTAAGTTCAGTTCCTAGCACCCACATCAGTTTGTGTATGACAGACTGTCTCTCCAGCTCCAGGAGATAACACTTCCTCTCGGGTACTGAACTTAGGTTCACAGACCTAGATAGATAGATAGATAGATAGATAGATAGATAGATAGATAGATAGATAGAACTTAGGTTCACAGACCTAGATAGATAGATAGATAGATAGATAGATAGATAGATAGATAGATAGATAGATAGATTGATTTGTATGTGTATATATATATATATATATATTTCTATGTAAAATCTTAAAAATTAAAAGTAATCCTCTGTGTTGTCAAAATGGATAAATGTGAATTATTTACCTTTTGTGCAAGTACTCTCTTACTTTTCTTACTTTGTTACAGTCGAATAAAACAAGTTCCAGGAATACCCAAAGGTTAACACAGGAAAGTGTGGGCTGGAGAGATGACTCAATGGTTAAGAGCACTGAATGCTCTTCCAAAGATCCTGAGTTCAATTCTCAGCAACCACATGGTGGCTCACAACCATCTATTGTAGGGTCTAATGCCCTCTTCTGGTGTGTCTGAAGAAAGCTACAGTGTACTCATATAAATAAAATAAAATAAAATAAAATAAAATAAAATAAAATAAAATAAAATAAAATCTTAAAAAAAAAACCAAACCACAGGAAAGTGTGAAGAAGCTAAAAGGATCTGAGATAATTGCCAAGACGTTTTTTATAAATACTCTTTTTCACATGTGTCTTTGAAAGTATGTTTACCTATAAATATATGATCATAGTACAGTTTTACAAATGAGGCTATATAGTAATAATGGCTCTTGGATTTGTCTTTTTGCTTCAGACATAGGTTTTGGAAATTTTACATTGGAGAAAAGTATTCAGAGTAACATGTTTCAAAGGAGAAGAAGCCTATGCTTTTTGGAAGAAATATTGCTTGGGAGAGTAGGAGCTTTTTGAGTTCCTTGACCCTCTTTGAGCAGATACTGCTCCTTTGGCCTCCACTGTGCCCCAAGTGTCCCATTGTGACCTTTAACCATCTTGTGTTGTTTTTGTTTTTGTTTTTCTCCTCCCTGAGCAGATCCAAGTGCCCTCTGTATAGCTCCTTGTATTCCTTGGGCTTAAAGTAATGCCTGACTGATACAGGCATTTCAGAGTTCCCTCCATGGACTAGATAATATGATATATTGCTTCCCACTTCAGGTGAGGTAGTGTTCAATTCCTTAGGGGATATAGCGTAGATAAAATGTAGCCAGTAATTGTGTGTGTACTTGGTGTGCAAGTAAGAGGGCCTGAGTTTAATTGTTAGAGCCAATGTGAAAAAGGCTAGATGAAGTGATTACTTGTAATCTTGGAGCTGGGGAGGCAGAGACAAAGTGAGTGGTGCCTAAGGAATGGTATCTGAGTTCATCTTTTGACATATACACGTGTGTACACATACAAACACACACATACAAAAAAGTCTATGCAGCAAGCATATAGCAGCCCTGTTAACCTTATACATAGTATCTATTTTGTGACTAGTAGGGAAGCACTTTGATATAACCTTGCCTTATGTTTCTTACTTGCTATAGACAAGACTTTATTATCAAAGGTTTCAAGGTTGGATTCTGAGAAAACATAAAAAATGTCAAGATGTATTTTCACTGGCTTAATATGAATAATACTACAATGTTCAAAGTGTTCAGAAAAGAGCATTAAAGGGCTCTCTGGAGGATGTAATATGTTCCAAATCTAATTGGTGATCACAGAACATACACATATTGCTGTGTGTTCATGTAAAATTCATTAAGTTATGAACATATTTTATTTCTTTACATCCTAGAAGTTATACCTCAATTTTAAATAATGACATGTTTTTTTTTTAAAGCATCCCAAAGAATTACCTAATCATTCCAATGCAAATGCAGTCCAAGTCAGATTTACCTTCTAATGAAGAATGGAAGCCTTTGCTTTACTGTCACAGATTCATGAAGTCTCTTAACCCTACTCTATGACTAAACATGGACAACATGGGCAAACTAAGCCCTGAAGTTCTTCTATGATAAATAGAAAATTAAACAAAGAAAAGAGACACAGTAAGAGACTAAAGGGAAGGTGCTTACTGCTAATCCTAAGGGTTTGAGTTTGATCCCCAGGACTCATAAGATGGAAGGGAAGAACCAAATCCTACAAGTAGTTGTGGCTTACACACAAACACACCACACACACACACACACACACACACCAAATATAAATTTAAAAATAAAGATGATTTGGACAGTATGCTTGTTCAAATGATGAATAATTGTATTCCTATGTAGTAGAGAACAGGTTTTATGAAAAGAATAATTTATTTTTAAATCACACATATATAAAAGTAATAATACATTTATTATAGTAAATAGAAAAGGAGCTCACAGAAACATTAATTAGGCTAGATATTGTCCATTGTATAATATACCTACAGTGCCTGCCTGCACTTGGAAGACCGAGGTAGCCGTGTAAGTTCAAGGCCAACCTAGGCTATATGCTAGATTCTATCTAAAAAAAATGTGTGATAAATTTCAGTAATAAGTGTTATTTTGATATACACATATATGTTTAAGTATGTGTGTGTGCTCTGTATGCAGTATAATATACCTTTATTTAGGTAATAGTGTATATAATCTTTTTACCTGTTCTTTCTCAATATGCACACATTTCACCCTTTAATACTTTGTAGTTATGTTTTGACACCGAAGTATGAAAAACGGTTGTTTCATTTTCTTTTTTCTTTTCCTGAAAGACTTTATGTATGTATGTATGTATGTATGTATGTATGTATGTGTATATGCCAGAAGAGGGCATTGAGCTGGAGTTATAGACATTTGTAAGCCTATTATTGAAAGCTATAAGGCAAAAGGGCCAAGTAACATATGAAGGCAGACCTATTAGAATTACATTAGACTTCTCAACAGAGACCATAAAAGCCAGAAGAGCCTGGACAGAGGTCATGCAGACCCTAAGAGAACACAAATGCCAGGCCAGGCTACTATACCCTGCAAAACTTCAAATCATTATAGATGGAGAAACCAAATTATTCCATGATAAAACCAAATTTAAACAATATCTACCAATCCAGCCCTACAGAGGATTCTAAAAGGAAAACTCCAACACAAGGAGGGTACCTACACCAAAGAAAAAGCAAGAAATTAATCATCTTACAATCAATCCAAAAGGAGATAATCACATATACATAATGCCACCTACAACAACAAACAACAGGAACTAACAGTCATCTGTCTTTAATATCTCTCTATCAATACACCCAATTCCCTAATAAAATGACATAAGCAAACAGACTGAATATGCAAACAGAATCCAGCATTTTGTTGCATACAAGAAAACACATCTCAATGAAAAAGACAGTCACTACCTCAGAGTGAAAGGCTGGAAGAAAAAGTCTTCCAAGCATATGGTCCCAAGAAACAAGTGGGAGTTGCCGTTCTAATATCCAAATAAAATACACTTTCAACCAAAAGTTACCAAGCAAGATGGGGAAGGACACTTCATATTATCAAAGGAAAAAAATCCACCAAAGGAGTCTCAATTCTGAACATCTATGCCCCAAATGTAAGGGCATTTGTGTTTTGAGACAGTCAAACTATGTAGATTTGGTAGATCTGGAACTCACTATGTAGACAAGACTGGTCTCAGACTTGCAAAGATGTCCTTGCTGTTGTCTCCCAAGTGAAGAGATTAAAAATCATGTGCTGGGAGCAGCTGGGACAGGATTCTTCCGGTCATCAGCACCCAGGAGCTAGGGCTGTCCTACAGCCCTCTGCACGGGTCCTGCCAGGGGAGAGCTGGTCTCTAGGGAGTGCTCTTACTCTTGGGCTTGGAGGTGAGATTGCCATTTTCTCTGCAGTGACTGTCCAAGGGGAGGACAAGATCCTTCTGGGTTTCTGTCTGTACCCAGAAGCTAGGGCTATCCTACAGCAACTCTGTATACATGTCCTACAAGGAGAGAGCTGGTCTCCTAGGAGTGCCGACACAGGCTTACTGGCCCACAGGAGGGAGAAACTCCAGCCAGGGACAGCTAGATCAACCTACACCAGAGATAACCAGATGGTGAAAGGCAAGTGCAATAACCTTACCAACAGAAACCGAGGCTACATGGCATCATAAGAACCCAGTTCTGCCACAACACAAGTCCTGGACACCCCAACATACCTGAAAAGCAAGATTTGGATTTAAAATCACATCTCATGATGCTGATAAAGGACTCTTAAGAAGGACATAAATAAATCTATTAAAGAAATACAGGAAAACACAGGTAAACAGGTAGAAGTCCTTAAAGAGGAAACAAAAAAATCCCTTAAAGAATTACAGGAAAACACAACCAAACAGGTGAAGGAATTGATTTAAAAAAAAAAAAATCCAGATCTAAAAATAGAAGTAGAAACAATAAAGAAACAATAAAGAAATCATGGGGGGGGGGGGGAGACAACACTGGAAATAGAAAACCTAGAAAAGAGATCAGGAGTCATAGATACAAGTATCACCAATAGAATACAAGAGATAGAAGAGAGAATCTCAGGTGCAGAAGATATAGAAAACATTGACACAACAGTCAAATAAATTGTAAAATGCAAAATAATCCTAACCCAAAACATCCAGGAAATCCAGGACACAATGAGAAGATCAAACCTAAGGATAATAGATATAGAAGAGAGCGAGGATTTCCAGCTTAAAGGGCCAGTAAATATCTTCAACAAAATTATAGAAGAAAACTTCCTTAACCTAAAGAAAGAGATGCCCATAAACATACAAGAAGCCTACAGAACTCCAAATAGATTGGACCAGAAAAGAAATCCCTCCCGTCATATAATAATCAAAACACCAAGTGCACTAAACAAAGAAAGAATATTAACAGCAGTAAGGGGAAAAGGTCAAGTAACATATAAAGGCAGATCCATCAGAAATACACTAGACTTCTCACCAGAACTGTAAAAGCCAGGAGATCTTGGGCAGATGTCATACAGACCCCAAGAGAACACAAATACCA
Source organism: Apodemus sylvaticus (assembly GCF_947179515.1). NCBI lineage: Eukaryota > Metazoa > Chordata > Mammalia > Rodentia > Muridae > Apodemus > Apodemus sylvaticus. The sequence goes on along the minus strand of NC_067473.1, from coordinate 147,804,276 downwards.
ACCCAGGCTACTATACCCAGCAAAACTCTCAGTTACCATAGATGGAGAAACTAAGGTATTCCATGACAAAAACAAATTTACACAATATCTTTCCACAAATCCAGCCCTTCAAAGGATAAATGGAAAACTCCAATGAAAGGAGGGGAACTATACCCTAGAAAAAGCAAGAAAATAATCTTTTAACAAACCAAAAAGAAGATAGTTACATAAACATAATTCCACCTCTTATAACAAAAATAACAGGAAGCAACAATCACTTTTCCTTAAGATCTCTTTAATATCAATGGGCTCAATTCCCCAATTTAAAAAAAAAAAAAAAAAAAAAAAAACAGACTAACAGACTGGATACATAAACAGGACCCAACATTTTGCTGCATACAGGAAACCTACCTCAGTGACAAAGACAGACACTACCTCAGAGTAAAAGGCTAGGAAACAATTTTCCAAACAAATAGTCCTAAGAAACAAGCTGGAGTAGCCATTCTAATATTGAATAAAATCAATTTTCAATCTAAAGTTATCAAAAAAGATAAGGGAGGACACTTCATAAAAAGAAAAATCTACTAAAAAACTCTCAATTCTGAACATCTGTCCTCCAAATACAAGGGCACCCACATCCATAAAAGAAACTTTGCTAAAGCCCAAAGCACACATTGCACCTCATACAATAATAATGGAATACTTCAACATCCCACTCTCATCAAAGGACAGATCATGGAAACGGAAACTAAACAGACACAGTGAAACTAACAGAAGTTATGAACCAAATGGATTTATCAGATATTTATATAATATTTTATCCTAAAATGAATATACCTTCTCAGCACCTCCCAGTACCTTCTCCAAAATTGACCATATAATCAGTTACAAAACAGGCCTTAAGAGATATGTGAAGATTGAAACAATCACCACAGACTAAAGCTGGTCTTCAATAACAACAAAAATCATAGAAAGCCCATATATACATGGAAGCTGAACAACAATGATAACTTGGTCAAGGAAGAAAGAAAGAAGTTAAAGACATTTTAGAATTTAATGAAAATGAAGCCACAACATACCCATACTTATGGGACACAATGAAAGGAGTGCTAAGAGGAAAGGTCATAGCTCTGAGTACCTCCAAAAGGAAACTGGAGAGAGCACACATTAGCAGCTTGACAGCATATCTGAAGACTTTAGAACAAAAAGAAGCAAATATACCCAAGAGGAGTAGATGGCAGAAAATAATCAAACTCAGGGCTGAAATCAACCAAGTAGAAACAAAGAACTAGACAAAGAACCAAACCAGAAACTGATTCTTCGAGAAAATCAACAAGATATATAAACCGTTAGCCAGACTAACCAGAGGGCACATAGACAGTATCCAAATCAAAAAAAAAAAAAAAAAAAAAACAAACAAACAAAAAAAAAAAAAAACAGAAATGAAAAGGGAGGCATAACAACAGTAACTGAGGAAATCCAAAAAAATTATCAAATCCTACTGCAAAAGCCTATACTCAACAAAATTGGAAAATCTGGATGAAATGGAAAATTTTCTAGACAAATACCAGATACCAAAGTTGAATCAGGATCAGATAAACGTTATAAACAATCCCATAACCTTGTGACTTTTGGGGAGTGGGGAACCAGAAAAGGGGAAATCATTTGAAATGTAATTAAAAAAAATGTATCGAATAAAATTAAAAAAAAAAGAAATAGAAACAGTCATTAACAGTCTCTCAAACAAAAACAGCCCAGAACCAGATGGTTTTAGTGCAGAGTTCTATCAGACCTTTAAAGAAAACCTAATTCCAATACTCTTCAAAGTATTCCACAAAATAGAAACAGAAGTTACAGTACCCAATTCGTTCTATGAAGCAACAATTACTCTGAACACAAGACCCAACAAAGAAGGAGAACTTCAGACGAATTTTCCTTATGAATATTGATGCAAAAATACTCAATAAAATTCTTGCCAACCGAATCCAAGAACACATCAAAACGATATCCATCATAATTAAGTAGGCTTCATCCTAGGGATGCAGGTTTGGTTCGGTTCGATATATGGAAATCCATCAACATAATCCACTATATAAACAAACTCAAAGGAAAAAAAAATGATCATTTCATTAGACGCTGAGAAAGCATTTGACAAAATCCAACACCTCTTCATGATAAAAGTCTTGGAAAGATCAGGAATTCGAGGCCCATACCTAAACATAGTAAAAGCAATAGATAGCAAACCAGTAGCCAACATCAAACTAAATGGAGAAAAACTTGAAGCAATCCTTCTGAAGTCAGGGACTAGACAAGCCCTGTCTCCCTACCTGTTCAATACAGTACTCGAAGTCCAAGCAGAACAGTTAGACAGCAAAAAGAGGTCAAAGGCATACAAATTGGAAAGGAAGTCAAAATATCACTATTTATAGATAATATGATAGTATACTTAAGCGACCCCAAAAACTCCACCAGAGAACTCCTAAACTTGATAACTTCAGCAAAGTGGCTGGATATAAAATTAACTTAAAAAAAAAAAATCAGTGGCCTTCCTCTACTCAAAAGATAAACAGGCTGAGAAAGAAATTAAGGAAATGATACCCTTCACAATAGTCACAAATATCAGATACCTTGGTATGACTCTAATTAAGCAAGTGAAAGATCTATATGACAAGAACTTCAAGTCTCTGAAGAAAAAATTCGAAGAAGATCTCAGAAGATAGATCTCCCATCCTCATGGATTGGCAGGATTAATATAGTAAAAATGGCCATTTTGCCAAAAACAATCTATAGATTTAATGCACTCCCCATCAAAATTCCAACTCAATTCTTCATAGAGTTAGAAAGAGCAATTTCCAAATTCATCTGGAATAACAAAAAACCCAGGATAATGAAAACTTTTCTCAACAATAAAAGAACTTCTGGGGGAATCACTGTCCCTGACCTCAAGCTATACTACAGAGCCATCATGATAAAAACTACATGGTATTGGTATAGTGACAGGCAGGTAGGTAGATCAGTGGAATAGATCAGTTGAAGATCCAGAAATGAACCCACACACCTATTGACAAAGGAACCGTCCAGTGGAAAAAAAAGACAGCATTTTCAACAAATGGTGGTGGTTCAGCTGGAGGTTAGCATGTTGAAGAATGTAAATTGATCCATTCTTATCTCCTTGTACAAAGCTCAAGTCCAAGTGGATCAAGGACTTCTATATAAAACCAGATACACCGAAACTAATAGAAAAGAAAGTGGGGAAGAACCTCCAGCATATGGAACACAGGAAAATTTCTTGAACAGAACACCAATAGCTTATGCACTAAGATCAAGAATTGACAAATAGTACCTCATAAAAATGTAAAGCTAGCCAGATGGTGGTGGCACATGCCTTTAATCCCAGCACTTGGGAGGCAGAGGTAGGCGGATTTCTGAGTTCGCGGCCAGCCTGGTCTACAGAGTGAGTTCCAGGATAGCCAGGGCTATACAGAGAAACCCTGTCTCCAAAAAACCAAAAAGAAAAAAAAAAATTAAAGCTTCTGTAAGGCAAAGGATGCTGTCAATAGGACAAAATGTCAAGCAACAGATTGGGAAAAGATCTTTACCAATCCTACATCTGATAGAGGACTAATATCCAATATATACAAAGAACTCAAGAAATTAGACTCCAGAGAACCAAATAACCCTGTTAGAAATGGGGTACAGAGCTAAACAAAGAATTCTCAACTGAGGAATACCAAATGGCTGAGAATCACCTAAAGAAAATGTCCATCATCTTTAATCATCTGGGAAATGTTAAAACAACCCTGAGATTCCACCTCACACCAGTCAGAATGGCTAAGATCAAAAACTCAGGAGAAAACAAGTGCTGGTGAGGATGTGGAGAAAGAGGAACACTCCTCCTCTGCTAGTGGGATTGCAAGCTGGTACAATCACTCTGGAAGTCAGTCTGGCGTTTCCTCAGAAAACTGGACATAGTACTACCTGAGGACCCAGCTATACTCCTGGGCATATACCCAGAAGATACTCCAACATGTAATAAGGACACATGCTCCACTATGTTCATAGCAGCCTTATTTATAATAGCCAGAAGCTGGAAAGAACCTAGATGTCCCTCAAAAGAGGGATTGATATAGAAAATGTACATTTATACAATTGATTACTACTCAGCTATTAAAAACAATGAATTCATGAAATTCTTAGGCAAATGGATGGAACTAGAAAATATCATCCTGAGTGAGGTAACCCAATCACAAAAGAACACATAGTATGCACTCACTGGTAAGTGGATATTTGCACAGAAGCTCGGAATACCCAAGATAAAATTCACAGACCACATGAAGCTGAAGAAGAAGGAAGACCAAAGTGTGGATGCTTCTGTCCTTAGAAGGGGGAATAAAATACTCACAGGAGGAAATATGGAGACAAAGTGTGGAGCAGAGACTGAAGGAAAGGCCATTCAAAGACTGCCCCATCTGGGGACCCCTCCCATATACAGACACCAAACCCAGACACTATTGTGGATGCCAACAAATCCTAGCTGACAGAAGCCTGATATAGCTGTCTGCTGAGTGCCTGACAAATACAGAAGTTGATGCTCACAGCCAACCAATGGACTCAGCACAGGGTCCCCAATGGACTCAGCACAGGGTCCCCAATGGAGGAGCTAGAGAAAGGATCCAAGGAACTGAAGGGGTTTGCAGCCCCATAGGAGGAGCAACAATATTAACCCACCAGTACCCCCAGAGCTCCCAGGGACTAACCAAAGAGTACACATGGAGGGACCCATGGCTCCAGATGCATATGTAGGAGAGGACGGCCTTTTCAGACATCAATGAGAGGAGAGGCCATTGATCCTGTGAATGCTCAATGCCCCAGTGTAGGGGAATACCAGGACAGGGAAACAGGAGTGGGCAGGTTGGTGAGCAGGGGGAGGGAGATAGGATAGGGGATTTTCGGAGGGGAAATTAGGAAAGGGGATAACATTTGAAATGTAAATAAAATATCTAATAAAGAAAAAAGCTTGTCCTACTGTGCCTGACTTACTGTGTTTTTAAAAGGTTGTATCTTTAAAGGTGTGTGTGTGTGTGTGTGTGTGTGTGTGCGTGCGTTACATGCCATGCGTATATGGGTGCCTATGAAGGCTAGAAAGGATGTAGATTCCCTGTAGTTGTGAGCTATCCAGGCAGTTGTGAGCTACCTGATATGGCTGTTGGCAGCTGGATTTGTGTCTACTGGAAGAACAATGAGCACACTTAATTGCTGAATTGACTCTATAGACTGATTTTTATCTTATTTTTTAATTATATGTATATGTGTCTGAATGTTTGCAAATATGAGTACAGTTGTCTGTGGAGGCCAGAAGATATGTGGAATCCCATGGAAATGGAATCAGAGGCAGTTGTGAACCACTGTACATGGATACTAGGAACTAAACTCTAGTCTTCTGCAAGAGCAGTACTCACTCTTAACCTCTGAGCCATTTCTCCAGCCCTCAAGTCTGCCTTCTTAACCATTTTTAACTTTAAAAACTTAAGTCATCTATGTGTGTGTTTATATATATGCATAGACATGTGGAGCCTAGAGGTCATGTCAGGAGTCTTCCTCAATCACTCTCCACCTACTTCTTTGATAGCGTCTCTCACTGAGCCTGCAGCTCCTTGATTCAGCAAGACTGATAAGGCTCTAATGATCATTTTGTCTTGGCTTTCGTGGTACTAACTATAATTACAGGGGCATCACCATAGGCCTAGCTTTTATGTGGATGTGCGTGACTGCAAACTCAGGTTTTCATGCTTGTTTAGCAAGCACTTTGCTTACTGGGCCATCTCCCTATCCCCTTCTTGATCATTTTTAAGTGTGCAGTTCAGTGTTAAAATAAATCCACATTTGATCCAGGTGTTTCATTGTTGTGTCTCACTTAGAAGTCAGGAACATTTTGCGTTTTTGGCCAGCCTGGGCTAAATACCAAGAATCTGTTTCTATACAAAGTCACTCATAGTGATATACATCCATTATTACTTTCCATCTCTATAGGGTTTTTTTTTTTTTTGTCTTCAAAACTAAAGTTTTAATCTCATTACAAAGTAACTCCTGTTTCTTCCCATTCCTCCCATTCTTAATCCCTGACAACCACTGTTAAATTGCCTGTCTATGATACTGACTGTTCTACATGTTTCGTGTGTGGGAAATGTACAGTGTTTATCTTTTTGTGATTGGCTTATATCACTTGGCAGTGTCTCTTTGTTAGTATATTGCAGTTTTCCATTCTTCCTTTCTTTCCTCTTATATATAATAAGTTCCTGTGTGTCACAGTGTATATGTGGAGGTCAGAGTTGAGCCAGTTTATTCTCTTCTTCTATCATGGGTGTCCCAGGGATTGAACTCAAATGGTCAGGCTTTAGCATCAAGTCCCCCCTACCCACTGAGCCATCCTGTTAGTCCTCATTTTTATTTTTGAGGCAGCATACAGTCCATTGTATGTGTATACTGCAGTTATCTTTCATCAAACTCTCACTGCTCCTACCTTTTAGTTACGAATAGTATTGCTATGAACATGGGTATACAGATCCCCAGACCATACTTAATTCTTTTGGTTTTGTTGTTGGTTGGTTATTTTTTGAGACAAGGTTTCTCTGTGTAGCCTTGGTTGTCCTGCATTGTAGACAGGCTGGCCTCATACTCAGATCTGTCTGCCTCTGCCTCCCAAGTGGTGCTGGGATCAAGGCATGTACCACCACACCTGGCCTTTTTGTTCTTAGAAGTAGAATTGCTGGGTCATATGGTAATTTGATCTTTGTTTAGTTTGTTTTTGAAGAATCTGCTGTACCATCCATTTTATTTTTCACTAGTAGTTTACAAGGATACTGATTTATTCTTTACTATGTTCCTGGTATGTGTGTGCATATAGGGGTGTGTGTGCATGTGAGTATGCTTCTGGGTTTCTGGTTATGTGTGCCATAGTATGTATGTGTGCATATGGTAGTCAGAGGAAAACTTTTTGCCCCTTCAACTTCTGCATTGTTTCTGTGTATTAAACTCATTGCCAAGTTTCCATGATAGGCACCTTTATTCTTGAAGCCATCTCACTGACCATGGATTCGAATTTCTCCTTATCTTTAGCGGTGCTTATTTCTGGGGTTTTGTTGTTGTTATGTTCTTAATTGTTGTTTATTTTTCTAGTATCTTAATGTATGTTTGTGATAGGTGAACATATGTGAACACTTTTAGCTGAGATCAAAGGCATTCTGAACCATTCACAGCCCTATAGGTAATTTCTAAATACTTTATCCTTCAAGAAATTAAAATTTACCTATTCCTGTGTGGGCTTTGCTTCTGTGAGTCTCAGATGCTTGGATCTCTTTGAAAAAGAGGTATTCCATATAACCTACACAATGTATACATACATTATACATTAATAATAAGTCCTCTCAGGCCTACGTACAGTGTCAATTCACAACAGAAAGGCTGTGTGGAGAACTGAGCTTTGCTATTTATTGAAAGAATAAAGATGAGGAAATGCCATTCACAGTCAGGTCAGATGCTATTCCCTTCAAACAGACTTGATCCCAGATTAGGTGAATTTGCAGAGGCAGAATCCATGAATTTGGAATGTCTACTCTTTCTGGAATTTTTGTCATGCTGCCTTTTATAGCTCAGCATTTCTACTAAGCAGATGTTTAATATGATTTATATAACAAATAGCTTTTTCTTTATAACAAGCAACTTTTTCTTTTTACTCTGTTAGAAGGTTAAGCCACCCAACTGACAGTTTTATTTTTATTTTTGCTTAAAAATCTAGAACTAGACCAGGGGGGGGGAAAGAACATTTGCTAGAGCTGACAGAGATGTACATGGGCCTGTAGGGAGCACATGTTCAAAAGCTTTGCAACTGGCTGGCCTGGATCTGTCAAAACAATGTGCGGATGGTTCTGTTTTTCTGCTCACTGTCTTATTTAGATGCTTCAGAGTAGTGATCCTGGGAATGAGTGGATTATAAGTATTATTTCAAAAATAATTGTCAAGACTGCTCAGGGAGAGAAAAAAAAAACCCAGAAACACTAATGTTAAAAAGGTCTTTAATCTTCTATGACTGCTGTTCAAGGATTAATCTTTGGAGCAAGGCTAATATTTTCTCAAGTTATTTCACAAAGGGGAGTCTGTGATAGGAAGGTAAAATACGGAATTTAGTGTATTCTTTTGGTCTGATCTAAATACATACTGGATTGTTTTTTAAGCCCAGGATCACTAAGCACAGAATCTCAGCACCTAAGTGGGTGCTATTAACAGTCAGTGGGGTAAGTGCAAAGTGTTTCTCATCTCTGTCAACCCAACTAGAATAATGCAATATGCTGCCTTTTAAGGCACTCATACATTTGTTTATTTGAGTTATGTGAAAAGTTAGGCATATAGGCCAGTCCTTGCTTTTCAACAGTGTAGGTATAGGAGCATGAGCTGATAGAGCTGAGGTAGTCTTCTACACTTTTCTTCTATCAAGATTTAGACTGTTACAGATATTGTGTATGCTATTAGGAAAACAGACCTTTCAGTAAAATATAAACAATTATGATAACAAGTATCTAATCTAGATGTTAAAGTCTTGTACCAAATATAATTTTTCCTAAAGAATGTACTCATATATATGTATAGCCACATATATATGTATTCTTCTCATTAGTAATATAAGACTATAATATGTTATAAAATTAGATGCATTTAAAAAAGTCTTTGTTAAGTGTTAAAGTTACTTCACAATCCTGGCTCATGGTTTATTTGTAGTAAAAGTAATAACAGAAGCATTACTTACTGGGAGTTGGCTGGCTTTGTACAAGGCTGGGGATCAAGTGCCTTCCATGTGTACATTGTCTCTGTTATTGTTGTCAGCAATGCTATGGGACAAGAAATAGTTTTTATCTCCCTTTGGTGGTCTAGGATCTGTCTGTCTATTAGCCAAGTATATCAGTGCCACGGGGTTGAAAAGAAGAACGAGGAGAAGAATGGCTGTTAGTTTGAAGAAAGAAGAGTGAAATAATCCCAAGGGTTAGGAGAATGAATGGACTGGAAACATGCAGTAGGATTAGAGAATAGCAACAGTGCTCATTCTGTGTTAGGAACATGAATCTCAGTTATCTTTGATCAGCACAGATCTCTGAGGGTTTTCCCCTCTTTTGTCATTTTTAACTGAAAGAATTTACTTAGGGAATAGATGGATAGTTGTATTTTTGTAGGATTGGGGCTTGGGCAATTGTTGGAAAGAAGAATGTGGACAGGGAAGTGGAGAGAGTATAGACAGAACTGTTTAGAGTTGCTGGAGGCTGGATGGCTTATACAGGAAGGGTTGAATAGAGGGGGTGAAGTTGGTTTTCTATGAAGAGCCATTCTTCTCAACAAATGGTACTAGACTACTGGAGAACCATGTACACCAAGTATTCTTACTTTGACTTACTGTGGAAGACTTTATAATACACATGCACAGAAATTAACTTCAAATAAGCATAGGCCTAGATGGAGAGGTAAGTCTGTAAAAACACAAAAAGACGGGGGGGGGGGGGGAATTTAGTGATCTTGGAAGTAGGCCAATAAATAAATAAATAAATAAGGCAGGAAACAGTAGCTGAACAGACTGTCACAGTAAAAATCTTTGATACTTGGAGCATACCATTAGCAAGGTGTGCCAAGACTTATACTGGGAGAAGACACCGAAAAGTCATGTGTTGGCAAGGATGAAAATTGTCTGTAATTCTCTGTTTCTGGTGGGAATGAAAAAGGAACGGCTGCTTTGAACAATTGAGCAGAGCTTTTAAAACAATGTAAATACATATGTGTCACATGGCCCACCCATTCCATTTCTAAGTATTTCTCTAGGACAAACCAAAGCATATAGTCACACAAGAACACATGCTCTTAGCAGATTTATTGATAGCTAAGAACATCTAACTATTTGTCAGTCACAAGTCTATGAATAAAGAAATTGTGTCCTATTTGCACAATGAAATAGTTACTTATCAATGAAAACTATTGATGTTCTCCACAGCATAAACAGACCTTAAAATAATTAGGCTTACTAAAAGAAGATAGACTGAAGAAAAGTATACTGTATGTTTTTCTGTGTTTAAATCTAGAAAATATAAACTACTCTTTTGTGTCAGAAAACAGATAGTGCTTATTGGGAGAAGGAGCTAAGAAAGGCTTTAGGAAATTTGGGCAATCATGGAAATGTTTGTCATCTTGATTATGGTAATAGTAATGTTAATGCATCAAATTGTATGTGTGAAATCCATTAGTTTGTATCAGTTAATACTTCAAAACTGTGAACAACAGGCTGGGCAAGATAGGAGTTGGAGAGACAGAGAGAGACAGAAACAGAGGTGTGTGTGTGTGTGTGTGTGTGTGTGTGTGTGTAAAGTGGTTGAGGAAGAATACAAGGGTGTATATGGAGAGCAAAGGACAGCTTCCATACCAGTCTTTGTCTTCTACCTTTCTTTGAGAAAGGGTCTCTTTTCTGCATTGAACACCTGGCTGTACCAGGAGCTTTTAGGGTTGCCTGCCATCTCCTGCCTGCCAATCCCAGGAGTACTGGGATTGCAGATACATACAATATGCATCCAGCTTTTACTTGGGTGCTTATGGATGCAAATTCAGGTCCTTACACTAATGGAACAAGCCATTGGGCTTTTTCCTGAACTCCCACTTTTAAGGATAATCTTTATCTAATTGTCTGTAAGTGGTTTCTTTTCTTCACTGCCATTATTCTTTTCCTGTTAGATTTTGTTCAGGCTCTTGCATATGCTGTTTCATTTTGTTGGTAAGAACATGTTATTTTTCTTGACAATGTGGCTATATACCAAACTAATGTAAAAAAAACAAAACAAAACAGGAATACTACTCAGCAATTAAAAACAATGAATTCATGAAATTCTTAGGCAAATGATTGGAACTGGAAAATATCATCCTAAGTGAGGTAACACAATCACAAAAGAACACACATGGAATTCAGTCACTGATAAGTGGATATTAGCCCAGAAGCTCTGAATATTCAAGACACAATTCACATATCAAATGATTCCCAAGAAGAAGGAAGGAGAGGGCCCTGGTCCTGAAAAGGCTTGATGCAGCAATGTAGGGGATTACCAGGACAGAGAAGTGGGAGGGGGTTGATTGGGTAATGGACAGAGGGAAGAGGGCTTATGGGACTTATGTGGAGGGGGAACCGGGAAAGGGGAAATCATTTGGAATGTAAACAAAGATATAGAAGAATGAACAGGCTAACTTTAGTTGACAGAATTTGGGGCTGAAATGTCTTTTCTAAAGAGATTTGAGGGCTAGAGAGATGGCTTAGTGGTTAAGAGCACTGACTTCTCTTTCAAAGGTCCTGAGTTCAAATCCTAGCAACCACATGGTGGCTCACAACCATTTGTAATGATATCTGATGCCCTCTTCTGGTATGTCTGAAGACAGCTACAGTGTACTTACATATAACAATAAATGAAGAGAGAGAGAGAGAGAGAGAGAGAGAGAGAGAGAGAGAGAGAGAGAGAGAGATTTAAGTGTTGATTATATCCAATTTATTTTTACATTTTTGTTTTCTTACTCTACTTATTTACTTGGGAGAGTAGGAGTGTGTGCCATGGTGCTCATGTGGAAGTCATCTATTCCCTATGGAGGTTGGTTTTCTCCTTTCATCAGATGCTGTTAGGAGATACACTTAGCTTGTTAGGCTTACTTACTTACTTAGTCTTTACCTGCTGAGCCATTATATCAGCCCATTGAGGCTAAAATTCTGTATATATGTATTAGAAACAATTTTATTTTGGACATTTAGAATGTGCCACATTTGCTCTTGAAGGTATGTTTGCCTGAATGTTGTAGTCTTGGAACTAACCTCCACAGTTCACCGAGTGTGCAAATACAAGGTCTGCCCTCACAGACACTCTGTGGGGACATTTCTGTGGGAACTCCTGATGTCATTATCACTCCTGCCATAATGCCCTCTAATTTGTAATTTTTTTGTGCTCCCTTCTCTCAAAAGTCATTTGCTATTTTTCTACAGAAGAAACTAGGCATAATTTCAAACTTATTTTCTCCAGTGTTTCAGAACTTCTGCCTTCACAGAAACTTAGGCTTTTTGGAGACATTTCTGTGGAATGACTCCTAATGTTATTATAGTCCTTGCCAGAGTACCTTCTAACTTGTAACTGAAATTTGAGGTTAGCAAATGCCGTCTTGGTGTTCACATTGAGAATTTACTTCCTTTTTGTTGATATGAATGTGGCTGGTTTGGCTTCAGATTTATTATCCTCCTGCCCCTGCTTCCTGTGTGCTGAAATTACAGATAATCACTGCTGTTGGGTGATACTATTCCTGGGGGTATGTGAACAAGCAACTCATTCCTGACCAAAGTCAGGATACTACTGAAGTCAGAGTATTTATTGGGGTTATATACAGGACAACTATGGATGAGAAGTCACTTACTTACAAGAGGAGAAATGATTCAGAGATACCTGCATTTCCAAAACCTACCGTGGGAGACAGTTCACAAAAACTGGAAACTTGGAGTGGCAGTGCATAACCAGCAGGCAGTTCAACAATTTTGGGTAGCTTATCTCATCTGAGAGTATGATTCAGAAGTCCTTACTGCTTATAAATGTGTGGTGGTAGTGATCGGGTACCTAGTGAATCTTGTCAATTGCAGGAGCTTCCTGAAACCTCTGAGTCCTGAGCTCAAGAGAATTTCCCTGCAGGATAAACTAACTGCTTTACTTCCCATTTAGTACATTTTGTGCTTTAAGGATGCCCTCCCTCTAAGATGGAATGTTTTATTTCAAAAGAAATTGTTACACACTAGCCACCATGCCTGGATGTTTGTTTTGAAAAGATTAATACTATTTATACTTTAATGATGGTTTTCATTTCAAAAAAGTATTTGAAAATTATAGACTCTGAGGAAAACTGGTCTTCCCTTTATCATGGGACTTAACTACTCATTGGAATAAAAGAACAGTTATGGAAATATTTGCCATCAGGGAAATATATTACAGATTATCTGTACCCTTTTTGTCTCTAATTTTTTTTCTTCTGTTAAATTACTGGTACTCACACACATATACACTCATGAACTTAAAGCCTGACTTGTCATATACCTTGGTTGCTGGACAATAAGTCAAGCTGGAAATGGCCTAGAAACATCCTTCCTGCTGGATATCCCTCATAATATTGGAAGAGGCATTGAGGGAGATTGTCAGTGACACTCAAGTATGTATCCTATGTACAATAATACTGACCAGTCAGGCAAGATGAGCTCATTGTTGCAGGTCTATTGTGAGGGTAACAAACTGCTTTCTGATTCAAATCCATGTCTGCTTTATGGTGGGGAAATCATTTCTACTACTGTAAAATTGATCAAAATCCTGTGGCTGGGGTGATTCTAAGCCCTAATGAGGAAGCAAGTAGTATTGTTTTGCTAAATGACATAATGTGCCTGTCAAATTGACTTTTAAAGAACTGCTTGTACCCATACACTAGTGGTGATGTCAACTTTGGTCAGAGAAACTTCCTTTTGCAGAAGTTGCTGGTAAGAGACTCACAAATGGCTAACCCACAGAGAATAAATGACTGTTGAATACCTAGTTACAAATGGAACAACTATATTACAACCTCCAGGGCTCAGAGCATGTAGTGAAAAAGGGGGTGAGAAAAATGTAAGAGCCAGAGAAAAGTGGGTGAGGGTATAGAGTGCTGACTCCTGGGCATGCCATGGCATGGCTGCTGTGCTATTAAATTCACACAGTTGTGAGTATCTGTCAACACTGAGTCATGGAAGGAGAAGTATTTATACAGAATCCATGTTCATGGAGATTCATTGGTATAGCTAGCTATTGGTAAGATGTGCATCTTCCTGTAATAAGCTGTCATTGTGCTGCTATAAACAGCCCTAATGTGATTCATTAAGTTAAAAAAACTACAAGGCACCAACCACAGATAAGAAAGTGTGAAAACACCAGAGGATAAGTCCCTCAAAACAGGCATAAGCACATCATGGTGAACTGAAGGGAAGCCAAAACCCAAGAGAGCAGTTAAAAGGGAAAGCTCTACACACAGCAGAACAGGGGTATCTATCCAGACAAACAAATAGACAAGTTGCCCTCTGTTTGCTTTCAAGTAAAAGAACACCAGAAGAAGTGTGTAATGGGGTTCTTGGGTGTTTTTGAAGTTAAGTAAATTCACTTTCTTTCTTTTTCATATTTTAGTACTACTGGCCTCCGGTGTGTTTTTACTTTCCCCCAAAGATTTGGAGTACACTGTTTCAGTATATGTGCAAGTGCCTACTAAGGCATTGTTCTTTAGCCAGGTGGTGGGTGTAAACGCCTTCAATTCCAGTGAGTTCCAGGATAGCTAGGGCTACATAGAGAAAGTTTGTTTTGAAAAACAAACAAAAACAACAAAATAAAAAAGAAAAGGCATTGTTTTTGGCACTGTGTTTTCAATTCTAGCACTTCCGTTTGGTTTATGATTTCTATTTCTATGTAAAATTCTCTGTCTGGTCTCACATGCTGTCTGTCTTTAACATTGGAGCCTTTACTGAATTAACATTCCTTGGCTATTCCAAAATGGATGTCATGAGTCTGGGCCTGATGATTATGTTGTTTTTACAAGATGTGTTTTTATTGCTACCTTTAGTATATTTGATAAATTTTTGTTCAAAGAGGTGTATGCTTTATATAATAAAATACTGAGGAAAATAACTGGATATATTTGACCATAAGTTCATCTCTACTATTTGTAGGGATTTCTCTACTAGAGGGGGGAGTTGTGTTATTCTACTTTGGGGTTGGCTGTTTACTGCTGTGGGCTACTGAATTTGACATTCATCATTGCCATGGTAAACAAAGTTCTCAATTTTTATTCTTAGTAATCTTTGTTCCCTGTGTGTCTGCCTTTCTTTTTGTGCCTTTTCTCAGAATGCCATTGTTTTCTAGTTTTCTCAGTTGTGTTCCATCCTTATTTGTATTTAGATGGGTGTTGGTAGTAAAGGGTTAGGAGAGTTTTGTGATGTTCTAGTTAAGCCTCAGATTTGTGTAGAACCTGGGCCTAGGGATATAGTTATCACAGGACTAAACAATACTTTTCCCTTGTTGTTTTTCCATGTCATTAGTGGGTATCCAGCAAGTGACTTAAACTTTCTTTAAATATTGCTCTGAGGTAGAGAAGCTCTCCTAATTTGTTTTTATGTTTTTTTCTGTAGTTTGTACTTTTTATTTTGTGTTGTTCTATTTTACATGTGAGTTTTTATAAGTAAAAAAATATTTTTTTCATTAATACTTTCTGTCTTTTTGTATTTTCATACTTAATGTAATTACTGATATATTTGGGTTTACTTTTGCTTTTTATGTGTCACACCTGTTTGGTAATCTTGCTTTCTCCCCTTGTGATGGTTTTTATATTTCAATTCTGTTTTCCACTAGTCGCCCATCCCTCATTCAAGAATGAAATAGTCTATGTATATAAAATACTATGCACATTTAGTTTTAATGGTAGCATAACTAGCAGGTTTCTATCTTGTTTAATGGTAGCATAACTAGCAGGTTTCTATCTCGTTGGTAGTAGATTGTGGGTATACCTATTCCTTTGGCCCTAAAAGATTAATGATCATGCTAATTTTGGTTTTTTAAGTATTTCCTTAAAATTTACCTCAGCCTAACCCAAGATTTTATAACTATAAACATTATTTTTCCTATGTCACCTATCTTGTATAAACCATGCTAGGCCAGGTAATTATTCAGATTAAACTAAGCATATGTTAAAAGATGGAAACAGTCTCTGTCATAAAAAAAAATAAATAAAAAATAAAACTACAAGGAGTAGAAGAAACTGATTTTTAAATTTCTACTGAAAGGGAAGAATTTCAACACTGTAAATAAAGCCGTGACAAAGAAACAATGGTCATAATAGAATGATTACTGAGAACTTTATGAAAAGGGATCCCAAAGGAATCAAGAAGAAGATAGAGTTGGATATTGAATTTTTTGTCTACCATGTGCACTGGTCACTCTCTGCTGCTGTGACAAATATTTGACAGAAGCGTTTTAAGGGAAGAAATATTTATTGAGACCTGATTTCTAATGGTGACTGTAATCATTTTTCATTTTTCAAGACAGCATTTCTTTGTATAACAACCCTTTCTGTCCTGGAACTCTGTACACCATTCTGGCTTCAAATTCAGAGATCCTCCTGCCTCTGCCTTTCCAGTGCTGGGCTTAAAGGTGTGTGCCACCATATCTGGTGACTATAATTATTATTACAACCTAGCTTTCTCTCTCTCTCTCTCTCTCTCTCTCTCTCTCTCTCTCTCTTTTTCTCTCTCTCTCTGTGTGTGTGTGTGTGCGCGCGCGTTCATGTTCTTATGGGTATGGAGGCATGTGCTATGGAGGTCAGAGGCTAGGAGTCTAGGTGCCATCCCTTTTATTTGAAACAGACTCACTGGTCTGTACTCACCAACTTACCTGTATAGCAAGCCTCAGGGATATCCACCTGTCTTTACTTCTAATGGTGCTGGGGCTACAAGTGTAGATGTGTCACACCTGACTTTTTTTTTTTTTTTTTTGGAATAAGTTTGGGCTTTTTGTTTGTTTGATTGTTTTGTTTTGTTTTTAGATTTATTATATATACAGTGTTTTACCTGCATGTATGTCTGCAGGCCAGAAGAGGGCACCAGATCTCATTATAGATGCTTATGAGCCACCATTTGGTTGCTGGGAATTGAATTCAGGACCTCTGGAAGAGTAGTGTGCAGACAGACACTGCTCTTCTGAGCTATCTCTCCAGCCCTCACACCTGGCTTTTTATGTGGGTTCTGGATCAGACTCAGGTTTTCATGCTTTACCAATGAACTGTCTCTTCTGTTTCTAGTTTAGTTCAATTGCTTTGTGCAGTTTTACAAATCTTGTTTTCTGTCCTATGGAGTGTCCCTGAGAGTAAATTTATATTTGGCTCTATAATATTGAGTACATAACAGATAATTCTATGATGCGTCTCTAAATAAATTGTCTGTAGTGATGACTATTAGAAGCTAGTTTTCCAGGTAATTTTCAATTTTGATGCATTTCAAGTCTCAGTTGTACATAATAAATAAATTTTATAATTAGCTCCTATTTTCCTTCCTTTCTCCACACTCTCAGTTTTTGAGATAGGCTCTCCCAGTGTACTTCAGGCTAGCCTGGAGTTTGCTAGGTGTCCCAGGCCAGCTTGGTTTGTGATCTTCATAAGTGCTGAAGTCATAAGTGTCAGGCCACTGTGCCTGGCTTTAGAATTGCCTTTAATGAAAGCTTGCAGATGTTTGTGACAGAAAGTACTTGGAAAAATGTTTTTGAAATTGTGTTTTCCTATGCATCTTTTAAATTTTCATGTTAGTTCAAGATTGTGACAGATACAGTACCTGTTATTCAGTATGATCATATTAAAACATTTATTTTAACCCATGACACCCTCCACCCACCATTGTGTGACTCTGGCTGACCTAGGATTTGCCATGTAGACTGGATTGGCCAGAAATCAGCAGTTTCTGCCAGTAGATTGCTAGGAGTATAGAAAAGTGTATACCACTATGCTTGGCTTTTGTTTTTCCAGTGTTGTTAATTTTAATATTTTCCCCCTTCCCCAATCCTAATATTTTTAACAAAGTATCTTCTTTTTTGATTATAATTTTTGTTTTACTTTTTAAAAATTAGAAAATGCTGATAAAAATCTAAAAAATGATTCTACCCCTTCCTACTGGTAGAATGTAAAATTGTAATATTTCCTGTGCATTCAACCTTTCCTTGTTTGTCTGTAAACGGTGAGCTCCCAGCCAAGTTTCACTTTGATTCCTATGCTTGCT
Organism: Apodemus sylvaticus; assembly: GCF_947179515.1. Classification (NCBI taxonomy): domain Eukaryota; kingdom Metazoa; phylum Chordata; class Mammalia; order Rodentia; family Muridae; genus Apodemus; species Apodemus sylvaticus. The sequence continues at coordinate 147,786,431 of NC_067473.1, read as the reverse complement.
TTTCAGCTTCTCCTAAAAGGACATCAGTACCCCGGGGACGCACTTGAGGGAGAGCAATGAAGGCAAGTATCCAAGTGCCCGGGACCTGTGATGATAACTCCGTTCCAAGGCTTTGGCCGCCATATACAAAACAAAAAAGCTGGCAAGAGAAAGGATAGAAAGAAATAATTTGTGTATAATTTAGAATGGCTTTGTGGAGGACCCTTTTAAACATTTGATAAATGTTTTACAAAGCAGTGTTCCACTTTATTTCTAATATTCAAAGCAACTTGTTTTCTTAGTGTGCGTTTACCAAGTATTGTGTGTTAAGCAAAACTGTGGTAGAAAAATGAATTGTGGGAAATGAAGAATTGACTGAAATGACCAGAAATGTCTGGTGTGTTCACGACTGCTTTTTGTTCTTTTCTCCATATTTCATATCTCTTCTGTCATCATTTTGCTCTTTTCATTTTCCCCTTTACTGTAAGAATGTGATGCTTTAGAGATAATGAACAAAAGAAAAGTCAAATTCCTTTCTTATCAGAGTATAGTTAGCTTCTTGCATATGTAAAACCAAGGTTATAAGTATAATTTTGAGTCTTTCCATAAACTAACAGTTACAAGTTATTCCAGGATGACTATTTAAAGAAGAAAATGGCAGAACATTCAAACGTGTTTTGAGATTACTGAGTTCCATGAGTGCTGACATTCTTACCGGCAGCATTTGCAGTTATAACAGTATTGTTGTCATTGGGTATTTTGTTATCGTACTTGGTCTTTGTTAATATTTCACATACTTTTATCAGGGACCTTAGAGATTTTCTGTATGGAGACTGGAGGAGCATTCACAATTTTGATCATGTTCTATGGGTGTTATGTCACAATAAATAATAGCTGTTCCACTTGCCAAGTTACATCTATCAGAAGTGGGTAATCACAACTTACTGCTCAAAACTTAGCTTGAGTGTATTTAGGGCTGCATGCTCCATAAGCCTGTGCTAAGTAGTGTAATTAAGATAAGTCTTGCTGTTAGAAATCTCGAGATACATTCTCTCATCTTTACAGATGTGCCTTCCCTAGGGGTTGCAGCATCTCTCTGTAGTCAGTCATTTCAGCTTTAAACAACAACAAAAAAAAGTACAAATACTAGTGAAATCTCACATGAAGTTAAGTGACATTTAAAATGTACTCTATTCCCCAGGATTTTAGATAGGTAGCAGTCAGTCAGTCATTTGATTAGTTCTCCATACTGCCCAAAGAAAGATATGCTGAGTAGTCAATTCCTATAATACTTACTGTGTGAGATAAGTACTAGTTCATTTAGTTTCTTAGCTACCTTAGTAACATTCTTTTATTCATGGTATCTTTTAATCTAATGGGGTAAACTGCCTTTAATTTACTTATAACGATAGCCAGATCAGTTGTACAGTGTGGCTAATACAGTATAAAATGAGGAAAATCACAAACTACCTCCTGTCGGCCTTGCTTTGACATCCTCCCGTATTCTCAGTCTCAGCAGCCCAGTATGAAAATAATTGGATAGATGTACACTGTCACCCATGCTGGTATGTTGGTCACAACCCTTTTAACCTAAGATTAATACAATTCAGTAACTATTAGTTTACTGGGCAAACTTACCAGGGAAGGTCATGATAATTAAATATGCATACTGTTGCAGGGCAGTAGTGGTGCATGCCTTTAATCCCAGCACTTGGGAGGCAGAGGCAGGTGGATTTCTGAATTCAAGGCCAGCCTGATCTATAGAATGAGTTCCAGGACAGCCAGGGCTATACAGAGAAACACTGTCTCAAAAAACAAAACAAACAGAATGTCTCAAAATTGTACTAAATCTAAGCCAATAAGAGTTTTTTTCCTGGTCCCAAAGGAAGACCAGAAAACCAATGCAAATATAGAATTAGGAAAGGGGTAGGAAAAAAAAAAGAGGAAAGGGGTAGGAGGTCATATGGATGGTAAGATTTCTATGGGGCCACAAAGAATTCAGTTGCCTGCTTCCGGAATGAGGAAACATGGTGTTTAGAAAGTAGAAAAGTACTGGTGAGAGATGAGCATTTTTAACCCTGTCACTCTGTGCTTTTGAGTCATAAAGAGTCAGCAAATAAGGAAATAGGTTTGAAAGAATGGGACCATGGAACCACAGTGCCAGTGTCCACGTCCTATGGTGAAAAGTTCTGAGAATAGTGATCCGGAATTGTGAGTGGATTTGTTTCCTGTCCCTTAGCATGTGGTTAGCCCACGTTGACATTTATTTATGCTGCCTTGCCACTTGGTGGCAGCAGGACCTATACTCCAGAACAGGAACTGGCAGTGCTTAACTGGCAGTGGCAGGTTGTTCAGGGTACTAATTGTAATGTAGGGAGTTTTAAAGTCATCAAAACAACAAAAATTGAAAGAAAATATTCAAAACCCTCCTGCATCATGTTTTGTCCTCTGTAGTAGTTTCTATGCATTTCTACAATTTTATGTATTTGCACAAACTCAATAAAAAATAAAACACTTTATTTAAAAAAGAGATCTGATGCTAGTCCATTCACCCCTCCCCTCTGCATGTGATTTCAGTAGCCATGACAGTCATGCTTAGTTTCAGCTTCCTTTTCCTGTGTTTAATACTGGCTTGTGGCAGCTATTTGGCCTTTAACCTTTCGTTTTTCTCTGTTTTATTGCACCTAGTTACTGTTCTAGATATTTGTTTTTGAGATTATATAAATAAATAGGAATCTTCTGTCAAGAATACTGTTGAGAGAGAGAATCTCTTTTCTGGATTTTTTTTTGTTGTTGTTTTGTTGTTGTTGTTGTTTTGGTTTTTTTTGGTTTTTAATCAATGTCACTGTATATCCCTGACTGGCTTAGAACCTGCTGTGTATGTAGTCTAGATTGACCTTGAACTCTCCATCCTGCTGTGTTAGCCTCCTGAGTACTAGGATCACAGGTACACACATACACACACACACACACACACACACACACACACACGCATGCACGAGCATGCACGCATGCACGCACACACTCGCTCCTTCAAATCTCCCTTTTGGCAGTTGGTGTGGAGCAAAACTCTGTTTTCTCTGAAGAGTGATCTACTCATTTTGGTTTTTTTTTTCCTTCAACAAAGAATTTAATTTCCAAGATTTTCGTTTGTTTGTTTTGGCCTCCCAAAAGAGCAAACCTCTCACCTCTTAATTACCATTGAGCTTGATGAATATGCATGGATGATAGCAAAAGGTTTCAAATTTTTGCTAAAGTCCATATAGATTGTCTCACTTTTCTCTGAGTTTGCTGAGTTTCAGTATGTTGATACTCAGTCATGGTTATTAAAAAAAAATTTAATTGTCTCAGATAGACTAAACATACATCTTCAAATCTCCCTTTTGGCAGTTGGTGTGGAGCAAAACTCTGTTTTCTCTGAAGAGTGATCTACTCATTTTGGTTTTTTTTTTCCTTCAACAAAGAATTTAATTTCCAAGATTTTCGTTTGTTTGTTTTGGCCTCCCAAAAGAGCAAACCTCTCACCTCTTAATTACCATTGAGCTTGATGAATATGCATGGATGATAGCAAAAGGTTTCAAATTTTTGCTAAAGTCCATATAGATTGTCTCACTTTTCTCTGAGTTTGCTGAGTTTCAGTATGTTGATACTCAGTCATGGTTATTAAAAAAAAATTTAATTGTCTCAGATAGACTAAACATACATCTTCAAATCTCCCTTTTGGCAGTTGGTGTGGAACAAAACTCTGTTTTCTCTGAAGAGTGATCTACTCATTTTGGGTTTTTTTTTCCTTCAACAAAGAATTTAATTTCCAAGATTTTTGTTTGTTTGTTTTGGCCTCCCAAAAGAGCAAACCTCTCACCTCTTAATTACCATTGAGCTTGATGAATATGCATGGATGATAGCAAAAGGTTTCAAATTTTTGCTAAAGTCCATATAGATTGTCTCACTTTTCTCTGAGTTTGCTGAGTTTCAGTATGTTGATACTCAGTCATGGTTATTAAAAAAAAATTTAATTGTCTCAGATAGACTAAACATACATGATCTGTTCTCTTGATTTTCTAAGCAGTAGCTAGATGTCCTGCCAACTGCTAATATGGAGTCTATTCCAAGACGGCCCTTTAGTATCCTTCTTTATATTCAAACTTGTAAGGGGTCTTTAAAAAAATGTTATTTTCATTTTCTGTGTCCTTGTTCTGGACTTTTTATTCTAGAAAATTAACATAACCATTATCTGAAAAATTATCTTTTAATCTTCTGATTAAAGATTGCTTAATTATAATACTTAATCTGTTTGGCTAGCTGCATGTTTTTGTTTTCTTTTAACTGTAGTGTTTCTATATTTCTGCATGGATGTATGATACAAGGTTGTTTTCTTTCTTTTTTTTCTTTTTCTTTCCTTTTTTTTTAACATTAGGTAGGCATGAAGCCTCCATCTCTCAGCTGCATGCATAGTCACTCTTGAAGCAAATGCCTACCTAATTTGACAGTCTCAGTGTGTTTAAAATTTTTTGAGTTTGCAAATAAGCTTATTAAGCTTACTGATGGAGCCTTCCGGCAGTGAACAGTTATATGAGGACCCTGATCCTGGAGGCAAATCCCAAGATGCAGAAGCCAGGAGGCAGACAGAATCAGAACAAAAGTTATCTAAAATGACCCACAATGCTCTGGAGAACATTAATGTGATTGGCCAAGGCTTGAAGCATCTCTTCCAGCACCAGCGCAGGAGGTCATCAGTGTCTCCACACGATGTGCAGCAGATTCAGACAGATCCAGAGCCTGAAGTGGATCTGGACAGTCAGAACGCATGTGCTGAGATTGATGGTGTCTCCACCCATCCCACAGCTCTGAATCGTGTTCTCCAGCAGATCCGAGTGCCACCCAAGATGAAGAGAGGGACAAGCTTGCATAGTAGGCGGGGCAAATCAGAAGCCCCAAAGGGAAGTCCCCAAATCAACAGGAAATCTGGCCAAGAGGTGGCAGCTGTTATACAATCAGGTCGACCCAGGTCTTCATCCACAACTGATGCTCCTACCAGCTCTTCTGTGATGGAAATAGCCTGTGCTGCTGCTGTGTGTGTACCTGGAGAGGAGGCAACTGCAGAACGGGTAAGTCTGTTAGATTTCTGTTAACTTGCTGGTTTGACAGGCATACGCATGTACACACATGACAAATGACCAATCTGGTTTTTAAAGTATTATTTTGGTTTTAGTAAAATGGGTCTGGTGCTACACACTTATAATTGCAGTGCTTAGGAGTGGGAGTCAGGGGGCTCAGGAATTGGCTGTGTAGTGGGTTTGAGACCAACTATCTTTTAGGCTGGTGTGTGCAATGTGAGACCATGTCTCAAAAAAAAAAAAAAAAAAAAAGGAAAGAAAACAATTCAATTTTGCTTGTACTAATGTGCAAAACATGCCTTTGACATGATGATAGAGATAGAATATGGTTAGAACAATCATGGGATGTTGATCTTTGGAGGTTCTGCATTTTTGTTTTTCATGTTTATTTGTGTATTTGTGTGGAGGGACATATCACCGAGATTTTGTACATGCTAGGAAGGAGCTGGCAAGAGCTTATGCTCTCCTTCTGTCCTATGAGTTCCAGGAACTGAACTCAGGCCATCAAGCTTGGCAGTAAGTACCCACTGAGTCATATCATGGTGATGCAAAGATCTCTTGTAGTTCAAGCTAGCCTCAAGCGTACAGTGTAGCAGAGGACAATTTTGAAGTTCTAACCCTCCTGCTTTTACTTCCCAAGTTATAGGATTTTTGTTTTGGTTTTTTTTTTTTTTTTTTTTGGCCTAGGGGTTGGGTGGGGTTTTTTGTTTGTTTTTCAGGACAGGGTTTGTCTATGTAGCTCTGGCTATCCTGGAACTCACCTTGAACCCAGAAATCCACCTGCCTCTGGAATGCTGAAATGAAAGGCATGCTACTATACCACTCAGCCCAGAGCTAGGATTTTAACCCTGTGTTACCATATCGCATTGATCCAGTGCTATGGATTAAGCCCAGGCCCTTGTATATTCTAGGCAAGCACTTTAACAGCTCAGCTACCCAGCCCAGAGGTTCTGTTTTCCTTTATTGTTTATTGGGGTCAGTTTTTCACTATTGGAAAACCTTTTTAACATACATAATTCAAATTATGGTATTTGTCTATATTTGTGTGTGTGTGTCATATATATATGAAATTACTAGTATCATCTCCACTATGTCCATAATATAAATGGGCAGGATCAGCTCACCTCAGTTAGAGGATCATCTTTAAATGAGTTCACAAAAGCAGATTGGTAGTCACAAGCAATTATTTTCTGAAAAGTGCTCTATATTTAAAGTTTAAAAACTAAATGTTTTGAATTCTAAAGAAACATGCTCAGTATTAAGAACTTTGAAAATGTAGAAAGGAGAAGAATAAAAGTAGCTTTTGCCAATATTTTAGTAGGATTTGTTTTTTAATATACTATTTACATTTGAAAAACAATTGAGGAAAATTAAAAACATGTTTTATGGGCCGGGCGGTGGTGGCGCATGCCTTTAATCCCAGCACTTAGGAGGCAGAGACAGGCAGATTTCTGAGTTCAAGGCTGGCCTGGTCTACAGAGTGAGTTCCAGGACAGCCAGAGCTACACAGAGAAACCCTGTCTCGGGAAAAAAACAAACAAACAAACAAACATTTTTTTTTTTACTCAGTATTATTAATTTTTAAAGTAAAACCAGAAACTCATTCAATGCTGATTTTTTAAACTAAACCTCTGTTATGATCATTTTTCTATATCACAATTTCACTATAAATTTTTACTGATTATATAATAATGTGACACACCTTGCTGTAATATCAGTTTATTCATCATTTTATATATTAGAGAATCTGAAAATAGATTGCAATATAGTTATCTTAAAAATAATAATACTTGAGCCAGGCAGTGGTGGCACATGCCTTTAATCCCAGCACTTGGGAGGCAGAGGCAGGCAGATTTCTGAATCCAAGGCCAGCTTGGTCTACAGAGTGAGTCCCAGGACAGCCAGGGCTATACAGAGAAACCCTGTCTTGAAAAAACAAACAAGCAAACAAAAAACCAAAAAAAAAAAAAAACCCTTGAAACTGTGAATTAGAAGTGGACTTTATAGAATGTAATGACAGTCAAAATGATAGCTGCTATTTATTTATTTGCTTATAATATGGCAGGAAGTATGTTTAAGTACATATAATTTTCTCTTTGATGTTCAAACATTTGTTTTGATAGATTGTTTCTTCATTGTTGTTGATGAGACAGCAGAAACATAGGAAGTATGCTCATAGTTTCATAACTAGCTTGTTTCACAACCAGAATGTTTCAGAGCTTAAGTAATCTCAAGTTTATTTATTTATTTATTTATTTATTTATTTATTTATTAGCTGATCTCCCTGTATAGTTCTGGTGGCTGGCCTGGAACTCAATGGAGAACTGGCTATCCTTGAACTCACAGTGATCCACCTGCCTCTACTTCCTGAGTGCCAAAATTAAAGGTGTTTGATACCACACCCAGCCTTAGAGGGTATGTTTTCTAGCTATTGTGTTCTATGTACAAGAGTATCATAGTTTTTCCTTCTGTAATTTATAAAATTTATATATAATTAGCATAACTCATATTTATAATAAAAAATTAGCAAATGGCATTTAGTTATGAAGATTCGGGTGGTCTTAATTTAGACCCTTGGATTTTTTTTTAAAGGCTGTTTTATAAAATCGGTTCAATTTTAATCATAGTTTGTGTTTATAGTTCTTCCCCAGTGTTTTTGATAATTATCTGATCCTAACCTATGAACCCATAGAAAATGCTTTTGGACTCTATGGAGTTTACATGCACATACACACCCAGCTATGTGGGTCCTAGAGTTGGGGGTTTGAACTTGAGTCTTCAAGGTTGCACAGCAAGTATTGTCTACCCACTGAGCAATCCCTCCAGTCCCTTGACCAGAAATACCTTAGAACAGACGTAGCTATGGCCACAGATAAACTTATAAATGTTCCAAATGCTAACACTTGAATTACAAAAAAGTGTGAATACTACCCATAGATCAAATTCTTTTAAGTATGTATGTGGAGCCCCCAAGGTCTGTTAGCTATCTTTATCAACCATTCTTTTCTTATAACAAAGACTTCATTTTAAGATTTGTTAAGTATCCCTTAAACATAGATTAATACTTTGTGATACTAGCAATACTAAAGTCAGTTTACTGCCTTGTTATCAAAGAGTTTATAGTGTTGTTGAAAGGGCAGGAATAAGTCATGTCTTAAGAAGCAGTGTGATTAGCTGAGCAGTGGTGGCGCACGCCTTTAATCCTAGCACTCGAGAGGCAGAGGCAGCTGGAATTCTGAGTTTGAGGCCAGCCTGATCTACAAAATGAGTTCCAGGACAACCAGGGCTATTCAGAGAAACCCTGTCTCAAAAAACCAAAAAAGAAAAAAAAAAAAAGAAGAAGAAGCAGTGTGATTGGGTGATTGTAGCCAGGCCCTGATGTCAGAAACTTGTGAATTTAGGTCCTAACTCTGTTTTCTGTTACTAAATTATGTTATCAGTGTGACCTTAAGGAAATATAACTTTCTAGGTTTTATTTCTTTAGTTCCAAGATGAGGTCATTATGCTGAATAATATTTAATGGGTCTTCCAGTCTGGAAACACTAACTCCTGAAGAGCTTAGTTAATAAATATGCAGCATCTTAGATTTCATTTTCACCAGTGAAAGGGCCTGGGTATGAAGCAATACACGATCATATGTTACTAAAATTAAGATCAGTGCAAGTCCAGAGGAGTGCTAAAGATAAAGACATTCTAAATGCAGGGGCATTCTAGACAATATGAGCCTTGCAGAATGTCCCAGACTGATGACGTCCTGTCAGAACAAACCTCTGTCAGAAAGTAACAAAACTGATGCAGATAATCAGGTGTCAAAGTAATTGAGATATAAAGAAAATTTTCTTTTTTTTTTAAAGATTTATTTATTATTATATCTAAGTACACTGTAGCTGTCTTCAGACACACCAGAAGAGGGTGTCAGATCTCCTTACAGATGGTTGTGAGCCACCATGTGGTTGCTGGGATTTGAACTCAGGACCTTCAGAAGAGCAATCAGTGCTCTTACCCACTGAGCCATCTCTCCAGCCCCCAAGAAAAATTTCAAAACACTCCAAGACTTAATCTTAGCTAAGAGGCCCTAAAGCAATACAAATACTTAGTTGCTCCCTGGAAAGCTGGGACTATGTATGTTAATTCTTTATACCCCAAATAGAAACCTTACTAAGAATAAGCAGAACTTCAGAAGACATAAAGAAAAGATTAATGTGTATAACTGAATTTTAAAATTTTAGCTTAGGAGAAAGGTCTGAGCAATGCGAGTGGGAAGCTAAATTAGTTTGATAATGTGATTGGAAATAGGGAAGTACTAAGATTTCTGAAAGGGACTTAATTAAACAGAAACTAAATTTTGCCATAAATTCTGAGAAAGAACAAACTTAGAGGGACATGAAAAGGTCAATGCAAATCTTGGATCTTCTGAAGAAAAAATTTCAAGTCATTGATTATTGTTACTGAGGTTGAGAATTCACTATTTTGTTTTAGAATTCACTATGCTATTTTCTCTTTTATAGATAAAATTAAGGGGTATACTATCCTTATTAGGCTGTAGTTGGGTGCTCTTTGGGGTTCACTACTATAATATAAATAGAGAAAAGGCATTTTATAATACTTGGCTATAACTGAAATATAAACAGAAAGTGTTTATATGTGATAAGTAATTTCTTTGCCAATAAAATGAGCCAATTCAAGCCAGATTATATTATATTAAATGCAGGTTTATTGGGAAGCTGCTCTCAGGTTGTCCAGTTCACTGGCCCTAAGGACTGAGGCCAGAAAAGTCTCTAGGGGGAGAAGTGGGGAGAGGGAAAAGAAAGAGAAAAATGGCACTGCACAATGAGAGGGAGAGGGATGGGGGTGGGGGAATAAGGGGAACCAAAATGTCTGAATTATGTAGGGAAAAGCTGCTGAGGGGAAGGGCAGCCTAGCCCCTGGGCTGCAGTTTAGGGTTGGGGGCATGGTGTGCCAGGTAGGGACTGAAGGATGCTGGGAGAGCCTGGAGGCCAGGTTTGCTTTGATATGTAAAATATGCACCCCAGTCTCTTGTCTCAGGATTCAGAACCAAACAATATGTGTTGAAGAAATTGCTGAAGTAATATCTGTTAACCAATAAACAAATCTAGTAAACCAGTGTTTTGGGCAGGGAAAAGGTGAGACAGTAGAAAGGGTGATTCCTGTTGCTGTCCACTAGGTGGGGTCCTAGGCCAGTACAGGAGGAGAAGGTGAGAAGTAGGGAATGAGATTTTGGAATGGACTGGTAAGCAGCATATGCTCTTATACATTGAGTTGATTTGATCACTATAGCTGTGGAACAAACAGTAGAAGATTGAAATAAAAAAAGATAAAGCATTTTAAGCAGTAAGATTTACTTAGAAACCTTAAGGAAGTACTGTTTATTTTTCTAATTAACATTGGGAAAATGCTGTGTAATTTTTATAAACTCTAGCAAAGATCTCTATATTCTATATATTTAATATTGTTTGGGTTGTTGATACCTACAAGGGAATGTTTTATAGACAGTTAATAATACAGACTGGAAAAGTGGCCATAAATTCAAAATAAAAACATAATTTTGGTTTCCTATGACTTTGATCACCAAGTCAAGTAACTTTAGGGTTATTAGTCTTTAGCCCTTAGAGCTGAAGTGTGTAGTCACATCCTTTGCTGCAGACAAATTTAAAATAATATAATGTGAATGTGGTGAAGTCAGGAGTTGACTCAGTGGGCAGAAGCACTTGGCTGTATGAGCCTGACAACTTGAGTTCAGATTCCAGAACCCACACATAAAGCCAGCTGGGGGAGGGTACATTTGTAATTCCAGTGTTACTATGGTGAGTCAGGAAATCACTGAGAGGCTTGCTGTTCAAAATGTAGATGGTGGTCCCAGAAAACTTTCTTTAAAGAGCTAGAGAAATGACTCAGCAGTTAGGAGCACTTGCTTTTGCTGGGGACTCAAGTTTCCAACACCCACTTGACAGTTCACAACCACCTGTCACTCCAGTTCCAGGAGATCTCCATCTTCTGCCCTTCAAGAGCACAATACAAGTGAGTTACACAGAAATACATGCAGTCAGAAGAGTCATATATAAAATAGAAATAAACCAATCCTTTTTTTAAAAAAGTCAGTCATTAAAGTGGTTGATTGGAAGTAAATAGAAAAAGGTGTTATTAACCTTGATAAATGAAAAGGAAGACATGACAGTAGATATCAATGATTTGTTAAGAATCCTTAGGATATACCTGAGAAACTTACATTCCAGTAAATTGGAAAATATGAAAGAAATGAGTGAATTGTGCAAAATTTAACATAGGTAGATTTGTTATGTTTGTCCTTCAAATCTGAATTATGTTTATTAGGTTCAGAAACAGTAAGCTTTATGATGAGGATTAATATAAAGCAAATTGGAGTCCATTCTTTAAGTTTTGAGCCATTTGTAGTGCTTACTTATAATCCATCCCAGCACTAGGGAAGCTGGGCAGGAACCGAGTTGGAAGCTCAGCGTCTACAGAGAGACCTTGCGTAAAAACAAACAAAAAATTAAATCTAACCTGTTATTATCTTAAAAATTAGTTGTAAACCAGAACAGGGAAGTGGAAGGGGTGATGAGAGAACAGGGGGAGGAAAGGGGGCTTATGTGACTTTCGGGGAGTGGGGGGCCAGAAAAGGGGAAATCATTTGAAATGTAAATAAAAAATATATCGAATAAAAAGAAAAATTAGTCGTATGCTTTAGGATAAAGGGACTTCTAAAGGAATGTAACAGAAGTGTGGTTCCTGACTCCCCTTCTGTTCAAAGGGCCTTTTGGTCCTTTGTCATAACCTTGAGTCTTAAAAACTAGTAGGAAAACTGGTTTCTCAAGGAGATCACCATTCTTATTAATCTAGAACACTGGCAGGGTCTCACTTTAAAATTTTATAATGGACACTCAGACAGGCCATGTTCAGACATTAAATATAAGACTAGAATAGTTTTCCTTAGTGATCACAGCATAGCTTTCTTAAGGAAAACAAGCGGCTTTGGCAAGTTGGCACAGAAGTAAGCTTAGCAAAGTATGTATTTCAGAAATTAACAAGTATGTGGTAAAACTTTACTTGGATGTTACATCATCTTGTTGGTCAGTTTAAGCAATTGAGATTTCACTTTTGAACCTTGACATTTAAAAGGTCATAATTACTACACATTTTACATTAATGTGTGCCTCTTGCTTTGTATATAGGTAAGACTTTGAAAATATCTCTACAATGTCCTGTCTCTGCCCTCCTCCCCCCCCCCCCAATCTCTCCAGAAGAATGCTGGCATCCACCACATCTAGCTTTCATGTGGGTTATGAGGTTTGCACAGCAGAGGCTTAAGTCTGCTCAGACATCTCCCTAGCTATAGAGTTACTTTTAATACTACAATTAAAATTTGAGTAGTGATGTTGTATATGCTTATATTTCTAAATAAATTAACAAAGGATTATTTAGAATATCTAAATTATGTCTTATTTATTAACGAGATGACCAGCTAAATAAGCAGTGTTTGTGAAAGTACTTATGCATTGTGAGAATGGGTGATTATGGAGGATTCATTATGGAAGTCTCAAGCCACAATGCAACATTTCAGAGTTATAGTTAGAATAATGAAAGCAAAATCCTCCTTCTATGCTATCTAAACTATCTATGCTTTTTCCATAACACAGATACTTTAATATTGGCTGTTTTTATTGTGCATCTAGTATAGACAATACACTAAGTTCAGACGCTATGGCAGATCTTAAAAAGAAGTATATTGGCAAAAAAATTAAATGAACTACAAACTAATTTTCCTAAAACAACAAAAAAGTAAAAAATTGATCTTAAGTAATTGACATGTGGTTTGAGACCTGATATTACTTTTTTAAAAGAAACTTAGATAAAATAGAAAACTTTGTTTCCAATTTGTTCTTCTATCCAGAAAGCCACTACTGCTTTCCCCCTCAAACAGTGAGTATACATAGAACATAAACTATTGTTGGCTGATTTGTTTTTGTTTTTTATATCTTGATCTAAATATTCAACCAACTGCACTGCAATATATAATTAATGGGATGTGGGGAAAAAAACACTACAATTTCTATGATTTTTTTTAAGCCTTCATCCTTTATACTTCAATTTTTGTTATATGGTAGGTATGAACAAGAAAAAGTTCTATGTGTATAATTTGTAACTAAGCATAAAAGTTTTAGAGATATTTGAATTGGGAGGTAAGTAAATTTCATTCTATAGAGATAAGACTTTTATCTCTCTCTTTTGAGTATTAAACATCATACATAGAATAATCCTACATGTAAGATTTAAGATTGTACTGGCTAGTTTTATGTAAACTTACCATCTGCTAGTCATTTTTGGAAGAGAGAACCTCAACTGAGTAAATGCTTCTACCAGATTGCTTTTGGGCAAGCTTGTGATAAATTTCATTAATTACTGATTGATAAATGTTGGAGGGCCCAGCCAATTGTATACAGTGCCACTGGCAGGCTGATGGTCCTGACATGTATAAGAAAGTGTGTTAAGCCGTGGGAAACAAGCCAATGAGCAATGTTTCTCTATAGCCTTTATATTAGGGTTCTCAAGAGTCACAGAACTTATGGAATGTCTCTATATATTAAGGGAATTTATTGTGATGACTTACAGTCTGTAGTCCAGCTTCCTAACAATGGTCAGCTGTGAATGGGAAGTAGATTCCAACAGATGTGCTGGCAAGTAAATGCAAGCAGGTGGAGAAGATAGAATCTTTCTTCTTCCAATGTTCTTATGTAGGTCTCCAGCAGAAGGTGTGGCTCAGATTAAAGGTGTGTACTACCACGCCCAGATCTGGGACTTGTTTTGTCCCAGGCTGACCTTGAATTCACAGATCTCCTTGCCTTAGTCTCCTGGGATTTAATGTATTTACTACCTTTGTATGTACTGGGCCTAAGCTTTTCATGGCCACTATGCCTCAAGATCTCCCTGCCAAGATCCAGGGTAGAAACTTGTGTCTTCCAGCCTCAAGATCTGGATCACAGGTGAGCCTTCCAATTCTGGATTGTAGTTTATTCCAGACATAATCAAGTTGACAATCAGGAATGGCCATTACAATCCACCCCTTGTCAGCTTAACACAAACAATACCTCATGTCCACATGGAACAATAACAAAGTCATGAATACGTTTAACATGATACAACTATTCCTTGTATAATCACAAATGCATTTGTAAATTTACAGTGGGGCACTGTCCTTTGGGAACATTGTTTTAGTATCTCAACATATATAACAAATAATGTTAAAGAAATTGGAAGAAAGCACAAATAGCTTACACTACACAAATGTGCTTTTAACAAAATAAAGCAGAAGCATTCATATTACTTTATAATCCTCATTTCTGCAGCTGGTCACGTGACCTTAGATGATACTTACCTTCCGCTTCTACCCATTCTGTATTTCCTCCACCCTCTGCAAGCACCTCAGCAGGTCTTGGCTCTTTTCCTGAAGGAGTGACCCATACCTTCATTCCTGATGGGTCTGTGTCCTTTGTCATCATGCTTGGATTAGGCTGTTGTAGTTTCCCCATTGACTTTAATTACAGGACATGGTAGCACTAAGAGACACCTTGAGGGAATCTCCTGCACTCCAGACATAAGCCTGCTTACCTCCATTGTGGAGAAGCAGTCCAATTTCCACATGGTAATCTGGATCCACTGTTATTCCTTTCTTAACCTGTTGGTTTAAGGACATTAGAAGTCCAAAATGCCCAGGGGGAAATCTGAGCTTCCAGTTCAATGGAATGTATGTTGTGGCTCCTGGTAGGAGCACTCCCCTTTCTAGAACCAAAACTTCTAGGCCAGCAGAACCAAGGGTTGAGGGGACAGGAAGTAAAAATTTTCCTAGAGGATCACTAGGAGTGATAGTAAGTGGAATTAGTCCCTTTTCCATACCTTGATTCCTGGACCCATGGATCCTGGCTATGGGAGAAACTGTACTATATATTGAACGCTGATTCAAAGCATATACTTCCTTCTGAAGAACTTTGCCCCAGCCCTCCATGCTGCTCCTGCCTAATTGGTGCTGTCTTCAAAAAGCCATTACATCTATCAGACCAGCTGCTTCAGGATGATGGGGAATATGGTAAGACCAGTGGATTCCATGATTGTGGGCCCACTGTTGCACTTCTGGCTGTGAAATGAGTTCCTTGGTCAAAAGTAATACTGTGTGGAATACCATGACAACGGATAAGGCATTTTTTAAGTCCACAGATGGTGGTTTTGGCAGAATCATTACGTGCAGGAAAGGCAAATCCATAACCAGAATAAGTATCTACTGCAGTAAGAAAGAACAAAATGTCCTTTACATGTAGGAAGTGGTCCAGTGTAGTTAACCTGCCACCAGGTTGCTGGCTGGTCTCCTTGAGGAATGGTGCCATATCTGGGGCTCAATGTTGGTTTCTGCTGTTGGGAGATCTGGCATTCAGCAGCAGCTGTAGCCAGGTCAACCTTGGTGAGTGTAAGTCTGTGTTGTTGAGCCCAAGCATAACCTCCATCTTGGCTACCATGGCCACTTTGTTCATGTGCCCACTGGGCAATAACTGGGATGGCTAAGGAAAGAGGCTGACTGTCCACAGAACAGGTTATCTTATCCACTTGATTATTGAACTCCTCAGCAGAAGTCACCTTTTGGTGAGCACTTACATGGGACACAAATATCTTCACATCGTTTGCCCTTTTGAAGAGATTTATTCACATACCTTTTCCTTAGACGTCTTTCTCACCAATTTTCCAATCATGATCTTTCCACATCTCTGACCATCCAGCTAATCCATTGTCTACAGCCCATGAGTAAGTGAACAATCGTACATCTGGCCATTTCTTCTTCCAAACAAACTAATACCATGTGTACCACCTGAAGTTCTGCCCACTATAAAGATTTTTCCTTCACCTGTATCTTTTAGGGTTGTCCCAGAAAGAGGTTATAATGCTTCAGCTGTCCACTTCTGGGTGATGCTGCATAATGTGCAAAGTATTAGAAAGCCAGGTCCTAGCTTCTCTTCTTCAGTCAGCCAAACACCCCATGAGGCTATAGGTGTATGCTTGGCAGCAGATGGCAGGAGTAGAAACCATAGGCATTTGAGTAATTTCTTCATGTAACTTGCTTGTGCATTTAGGACCTGCTCAGGCCCTATCATGTTTATACTACATCCATTCGATAATGAACTGATGCGGTACCAACTTCTGTCTTAGTTAGGGTTTTACTGCTGTGAACAGACACCATGACCAAGAAAAGTCTTATAAAGGACAACATTTAATTGGAGCTGTCTCACAGGTTCAGAAGTTCTGAACCTGTTATCATCTGTTATCTGTTATCATCAAGGTGGGAGTATAGTATAGCAACATCTAGGCAGGCATGGTACAGTCAGAGCTGAGCTACATTGTTTTTTTTTTTTAAAGATTTATTTATTGTATGTAAGTACACTGTAGCTGTTTTCAGACACCAGAAGAGGGTGTCAGATCTCTTTAGGGATGGTTGTGAGCCACCATGTGGGTGTTGGGATCCGAACTTACGACCTTTGGAAGAGCAGTCTGTGCTCTTACCTGCTGAGCCATCTCTCCAGCCCTGAGCTACATCTTCATCTGAAGGCTGCTAGTGCAAGACTCTTCCAGGCAGCTAGGATATGTCTCAAAGCCCACACCCACAGTGACACACCTACTCCAACAAGGCCACACGTTTTAATTTGCCACGCCCTGGGCCAAGCATATACAAACTAACACAGCCACTGCTTTAGTTCCTGTAGATGAGTGTATTACTGTAACAGAAGATCATTCCCACCTGCTCTACATGCATCTGAGGGTATGATTTCTAGAACTACAGTTAAATGGAAACCTATTAGAACATGCATAACTCTCTAGAGTTCATGCAATAAATCACATGGTTTATTAATTTTTAAAAAAACTCAGTGTTTATAAGGCCAGTATGCAAATGGATGTTGAAACAACCTTTTTATAGCATAGGATAGAATAACTTGTAGGTATCATTTCTTTCCTTCCACTATGGGCTCCTGCTATTGAAGTCAGATGGTCACGTATGATGATGGTAAGGACCCTTACCAGATGGGCCAGTTTATCAGCTTACAACTGTATATGTTCTTCTAGGCTGAGATATGTTGTAGGTAATATTAAAAACGGCTGGCAAGCTTCCCACACTACTGCCAGGCACCAGCAACTCTCTGCCCTGTGGGGCTGGCCAGCCATGCACTGGTTGGGCAATGGCTGACCTATTATCTCATGGAGACTGACTCAGAACTCCAAAATCTCTCCACCCAGCTTGATAGGCTCCCACTGGTGGGTTGCTGCCATGCCAGCCCCATGCTTCAAAGCCCCCACAGCCTTTGTGGTGCATAACAGGCAAACCCGCACTTTGCCGCCATACCTTTCTCTCTGGAACCTAGTCAAATCATGGTGTGAAGAAGAACACCACACAAACATAGCTCAGAAACAATGATAACTCAGTCTCTGGACACAACAACTAAAGCCTTATCTTGTAAGCCCTATAAAATCTGATTAATCTGATTCCTTTGGTAGCAAACCCTGATGGATTCACCATGATACTGGGAAACTCTATCAGCTACATTTTGCTATGTTTCTATTCCTGCACAAACATCGTGACCAAGAAGCAAGTTGAAGAGGAAAGGGTTTATTCAGCTTACACTTCCACATTGCTGTTCATCACCAAAGGAAGTCAGGACTGGAACTCAAGCAGGTCAGGAAGCAGGAGCTGATGCAGAGGCCATGGGAGGATATCTCTTACTGGCTTATGCTAGCCCCTGATCCAGAAGGCCTCTAACCCTTTCTTTCTTCTCTTCCTCTGTCCAGCCTGGAAGTCCTGCCTAATTGCCCAGTGATTGGCTCCTTTACTCATTAGGGGATTAATTCACAGGAAGTCACCTGAGTATGTGACTTACTCCTTGTCTCCTGCCCCTTCTAGGAGAGCAGAATTAGCTTCAAAATACTAACAGCACCAGGCCCATCCACAACAGAGATATCCAGGTTTCCTAGTCCAAATAAGTTACTTTTCTCACTGTGTGAAAAAATACTTATCCAAAACAACCTAAGGAGTAAAGAATATACTTGGGCTCACAGTTTCACAGGGGTCAATCCATGTTTGATTAGCCCTGTATGCATAGGTAGAATGTCATGGCTGCAGTAGCATGTGACAAAAGAGCTTTTTATATAGGAAACCAAAAGTATAACTAGATAGGAGGGGGTCAGGGTTATAATATACCTCAAAGGCTTGTTCCCTATGACCTATTTCCTTCAGCTATATTCCATCTCCTAAAGTTTCCCACAGTCTTTTATAATCTTCCATTATCTAAGCAGTAAACATCCCAAGCACATGCCTGTAGGGATCATTACATATTGAAACCAACCATAGCCTGCTCCTTGGAGCTGTTCTCTTTTTGTGGTGATACACAAGAAATGAGTGTGTTCACCGGTTTGTTATGTCAATGTAACTGTCTATGACAAAACATGTCTCTATAATACAATGCTCTTCCATCTTCCATTTTCCTTAGATGTCATAAACTGGTTAGATTAATAGATTCTTTTAGAAATATGAGGTGTCCTCTGAACTTGCTTCAGTTTCTTGTTATGTAGAGGAGAGGTGGTACTGTTCTCTATTGTCAGGAGGTTGGCTCTGTGAGCCTCGGAATAAAGGTTTTCCTGAGCCGATTAGAGCTAAGGAGAATGTAGGTCACAGTGTCACCTGCTTTGGATCTGCATGCTGCTGACGATATGTGAGTCTTTGTATTTTGCCCATGGGTTTATACCGGTGGATTTGCTGCACCAGAGTAGAGATTTGTAGACTAGCAAACAAATTCATAACAACTTTGACTTGTTTTTATTGTTACAAGGATTTACAGCCCATGTATCTTATTAAATAAAACGAATACATTAAATTAATTATCGCATTTAGATATATGGCTCGCTTCTAGTGTGTCTTTCTAAGTAAATTTGAGTAATTTTTTTACTGCTTTAGTGAAAGAAAATTAAATAAAAAAATTAGTTAATATTGGAAACTCCCCCCCAAAAAAAGTCTTTGTAAAAGGTAGTGCAATTCGGTGGAAAAGATCAAAAATCATTATACTTGTGTAATTATGAATGGTTTAGACATCCATTTTTCTATAAACACTATCTTTATCTCTTTCCTTTAAGATTTACACAGTTTCTTTTTCTTTGTCTTAGTTTGTATCTTGTATCATTCAATGTATATGGTGCCACAGTTCTATATTATTCTAGTACCATTTGAAGAGTGAGATGGAGTTCTGAAAGCTTTGACAGAGGAAAACTGAACTGTGGCCCTAAGACCAGTGGTGTAGGTTGACCACAGGGACAAGTGGAAGCTGACGGTTAAAGCGTGTTGGCATAAGCACCTTAGTACTTCAGAGAGTTATTGAAACTAATTAGTTAAAAAATTCTCTTTTGCTTGTCGACACTAGGAATATAAAGCAGTCTGTATGTGAATAGATTGTTTTTATTTTATTTTCTATGAAGGAATTTCTACAGGCTTATGTATTGTCCTCTGGGTTTCAGAATGCTCACTTACAGGTGGGCACATCTGACTTCAGTGAAAGTGTCTTTTCATTAATATGTTTATCACTACAAAATACTAAAAAAGGAAATTAAGTTTTAGAAATTAAAATGAGAATTTCCTTGACCCACTCCCACTTTGTTCAGATAAACTTGTTTTTTAACTTGGTTCTGGAGTTTATCTAAAGAGTTTTGTGTATGTCGCTATTTTCATTTCATTGAAGATGATAATTTAGCTTTCTTCTTGATTCACCCCTTCCCCATACATGTTTTGGTTAACTTTTAAATTTCAGTGTACTGTTAATGTCATACCAGTATGAATGTACTTCTGTCCACCTTGTCATGGTCCAAGGAGTTGTTACCTTAAATTTTGTTATAATTAAAATTCTAAAACCTGCTTCCCCAGTACTGGAATTAAAGGTGTGTACTGCCACACCCACTCTATCTGTCTGTCTGTCTGTCTATGGTTTTTCTGAGTAGCCCTGGCTGTCCTGGAACTCACTTTCTCTCTGGGTAGACTATGCTGCCTGCCTCTGCCTCCCAAGTGCTGGGATTAAAGGTGTGTACTCCTGTTGCCCATCCTGACTGTTTATTTTTAAAGCAACATTCTTATTTTATAAATTTGTGTTCTTTTGTCTTTGGCAATATTTTCTTTTGTTTCCTGTAATGTGTATGTATTCCCTTCTAACCCATGTTTTTAATCTTTCATTGTTTGAAACCTGCCTCAAATAATCTAGTCAACCATGGTTTTCTCCTCACACTTAAGATGTATTTGATGGTGTATTTTTGTTGAGGAGTACCTGTATGATAGTAGATTTTGTTATGTCATAATTAGGCCAGTTTTTTGTTTGTTTTCAGACCCTTGAGTTTTATCATCTGTTGGTCCGATCTTTATTTATGTTTTCTTCATTTAACCCTTCACCTTTGTGTTTAAGTGGCTGCTGTGATGGGCTTGGATGATTGTGTTCTAGAAGACCAGAAGAGACACTGAAATTCTCAGTTTGTGGTTCAATTCCATTGTCCTTACTTTAGCCCTCAGCAGGATTAGAGTCAGCCTAGAATTCTTCTGGTTGGTTGGTTCAGTCTCATTACATAGCAAAACCCTGGCCATTGTGCTTAGTATGTATTAAAATAAAGCTGTTTCTGTGTTTTCTTCCTTAGGTCTGGCTTTTTATTATATCTTATACTTTGAATCATGAGCAGTTCAGTCCTACAAAAATAAATTTTATGTGATCAGCTTTGAGAGTTAAATAGCTTAGTAGTCAAGTTAATAGCCTACTCTGTCTAGTGTAGAAATTCATTCTGATCATTCACAGGAGTATTCTAGTAGAAGGAAAGGTTGAAACAAATGCGAATTCTTCATGCTAAGTAAAAGGAAAGTTGTAATCACCACTGAGTAGAGAGCTAACTAAGCTAGAGCCATGTAGAGTCCTGTGTGCAGCACAAGCTGCACAGTGCTTGACAATGTGGCCACTGCCCCATAGTCCTTCATACTAGCTGATAAACTATTACGTCCTTATGTAGGATTTGAGAAAATATCAAGATAGTTGAAATCATAGTATTACATTGTTTATTCTACATTCAGTTTTCCTTTGAATGCAACCCTTCCCTGTTTATTATAAAATAATTTGTATGGATTTCTTTTACTTGCATATCTATCAGTGTACCACATGTTGTGAATTGCCATGTGAGTGATGGAACAGCAGCCAGTGCTCTTAACTGTTCTAGATCAAGTGTTCTATACCTTGTGTGATTTTCTTTAGTGATAGAGATTTAAAGTGTTTTTTTTTTAATTTTGTAGAACTAAAACAATAGTAAAGGGAACATTATCAGAGTTACATTGTTTCTTTTATTTTTTGAGACAAGATTTCTCTTTGTAGGTCTGGCTGGCCTAAACTCACCATGTAGACTAGGGTGGCCTTGAATTTAGAGATATGCCTGCTGCTTCCTGAGTACTACTAGGATTAAAGGGACATGCAACTAATATCCAGCTAAGTTATGTTGTTTTTAAGGACTTGAATTATTTGGGGTATTGTTAAGATAGAATGTAAGAATTAAGAATGTATATTATAATTGCAAAGTCATTACTCAAAGACACACAATGAATAAGGCTGCTTAATCAAAAAGAATTTAAGAGAAAAATAGATATGCTCGGTATGGTGGTGTATGGCTACAGTCCTTGTACTCTACTGAAGCTGGAATAGTATGATTGCCAGATGTTCATGGCCAACCTGGGCTATGTAGCCGACTGTCAAATTGAGAAGAGGGATAAGGAGGAAGAGAGGAAAATGGAACAGAAGAGAGGAGGTAAGGAGGGAAAACAAAGTTAAATGATAGAAAATATACAACAGTTCTCCCTTCATATTTGGAGGGGGAATTGGTTCCAGTTCCCTGTCATTCCTCATGACCACTAAATTTATAGGCGTTCAGGTCCCTTACATAAATGGTTTATAGTATTTGCATAGAGCTTACAGCCTCTTGTGTATTGAATTCCTTTCTCACAACATCTAGCACAATGTAGATGCTGTATAAATAGTTGGTACTTTGGTACTGTGTGACTAATAATGGAAGGAAGTATATATCTCAAGAAATTTGAATCTATTGCTTGATTAAACAACCAAGATAAGGACTGGTAGGTACTATGTAAACACCACCCAAAGAGAGTCCATACAGCTAGTGCAGAATCAAACAAACTAGACTTTAAGGAAAGGAATATACACCAGATGTGGTAGTGCCTTTAATTCAGCACTCAGGAGGCAGAGGCTGGTGGCTCTCTGTGAGTTTAAGGCCAGCCTGGACAGTGAGGGCTGTTACAAAGAAACCCAGTCTATAAATAAATAAATAAATAAATAAATAAATAAATAAATAAATAAATATCACTAAAGATATATAACAAGCTTAAAATGCCAAAGTGGCAGATCATTGCCCAAACTCTTAACTATTCTCATGTAGTGTTTGGGAAAATTCTTGTGGCCAGTTTTGTCACTTGCTACTCTGGAAATGTTTCTGTAGTGTAGAGGGATAGTTGTTTTTGTGTCACTAGCTGTGGTAGTGTTCATGTTTAATATGTTCTGTGTGTCACAAACAGTTGGAAAAGAATACTGTGGAATATCTCAAACATAACTTTAGTGGTTTAGCTTTTTTTAAATAATTACTAATCCTTTTAAAAATGCCAAGTATAAAAAGAAAATTTAGATGAGGACTAAGAAGCTGATTGTTGTTTATTTTTTGACACAAGAACTCACTCTGTAGCCCAGAGTGCCTTTGAATACACTGTGTAGTCCAGGCTAACCTCATATTTGCATGATCCTCCTGCATTAGCCTCTCAAGTGCTAAGAAATGTATTATGAATGTATATGTGTATACATGTGTGAGGGTGCTGTCATTTGTACAAGTACATGTGGAAACCAAGGGTAGGTATCATGCTTAGTTTGCTGTGTACCATATTATTCTTCATTATTTGGTTGTGTATGCACATGTGTGTACCTACGATGCATAAATGACCATGACACATGTATGTCACAGAGCACGTGGAAGTTAGAAGACAACTTATGACAGTTGGTTCTCTTTTTACTATATGGATTTTGAGGATAGAAGTTATTAGGTCTTTGGGTTTGGTGGTAAGCACCTTTTCCGACTGAGCTATCTCCAAAGTCCTTTTTAATTTTTGACACACTGCTTTTTCTTATTAGACAGCTCATAAGTAATTTCTTTGGGGATTTTGTTTTGTTCCTATAGTTGAGTAATGTTTCCTTTTTCTCTCCTTCTCTTGCAGGGGTTTTGCTATATTGTCCAAATTTGCCTCAAATTTCTGGGCTTACCTTCTTCATATACCTTATTATTCCTTTGCTGGAATTTGGGAATTTGTAGAGATAGACAACTTTCCCAATCTTTGTGTTCTGGCTTGTTGTATAGAAGTATTTTTTTTTCCAGAAAAGGGGCTGGGGGGTCTCAATTTTTTTCTGATTTCTTGCTTTCTCCTTTTAATATTTAAAACTGCAGCTCTAACATACTAGTTTGCCATATTTCACTGGCTTCAAAATTCTTATGCCCTTTCTGAGTGGGTTAAGTCAGCTAACAAAAAAAAAAAAAATTAGTTGATCCTTTGGGTAATAAGCCAGATGTTAGTCATGGCCACCCTGATAAGGATCACCCTGATATTGTCCTATGGGAAGGAAAATACATCTTTTGTGTACCCTTCACAGAGTAAGAAAAGTATACAGGTGTAAGCAGTGCAGCATAATTTTACATTACTTTGGAGCTCCCCTCCCCCAGAGAAAAGAAAATCCAAAGGACTGATTGAGCAGATGTGTTCTTATGCCAGGTTTTAGAAGTCTATAGAGGTGGAGACCTTGGGTTACATAAACACTATGATGTAATGGTACCAAACTGCAACACCCTTAGCAAATCCTGCTTGTTCAGATTCTTCTCTTTGCTTCATCTACAGTGATGAAGGTATTGTTTTTCTCCAAGCATGGTGAGGGCACTCTAATATGAGGTATTATGACTTACACAGTAGCATATGCCAGGATAGTATACTCCGAATCCACATCTAGGGGATTTCCTCTGCTGTCTTCTGTACTGTGTGGAAGGGCATGTTGTAAACA
This sequence comes from Apodemus sylvaticus, assembly GCF_947179515.1. Taxonomy (NCBI): domain Eukaryota; kingdom Metazoa; phylum Chordata; class Mammalia; order Rodentia; family Muridae; genus Apodemus; species Apodemus sylvaticus. The sequence continues at coordinate 147,762,157 of NC_067473.1, read as the reverse complement.
GGCATACCAAATGTCAGAGGTTTTCCTGGTCTTTTTATTTGAAAACCAGCTTGCTTTTACAGTGTTCTAGATGTTAAAGTTCAGTTGGTCTCTAGAATTCTAGTGATCTTACAAGCTGAATATTATTTTAAACTCCAGATCTAGATAACAGTTGGCCCATGGCTTCCTGGTATACCATCTTAAAGATTCCATTCTCCCTAATGTATATTAAACATCAATATTGCCAAAGAACTTCTTTCTCTTTACATATTTATTGTAGTTTGGGTTAGTATAGCTGTAATAAAACACCATGACCAAGAAGCTTGGAAAGGAAATGGTTTATTTGGTTTATGCTTCCATATTAATGTTCATCATCAAAAAAAGTCAGGACAGGAACACAAAATAATGCAGAAGCTGATTCAGGGCCCTAGAGGAAAGCTATTTACTGGCTTGCTCCCAGTAACTTGCTCAGACTTATTTTTTTAGAGAACCTAGGGCCATTTTCCCAGGGGTGACCTCACCCACAATGTGCTGGGCCTTCCCTTATCAATCATTGATTAAGAAGAAGGAGGACTTAAGTGAGGGTGCTTTGGTTCCTCTGAGAACAGGAACAAAATACTCACAGGAGCAATAAAGGAGACAAAGTGTGGAGCAGAAGTAAAGGCAACCCAGAGACTGCTCTACCTGGGGCTTCATCCTATAAACAGTCACCAACACCCCCCCCCCCCCCGACACTACTATGGACGGCAAGAAGTGTATACCAAAAGGAGCATGCCATGGTTGTCTCCGGAGGGGCCCTGCCAGAGTCTTACAAATACAGAGGTAGATGCTAGCAGCCAACCATTAGTCTGGGTGTGGGGTCCCCAATGGAGGAGCTGGAGGATGGTCCAGAGGAGCTGAAGGGGTCTACAGCCCCATGGGAAGAACAATGATTTCAGACACCCCAGGACTCCCAGGGACTAAACTATCAACCAAGGGGCACACATGGTTCCAGCCAAAAATGTGGCAGAGGAAGGCCTTGTTGGGCATCAGTGAGAGAAGTGGTCCTTGGTCAGGTGAAGGCTCAATAGATGCTCCAACAAAGTGAAATCGAGTGGGGGTAGGTGGGAGTGTGTCGGGTGGAGGGGCATATATGTGGAGGCAGGGGGTAGGAGGAGGGGTTGGGGGGTCTTTGTGGAGGGGGAAACCTGGTTTACCATTGGCAATGTAAATGAAGATGATATTCAATAAATAAAAAAATTACAGGCTTGCCTACACCCCAGTTTCATGAAGGCATTTTCTCAATTGAGGTTCCCTCCTCTTCAGTGACTAGTTTGTGTCAAGTTGACATAAAACTAACAAGTATAATATTTCTAAGAAATTACAGAGGAATTGTTATGGCCTATATGAGCTCTTTCATTTTTACTCCTTCTGTGAAGTTTATACTTACAAACAGAAAATGAACTCTATAAACTATTGATAATACATCTTTAGAATTTAAAGTGTTCTTTTTTGGTGGAATAAAAGAATAAGATAGAAATCATCACATATCTTCTTTAAGAATTTCCCTGCATTCCACAAATATTTATTTGTTGTCCAGGATTCACATGGCACTGTCCAGTTGAGACATGGAAAATATGAGGCATTCCTTCAAAGCTTTATCATTTAATTTTTTTTAATTTTATTTTAATATCATTTTATTTAATATTTTATTTTTTTATTTTATATGTATGAGTGTCTTACCTTCATGTGCACCATATATATGCCTGGTGCTATTAGAAGTCAGAAAAAGGGCTGGAGAGATGGCTCAGCAGTTAAGAGCACTGACTACTCTTCCGAAGGTCCTGAGTTCAAATCCCAGCAACCAAATGGTGGCTCACAACCATCTGTAATGGGATCCAATGCCCTCTTCTGGAGTGTCTGAAGACAGCTACAGTGTATTCATATAAATAAAATAAATAAATAAATCTTTAAAAAAAAAAAAAAAAGAAGTCAGAAAAAGGCGTCAGATCCCCTGAAACTGAAGTTCGAAATGGTTATGAGCCACTGTGTAGGTGCTGGGGACTGAACTCAGGTCTTCTGCAAGAGCAGACAATGCTCTTAACCACATCACTCCAACCCACAAAGTGCTTATTTTTAATTTGTATGAGAGGTATCCTTAATGCATGAGAAACCAAGTAACAATAGAAAGTTAAGTAGCTCATAGATAGTATGAGAACTATCTGCACTTGGATCAGTTTTCCAGACATCTCTGTGAGTTGAGAAGCAGCAGAAATAATGAGAAGCTAAAATGGATGAGTTTTCAAGAAAAACTGAGCTATATTTTTGTTCCTACCTCAGTATCCTCCCTGAAGAAAGGCTTGCTTATGCAGGCTTGTATAGGTAGTGTTTGTACGAGCAGAAATGAGGGAAAACTCTAAGGGTCATTCAGGGTGGCTAGGTAGACTGCTCTTTGCCCATGCTGTGAGATATTTTGCAGCAACAGAAATTGGTTTATGTAAAATGTGTAGGCCTTATGTACTGAGAATAGCTTAGGAGTAAATTGTTGTATTTTTATTTTTCAACGTATTTTGGGGGGGGGGATTTTTTTTTTTTTTTTTTTTTTTTGGTTTTTCAAGTCAGGGTTTCTCTGTATAGCCCTGGCTGTCCTGGAACTCACTCTGTAGACCAGGCTGGCCTCAAAATCAGAAGTCCGCCTGCCTTTGCCTCCCAAGGGCTGGGATTAAAGGTGTGCGCCACCACTGCCCAGCTTATTTTATATTTTAATTGACAAAAATTATACATTTTATCATATGCAGTGGTATTTTGACATGTGTGTGTGTACACATATTGTGTAATAGATGAAATAAACTTGTTAATGTGGATATTACCACAGCTACATTTTTAATAGAAAGAATACTCAAAATTTGTTTTACAGAAAAATACTTATTGTTATAATTTTAGGCACCATATCATCTCTTATCTAACTTAATTTTTTTATTTTGTGGCCAACATCTCCCCAGTTAATTCAACATATTGAATTTTTTCAAAGAGGAATTTCAAACCAGTTAAGTGGCTAAGGCAAGAAGGTAAAGAGGTCCAGGATAGCCTGATCTCATGAGAAGAACCAGGGGATGAGAGGATTGGAGAAGACACAGTATAAGCTGGGTTAGAAAGCCAGACCAACATACTTGTGACTACAGATAAAATTGTGTTGTTGTAAGTAGCTATGTACACAAATTCATAATAAAGGATGTGGAGTACAATGATTATAACAGCTAAGTACTCAAAAATTAATTATAGATTTAAAAAAATAAAAACTCCCAATGGAAATTTATATAAATTACTGCAATATTTTAATTGGTTTATAAATGAGTTTATCTTGTTCTTTATGTACTGATTGTCTAGATTTTGTGGAGTTTTACTTACTGGTTCTTTTGGGTGTTTTTAGATAGGTCCTCACTCTATAGCAAAGGTTGTTTTCCAACTCTCTAGGTAAACCAGGCTAGTCTTGAAGAGGCAGTGATCCTCCTGCCTCAACCTTGAGTTTTAGTATTACGCATGTGCCCCATTAAGCCTAACATTTTCTAAATTTTTATAAACAATATGTTTTATTGGAAAATATTAAACCATAAGCAGCCATTTATAAATGGAAATAAGTGACAAAAATAAATTAATTCTTAAAATGGAAAAGAAGAACAGGTAGAATTTAAATAGATCATAGAGGTTGCAGGTAGGGCCAATGGATAAGAAGAAGCTACAATGTTTTAGAAATTTTAAGAGTTTGTTTTTTATATAAGTATTATTGTATACTGTGTGTGTGTGTGTGTGTGTGTGTGTGTGTACTGTGTGCATATGCACTCTTGCACCAGTGTCTCATGAAACTACTCTCTGCTGCTTCTTTCTTGTTTCCTTTCATTTATTCACTGAAGATATCTCTATATAGTCCTACCTGTCCTGGAGCTTCCTATTTAGACCAGGGCAGTCTCAAACTCCAAGAGATCTGCCTGCCTCTGCCTCCTGAGTGGTGGGATTAAAGGCATGTGCTACCATGCCCACAGCATCAAACATTGCTTTTATTTAAAAAAAAAAAAAAAAGCCCACTGTTTCAGTGTATCTTAAAGAACATGTAGAGATTACTAACATAAAAACTGACCTGGTAAGTGTGGCTGCTCCTTAACTTAGCCGCTATTAGGGACTCTGGGTTTTTTTGTTTGGTTGGTTTTGGTTTTGGTGGGGTTTTTTGTTTGGTTGGTTTTGGTTTTGGTGGGGTTTGTTGTTGTTGTTGTTGTTGTTTTGCTTTTTTTACTATGAACATAATTTAATTTCTTACAGCTTAATGAATTGTACTTCTTCCAGGGCTGTTTAAAACTGACAGTTGCTTGGCCTCTTAAAAATTACAGAAGTTAATTTGCTTCAGGTATCTTATTTGTTACCTGTTAGATTATCACAGCAAATTTGTTTTTACATAACAAAAATCAGTATCACTTCAGAACTTGGATTGCATAAGGAACCCTACAACTGGTAACATTATTGATGAAGATTTCTGGATATCAAGTTCATTCCTTGGTTGAAAGCCAGATAATAAAGAATCATAATCTTTTTGGGACAGCTTTTGGAAATTAGTTTACATATGTATACAAATTTAAGATTAGTAAATTTTATTAGCATCTACATTCCATTCTACAGATACTTAACAACCATTTTTTACCTGTGTCTTCCCCCCCCCCCTTTCTCCTTTTGGGCAGAGTCTCACAGAGTCCAGGATGGTCTTGAACTTGAACTTTTGACCCTCCTGCTTCAGTTCCCCCCCCCCATACTGGGCTCACAGACCTATGCCAGCACAGCTGTCTCATGAACTACTTTTGCTCTTCATTCATTTACAAAATTCTCACAAAAACTTGAAGACTCAAACTTCTAGACTTTTTATATACCAAAGTTCCTCACTCTTTATACCCCTTATTTCTAGTAGCACTGTTGTGTAACATTAAATCCTACATTTCCATCCCAAATTGTACCCTTCTTAGCAAAGAGTGTGCTTTATCCCATTCCTAAATGTATGGTATCCGGAAGTCCTTGCTCTGAAATGATGTGTATTGCATAATGAAGTCTTACATTGAATAATTATGTTCTTACAACTTGATTGATTGATTGATAGTTTGCACTGCAGTTAGTTTTGCTACATTTTCACAAAAGGCTGGATAAAATAAGCAGTGGTGTTGGAAGAATAAAATTTATTTCACCTAACTCTAAGACAGGACACCAAAGTGGTGAAGTAGCCATAGCTAAAGTACTTTAGGTGTGTTCGACTTTCAATAAACTCACCTGTAACCTAGAATGTAGAAATTCAAGTTCTCAAACTGTTCCTGAGCTGGCTAGGGAGACCAGGCTGGCCTTAAACTCACCAGGATCTGTGTGCCCTTGCCTCCCCAAATTCTGGGATTAAAGGCATATGCTATGCCCATCTAGTTTTTTGTTTCATTTCGATATGCATTTATACATGAATAGAAAAACATCTAAAGCTACATGTTGCCTTTTTAAGTGTGGTATTTAAGTGTGATTCAAAAGGAATCATTTTTTTCTACAAAGTAATAAAAATCTACAGGTTTTTTTTTTTTTTTAGCCAAACTGACAATATACACAAAGACTATTGCCAGCTTTAGAAGTAGATTATTTGACAAGTAAAGAAAAAATATTGAGAGTTGGGGCAAAATTTCAAAGACAAGCAGAAAACAAAATTGCTAAATGACTGATACTCATCTTTACTCATGACTGAACTCTAATCTAGTTATGGAGTCTGTGTTTTTCCAGATCTCTAAAGCATTTGGAATGTATTTACATACTGTGATGGTCATTAACACAGTTCATATGTGTTGCTCCAGGAACTGAGTACATACCTTTAACTAGTTCACAGAGGGTGTATGACTTGGGATCCTGTGGAGGACTCTTGTCTTTTTCCACAGAAATAGTTAAGTGTTGCCAATTTTTTTTTTCACAAACTACAAAAACAAGAGCATTGTTATTTGAGTACTAGAATATGTGTGTGTGTGTGTGTGTGTGTGTGTGTGTGTGTGTGTGTGTGTGTGTGTGAGAGAGAGAGAGAGAGAGAGAGAGAGAGAGAGAGAGAGAGAGAGAGAGATTATAAAGCTGTTATCTTTTGTGTAAGTTATGTGTCTGTCTTTCTTGCTGTTATTTTGTTATCTTTGTTACTGACTTCATCCAAAAAACAAAAATCAAAAAAAAAGCTTTCCCATTCTTCAAAATAAGACAGATTTGGAGATTGTAATTTTTTCCCTAATGGCTCAGGTAGTTAAATCTTCATTTTTTAAACTAAGGATCTGGTTAGACATTCATTCATAATGATATTTTCACATAATTAGTTGCATGAAAGCAGTTAGACTTTATTTTACTAGGCAAACAAATGAGTTTCCACAAGAAAGGTAATCAAATTTGATCTCTAAACCCTAAGTCTTCTTATATTCTGGAACGTTAGACATTTATGTCCCTTTCAGTTCAATTAAGATTCTTATTCTCTCCTTTTTTTTATTTACCCAGTGCTGGGTGCTCTAACACCGAACTAAATCTCCAGCTTCCTTCCCTCCTCAGTTCATGATTGATACCTAATGTGTACTGTCTGTTGTCACTGGACATTTTTTTTTACTTTATTTTTTACTTGCTTCCATTTCTGTTTTTGAATAGAAAGAATCTTACAACTGTAATAAGGGCTTGGTTTTAGACTACCATGTTTCCTGACAGGGTCTCACTGTACAGTCCAAATTGACCTTTGCCCATGGTCCATCTCCTGAGTGTAGATTAGAGGTGTGGGTCACCAAGTTCAGCTCCAGAGACTCTTATTTCATTTTCTGTGAGAAGAAAAAGCAATTACTGCAGAACTTCACTGTAAGCCAACTAACTTTGCACTTTAAATTATTTTAATCCAGTATTTCTCAACCTTGTTAATGCTGGTACCCCTTTAATACAATTTCTCATTAGGGTGACCCCGAGATATAATGATTTTCATTGCTACTTCATAACTGTAATTTCACTAGTTATAAATCATGATGTAATGTCTGATATATGGGGTATTTGATATGTGACCGTGAAAGGGTTGTATAACCCCCAAAGGGATCATGACCCACAGGTTGAGAACCACTTTTAGTTTCATACCAGGTTATATTTGTATCCTCTGCATCAGACATATGGGCCATTTTCCACATTTAGTCATAGTTGCTCTAAGTTATTACTTTCAAGTTTTGAAAGGTTTAATTTTTTAAGCAGGGCAACCCTTTTCTGTTTATGGTTTTTAATAGGCAAGATTTATGGTTTTGGAGCCTGCCTTGGTTTAAATTTGGTGTAACTTGTCAGTGATTCCAAAGATACTGTGTCTCTGTAGAATGAAGTGAGAGCGTCTTTGCATGCTCTTTGTAAGTAATTGGAAGCCAGTGCAAGGGACTGGAGTAATTAAGAATAGCCCTGCAAGAAACTTTTTTTTTTTCAAATTAATTTTTCTGCGTTTCTTGACTGAAGAACACAATAATATATAATGATTATATTGAGGTTTTAGAGAAGGTTTCTGATTTATCTGAAAAGTCCTTACTCTAGCACAAACTTGAAAGGGATGTTTCGAGAAGTCAGTGGGACAGTAGATGTGAATTCTGGTTTACACCTACAAAAGCCACAAACCAAATCCTGCACACAGAAATAGAGAGCATTGTAGGCACAAAGCCCGTGGATACCAACAAGTTCTGTCCTCATTTGGAAGAGGAGTCTGACTCATTTAGATGAAGAGTGGCCAGGAGATCTTTGGATCTCCTCTGAGGTTGTCACTTTCCGTTTCGATGCACTCTAAGCTTGTCTATTTGGTTTGTGTGCCAGTTTTTAAAAATACTTTATTCCAACAAGAGAGGCATTCACCTCTGGAGGCCACCTTAGCCTTTAACTTGAACCTGGAGTTGTAGTCACCGGTCAAGTATGCTCCCTGCACCTGACATTCCTTCCCACTGGAGCCTCTGGTGAATAGGAGGAAAGGCTGGCCAATTACACTAGACAAAGCAGCACAGCTGCGAGTCAGCTGGGAGGAGTTTCCGTTTGGAGCTGGAGCTGGTGGCGGCTGGCGCTCCCACCTCCTCCTCCCCCCTCACCACCATCCCCTTCTATTCTCGGGGATTACCTGGGTGGAGGCCCGGCCCTGACTCTAGAACTGGGCAGCAAATGCTGCCATTCCGGCAGGTGCCACCCACCTCCAGGCTCAGCCTCAAGAGCAGAGACCCGAGGCTCAGGTGGTACCCGGCACCCTGCCTGGAAGGTTGGCGGGAGGGGAAGGGGTGGTCCTTACGGCTGGACCCTCCAGCTGACACAGGAAGTGCGGGGAGAGCCTGGCACTGGGCTGGGATCCGCCCCGCCTGCCGCTCCTAGGCTGTGCTGTCTCCGCAGAACAATGAAGTGCTTCCAAGTTTGCTGAGACTCCTGGGGAATCCATCGAACTCTGTCAGTCTTCAAATGTGCCGCCAGTGACTTCCCCCAGGAAGCTGTGTTTTAATAAAAGAAGAAAAAGACACCCTTGCTGGGTAGATCGCTTTGTTAGGAGATCCTCACGACCATGGTCCAGCGCTTTAGCCTCAGGCGGCAGCTCTCCAAGGTGGGTCAGCTTTCTGGTGTGTCTTACCGCGAACTCTGGCTTCCATAGGGCTTCCTTTCTTGATGGGACTTTTATGTCAAGCCTGCCTTCCTCTAGTGCTAAGGAAGGTCTGGGGAGGAAGCGCTGCCTTTTGTTCTTTGATCTGATGGACACAAAGCTGAAGGCTGCCCGCACTGCACAGTCCCAGGCTGTGTCCCCCTAAAACTGCAACTGTCATCTTCAAATCTGGACCAACTTGTCATATGTACCCCTAAGAGAGTTTCAGGAGAATGTGGGTAGGAAAGAATTGTAGGTCAGATGTATATATTTAATTAGCAAAAATAATAGCTTGTAGACCAACAGAAGAAAGCCTGCCTGCTCTGTAGAATCAAGGCTTTCATACAAATGTCACTAAACATGAAAAATAGCACAAAACAGTGGACGAAGCCAAGACCCACAGGAAAATCTTAAGGCGAGGGGCTGTGTAGAGACTTAGATACCTAATGAAGTGTGTAGGAAACCTTACAGGGGAGATGGTGGAGCAGCTCTTTAGAGAGTTCTAACTAAAAAGTCAGTTTCATGGGAATAGTTTCAAATCTAAAAAAGTGAAGTACCCCTTTAAGAAAAGATAGTAGTTTTTATCAGTGGGCTCTCGTGGGTGCAGGCCTGCATGTAGTTTTAGCTCTATCCTTAGTTAATGCAGAGGCTGTGTGGAAAGAGGAGGTAAGAGGTGAGCTGTAGTTCAGAAACCATTGTATTCTTCACAGGCTTTATTTTAAAGACATGGCAGTTGGTGGCTAAATTGTGCCACAGTTCATTCCCTGTAGACAGAAGTGTAAACAAACAGTCCATCTGTAGGCATTCTTAACTTTTTTGGCTGTTAATCAGAATTATTAAATCTTGTAATGTGTTGGGGTCCTAAGAGGAAATCCTAGCTGTTCACAGGTAACACCAGTGTAACCGAAGCAGAAGGCACACCATGCTTGCCCCATCCTCAGGCTATGTGCTAGCTTCTCATGATTTGAGCCTGACAGGCACTTTAGGAATATTGAAATGTATTTCCCCTCTGGTGTGTGTGTATGTGGAAGCGCAGAAGTCCCACATGTCTCCTAAACAATATGAAGAAGAATCCAGTGTTATTCCTTCAGTTTTCTTTAGTGGTGTATTTTCAAAGTTGTAGTACATGTAATAAGCAGATGCCGCAGGGATTTTTGTGACACTACTATACAAAAAAGTCTTAACAGCTAAGAGCCAAGCAATAATCACTTAAACTAGAACAAAACTGTATTCTGGATAACTTGCTGCTGATGCTTCTCTCCAGGTTATTATTTTTAGCTTTAACTACTCAGTGATTATTGTATGTTACTGTGACTTACTTACAGAGGGACTCTTACAGTTAGGAGCACAGACTACATAGAATCAGTGAAGGGAAGGAAGCACAGTCTACATATCATCGGTGAAGGCTGGGTGCACAGTCTACTATAGAGAATCAGAGAAGGGGTGGGAGTACAGTCGCCATAGATTCAGGGTAAGAGAGCAGTTCCTTCCACTCACCTCAGCAGTGTTTTTAGTTCCTATTATAGATGGTTGTGAAAAAAATTTAGGGAATTTGTGCCCTTGATTTAGTATGTATTCAGTGGTGATTAATACCATGTGTAAGGCCCTTGAACATGAGGAAGAACCTGAATAGGTTCTGAATTTTTCCTGTACTCACTGAGATTTAAAGATCAAACTGCCTCTGCTCTATCATACAAGTAGTTTTGCTAGTAAAAAAAAAAAAAAAAAGAATCTTGTACAAGAATATAATTGTCTTAATATCTCAGTGCTTTAATGGGAATTTGTGTTAGAAAATTTGTGGAAATAAATATTTGTAAAGGTTTGTGGAGGTCTTAACTTCTGTGTCTATTGATCCTGAATTCACCTGCCATGTGATTTCTGTAGACTAGTTATTGTTTACAGAAGGGCTAAGAAAAAGGAGGGAAATACGAAGGTACAGGAAGAGTAAAGCTCTTCTCTCTTAGAATACCTTTAATTTCTAGCATTTAGAAGGCAGATACAGGCGAATCTCTGTAAGTTCAGGGCCTGCCTGCCTATTCTAGGTAGCTACTTCTAGACCAAACAAGACTACACGGTGTCAAAACAAACAAAAACTCTCTACTCCAGAGAAAGGTGTATTTACCTGATCTCCTTGAGTAGATCCCAGCTTCTTCGCTGTTTCAGATTATTTTCTTCCTTGCTAGTTGTTTTTCCCCCTATGTGTTACTTCAGAGATATTTACTTAGGAAAACTTTCTTTCTGCTCAACATCTAGATGAGCCAAAATGATCTAGCAACTTCCAGTGTGGGAATATCACTTAATTCTCCTATTGATTCTTAAGTTGATTGATGTTTCCAGTAATGTGTCTTTTGATTTTACTTTTGAATGATAATTATTTCTCAGCATTCAAAAACTAAAAAAAAAATTTAAATGTGATTTTGCTTCCAATCATATCTTTTTATGGAGATCATAACCCTACATCCAAAGGTAGCATGTTTTTGTTTATTACATGAAAGAAAAACAAATAAGGTGATGTTTGTTGTGAGCTTTAACTTTCAGACATACTCTAAAACAGACTCCACTTAGTTCAAGTTTCAAATTTTCATTCAAGGCAGTTAACCTCAGAGAACCCCTCCCTTTCTCCATTCTGTCTTTTTCTGGTTGCATTCTGAAATTGATTACAGGTGTGCATCATCATGCTGAGCACTCAGCACTTCACAGACCTTCAACCATGATGGTTTCTTTTTCTGATATACCAGATTTCCTTCCCATTCCATCTGAGAGCTTTCCTTTGTTATGTTTAAATTTCTCATATGGTGGAAACCCAGAAAATATGTGCAGTTATGCCTTGAGTTTGCCTGTAAAGGGAATACTAAGGATTGGTACCAAGGTCCTCCCCAGTTTTGTTGTAATTTGCTGAGAGCAATCTAGGTGTGTAAAGCAATTAACAATATTTTAGTCCACAAGTGCCCTTTCCACATTTCATAGTGTCCTGTTTTTGCTATTTGATGTCAGCAAAAGAAACTTTGGAATTACAGCTATTCTCTAAAAATACAGATTATTGATAATAACTTGGATTTTCAGTAAAAAATATTTTTTTCTTCAGAAGTCATTTATTGAATTTATTGATTTTTTTTATTGTAAGTTATATAGTGGCATGCATGACTAACTTAATCTTTCTGTAAATATATTCTCATCGGTAAAGATAAAAGGGATCTTTTATTTCTATACTGAATAGATTAATTAAAATCATTTACGAGTATTCTCTATAAAGGGTTGGGGAGGTAGTTCAGTGACTAAGAATATTTGCTCTGCAAACATAGGACCTGAGCTAGAATTCCCAACTCTTGCATTAAAAACCCAGGAATAACTAGGTGCTTCTTAATCCCAGCCTTGAAGCAAAGACAGACAGATTGTGAAAGCTCACTTGCCTTTCATTATAACTAGAACTGGGAGCCTCAGGTTGACTACAAGACCCTGTATGAGAGGACATAAAATGGAGAGTGAAGGAAGATAATCTGGCATTTTCTCTTCTGGTTTCTAGATAGACATATGTACCCACACACTCATGTGCATGTAATACAGACACACATATACACACACAGGAGTGGGGCTAAATCATGTTATGTTTATTTTACTACAATTAAAAATTTTGTGTGTAGCTGAGCAGTGGTGGCACATGCTTTTAATCCCAGTGCTCAGGAGGCAGAGGTAGGCAGATTTCTGTGAATTGTAGGACAGCTAGCTCTACATAGTTGTAGGACAGCCAAAACTATACAAAGAAACTATATCTCAAAAGAAGGAAGAAAGGAAAGGAAGGAGGGAGGGAGGGAAGGAGGGAGAGAGAGAAATTGTGTTATGGGGACAATGTGAAGGTCATAGGACAAACCATGGAAGTCAGTTCTCTCTACCATGTGTGTGGGTCCCAAGGCTCAAACTCACAATTGTTTTCAGACTTGACAGCAAGTATCCTTGCCCTCTGACCCACCTCACTAGCCCTTACAATTTTAAAAGAAAATGTATTAAACCTACCTTCTCAATGATAAACACTGTAGATATATTTAGTTGGAAATGAAATATTTTGCATTTGTATTTTACTAGAAGGTAAATGTTGCATTTTCCTGGTAATCAGAATGCATAGTGATATGTGCACAGCAACCAATCACAGCACTATCTGATTTAAGCCTCCTAAAACACAGTGATTACCACACCCAAGGAAACACCTATCCAGAGGAACCTAATTGTATATAGTAGTTGTTAATGAAAATAAGTTAGTTCATGGTCTTAGTGTCTAGGCTTAGTGTTCTGTGGACTCTGGATAATTTAAAATACCAGGCAAGTTCGGTAGAAATGCTAGATTCTACACACTGAGAAAATACACATTTTCCCCTTCTAATCCTTTCAGAAGATCTGAAATCTCTTATGAAAACAGAAGTCCTTTGGAAGCTTACCTCATCAAACAGAGTTTTTCCTCATTTGATGGCATATTAGAACTCAATTACTTTTTTATGTTTTTTAAGAGCAGGCTGTTCTCGGTCTCAAGGAAAAAAATTGTCTTATCAGACTACCTCTTATTTTTATGAAATTAATGCTAGGCTGTTTGTTTTTAGAGGTGTGGAAGAACTCTTTCTTTGAACCTACAGTAGATTAAAAAAGTTCAGAGGGTTAATTAAGGTTTTTATCTGAACCTAAAAGGATTTAGATTAGTGAATATTAGCTTCTTTCTTTTCCAGTGTGACTTAAAGGCCTGGCACTTGGTGGAGTGCTTGCCTAACACGCTTGAGGCTTGGGTTGGATTCCCTGCACCACATATAGCAAGCATGGGGACACACACGTATGATCTCAGGACTGAGAAGGTGGAGGCAAGAAGATCAGAAATTCCATGTGGTCCAAGCCTGTAGCATACCTAGAGTGATAGCACTGAAACCTTCTTCACTTCTTTTCTAGGATACTGTATACTTGGTTTCTTCTACCCTCTCACTCTTCACCCAACCTCAGTCTTGCCTGGTTCTTCCTCATCATATTGAATTTGTTTTTTAATTAATATCACTGTTGCCTAGGCTCAGCCCATTTTACTACTTTCTGAGTGATTTCATCCTTTTACTCTCGTGTGTGTGTGTGTGTGTGTGTGTGTGTGTGTGTGTGTACACAAATACACTTTTTTTATTTTTTTTAATTCCCCTTGCATGCTGGACTTAATGTACTCTTAAACTCAAACTTCCAGTGTCCTCCCTTCCCCAATTCTTTTTAGTTTCACATCCAGTTCAGTGTTATATCTGTCCTGTAGGACTAAAATCTCAGCACTCACCTCATCTGTCTCTGCAGTCTTTTTATGTAGTCCTGGCTAGCCTGGAATTCTCAGTGTAGACCAGTCACGCTTCAAAACTCTATCCTGAATGTAGGGACTAAAGGTGAAAGCCACTTCTCTTCTCCTCTCCTTTCTTCTTGAAGTTTGACTCTACTTTTTAGTTTTCTTTTTCTTTTTCTTTTCTTTTCTTTCTTTCTTCCTTTCTTTCTTTTTTTATTTCTTATTTTTGAATAAGTTTCTCTGTGTAACCCTAGCCGTCCTGGAACTCACTCTGTAGACCAGGCTGGCCTTGAACTCAGAAATCCACCTGCCTCTGCCTCCCAAATGCTGGGATTAAAGGTTTGTGCCACCGCTGCCCAGCGACTTTATTTTTTTTTAATTATTTATTCATTGATTTTTATTTTATGTGCATTGTTTTGCCTTCATGTATGTCTGTGGGTGGGTATTGAATCGCCTGAAACTAGAGTTACAGACAATTGTAGATGCTTGGACTTGAACCCATGTCCTTGGGAAGAGCAGCTATCTTAACCACTGAACCATCTCTCGCCCAGGTTGTATTTCTTAAACATACTTAAAATGTGTTTATTAGGGCTAGAGAAATGTGTCAGTGGTTAAGAACACTGGCTGCTCTTCCAGAGGACTCACAGGGAAGTTCACATCATCTGCAATTCAAGTCTCAGGGGTTCTGACACCCTCTTCTGGCTTCTACACACACCAGATATACATGAGGTACACAGACATGCATGCAGGCAAAGTATCCATACACATAAAAATAAAAATAAATCTTTAGCAGTTGCCTATCTCTTACCAGCTTGGAAGCTGTGGACTCATCTCTGATACCATAGTCTTTAACTTGATTGTGAATTAACATCCCAGCTGGTCTGACAGCATCCATCAGTTATTACCTCTCACCTTTAGCATAGTTGTTGCCATTTATCCTAAGTTTTATTCACATTACCTCTCCATGTCTTCATTTCTTGTCCTTATCTGGCTTGTAGATCTCTATACAGTGTATCTCTTCATTTACTCTCTCATATTGTATTTTATTAACTCCTTGCACATCCTATTCGAGTCACACTGGTTAGTCCTTCTATTCCATGTCAAATTCCTTGATGTCTTTTAAAAAAAAAAGTCAAAAGTAAGTTTTGTTCGGTGTGTACATATAATATGTAAATGTAAATGTGTAATGTAAAAGTGTGGTTCTGTACCATTTTTCTCTAGGCCAGCTTGAAGGAGTGGGCTTTAAAAGACAAGTGTGGAAAGAGCCAGTGGCAGAGAAGGAAGTGTCACATGTCCAGCTTATCCACATATGAATAAATGTGGTACTGGGATTGAACTGTCCTCAATAATAAGTGAGAATAGTGTGACCAATGAAAGGTATACTAATACTGGGTGGGGCCAAGTCTGCAAGTTTGCATACCAAAATAAAGATTTTGGAATCTTAGCCATTAATCCATCTTTCCTGCCCTATGTTTCCTATATTTTAGGCTACTTAATCTGTTAAAGTCTAAAAGGAATTTAGGATGCAAATCTTTAATATGAAGACTTTGAGTATAGTCTTTCTATAATTTTTAATTACTTGTCATTTTAAGGATATTTATCATATTAAGGAGTCAAGTGCTATACAAATTAAATTACTACAAACAGTACTGTTCAGATCTTTTTATGATACATTATTATAAAAAATGTAGTAAAATAATGAATACAGATGATAAAAATAGAAGCTGGAGAAAGAGTTTAAATTAGGAACCCAAAATACTACTTTGTATTGTAGTTGTTATTAGAAAAAAAACAGACATTAAGAGACTACTAGTTTACTAGTTTGTTGACTTTAATGAACTAGTAGAAAATTGTGTTTAAATACAAGAGACTTTCTAATTTTGCAATAATATCAATGGATTTCTTAGAAGTAAAATTTAACAGAGGACTTGTGGTTTGAATAGGAATGGCCCCCATAGACTCATGTGTTTGAATGCTTGGCCCATAGTGAGAGGCATGTTTGGAGGCATGGCCTTGAAAGAGTAGGTGTGGCTTTGTTTAAAGAAGTGTGTCACTCTGGAGGTGAGCTTTGAGGTCTCATATGTTCAGATTATGCCCAGTGTGGCACACAGTCACTTCTGCTGCCAGCAGATAAAAATGTAGAGCTCTCAGCTCCTTCTCCCATACCATGTCTGCCTATATACTGCCACGATGATAATAAATTGAACCTCTAAAACTATAAAACCAGCCCCAATTAAATATTTTCCTTTATAAGAATTGCCATGGCTATAGTATCTCTTCACATCAAGAAAACCCTAAAACAGAATTTGAAGCTGGAAACCATGCGTTGCTATCTAGTATCTGGGAACTTGTTCCCTCTCACATCTCTTGCTGCTCGCAATGCTGCCTGTGTGGGCACTTGATGAACTCTGACTGATGCTCAAATTAAGTCAGCTGTTCATCACCAGATTCTCAGAAACAAAACATACACAGAAAGCAAGATACAAAGCTGCCCATAGCAGTGCACACCTATAGTATCAGCACTGAGGGACTGAAGCTATAGGTTTGCCATGAGTTCAAGGACAACCTGCACTACAGAATTAAGTTCCTATCTCAAACCAAACAGAAATGTAAAACTAAAAAACAAAAACTTCTTAGGATGGTCAATGGCCTCTTGATAATTTTGTTAAAGAAAGTATAGTACTTTGTAAATGAAATTTTGCCTGCTAGTAGTTCAATAACAATAACAGTTGTCATTCAGAAACTGTGGAGGCCAGCCTGTAGTGAGGCTTGGCTTCAATGAGGCAGCCAGCACAGGCACATCACAAAGTGATACACAGCTGTGCTCATGATCTCCTGCTTCAGTTCTATACTCTTCTAGCCTTAATGTTAAATTTATACTGCCCCCCCCTCTCTCTCTCTCTCACACACACACACACACACACACACACAAAATGGAGAAAGGGTTTGCATCATTGTGGGATTGTGGAGAAATCAAGACAATAGGAGCTTGAAGCCTCTGGTCGAATTGTATATATAATCAAGAAGAAGAGAGTAAACATAAATGGACACATCTGCTCTGTTTTTTACTTGCAGACTCCAGCCTATTAATATGTCATAGTTAAGTAAATGACCTGGGAATTTTCAGACTCTAAATGTTATAGTTATTAAACTATAGTTATTAAATGTTATAGCCATTAAAACGTATCAGCTTAGCAGGGTGTGTCTTATTTACTCTATGCTTGCTAAGGGTGTTTGCCTGGCAGAAGCCTTAGTCCTGCTGCTCAACATGATATAGACAAAAGAACTAATAGTCTGTTAGAGAAGAACAAAAGAGAAGCAAGAAAAATGATTTTCCTTTAGCTAGAAGATTTCCCTGGACCCTTGGTGGCTGGAGTAGAATCTCAGAAAGCAAAGCAAGTCAATGAGAAGCAGCATATATTAGAAGAAGAGGCATCTACGAGGGGCCTGGATTACATGTCAGGCAAGGTAGGGGATCAGCTGCATTTTTCCTTCTAAACTGTCCAAGTTTAGGAAAGTCCAGGAGTCTTGTTCTGGAATAAGTCCAAGGATCTTGTTTTAAGAGAGAAGGTCTGGGTGTGGGCATTCTGAGTCGGACCTGGAAGTCAGAGCTTACTTGCTATGATGGTTTGAATGAGAATGACCCCCAAAAGTTCATATGTTTGTATATTTGGTCACCACTTAGTGTAACTGTTTGTGGAAGATTAGGTGTAGTCTTACTGAAGGAGTGTCTCTGGCTTTGAGGTTTCAAAAGACTGGCATCATTTCCAGGGTATTCTCTACCTTCTGCTTGTGGATCAAGATATGAGCTCTCAGCACCTGCACTAGCTGCCTTCCCTGTCTATGCTTTTGTGTTGCTATGCCTTTGTGCCACCATCATAAATCCTAATCCTCTGTAAACATTAGCTCAGTTAAACTCTTTTCTTTTATAAGTAGCCTTGGACATGATGTTTCATCACAGAAATAGAAAAGAAACTAATAAATTTTTTGCCTTGCGCTGAAGTAAGTCTGGCAACTTACTTTAAGTCATTTCAGGGCTTTGTGCACTTTGCTAAAACCAGCCTGGGGTCTTGGGGGAAACCTTGGGGTAGGACCTGTCTGTGGGTTTCCAATAAGAAAACCATTATTTTATTGTTCTTAGAATAAACATGCATTCTTGGATCAAAGTATTCCCCTAGGAAGATGCTGAAATTGTTCAGGGCTGCATGTGTCCCAGTATTAATTTTCCCGTCAGTGAAAGAGATATGCGTTGACAGTAGTGGAAGTGAGTCAGGGTGTCTGTTTTATTGTAGATAGTGTAACCAGCAGTTGATGGATAAAATCTCATTATTCCTTCAGTGCTGGGAGGTGGACACTTAGGATTGAGAGTTGCTCTGGCAGGTTGTGCCATTCCTTAAATAGTTTTGCACTGTTTTTTTCTGGTTAATTTTTGTATCCTAGCATCGTTCTCCCCAGCACATGGTGGGTACCTAAAAGATGCATTTAGTATCTGACTTCATGTTTGCTTCACCTTAGTGCCAAACTACTTTTTCTAATGAGAAGTCTCCTCTGTGACACTAAGAGTTTGCTACACTTTTCTAGTTTTCTTTTTTTCCTATTCTTTCTTTTTCCCCCTCCTCCCTTCTGCTCATTCTTTAAATATAAGTGTGAATTTCCTCTGTTTCAGAGATTTTTTTTATTTTGTCCCTGTATTTTCCATGAGCATTAATCATTGCAACAATTTGTTGTTCACATATGGAAGATGTCTAAATCAGTGTCTGTGGTGGAGAACTTTCTTCTGAGCTAAGCTTTATTTCTGTTTATTTTATTATTTATTAACTCACTTAGCATACAATAATTGAAAATTATACCATCTGTACAATGTATGAAACCATAAGTCACTGTTCTCAGATAGGTTGAAGTGACTAATCAAAGGAGATTACAGATGGTGATAAATGCTACAAGACCCTAGATCAGGGTAATAAAAGGTTAATAAGAGATGAGCTGTGATGGCAAAGGCCAGGGTTTCTGTTCAGGAGAGAAAACGTAATGAAAGTGGTACAACTTCTTTTACAAAAAGCTGAGGAGAAACTGCCTAATGTAAATAAGCCCTAGCCAGAGCACTTGATAAAGAGAAAGGGGTTCATATGAGGTATAGATTTGGGGGCAATTGTAGGGAGTTTGATTCCTTTTCAAATTTAGTAGGGTGATGTAACTCAGTAATTGTATACCAAGTATATGTCCCCTGTGTTCAGTTCCCATTACCAAGTCATACATACATACATACATACATACATACAGGAAGCCCTTTAAAGTTTTAAATAGAGAATAAATAACATGGGATTTATACTTTTAAAAGATCACTCTGACTTCAGTGTGGAGTCCACAGAAGGAAATAACGATGCCTTACAATAGAGGCACAGTAAAGATATGGGGCCTGTGAGAAACTCAGTGGATTGAATGTGAGAAATGAAGGGATGAGTCAGTTGCCTGCTTGACATTTGTTCTAGGATATTTCCTACTGAACTCATTTTTCCCTCCCCTTTTCTTCCTGTACCTACCTGTCCTGGTATTTGACTGCCTTAATTTGGGTCTGCAGTCAGTCATGTTCCCCCTACCCCACCAAATTATATGTCCTAGTCAGTGTCTAAAGTAACCACCAAAGGGCACATACTAAGACTTGGCTACCAGCTGTGGGCCTTCTGCGTGATAGTAGATCTTTAACTAATGTAGGCTAGTCTGAGGACTTGAGGCCAAAGAGACACACCCTTGAAGGAGATAGTAAAATTGTAGTCTCCCTCTCTCAGTTTTGTTCTGTCATATGCTCATGTCATAGCATGTTTCATGACCACAATCATGCCAGGACTAAAACCTCTGAAACTGTTGAAAGGTCTGCTTTTGTAAGTTGATTATCTCAAGCACTTGTGACAGTGACAGAAAGCTAAGCACATGCCTTACTGTGTATCACCTGCTGCGTGTGCCCTGTTGCTCAAGACAGACACTATGCATTGTCTTCTATTTCTTCTCCCCCACATACCCTGTACCCCAGTAGAGGTCATCAGTTCTACATCCTGAATTCTTCCCTAATAGCACATTTATAGATACCCATGCATCTGCCCTAGTATCCTAACTAGCTGGTCTCCTGGCCTCTATGTCTTTTCCTGTATCTATTGAGAGTAATTCAGAAAGAGTTAATCATTACACTTCAGGGCTAAAATTCTTGACTGATCCTGTGGATCAAATTGAAAGTCCTAGCATGCTCTGGAAAGGTTCTTAGGACCAAGTCCCATGTACCTCTTCAGCTTTATCCTTTATCCTTCAGCCTTCCAGTCCATGTTTCCACCAGCCACACAGAGCCACCAGCCACACAGAGCTCCTGCTTACATGCCAGTAAGTCCTGCTCTAGCTGTTCTGTGGTTGCCTACTTTTCCTATCTCTCCACTCACTCTCTTACTGGCCTTGCTGGCATTCCTAACAAACAAACCTACAGAGGTTCCAATTGTCCTCTGGGCTCACTTAATCATTCTGACCAACTTGCCTTGGGTGAATTCCTCTACACCCTCCAAGAAATATCTCACTGTTTGAATCACCTTTGTTTTCCACTGAATGAGAGCTTCTTGAGGCAGGGACAACTTGCTGCTCCAACATATTTTTATTGATTATTTGGGAATATGACATAATGTACCTAATAAGGCTTAGCTTCTTAATTTATATGTTGAAGGTGAACTACAGGAAGAAAGGGACTGTATTAGCAAGCATAGTGACACATGTGTAATCCTAAAACTCTGGAGGCTGTTGGGTCAAGAGAACCAGCAAGTTCAATACCACTCTAATCTACATGGCAAGTTCCAGGCCAGGCAGAGCTACATAGAGGGACTATCTTTAAAAACCAAAGCAACACTAGCAACAAAAAGGAAAAGTGGGTCATTAATTGAACATGCATAGCATGATATTTTTATAGAAAACTGCAGAGTGCATAGATTACTTGACTAAACTGATCAACTGATGAAAGAGACTTTTAAGAGTCTGGACATGGCTACAGCATTGTCTTTGTTATCACAGAAGCTAAGGACAGCACCTTAGGAAGCCCTGCCTGTGCATATGGCATCTTTGTGGTACCTGGATGGCAGCTGAAAGGAAGCAAACCTCTTCCTTGTGTTAATTTGTCAATTTGATAGTGTTGAGCTTACTGGCAGGTAGTGGGGGTTGTTTTGCTTTTTCAGTATCACTTTGTACACTGAGTTTGGGGTGTGCTTGTTTTTCCTCTCCATTTTTGTTTAATTTAGCCTTATAAATATATAGAACATTTACATGGTTCTGAAATTAATTCTACAAAATAACATATGTAGTAGTCTAGTTGCTTTCCTTATCCCTTTACTTCTTGCTATCAGTAACTTTATTTCCCTAGTCTTGATTTCCATTTTGTTCTTGATTCCGTTTTCTCTCTTGGTTTCTATTTGGCTCCTTGTCCCTCAACTCTCCTAGAACTCCAACCTCTCCCAATAGGTTTCCTTTAAAAGTTGTAGATTTAAATACACTTGTTATGATTTATATATTCTGAGGTCTCATAACCTTTTTCCTTTCTAAAACTGGGTGCTTTTTTCATTGTGGAGTGGTATAGACTTGTTTTCAGACTTTTATTTTTACAAGTACAACTGCAGTTAGCTCACTTACTTAATCTTTTTTTTAATATTTTTATTCATTCAATCATTTTTGTTGTTGTTTGAGATAGGGTCTTCCTATGTAGCTTTGGCTAACTTAGAATTTGCTATGTAAAACAGGCTGGTCTCAGCTATTTGACATTCCTCTTCCTTCATCCTGAATACTGAAGTCACCAAAGATCTATACTCTTATTATTTTTAATGATGTGTATGTGTCTCTGGACTATGTGTACATGAAGTACAAGTATCTACTGAGGCCAGACACTGGATCTGCCTGGAGCTGGAGTTACAATCTGTTGTGGGTCACCGTCTGGGTGCTGGGAACAAAATTCAGGTCATCTAGAAGAGCAACAAAGGCTTGTCACTAAGCCAGCTGTCTAGCTTATTTTTTCTCTTTTCATAGTTTATCTTTCGATTACTCACTGAGAGTAATTTTGCTGGGTTCTGTGATACTTCTGTCAAAAGATGACTTTTTTTTTTTTTATCTCATCAGCTATTTCTGAGGAGGGAAGTTTGTAGCTTTTAATTTTTGTCAACCTGATATGCCAGAAACAGTGTTTCACTGTGAATTTAATCTATTTCATTTCATTGTGAGTATTGCTGAGTATCTTTTCATGTGTATTTCTATGTCTTTATTCCTGCATAAAACATCATGACCAAGAAGCAAGTTGGGAAGGAAAGGGTTTACTCAGCTTACACTTTCACACTGCTGTTTATCAACAAAGGAAATCAGGTCAGGAAGCAGGAGCTGATGCAGAGGCCATGGAGGGATGTTTCTTAACTGACTTGCTTCCCCTGGCTTGCTCAGCCTGCTCTCTTATAAAACCCAAGACTAACAGCCAAGGGCTGGCACCACCCACAAGGGGCCCTCCCTCCTTGATCACTAATTGAGAAAATGCCCCACAGCTGGATCTCATGGAGGCACTTCCCCAACTGAAGCTCTGTGATAACTCCAGCTTGTGTCAAGTTGACACACAAAACCAGCCAGTATATTTCTGCTTAGCTGTTTGGATCTCCTTAGTCTTATGCATCTTTTTCTTTATATAAAAAGGATAGTATTTTTTTTCTTTTAAATAAGTGACCTTTTTTTACATTGAATTTTCTCTCTTCGTGTTCTCCACACTAAGTAATTCTTCTGTATTTGTCTTAGGTGTCATCCTTACATCATTACCATTGTCATAGCCTCTTTTAGGTCAGAATCATTTTTGGGTTTTGTTTCGTTGAGATGTATTTAATGTATATGAATACACTGTTGCTGTCTTCAGACACACCAGAAGAGGGTGTTAGATCCCATTACAGATGGTTGTGAACTACCATGTAGTTGCTGGGAATTGAACTCAGGACCTCTGGAAGAGCAGTCAGTGCACTTAACGGCTGGGCCATTTCTCCAGCCCCTCAGTATCACTTTTTATAATTATACTAGCTTTTTAATTAGATCCCCATTTCCAATTTTACCTTTACAAAATCTGATTTGTTCAGACATCACATAAGTCTTTCTAAACCGTCTTTCATAGTTCTTTGTGTGCCTCCAGTGTTCTCTGTACTCAGAATGAAATTTCCTATTTCTTGACTTGCTGCCCATGCCCTCTCTAACTTGCATCAGTTACTCCAGCTTTGTGGCCTTGGCGCTTATCCGTATGCTGTTTACTGTGTTTTCAGTTCTCTGCATTTCTTCACTTTGTTTTTCCACTTTTAGTTTGTTTTGTTTTGTTTTGTTTTGTTTTGTTTCAGCCCAGATCACTTGAGTCTTTCTCCCCTTTCGGTTCCAGCCCAGTCACTTCACTGAAATGTTACCAGTTAACCAGTAGCATCAGATGCTGTCCTTCTGTTACACCTTTCCTCTCCTATACTAGCATTTTGGTTAGGCTCATAATGATTTCTGACAGCATTTTGGCTGTGAACCGTTAGAACTGAGGCACTATTCAAAAGGTGGCCATCTAGGATCCAGACCTGCTAGGGTGGGTTTTTGTGGTGGTGGTTTTGTTTTATTGTTGTTATTGTTGATTTGGTGTGTGTGTGTGTGTGTGTGTGTGTGTGTGTGTGTGTGTGTGTGTGACTGTCTTAGAACTTGTTTTGGGGACCAGGCTGCCTCTGCCTCCCAAATGCTGGAATTAAAGACATGCAGCAGCAGCACCCTGTGGTTTTGTGTTTTTTTTTAATTGATTGATTAGTTTTATCTAAATTTTAATTTTTATGTGTGTGAACATTTTTGTCTGCATTTATGTCTCTGTACCACATTTGTGCCTGGTGCAATGGAAGCCAAAAAAAGGATTTTACGCCCCTGGATTGTAGTTGCAGATGGTTGTGAGCTGCCATCTGGGTGCTGGAAATTAAACCTGGGTACTCTTTAAGAACAGCCAGTGCTCTTAACTATTAAGCCACCTCTCCAGCCTTATTTGATTTTGTTTGTGGAGATAGGGTCTCTCTGTGTACCCCAATCTAGCTTTAAAAATAAGAGTATTCTGCATCACTATCCTTGAGTGCTAGGATTCTAGGCATCTGCTATCATGCTTGGCACACTTTTTTTTTAAATAGTGTGTGTCAATGATGAATTTCAATATTACATTTTCAGACTTGTGAAGAATATACTTTGACCATATTACCTTCTCCTGTTACTTTTTCCTATCCTTCCTCCCCACCTCCATTAGCCCCCTTCTTTTTTTTCAGAGTCTACCTTCTACTTTGATGTCTTTTTCTTTTTCCCATATTCTGTGGAATGCATGATAGTTGTATTTCTGAATCTGGCTGGCTTCATTTCACCTTACATAATGATCCTGGAAGTCATCTGTTCACCCACAAATGTCATGATTTTGTTCTTTTCCACAAAACATTCCATTTTATATATACCACATTTTCTTTATCTGTCAGAACCTAAACTAATTCTATATCTTAGATCCTGGGAACTGTACTGCAGTGTGTGTTCAGGTGTCTCTGTATATGCTGTCTTGGATTCCTTTGACTGTGTACCCAGTAATGCAAGAACTGGGTCATGTAACTCTGTTTTATACCTGATTTCTGTTGCATACACTGATTTACATTCCTACCAACAGTATAAAAATATCACTTCTCTCCAATCCTTGCCAGCACTTGTTAGTTTTTGTTTTCTTGTAGTGGCCATTCTGACTAAAAGATAATTTGAAATCTTAGTTTTAATTTGTATGCTCCTGATGACTAACGATGTTGAACTTTCCCCCAGTTATTTTTCATGTGTTTTCCTAACTGACTTCATTAAATACCTAAGGATAATGCTAGTAATGTTTCTGTTGTTCCATCATTTCAATTTCTATTACAATGATGGTCATGACTGTTTAGGGGGCCAGATGCTTAATTTGGGTTTTAGTCTAACTTACTTAGTCTTTTGTTCAGGTGGACAAACGTCTTTTGCAAAGGTCATACAGGATCCAAGAACCCACATCATAACGTGTTGCTTATGGTGTGACATTTCATGGATGAAAAGTTAGAATTGAAATCTGTACTGCAAGATTTTGATAGTGTTTCAAATATTATACCAACCGAGCTTTTATGTAAATATATCTAAGCTTGAGATTTTTGCTTTATTGAATTGCATAGGAGAGGTCATTTCAGAATCCCTTGGAGCTTCAAATAACTGTCCTAGGAAGGTTAGTATTGCTGTGATTAAAAACCATGACCATAACCAAAGCATCTTGGGGAAGAACTGCTCATCATGGAAGAAAGCCAGGACAGGAACTTAAACAGGACAGGAATCTGGAGGCAGTCACTGATGCAGAGGCCATGGAGAGATGCTGTTTACTGGCTTGCTTCTCATGGCTTGCTTAACCTGAGCTGGCTTTCTTAGAGAACTCAGAACCATCAGCCCAGGGATGGCCCTACCACAGTGGGCTAAGCCCTCTCCATCACTAATTAAGAAAATACCTTACAGACTTGCCTACTGTCCAATCTCATGGAGGCATTTTCTTAATTGAGGTTTTCTCCTCTCAGATGGCTTTAGTTTATGTCAGGTTGATATAAAATACACAGCCTTAGAAGATCTATTTGCTTACCAAGGATAATGTGGGTTCCCCTTTAATGACACATAGGAAATAGAAGTTCCATTTGGGCCAGATATAGTGGCCCATACCTGTAATCTCATCCTTTGGGAATCTGAGCCAGGATTACCGTGAGTTCTAAGCCAGTTGAGGTACAGAGTGAGACCATGCCAAATAAATAAACAAACAAACCAGGAAATGAACAAAAAGAATTTGTTTGCCAAAAATGATTGTATGGAAGACCATTTGCACTTATAAAACATATGACCATTAGAGACCTAGAGTTGTGACACTCAAAACCATGACAGAAATTGCCTCACTGCTGAAGAACAATAAAATGATGTTAATTGCTTTTTTACCCAAGGACACTTGTGACTAATTAAGAAAGAGCATTTACAAAGTTTGGGGGGGGGGCGAAGTTTGTTTGTTTGGAGCTATAGACTGAACTCAGGACCTTGTGCTCACTAGGCAAACACTCAGAACATTTAAGTCTACAACCTGTGCCTTCTTCAAAAGTAATCTGTTGTTGTTGTCGTTGTTGTCGTCAAAAGTAATCTGTTGTCATTGCTGTTGTTGTCGTTGTCACCATCATCATTATCATGGCAATGATTATTATTAAAAAAAAGTATTTTTGAAGTAAAATGAGAAGTGAAAATTTAGTTTTTCTTGATTAACTTTTTTTTTACCATGACTGAGTAAAGCACACAAGTTTCTGTTGTCTGCAGATGTCAGCACGAGAACATGGGCAATGAAACTGAAAACCTGTTGCTTTAGGTGAGCAAACTGGGCAGAGAAGAGAGGAGCTGGCTGCATTACTCCAGTGCATTACTGAGCTGTCTCCTGGCCCAGTATGTAGAGTGTGCTCAAGACCCTTACCTTCTCTCTGGCTGAGGTTGTCAGTTTGTAGGTTCCAAGTAAATGCAAGCAGTCGGCCAGTCCTGCTGACAAACTTTATCTTCATACTCTTTATACCTGTTACAGAAGAATTCAAGAGAAAAATGAGACGGGAAGACCTTAAAGCTTACATAATTCAACCCTTTGTTAATAGATACATAACCCAGCTTCTGGGAATGCAAGAAGAGAAAGGCTTTACACAAAATAAATAGCCAGGTTATAGCCTACTCTTGTTTTCTCTTACAGGATATATTAATTTCATTTGGAACTGTAGTATACAGTATTAACAGAGATCCATGTGTTTCTCTAAAGTTAGTTCTCAAATTGTGTCTGAGACAGATAAAGAATAAATGGTGTAAGTTTCTCAGGGGAGAGGACAATAAGAAAGGGAAACAAACTGAATCAGTGGAATTTACAGTGAGTGAAAACAAATACCCAGATCTAGTTGCTTAAGTCATGTCTTATTAGGCATTTCTCACCAAACTTGTTTATAAAAAACTCATTGACCTATTAAAGTACTTATGCCTAAGTGTATGAACAGTTAAAACTGATTGTCAAGGCTGAAGAACATGGTTCAGTGGTTAAGAAAACTTGCTGCTCTTGCAGAGGACACAGGTTCCATTTTTAGCACCTACATTGAGCAGCTCATAACCTCCTGTAACAAAGGGATATGATTGTTCTGTGTTGGTCTCTAAGGATACCTACCCACACACACGGGAAGCACACACACATAAAATAAATAAATCTTTAAGAAAAAAATGTAGACACCGCCTCTCCCCAGACTATGATTGTAGGCTCAGCAGTTAAAAATGCTTGCTGTGACTCCAAATGGATCAAGCACCTCCACATAAAACCTGACACACTAAAACTAATTGAAAAAAAAAACTGGGGAAGACCCTGGAGGACATGGGCACAGGGGAAAAGTTCCTTAATAGAACACCAATAGCTTATGCTCTAAGATCAAGAATTGACAAATGGGACCTCATAAAACTACAAAGTTTCTGTAAGGCAAAGGACACCGTCAAAAGGACAAAACGTCAACCAACAGACTGGGAAAGACTCTTCACCAACCCTAAATCCAACAGAGGTTTTGCTAATATCTAATATATACAAAGAACTCAAGAAAGTAGAACCCAGAGATCCAAATAACTCCATTAAAAAGTGGGGTACGGAGCTAAACAAAGAATTTTCACATGAAGAACTTCGGAGAGCTGAGAAACACCTTAAGAAATGTTCAACATCATTAATCATTAGGGAAATGCAAATCAAAACAACCCTGAGATTTCACCTCACACCAGTCAGAATGGCTAAGGTCAAAAACTCAGGAGACAGCAGATGTTGGCGAGGATGTGGAGAAAGAGGAACACTCCTCCACTGCTGGTGGGATTGCAAGATGGTGCAACCACTTTGGAAATCAGTCTGGCAGTTCCTCAGAAAACTGGGCATGTCACTTCCTGAGGACCCTGTTATACCACTACTGGGCATATATCCAGAGGATTCTTCAGCATGCAATAAGGACACATGCTCCACTATGTTCATAGCAGCCCTATTTGTAGTAGCCAGAAGCTGGAAAGAACCTAGATGTCCTTCAACGGAGGAATGGATACAAAAAATGTGGTATATTTACACAATGGAGTACTATTCAGCCATTAGAAACAATGAATTCATGAAATTCTTAGACAAATGGATGGAGCTGGAGAACATCATACTAAGTGAGGTAACCCAGTCTCAAAAGAGCAATCATGGTATACACTCACTGATAAGTGGATATTAGCCTAGAAACTTTGAATACCCAGAACATAATCCACAAATTAAATGATGTCCAAAAAGAATGGAGGAGTGGGCCCTGGTTCTGGAAAGACTCAGTGCAAGAGTATAGGGGAATTCCAGAACAGGGAAGTGGGAAGGGGTAGATGGAAGAATAGGGGGATGGAAGAGGGCTTATGGGACTTGCGGGGAGTGGGGACCCAGAAAAGGGGAAATCATTTGCAATGTAAATAAAAAATAAATAAATAAATAAAAATTTCATTTAGTAAAGCTAAAAAATAAAAAAATAAAAATAAAACAACCAATAAAAAGTCAATAAAAAGAAAAAAAAATGCTTGCTGTGTAACCCAGGTCTTGATTCCTAGAACCCTCAATGGAAGGAGAAAACTGACTTCTGAAAGTTGTCCTCTGACAACTTTTACCACAGAACATTGCCTCCTCCTCCTTCTTACATAATAAATAAAATTTAAAAATTAAAACAGTAGCCATCAGAGATTAAAGAGTTTATATTTAATTAAAGACCTTCATATTGGATTACAATGAAAACTTATACTCTAGCATCATACCTCAAGTAAACATATATATATACTTCTTTTTTATCTATTTAATTTAATTGTTTTTACTTATTTACTTTACATCCTGCTCACTGCCCCCTCCTGGTCACTCCCTCCCACAATCCTTCCCCCCCCCCCATTTCCCTCCCCTTCTTGGAGTGGGTCAGGGCTCCCCCAGGGTATTTCCCTACCCTGGCATTCTCTCGGAGGTTAGGTCCTCTCCAACTGAGGCCAAATATGGCAGCCCAGCTAAAAGAACATATCCCACATACAGGCAATAGCTTTTGGGCTATTGGCTTGCAGTATACTGCTTCGGTTGTGTTTAGGTATGTGCCCTGTATCCCTGACTTCTCTTAATACCTTTAACATGAAAGAGTGTTGGATTTATCAAAGGCATTTTCAGCATCTGATGAGTTAATTGTTTTTTTTTCTTTCAGTTTATTTATATGGTGGATGATGTATATTTCGCATTTTTGAATATTGAACCATCCCTACATACCTGGGATGAAGCCTACTTGATTTATCATGGTGGTTGATGGTTTTGATGTGTTCATGGATTTGATTGGCGAGTGGTTTTGGGTTTTTTGATTGTTTGTTTTTTGTTTTGGTTTTCTATAGGGAATTTGATGCCCTCTTCAGGCAGGCAGATGTATACACAGCAGAACACTCATACATTAAATAAATAAAATTTTAAAAAAAAAAGAAGAAGATATTCTATAGATGTCTGTTAGGTCCATTTGATTCTGGATGACCTGCCAATTGGTAAGAGTCAGGTGTTGACGTCTCTCACTATTAATGTGTGGGATTTGATGAGTATTTTAAGCTTCAGCAATGAATCTTTTACAAATATGGGTGCTCTTGTGTTTGGGGCATAGATGTTCAGAATTGAAATATCATTTTGGTAGATTTTTCCTTTGATGATTATAAAGTATCCTTCTCTGTCTCTTTTGATTAATTTTGGTTGAAGGTCTATATTATTAGATACTTGAATGGCTACTCCAGCTTGTTTTTTTGGGTATATTTGCTTGGAAACTTTTTAACAATCCTTTACTCTGAGGTAATGTTTATCTTTATTGCTGAGATATGTTTCTTTGACAATGAGTCCATTGCTGTTGAGAGATATTAATGACCAGTGATTGTTATTTCTTGTTATTTTGATGTTGGTGGTGTTTTGTCTGTATGCAAGTGAGTGCACAGGCTGTCCTTGTTTTGACTGGTATAGAATTACTTATTCCCTGTGTTTTCTTAAATGTAGTTATCTCCCTAGTGTTGGAGTTTTCCTTTGAGTATTTTCTGTAGGACTGGGTTTATGGATAGATATTGTTTAAATTTAGATTTGTCTTGAAATATCTTTTTTTTCTCCATCTATGGTGATTGAGAGTTTTACTGGGTATAGTAGTCTGGGTTGGCATCTGTAGTTTTCTTTTAGAGATTGCAAGATATCTGTTCCAGCCCTTATAGCTTTTAGAGTCTCTGTTGAAAAGTCAGATGTAATTATGATAGGTCTGCTTTTGTATGTTACCTGGCCTTTTTCCCTTGCTGCTTTTTAATATTCTTTCTTTCTTCTGTAGATTTTGTGTTTTGATTATTATGTGGCAGGAAGCTTTTCTTTTCTGGTCCAGTCTAATTGGTGTTTTATCAGGTTCTTAAATGTTTATAGTCATTTCTTTGTTTAGGTTGGGAAAGTTTTCCTCTATGATTTCATTGAAAATATTTTCTGGGCCTTGCAACCAGGACTCTTCACCGTCTTCTATTCCTGTTATTCTTAGGTTAGGTCTTCTCTCCCCACCTTAAGAAAGAACCCTCAAACTTAAAGTAAAAGCCAATTTCTTCCTATTTCTTGTAATTAGGATAATTAGCTGTGTACTAACTAAAGTCACAAATGTAATTTATCACTGCAGTCCTGTGCCCCCTAGAATCCTGATGAACTCTTT
This sequence comes from Apodemus sylvaticus, assembly GCF_947179515.1. Taxonomy (NCBI): domain Eukaryota; kingdom Metazoa; phylum Chordata; class Mammalia; order Rodentia; family Muridae; genus Apodemus; species Apodemus sylvaticus. The sequence continues at coordinate 147,731,463 of NC_067473.1, read as the reverse complement.
GCCCCTGATACTGTTCAGCCATCTTTTTTTGTTTTTTTTTAAGATTTATTTATTTATTTATATGAGTACATATACTGACATACACTGTCTTCAGACACCCCAGAAAAGGGCATTGGATCCCATTACAAATAGTTGTAAGCCACCATGTGGTTGCTGGGTTCAACCACTGAGCCATCTCTCCAGCCCACCATCTGTTTTCTTGTATTGAGTTAGCTAAAGGATACCCCATCTGTATTGCTAACTACCATTATAAGAAATAAGTGTTTTATTTATCATGTACATTTAGACATCATTTATTAAAAAGCAAAGGGAATAGAGTCAAATTTTCTAAAAATTGTATGTTAGAAATTACAATGATGATTATAAACCTGCTCCTCTCTGACATCTAAAAATATTATTTACCAAATCAGGCAATATGCTGAAAAGTGCCAACATTAGAAACACTCTTCTACCCATTCTTTCTTTTTCTTTATTAATATTTATTTTTATTACTTTATAAATATTTTGCCTGGATGTATGTATGTACACCACATGCACACATACCCAAGGAGGCCAGAAGTGGAAATTGGATTCCCTGGGACTTGAATTGTAGATGGTTTTTAATCATCATATGGGTGATAGGACTTAAACTCAGGCTGTCTGGAAAAACAACCAAGTGCTTTTAAATGCTAAACCATCTCTCAAGCCCTATTCTTTTTCTTTCTTCCATTTTTTTTGAACAGTTATTTTTTTCATCTAGTTTATAGTCAGTCACTTGCTATAAGATCCCTCCTCCCTGTATATTAAGATAGGATCTGACGTCATGGCCCAGGAACTCAGTATGTAAGTCAGGCTGGCTTCTAACTGGTGAGTGATCCTTCTGCTTCTGCTTTTGCCTTCCAAGTGCTGGCTAGGGTTCTAAGTGTGAGCCAACATCAGCCCAAATCTTTTGCCTGATTTCTTATTTAATAGACTTCTTAATAAAACTCAATTATAAATGTTTATGATTTTTCATGTGAAATGTCTCTGTGTATAAACAGAAATACAGATTGGTTTTTATTTGAAACTTGGAATATAGTTAGTAATACAGTATTGCTGTTTCTACCTTCACCAAAAGTAACTTCTTTGGATATTCAAAAAGATTAAACCACCACCACTAAATATCAACACTAAGGCTGAAAACTAAAATGAGTTGTGCTGACTACTTGAAATAGGAGTAAAGAAAAACAATCTGCTATATAAATAATGCCCCTATCCTTAAAAGAAATGGCAAATCATTGCCAAGAAAGCTTTCCTAAGTCTTATATTGCTAGAATTGCGTAGTAGAATACAGAAGTAAGATTAGGAATGCTGTGGGCTGGGATGTGGTAGGATACCAGGTTAGCATTCTTGTTTCAGAATCCTGAATCATTCCATCTTCATATACAGTCTCTTCTAGTATTTTGGGTTTAAAGCATTTCTAAAGATATGTGGTAACATGCATACAGAACACTGATGATTCCGTTGTACAACTGAAAAAGTAAACCAATTACATTCACAATTTAAAGCAATCTTATGATAAATGCTATTGTAAACACTATTATTGAGATAGAATTCTTACACCAGGTAATTCATCCATTTGAAATGCATAACTGCATGGTTTTCAGGAAATTTTCACAACTATGTACCTTTACAGCACTACTCTGTGACCTTAGCTACCAGCCCCTATTGCAGGATATTTGATCACATTGTGAACTCTGAGATTATGTTTACTGTTTCTAGTTGTTGTGTGGCTCAGCCCTTAGCACACTACATTAATCCCTCTGGCCAGAATACAGACACACCCTTAGTACCTTTAACCCCAAACAGTGAGGGTAAAGTTAGTCAGTAGAAGGAAGCAACCATGTTTAAAAGCAATGTCTAATTGAGAGACAGACAAAGTAACAAATCAGAGAAAGATTTGACAGAATACAATATGCCCAACTCTCATGAGACAAAAGAGGAAAAGGAAGCTACCTAAGAGAGCAGTGCAGAGAGAGAGAAAAAAAAGAGAGAGACAGATTTACCAGGATAGTGATAAGCATGTTGCAGAGAAAGAGCTAGACACAGGTGAAGGCAGAATGAACTAGTGAATGAGAAGGAGCCTGAAGATTAGAACTGACTGCCAAAGTTAGGATGAGGCCAAGCAGACCAATTCAGGAGGGGGTGGGGTGGGGGTAATGACGCAGGCCAGATTGAATCAATCTGCTTGGAGGGGAGTTTTGAACCAGAACAACTGAGTTGAACCAGCCAGAACTCAGAAAGAACTAGAAAGGGTGAGCTTATTCAGCAGTTAAGTCTCAGAGGCTGAAAACATTCTAGGCCAAGATTGGGTTGTACAGAGGCAGTAAGCCTCTGAGATGACAATTACTACAGGAGAATAAAAGTTCCTTTTCCAAAACCCCAACTCATAGCATCCACTCATCCCACCATCTCCCTGTCTACGTTCATCAGACCTGTGGATCCTGAACTATCCAGGACCTGCAGCTCCTAAACCATACAGACCTGTGGATACTGAACTGTACAGCCCAAGGTTACCCATCAGAGGCTTGCCACACTAGGACCACCTTCCAACACCTACTACAATAGGAATATCTAAGGACCAAAGCCATCAAGATGGCTAAAAGCCCACAAAAGAACACAATCAACAAAAGCCTGGGCAATGTAACACCTTCAGAGCACAGGTACCCTACTACAGCAAGCCCTGGATATCCCAACACAACCAAAGAACAAGGAAATGACCTTAAACCCACTCTTGTAAAGATGACAGAGGCCTTTAAGGAGGAAATATATAAATCCCTTAAAGATATACAGGAGAATACAATTAAACAGGTGAAGGAAATAAATAAAACTATGCAATAGCTGAAAATGGAAATAGAAGCAATAAAGGAAACAAACTGAGGCAATCCTGGAGATGGAAAACCTAGGGAAGAGAACAGGAACTAAAGACACAAGCATCATCAACAGAATACAGGAGATGGAAGAAAGATGCTCAGGCATAGAAGATACTATTTTTTTTCGATATAATTTATTTACATTTCAAATGATTTCCGCTTTTCTAGCCCCCCACTCCCCGAAAGTCCCGTAAGCCCCCTTCTCTTCCCCTGTCCTCCCTCCCACCCCTTCCCACTTCCCCGTTCTGGTTTTGCCGAATACTGTTTCACTGAGTCTTTCCAGAACCAGGGGCCACTCCTCCTTTCTTCTTGTATCTCATTTGATGTGTGGATTATGTTTTGGGTATTCCAGTTTTCTAGGTTAATAACCACTTATTAGTGAGTGCATACCATGATTCACCTTTTGAGTCTGGGTTACCTCACTTAGTATGATGTTCTCTAGCTCCATCCATTTGCCTAAGAATTTCATGAATTCATTGTTTCTAATGGCTGAATAGTACTCCATTGTGTAGATATACCACATTTTTTGCATCCACTCTTCTGTTGAGGGATACCTGGGTTCTTTCCAGCATCTGGCAATTATAAATAGGGCTGCTATGAACATAGTAGAGCATGTATCCTTATTACATGGTGGGGAATCCTCTGGATATATGCCCAGGAGTGGTATAGCAGGATCTTCTGGGAGTGAGGTGCTCAGTTTTCGGAGGAACCGCCAGACTGATTTCCAGAGTGGTTGTACCAATTTGCAACCCCACCAGCAGTGGAGGAGTGTTCCTCTTTCTCCACACCCTCTCCAACACCTGCTGTCTCCTGAATTTTTAATCTTAGCCATTCTGACTGGTGTAAGATGAAATCTTAGGGTTGTTTTGATTTGCATTTCCCTAATGACTAATGAAGTTGAGCATTTTTTAAGATGCTTCTCCGCCATCCAAAGTTCTTCAGGTGAGAATTCTTTGTTTAACTCTGTACCCCATTTTTTAATAGGGTTGTTCGGTTTTCTGGAGTCTAACTTCTTGAGTTCTTTATATATATTGGATATTAGCCTTCTATCTGATGTAGGATTGGTGAAGATCTTTTCCCAATTTGTTGGTTGCCGATCTGTCCTCTTGATGGTGTCCTTTGCCTTACAGAAACTCTGTAACCTTATGAGGTCCCATTTGTCAATTCTTGCTCTTAGAGCATACGCTATTGGTGTTCTGTTCAGAAACTTTCTCCCTGTACCGATGTCCTCAAGGGTCTTCCCCAGTTTCTTTTCTATTAGCTTCAGAGTGTCTGGCTTTATGTGGAGGTCCTTGATCCATTTGGATTTGAGCTTAGTACAAGGAGACAAGGATGGATCAATTCGCATTCTTCTGCATGCTGACCTCCAGTTGAACCAGCACCATTTATTGAAAAGGCTATCTTTTTTCCATTGGATGTTTTCAGCCTCTTTGTCGAGGATCAAGTGGCCATAGGTGTGTGGGTTCATTTCTGGATCTTCAATCCTGTTCCATTGATCCTCCTGCCTGTCACTGTACCAATACCTTGCAGTTCTTAACACTATTGCTCTGTAGTATTGCTTGAGGTCAGGGATACTGATTCCCCCAGATTTTCTTTTGTTGCTGAGAATAGTTTTAGCTATCCTGGGTTTTTTGTTGTTCCAGATGAATTTGATAATTGCTCTTTCTAACTCTGTGAAGAATTGAGTTGCGATTTTGATGGGTATTGCACTGAATCTGTATATTGCTTTTGGCAAAATGGCCATTTTAACTATATTGATTCTACCGATCCATGAGCATGGGAGGTTTTCCCATTTTTTGAGGTCTTCCCATTTTTTGAGGTCTTCTTCCATTTCCTTCTTCAGAGTCTTGAAGTTCTTGTCATACAGATCTTTCACATGTTTGGTAAGAGTCACCCCAAGATACTTTATACTGTTTGTGGCTATTGTGAAGGGGGTCATTTCCCTAATTTCTTTCTCAGCCTGCTTATCCTTTGAGTATAGGAAGGCCACTGATTTGCTTGAGTTGATTTTATAACCTGCCACTTTGCTGAAGTTGTTTATCAGCTGTAGGAGCTCTCTAGTGGAGTTTTTTGGGTCACTTAGGTAGACTATCATGTCGTCTGCAAATAGTGATAGTTTGACTTCTTTCTTTCCAATTTGTATCCCTTTGACCTCCTTATGTTGTCGAATTGCCCGAGCTAGTACCTCAAGTACAATATTGAAAAGATAAGGAGAAAGGGAGCAGCCTTGTCTAGTCCCTGATTTCAGTGGGATTGCTTCAAGTTTCTCTCCATTTAGTTTGATGCTGGCTACCGGTTTGCTGTATATTGCTTTTACTATGTTTAGGTATGGGCCTTGAATTCCTGTTCTCTCCAAGACTTTAAGCATGAAAGGATGCTGAATTTTGTCAAATGCTTTTTCAGCATCCAATGAAATGACCATGTGGTTTTGTTCTTTGAGTTTGTTTATGTAGTGGATTGTATTGATGGATTTCCATATATTGAACCAACCCTGCATTCCCGGGATAAAGCCTACTTGATCATGGTGGATGATTGTTTTGATGTGTTTTTGGATTCGGTTGGCAAGAATTTTATTGAGTATTTTTGCATCGATGTTCATAAGGGAAATTGGTCTGAAGTTCTCTTTCTTTGTTGGATCTTTGTGTGGCTTTGGTATCAGCGTAATTGTGGCTTCGTAGAAGGAATTGGGTAGTGTTCCTTCTGTTTCTATTTTGTGGAATAGTTTGAAGAGTATTGGTGTTAACTCTTCTTTGAAGGTCTGGTAGAATTCTGCACTGAAACCATCTGGTCCTGTGCTTTTTTTGGTTGGAAGACTTTCTATGACTCCTTCTATTTCTTTAGGCTTTATGGGACTGTTTAGATGGTCTAGTTGGTCCTGATTTAATTTTGGTATTTGGTATCTGTCAAGGAAATTGTCCATTTCCTCCAGATTCTCCAGTTGTGTTGAGTACAGGCTCTTGTAGTAGGATCTGATGATTTTTTGGATTTCCTCAGTTTCCGTTGTTATATCTCCCTTTTCATTTCTAAGTTTGTTAATTTGGATACTTTCTCTGTGCCCTTTGGTCAGTCTGGCTAAGGGTTTATCTATCTTGTTGATTTTCTCAAAGAACCAGCTCCTGGTTTTGTTGATTTTTTTTGTATGGTTCTCTTTGTTTCTACTTGATTGATTTCGGCCCTGAGTTTGATGATTTCCTGCCTTCTACTCCTCCTGGGTGAAATAGCTTCTTTTTGTTCTAGGGCTTTCAGGTGTGTCATTAAGCTGGTAATGTATGCTCTCTCTGTTTTCTTTTTGGAGGCACTCAGGGCTATGAGTTTTCCTCTTAGCACTGCTTTCATTGTGTCCCATAGATTTGGGTATGTTGTGTTTTCATTTTCATTGTGTTCTAAAAAGTCTTTAATTTCTTTCTTTATTTCTTCCTTGACCAAGGTATCATTGAGTAGAGTATTGTTCAATTTCCACATGTATGTGGGTTTTCTGTTGTTTCTGTTGCTATTGAAGACCACTTTTACTCCATAGTGATCAGATAGGAGGCATGGGATTAGTTCGATCTTCTTATATTTGTTGAGGTCTGTCTTGTGACCAATTATATGGTCGATTTTGGAGAAGGTACCATGAGGTGCTGAGAAAAAGGTATATTCTTTTGTTTTAGGATAGAATGTTCTATATATATCTGTTAAATCTAATTGGTCCAAAGCTTCAATTAGTTTCATTGTGTCCTTGTTTAGTTTCTGTTTTCCTGATCGGTCCATTGAGGAAAGTGCAGTGTTGAAGTCACCCACAATTATTGTGTTAGGTGCAATATGTGCTTTGAGTTTTAATAAAGTTTCTTTTATGAAAGAGGGTGCCCTTGCATTTGGAGCATAGATGTTCAGGATTGAGAGTTCTTCTTGTTGTATTTTTCCTTTGACCAGCAAGAAGTGTCCCTCAGAGTCTCTTTTGATGACTTTGGGTTGAAAGTCAATTTTATCTGATATTAAAATGGCTACTCCAGCTTGTTTCCTGAGACCATTTGCTTGTAAAATTGTCTTCCAGCCTTTTGCTCTAAGGTAGTGTTTGTCTTTGACCCTGAGGTGTGTTTCCTGTAAGCAGCAAAATGTAGGGTCCTGTTTACGTATCCAGTCAGTTAGTCTGTGTCTTTTTATTGGGGCATTAAGTCCATTGATGTTAAGAGATATTAAGGAATAGTGATTGTTACTTCCTATCATTTTTGACGTTATTTTTTAAATTTGATTGCTTAACTTCTTTTGGGTTTGAGGAAAGGTTACTATCTTGCTTTTTCCAGGGTGAAGTTTCCCTCCTTGTATTGGTGTTGTCCTCCTATTATCCTTTTTAGGGCCGGGTTTGTGGATAGATATTGGGTAAACTTGGTTTTGTCGTGAAATATCTTAGTTTCTCCATCTATGGTGATTGAGAGTTTTGCTGGATATAGTAGTTTTGGTTGGCATTTGTGTTCTCTTAGAGTCTGCATGAGATCTGCCCAGGACCTTCTAGCCTTCATAGTCTCAGGTGAAAAGTCTGCTGTGATTCTGATAGGTCTTCCTTTATATGTTACTTGGCCTTTTTCTCTTACTGCCTTTAATATTCTTTCTTTGTTTAGAACATTTGGTGTTTTGATTATTATGTGACGGGAAGTATTTCTGTTCTGGTCCAGTCTGTTTGGAGTTTTGTAAGCTTCTTGTATATTCATGGGCATCTCTCTCTTTAGGTTAGGGAAGTTTTCTTCCATAATTTTATTGAAGATATTTGCTGGCCCTTTAAGTTGTAAATCTTCACTCTCATCTATGCCTATAATCCTTAGGTTTGGTCTTCTCATTGTGTCCTGGATTTCCTGGATATTTTGGGTTACAAGCTTTTTGCTTTTTGCATTTTCTTTAACTGTTGAGTCCATGGTTTCTATGGAATCTTCAGCATCTGAGATTCTTTCTTCTATTTCTTGTATTCTGTTGTTGATATTTGCATCTCTGTCCCCTGATTTCTTCCCAAGGCTTTCTATCTCCAAAGTTGTCTCCCTTTGAGTTTTCTTAGTTGTTTCTACTTCTGATTTTAGATCCTGGATGGTTTTGCTTAGCTCCTTCACTTGCTTGTTTGTGCTTTCCTGTAATTCTTTAAGAGATTTTTGTGTTTCCTCTTTCATGACCTCAGCCTGTTGACCAAAGTTCTCCTGTATTTCTTTAAGTGATTTTTGCGTTTCGTCCTTGTTGGCTTTTATATTCTCTTGGATTTCTTTCAATGATTTTTGTGTTTCCCTAGTAAGGGCTTCTAACTTTTGATCCATTTTCTCCTGAATTTCTTTAAGTATGTCCTTCATGTGTTCCTGTACCAGCATCATGACCAGTGATCTTAAATCCAAATCTTGTTTTACTGGTGTGATAGGGTATCCAGGACATGCTGGTAGAGGAGAATTGGGTTCAGATGTTGCCATATTGCCTTGATTTCTGTTAGTGACGTTCCTGCGTTTGCCTTTTGCCATCTAGTTCTCACTGGTGTTACTTGGTCTTGTCAGTGCTGGACTCACCAGTGCAAGCTGCCCCTTCCCCGTTGGCCTCTGGTGCACAGCTTACACCCTGCACTGCCTGTAGACAGGGTGCTGCTGTCCAGGCTGTTCAGATCCCGAAGCAGGCACCAGAAGGCTCCCGCTGGGGCCCGCAGGATTTACCAGAGCACACCGACTTCTCCCAGCTGGCCGCCCGGAAGCCCCCGCTATCCTCTTGAGGGACCTGGAGATGTGGTGCGGCCTCCCAGGCTGATCTGAAGCGGAGAGAGTTGAGCTGAGGGCTTCCGCCTGAGGCCTTGCCCCAGATTGTGTCTGTGGACCAGATGGAGCCCGTGTGCACCCCCAGGGAGCGCCGACGGTGTATGCTGCTGTGACCTCCCCTGTGTTCCGCTCACTCCGCTGGGCAGCTGATTCCCCAACCGGGCTGGCGCACACAAGGTTAGCCTGGTCGCCCAGGCCCTGAGTCCAGGCAAAAGCCTGGGAGGCCAAGGTCCGAGCAAAGTTCCCCTAGGGCTATGACTGTTAATTGGGTCTGCCAGGTGTCCCGGATGGCTGGCGTGCGCGTCCGCGCTCCCCGAAAGCACCGGGAGAGTCTGCTGTGCTAACAACCTCCTGGGCGGGTTGACACACAGGTGGCCCACCAAGCCGCCCAGTTCTTGGGGTCAGTCCTGTGCCTTTTGGGGCCTAGACCCCCATTTTGTTAGCCTCAGGCTACGCTTGTTAGCCGTCTCTGCCCTCCCAAGCACTCTGGGTCCTGTAGGCAAAATGGCGGCGCGTGCGCCGAAACCTCCTGGCTGGGTTGGCACCCCGATGGCCACCCGAACAGCCCAGGGCCTGGGTGCAGGCCAACGCCCGTCGGGCTCAGACCCCTGCAGTGTTGGCCTCGGATTATGTTTGTGTACCTCAGTCTGTCCGATCTCTGGAGTCCGAAATCAAGATGGAGGTGAGTCTCTCCTGACTGGCGGGAGGCCGCATTCTGAAGTGGCTTCCGTGCAGCGAAAGGCGCTGCACAACCGCAGCTGCTTGCCGCCTGGCTGGTCAGAGAAGGTCAGTGGTCGTGGGCGCAGGGCCTAACTGGACCCTGTGTCGCCTTGGTTCCACTGCTGATGGCCCTTCAGCTGGACCAGCCACTGCTGCACTCAGAAGATACTATTGAAGAAATTGATACACCGGTCAAAGAAAATGTTAAAATCTAAAAAAAAAAAGTCCTGACACAAAACATCTGCAGTCATCTTTTTTTTTTTTGAAGATTTATTTATTTATTTATATGAGTATATATACTGACATACACTGTCTTCAGACACCCCAGAAGAGGGCATTGGATCCCATTACAAATAGTTGTAAGCCACCATGTGGTTGCTGGGTTCAACCACTGAGCCATCTCTCCAGCCCACCATCTGTTTTCTTGTATTGAGTTAGCTAAAGGATACCCCATCTGTATTGCTAACTACCATTATAAGAAATAAGTGTTTTATTTATCATGTACATTTAGACATCATTTATTAAAAAGCAAAGGGAATAGAGTCAAATTTTCTAAAAATTGTATGTTAGAAATTACAATGATGATTATAAACCTGCTCCTCTCTGACATCTAAAAATATTTACGAAATCAGGCAGTATGCTCAAAAGTGCCAACATTAGAAACACTCTTCTACCCATTCTTTCTTTTTCTTTATTAATATTTATTTTTATTACTTTATAAATATTTTGCCTGAATGTATTTATGTACACCATATGCACACATACCCAAGGAGGCCAGAAGTGGAAATTGGATTCCCTGGGACTTGAATTGTAGATGGTTTTTAATCATCATATGGGTGATAGGACTTAAACTCAGGCTGTCTAGAAAAACAACCAAGTGCTTTTAAATGCTAAACCATCTCTCAAGCCCTATTCTTTTTCTTTCTTCCATTCTGTTTGAACAGTTATTTTTTTCATCTAGTTTATAGTCAGTCACTTGCTATAAGATTCCTCCTCCCTGTATATTAAGATAGGATCTGACATCATGGCCCTGGAACTCAGTATGTAAGTCAGGCTGGCTTCTAACTGGTGAGTGATCCTTCTGCTTTTGCCTTCCAAGTGCTGGCAAGGGTTCTAAGTGTGAGCCAACATCAGCCCAAATCTTTTGCCTGATTTCTTAAACTTATTTAATAGACTTCTTAATAAAAACTCAATTATAAATGTTTATGATTTTTCATGTGAAATTTCTCTGTGTATAAACAGAAATACAGATTGGTTTTTATTTGAAACTTAGAATATAGTTAGTAATACAGTATTGCTGTTTTACCTTCACCAAAAGTAACCCAAGCCAGCCAGAGGGAAAGAAAATTTGGAAATATCTGAAGAACTTACTGTCATTGTCTGTGTTACTCTAATTTCATTTAAAAAAAAGTATCACTCCTACCACAATGGTTTCAATTCTCTTGAACAAAAGCTGTCATTCTTTGCTGGCAGTTTCTAAGTAGTGCCATCATTGTGAGGAAATGCAAAGGTCTTCCCTTGTTACCATATGAGAGCATTCAGAGTATTGTCACAGACCAAGGGAAACCGTCTATAATAATAATCATCTCAATCAGTGCAACCTTCTAATGTTGCAACCATTTAATACAGATCTTCATATTGTGGTGACCCCCAACCATACACTATTTAGTTGCTACTTCAAAACTCCAGTTTTGCTACTGTTATGTCTGATGTGCAAGATCTCTAATATGTGGCATCTACATTGAGAACTGCTGATCTCAATCCTCCTACCTTAGCTTCCCAAGTGCTAGGATAGGATTATAGGCATGTGTCATAATGCCCAATATCTCCAAATTTAAAAAAAAGAAGTAGATATTCAAACACATGAAGCATTATAGAACTCTAAGTAGGCGTGGCAAGAGAAGAAACTCTCCACAACATATTACAGTCAGGGTGTAAAAAATAAAAACCAAGAGAAAAACACCAACAATGGCAGACATATAAGAATTACCTAAGACTTTATCAGCAACCATAAAAACATGGAATGAACTATTTCAAGTTCTGAACATTAAAAAACAAAACAGTTGTAAACCAAGAATGTTATAGCCTGCAAAACTTACTTTTCAGAGTTTATGGGGAAATGAATTAAGACAATTTATAACAAGCAAGCCAGCACTGTAAAAAGCTCTTAATGGAATATTTTACAGGGAAGAACAAAGAAAGCCTTCTTCATGTGAATACATGAAAACATATACCCCATGAGAACAACAAACAAACTAAGGAAACAAAAAAATAAATTTGGGAATGAGACAGCTGTGCCCAATGCATTAATTCATCAGACCCTCAAAACTAAAACTGGAGAAGAAAAACAAAACAGTAATCCAACAACATCGAGCACCACCTAACAAATTTATAGGAACGAGTGGAGTCCTTTCTATAATAATCTTTATTTTTCTTCTTGGTTTTTTGATTTTGGTTTTTTCGAGACAGGGTTTCTCTGTATAGCCCTGGCTGTCCTGGAACTCATTCTGTAGACCAAGCTGGCCTCAAACTCAGAAATCCGCCTGCCTCTGCCTCCCAGAGTGCTGGGATTACAGGCGTGCGCCACCACCGCCCAGTTTGTAATAACCTTAAATATAAATATAAATGGCCTCAACTCAGCACTAAAATAATATAGACTAATGGACTTGATTAAAAAACTAGAAACAACTATATGTTGTTACCAAGAAATACTTAACAAAAATACCCAAACATTTAGTGTCAAAAAATAGAAAATAAGCAAATGGAAAACATAAATAAGCATCCATAAATAAGTTTCTATCAAAATAAAATTTTAAATTAATTATAAGAGGTTAATGGGACACTGCATTTTAATAAAGGAATAATTCATTAAGAATATATAACAATAAGCCAGACAGTGATTGTGCATGCCTTTAGTCCCCAGAGCTCAGTAGACACAGGTAGACAGATCTCTGAGTTCTAGGCCAGCCTGGTCTACAAAGTGAGTTCCAGGACAACCAAGGCTACACAGAGAAACCCTGTCTCAAAAAACAAAAACAAAACAAAAAAAAAAAAAAAAAAGAGGAGGAGGAGGAGGAAGAAGAAGAAAAGGAAGAGGAAGATATAACAATAGTAAACATCTATGCTTCAAATCTTATGTTAATTTTGATGATGAATGGCTATTACGTTTGAGTGATTTAAGAAATTGTGTAGGGATATATTTAATAAATTACCAATAATTGTGTGCTATTAAATATTGGTTTACTAATATATAATGAATGATAGGTTCAACCCAGATCCAAGTAAGGAAGGACAAGGTAGAGTCTCACAGTTCATGCATAGAGTAACAATGCGTTCTGTTATTGAAGTAATTGTTCCTGCTCCAATGGTATCTAGAGAATTGGCCTAGCTTTAGTACTGATATTTGGATAACAAGAATGTTGGCTTTGGAAACCAAGTTTAAGGAGATTCTTCTATAGTGGAAGCATTCACTTCTGTCTAAATTTGTGAAAAGTCCAGATTATCCATAACTTAAGTAAGTTTCTGTCCTCCTCATGTGTAAAAGCAAGGAGGCTCCTTGACACAGATGGTGCTGAGGCCCTCATTCCTAAGGACAGGAAGCCTGACATCTTAGAACTCAACATGAATGTGGGAAATAGAAAAGACAGCACCCTTTCAGAATGGGTTTTCTAATGTAAAACTTTTTTTTTTTTAATTTGGTTTTTTCAAGACAGGGTTTCTCTGTATAGCCCTGGCTGTCCTGGAACTCACTCTGTAGACCAGGCTGGCCTCAAACTCAGAAATCCACCTGCCTCTGCCTCCCAGAGTGCTGGGATTACAGGCGTGCGCCACCACCACCCGGCCTAATGTAAAACTTTTAAATATTTACATCTGTTTCCATAGGGTAGCTCCTTAAAAATGGACTGTATGATACAAAGAATACATATAGATTTTGGGACAAATGAAACATTCTTTGATTTAAAGGATAAAAACACTATATCAGTGACACATCAAAGAAAATATTCCTAATATAGGCCAGTAAAACTGTACAGAAAACAAAGAATACATTTTCTATAAAAATTCATGATAATGCAGTATTTATGACCTGCTAAAAGAGTACTCTTTTGACAAAAATGTACTGTACTGTGTGTGTGTGTGTCAACTTGACACAAGCTGAAGTTATCACAGAGAAATGAGTCTCAGCTGAGGAAATGCCTCCATGAAATCCAGCTATAAGACGTTTTCTCAATTAGTGATCAAGAGTGGGAGGGCCCTGAGCAAACCAGGGGAAGCAAGCCAGTAAGTAACATCCCTCCATAGCCTCCCTTTCCTCCCCAACTTGCTTCTTGGTCATGATGTTTGTGCCGGAATAGAAATCCCGACTAAGATATGAACTTACCATTTAAAAATCTGAAATATTAAAACAAAACTCAGCGGGTCCTCAGAATGTTGGAATTTTTACAGGAAAGAATGTGTCAGTCCCTAGCAGGATTCATTCTGTCCGTATACCTGGACTTCTATGTGAGTGTGCATATGTGTTTCTAGAACATCCATTTGTCTAAAAACAAAGAGTTTGTCCTGCTTATAAGGGAATATATCATAGAATTCATATTCCATGTTAGATATTCCGTTTCCTTATTATCCTGTATGCCACTTCAGAATCAAACTGGCATAGTAGCTCTAGTAGTGAACATCTTTAATCCTAGCACTCTAAATTATGAGTGTAGTTTAAAAGATAGTTTTAAACGAAGGGATTTATTATAAATAAATGAACCAGATACTATGTATATGCCCCTTAAAAGAGCTGTCAAGTGTTGCTGAGCATTTGAAAGAAGCATGGTTTATAAGGCAATCCTAGAAGCTGAATGATTAATTTTTTAATTAAATATCTAAATAATAACTATACAAAACAACTTCTGAATAGGTCTGTTACAGACAAATTTCTTCAGTGAATGATTAAGATTTTAAAGAACAAATAAGAACTTAAATCTGAAGTGGTGGCGCACACCTTTAATCCTTGTACTTGGGTGGCAGAGACAGGCGGATTTCTGAGTTTGAGGCCAGCCTGATCTACAGAGTGAGTTCCAGGACAGCTAGGGCTATACAGAGAAACTCTGTCTCAAAAAAACAAAACAAAACAAAAAATGCAAGAACTTAAATCTGAACTCTATCAGGTTATGCTTGATAAGATTGGACTACAGTTCCAATTCTGGTCTGCATGATAGCCAAAGAAAAAGGTTACTTAGTGAATATTAGCCTTGGATCTAGTCTATTCTGGGCTTATACATAAATTTATATGTATGTCCATTTGTTTCTGGAGCATGAATGGGTTGAGTTGTTGTTGTTGTTGTTGTTGTTGTTGTTGTTATACCTTTTCAGTATATGATCACCCCCAAAAATGTTAAAATGTATTTTTTAAAAGACAGTAGGTAACTAAGAGGACTTGAGTTTATTTTTAGAAATCTTTATAGTCTATATTAATGGGGCATGTAAATGTAGAAGTTTAATCTTCAATTATATGGAGAATTAGCAATTTATTAGTATATGCCTTAAAAATTATACCGATCTATTAATATATTTTATTCTCACAGCAGTGAATTAGAGTAAATATGATCCCTTTGTACTGACAAAACTGAGACTCAGATTAAAAGGCTAGCCCAAGGTCATAAAACTAACAGTAGCCCTAAAAGGCAGCAGTTGTTTCTTGTTCCAGTTTGCTCCAACCCAGAGCCTGCTATGGGCCTGTATGGGATATTGATTATGTAATATTGACCAGAACTGAACCTTGCTCTCCACACTGGAAAAGAATTCAAAGGGATCAAGTACAGAGAACTTTAAAAAAAAAAAAAAAAACTAGGGCCAGTGAGATGCCTCAGTGAGTAAAGGTGCTTGCCACCAAGTGATAACCTGAATTTGATTTCTGCAATTCAAGTAGTGGAAGGATAGAACAGACTCCCACAAATTGTCCTCTGACCTCCACTCACGCAGTGTTTGCATACACACACACTAAATAAATATAAGCAACTAGTGTGACTTCCTCTAATCCTATAAACAATGATAAGGTAACTATTTCTACATTCTCAATATTGACCCCCTTTTTCAAGTCTTACAAACATGTTTATGGGAAAGCACCTCTTACACAAATAAACAAGTTGAAGCAGTGTATAAATATGACTTGGTCTACTGCCAAGTACATTAACAGAAACTAGAGTTTTAAATCAGGATTAATACTTCATGTTGCACAGGAGTTGACATATTTTCAAAAATAGTTTTAAGACTACATATCTATTGAATCTTTTCCAGGATACTTTTTTCTTCTTCTTCTTCTCAGCTGAGGCAGGGATGTGGGAGGAGAGTTAAAACCCTAAGGATCCAAAGTGTCTGGCAACATTACCCTAGGGGACTGCACCCACAGCTGTAGATGAGCACATTTCCCATCGGTGTTTGCTCTGAGCACAAGGGTTCTTGTAGAAACAGCTAGGCTAAAGAAGTCAGAGCTGCTTTTACCAGAGGTTGAGCTTCAGGGCTATGCTCAGAAGCTACCCCCTAAGCTTCTAACTATGCACTTGAAAGAGAGACTGCCGAGTGGGTGATGGATATGACGACGAGGTGCTTTGTAATCTCTTCATACAAGCCAAAGAGAAGAGTGAGTTTCCAAACGTGAATACATGTGGAAAGCTGTAAGCACATACTCTTCTGTTGTGTTTGTCTGGATTTTTGCGCTCTTAAGTCAGAAAATCTATTATATTCCATGGACACATGGAATCTTCATGTCATTCAACACATAACAATGTGCTATTTTCTAAGAAATTGCATTTTCTTTGTTATATCATAGAGATAAAGTTGTTTCACTTTCTGATATGTGAATTTTACTTTCTGTGAGTAATAATTCTTGATGTGCTCTAAAAATTTAACAAAATGGGCTTTATACAATGAAAAAAAAACCTATATTTTGAATTCCTTCTTTGTCTCCTGTCATCCATTACCCTGCACACATTTCCTGTCCTCAAAGTTTTATCTTTTGAGTTGAGGATTGTGGTGACAGTCGTGACCTAGGCCTGTTAGGAGGATTATGTTCACTGTATATAAAACCTGTGGGGTAGAACCCAGGGACTTGCATGGAGCTACACCACCAGCCCGTAAAACTCTAATTGGAGATGTGTGTGATTATTGTACTCTTATTTTCTGTAGAAAATTGTAAAGATAAATGTATTCCTTCAACTTAAAACTACTTGATGTTCTAAAAACAAGCCATCCTCCTTGTCACTGGTTCCATCTATTCCCTTGACTTACTAGCAAAGCTATTAGACCTCACAGTCTTAAACCTACAGGGTGAAGCTATAGGGCTCTTGTGTCTTACAACACTTAAATATTAATTTTGTGTCTAATACAGTACATGGAATAGTATTAGTGAAAATAAATCTGTGTAAAATCTTGGATTTTTGTTTTGGAGTTTGTTGTTGTTGTTGTTGTTGTTGTTGTTGTTGTTGTTAGATTGGTTGTGTGTGTGTGTGTGTGTGTGTGTGTGTGTGTGTGTGTGTGTGTGTGTTAAATAAGACTCCGTGTAAACCAGGCTGGCTCACTCTAATTGGAGTTGACCTTGAATTCATGATCATTTTTGCCTCTGTGACCAGAGTGCTGAGATTACCTGTTTATACTGCCAGACCCAGAAAACTTGAATAATGACTTTTAAAAATTATTTTTAAATCCTTACTCTTTGAGCTTAAGAATCCTTTCACTGTGGATAGTTTCATTAAGAATCATCATGGCTCTGCCTGCTCTTTGGGAAACGTGCAACTTGGAAAATGAAACTACCAAAATGCAAAGAAAGGCTTTGATTTTATATGATAGGTTTTGTCTTTAGCTCAAATTAGAAGATCAATAGCAAGGAGGCTGTGGTGTTTAATGATCTGAAAGCTTATGAACTGAACAAGCAAATGCCTCTCAAACACTTTTCATTAACTTTGTTTTTAACGTTAGGAGTCAAAATTTTCTTTAAATATATATATATTAATATTATAATTAGTAATTAATATTAATAAATATATTAATATATATAAATATAAATGCTAGGTAGGAACCTATGCCAGAGCTTGACGTGTACTAGGTCAGCGCACTACCTCTGAGTTACTTTCCTAGCCCAAGATTTTGTTTTCTTGTCAGAAAAGAGTATTTTATAGACAGGTTAAACAATTTTATATGCCAACTATAATATGCATGCATCCTTGATCTGCTACATATAATGAAGAAGTAAACTATTTTTAAGGTGGACATTATGAAGATGGTGGTGGTGGTGGCTGCGGCGGCTGGCAGCGATGTATAACTCCTGCATGTTAGAGGTGATTCTTTATGAAAGACTCAGTTCCTATCAAGAATCCCCATCTCCCAGTAGGTATTCTGTTATTCACTTAAAAGAATAGGCCAGGTGTGTGGCACATGCCTTTAAACCCAGAAGAGGCAGATGGATTTCTGTGAGCTAGAGGCCAGCATGGCCTAGTGAGTTCTAGGCCAGCCAGGAGTACATAGTCAGACCTTATTTCAAAAATAAAAAAGGAAAAGAGAAAAAGAAAATTTCCACAAAGGGAACTCAGAGACTTCCTAAGTGCTTTGGGAGTTGCGCTTTGAAGGTCACAGTGGCCTTGGATGCAAAAGGTACCACATGAACATTACAGTGGCCAAATAATCCAGTTGTATTGAGCTGTTGTTACAGTATGTTTCTGATAACAATGAAACAGAAATGAAAGTAGCAGGGCGGTTACCCCTCCATTAGGATGTATAAGTTAAGATGAAGCATCTTTTTTGGAAATTGGTTAATCAACTGAGATAGACCACAGTAGGGGAGTATCAAAAGCAGTTAAATAACATTAAAATCAAGCACATAATTAATTCTGTCTAAGTCAAAAAAGTAATTCACTCTCTTTAAGTCTTAATTTTTTCATCTTCAAAAATGAAGCCAATAAATGTGGACGTGGATGCCTGGAATCCCAACACCCAGGAGACTGAGATAGGATGACAGAAAGTCCAAAGCTTAGCCTTCTGAGAGCTCAGCATGTAAATGGTCACAATTCTTTTGGTGGTTATGGTAACAATAGTACTTGTTTTTAATTTTAAGTCAACATACAAAGTTAGAGGTTTCATTATAGCATTTTCATACATATGTGATTATACTTGAGTTGTTTTTTAAATCTCCTCCCATAGCCTCCTCCTCCTCTGCTCTGTCCCATTCTTGCTGACGCCTTCCTTCCCTTACGACACAGTCTTCCTTCTGCCTTCACGTAGCATACATCTTACCCTCTCATTTTCCTCCTCCTTTGTGATCTCTTCCTCCCCATTGATGATCCTCTTTCTAGTGTCATGATCTTACACGTGTGTATGGACACTTATACACACTTAGATACTACTTATGAGAGGAAATGCAGTATTTGTCTGAGACTTACTTATTTCACTGAACATGATATTTTTCAGTTTCATACACTTTCCTGCACATGTCATTTTTCTTTATGGCCAAATAAAATCCTATTATTTATGTGTGCTACATTGTTTTATTAGTTCTTCCAATGATGGACATTTAGTCCAGTTTCCTGTTTTTCTGAAGTTTATCTACTCCTGTGGTATGTGTATGTGCATGGGTACATGTGTGCTCTACATCATGAGGAGGTCAGAAAACAACTTTGAAGACTCAGTCTTCTCTTTCTGCTAAGTCATCAGGCTTGCACAGCAGGTACTATTACCTACTAGGCCATCTCATCCCGTGCCTTGTTCCACTTCTTAGCTGTTACAAATAGTGAGTGCATCAATAAATATGGATACTCTTGTGTCTCTGTCTTTTGAATTAATGTCTTTTAGGTATGTTCCCCAGGAATGGCATAGTTATGTTCTAGTTTTAGTTTTTTGAGAACCATCTACAGTGAGTTCTGCAGTGCATGTACCTGTAGTATAGCAGATCCTTCTTTAGATAGGAGGCAGACTGAGCTTCATAAGTCTTGTCTATACCAGTAATTGGTGCTTAAACTGGGATTGGATCTGTTTTCTTCTCTCTGAAAATAGGACTCTTTTTTTGTGTCAGTATGCTTCTAATCAAGTGTAATTTACATTTAGCTCACATTGATCCTGAGAGCTATAATAACTAAAGAAGAAGGAGTAATTATCTTAGAAAATATTTCAAAAGGAAATTACTTTTTAAAACAGATTTTTGAGCCATGTATAGTCACACACCTTTGCTCCCAGCTCTAGGAAGATATCCCCAGAATCTCTGAATTTGCAGCCAGTATGATCTACGTGAAGAGTTCCAGGTCAGTCAAGAGGGCCACATTTTGAAACCTTGACTCAAAAAACAAATACCCTAGCCTTTAGAAATATAACTCACATGCCATAGGATTTACCCATTGGAAGTGTGCAACCATGGCTCTTAGCATATTCACAGAAGTAATAACCATCACCACTCAGCTAAAAAAAACCCATGGTCCTTAGCCACCAGTGCCCAATTTCCCTATTCCCTCTTGCCCTGTACAACTACTAATCTTGTGGTTTCTCTACATTTGGCTGTTTCTGTCTCCTTTTTCAAAGTAAATTGTAAATGTTCAGTCCTGAGAACCAGTGTGGAGAAAAGCTTAGAGAATGGGACAGCTATTTATGACATAAAGCTAGTATAAGGTGTGGGGGGGGGGGCTGGGGGGAGGTTTCTTATGCCAGTAATCCAAGCACTCAAGAAGCCAAAATAGGCTTGCAAGTTTGAGGCCAGCCTGCACTACACATTTCTATGCCAGCCTGAACTACAGTGTTAGACTCTGCCTCGGCAGTGAGGGTAGAAGAGACAGGACGATGACACAGCTAAGAAAAGAGTCCAAGACTGTTAACTGAGTGACAAAAAAGTAAGGATGTTGCTAGTTTAAATTCTTGTTTCTCGTTCTTATATTAGGTGTGTGTCCTTTATTAAGCTTTCAAAGAAGTAGCTAACATTTGCTAAGGTTATGCTATGTAAAACCCTGTATAGGCCTCAACCCTGTGTTTTCTAGAATAAAGATATGAAAAGCCATGTACATAAAAGGGTTTGTAATTGCCTCTGTCTTGTCAGTTATAGCTGTTTGTAAATTATAAGATTGATAATACCTGCAGAGTAGGATAGTACTCTGTGTTTATAAACTCTGTATCCTAAGTTCTACATGTGTGGATTCAATCAATTACATTCCAGAAATATCCAAGGGGGAAATTTTTTTCTAAACGTATACAGGCATTTTTTGTTATTATTTCCTAAACAATACAGTGTAATAGTTGCTTACAAGGAAAATTGTGTTATATCAGATGGGAGAATGTGTGGTTCTGTGCAGATCTGACAGTGTCCATCTGTATACATGTTCATGTATGTATACAGATGCACATACATGTGGAAGCCAGAGGTCAGCCTTGAGTGTTGTTTCTCATGAATTTCTACTTTGTTTATTTGGGTATGTGCATGTTGGAATTCTTTTTTTTTATTATTATGACATTCACTTAAGCATGCACATTCATACCATGGCATATGTATGGAAGGAAGGACAACTTGCAGGAATCAGATTTCTACTAATATCATGTAGGCCCCGTAGATTGGACTCAGGTCCTCAGGCTTGGTGGCAGATACCCACTGAGCCATCTCATTGGTCCCACCTTGATTTCTGAGACAAAGCCTCTTTCTGGGATCTTGCTGAGAAGGCTATGCTGTTTGTCCATTTAACACTAGGGATCCATGTGTTTCCAACTCTCCAATACTAGAGTTACAAATTCATACTGTCATATCTACCTTTTTATGTAGGCACTGGGAAATGGCATGCCTGCATGACAAGCTCTAGATTGATCTATCTTCCCTTGCTTTCTACACTATTTTATATAATAAACATTTATAGATTTTGAAGTTCAAGGAAGATGGATATAGCCTCTGATCGCCCTTCAGTAAGGCTAACTCTGTTCAATGTAGTGGTGATAACAGTAGTTGATGGATGGTACATATGTCTCTGCTCTTCAAGAAATGCAGGATCCTTATAAAGAAACCTGTGATCAACAATTCTGAAAGTTGTACCACCAGTAGAGTAGAAATACAGTATTAATCTAGTTCTGCCCGATGTCTTTATTGCCACCATGACTATAACTGGAAAGAAACTAGATTCTGGGAGGAGTGGGATGAAAGAATAAGATTATTAGATATATTTGCACCAAGGAGCCAGGCAGCTCCACAGCCTTCTGTGCAAAGCCCACTAGGAGAGAGTCATCTCCCAGCAGTCCTTTCACTTCTGAGCTCAGATGTGAGATCTCCACCTTCTCTCTGGAGGGGAACAGCTAGGAGTGCACAGGCATAGGATTAGTGGAGCTGTTGGGACAGGAGTCTTCCCTTCTGGCTGCCATTTGCACCAGGGAGCCAGGAGGCTCCACAGCCTTCTATGCACAGATCCTGCCAGAAGAGAGTTGGGCTCCCAGGAGTATGGACACAGGCTTACAGGCCCATAGGAGGGACAAGCTCCAGCCAGAGGCAGGAAGACCAGCTAACACCAGAGATAACCAGATGGCAAGGCAAGTACAAGAACCCTGCCAACATAAACCAAGGCTACTTGGCAACATCAGAACCCAGTTCTCCCACCACAGCAAGTTCTGGATACCCCAACACACCAGAAAAGCAAAAGTTGGATTTAAACTCTCATCTCATGATGCTGATAGAGAACTTCAAGAAGGGCATAAATAACCTTAAAGAAATACAGGAGAACATGGGTCAACAGGCAGAAGCCCTTAAAGAGGAAACACAAAAATCCCTTAAAGAATTACAGGAAAACACAAACAATCAAGTGAAGGAATGTAACAAAACCATCCAGGATCTAAAAATTGAAGTATAAAGAATAAAGAAATCACAAAGTGAGACATCTCTGGAGATAGAAAACCTTGGAAAGAATTCAGGAGTCATAGATGCAAGCAACAATAGAATACAAGAGATAGAAGGAAGGATCTCAGGTGCTGAAGATACCATAGAAAACACTGACTCAACAGTCAGAGAAAATGCAAAATTCATAAAGCTTGTGAACCCAAAACATCCAGGACATAATGAGAAGACCAAAACCTAAGGATTAAAGGTATAGAAGAGAGCAAAGATTTACAACTTAAAGGGCCAGTAAATATCTTCAACAAAATTATAAAAGAAAACTTCCCTAACCTAAAGAAAGAGAGGCCCATGAACATACAAGAAGCCTATAGAACTCCAAACAGACTGGACCAGACCAGAAAGTCCTCTCAGCACATAATAATCAAAACACCAAATGCACTAAAAAAAAAAAAAAAAAAAAAAAAAAAAAAAAAAAAAAAAAAAGAATATTAAAAGCAGTAAGGGAAAAGGAGCAAGTAACTTATAAAGGCAGACCTATCAGAAACACACCAGACTTCTCAGCATAGATGATGAAAGCTAGAAGTTCCTGGGCAGATCTCATACAGACCTCATACAGAGAACACAAATGCCAGCCAGCCCAGACTACTATACCCAGCAAAACTCTCAATCACATAGATGGAGAAACCAAGATATTCCATGATAAAACCAAATTTACACAATATCTTTCCACAAATCCAGCCCTACAAAGGATAATAATGGAAAATGCCAACACAAGGAGGGAAACTATACCCTGGAAAAAGCAAGAAAGTAATCTTCTTTCAACAAACACAAAAGAAGGTAACCACACAAACAAAAATAACATCAAAAATAACAGGAAGCAACAATCACTATTCCTTAATATCTATCTCTTAACATCAGTGGACTCAATTCCCCAATAAAAAGACATAGACTAACATATTTTTCATGTAAATCTTCAATTTTATCAGAAAATGTTTGTAATTCCTCTTTCAATTAATTTAGTAATGTGTTTTTATGTCTACCACTTTATTTGTATTTTCCACGGTAATCTTCAATTTTAGCATGTTTTTCTATATATTTCTTCAGTTTTATCAGAAATATTTTCCATGTAAATCTTCAGTTGTATCAGAAAGTGTTTATAATTCTACTTTCAATCAATTTAGGAATATTTTTATGCCTACCATTTTATCTGTATAATTTTTCCATGAAATAGTCAATCTTAACGTGTTTTTCTAGATATTTCTTCAATTTTATCATAGATATTTTCCATGTAAATCTTCAATTTTACCAGAAAATGTTTATAATTCCACTTTCAATCAACTTAGAAATATTTTTGCCTACCATTTTATCTGTATAATTTTCCATGAAATAGTCAATTTTAACGTGTTTTTTATATATTTCTTGAATTTTATCAGAAATATTTTCCTTGTAGATCTTCAAATATAGACCAGAAAATGCTTATAATTTAACTTTCAATCAACTTAGAAATATTTATGCCTACCATTTTATCTGTAATTTTCCATGATAATCTACAATTTTAACATGTTATTCTATATTTTTCTACAATTTTATCAGAAATATTTTCCATGTAACTCTTCAATTCTATCATAAAATGTTTCAACTTCCTTTTTCAATTAATTTAGCAATATTTTTTATGTCTACCATTTTATTCTTTAATTTTACATGAAAATTGTCAATTGTGTTTTTCTATATATTTCTTCAATTTTGTCAGAAATGTTTTCCATGTAAATCTTTAATTTTTCATAAAATGTTTTTACTTCCTTTTTCAATTTTAAAAAAAAAAGCAAGACGAGATAAAGGTGGACCTTGCCTTAGTCTGGCAACAGGTTATATTCCACTATGGGTAAATAATCACTCAGGAAAAGGTCCCCAATTCTTCTGATCGGCTAATATATTTCCCAACTTGGCCACTTTTGGGTTTTTTAATAAAGTTTTAATATACCCTTATGCTGTTTTGATTATGTATATTCATGTTGTAATATGCCTCAATCTAAGACACATTCTTTTTAAAATATATTAAAATTGAATTTTTTGTTTGTGTAAAAAAAAGTATTAGATATATAAGAGCTCAAGATACCATTCCAAAAGGATGCTAAATTCTCAAGTTGATGATCTCAGAGGTAAGGTGGAACAATGCCCTGTGTTCACAAGGTCAAAGGTACCCTATGTGATTAATGTGTAAGGCCCAGAGCTTGGACGCACAGTCACATAGAGCTTATCCAGTTGTACACTTGAAACTGCATTTCTTTTAAGTCAAAGGAAAGACAGGATCAGTGAGGTGATGAGATCACAGTGGACAGAAGAGGTAAGTACTGGAAGCTGAGGAATAAATCTTGGGGGATGATAGACTTGGCTTTGAAGTATGAAGAGGTCATTTCTTACATTTATATACGTCTTATATTTATACTCCTGTTTAAATTGAACATGTGTTTTTATCTATGTAGTAATAAGACTGTTGGTCTTATTACTGTGCTTTTGTATATTACACAAAAGCACAGAGAGATTCCATGAACTAGGGTGTGACAGATTTGTCTTTGCTGTTTCTTAGTACCCTCATCACTTTCTATGTCTTTACAAAATTCTAACTCTTCCAGCTCCTGTGAAAAAAAGCTCTTTTTCTCTTTTTCCCTAGTCATTCTTTAGATGTTGCTTGATCTTCAGTTTTCTGATGTTTTGCAACTTCTTTAGAGTTTTGTTGGTTTTTGTTTTGTTTGCCTAATTCTGGATCACCAGAAATTGATTGCAAGAATAGTATTTTAGGTTATGTTCTGTTGGGCAGGAGTAGACCATTGTCACTTTTTGTTAGATTTGAGTACCTGCAGTCTTGACATGATGGGTCATGTCAGTGAGTGGCTGGTTCCACAGCAGGAGAAGCATTTGGCAGCTGCTTGCTCTCATCTCAGCTAACCAAGAAGCTAAGGCAGACCTCATGGTTACATCATTTAAGCCTTTATCAACCTGCCTGTGGCTAATTCTCTAAGCATCTTTTTAGTACTTTGTAATGAAGCTCTGATCTTTGAGCAGTCACTTTAGCTTGAAAGTAAATTTTTTTCAGGATTCCTGCTTTTATTGTTTTGGAGTTGGGAATGTAACCTAGGGCCTCATTCATACTAGGCAAATGCTCTACTACTAATCCAACATCCTTGATTTTTATTTAATATAAAACTTGAATACTCATGGGTACTTGGAATAAACTATGTTAATGATCATTACATACTACTTCTTCCAATAGTTGAAAGCTCCTGGGAGCTGGGCAACATTGTCTGGGAATATAAACTAAACAGATACACCAGAAAAAGAGTTCTTAAAGAAAGACCATACTCACTTTATTCCTTCATCTGCCCTGTGCTGTTTCTCTTTTGACACCAAGTGCAAAGGTCAGGCTTTGTCACTGTACTGTATCCATTGCTGCTGACTTGAAGTTATCAGGTGGTGGAACTGCTCCTCTTTGATGGAGTTTAGCTCTCAGAGATACTGGCATGTCCACTATCACAGAGTACTTTGAACACTAATTCTGGTCGCCTTCGAGTTTCTTCATGGAACCCTCCATGAATGGCCTGAGAGTAGATCTGAGATAAAAGATTGGAGTAGGAAAGGTAACTGGTATATAATTGAGCCTGTTCTCAACATGAGACTTCTTACATGAAGACCAAGTAAGGAAGTTTGGAGATCACAGAGACCTGACTTTGCTTTTGCTGCTATTCTACTCAGTTTCCCAGAAATAGCAGGACTGAATATGTATGTATGTGCATGCATGTATGTATGTATGTATGTATGTATGTATGTATGTATGTATATGACATTTGATCTGAAAAAGCGTTAGTTGAGAGAAAACAAATAACTGTTCATTTTGTGTGTGTACATTTGCATGTACAGGTCCCACTCCTGTTTAAGTTGTGTTTAAGATCAAGGGATCTGAAATTTCAGAATAGTTTTCTAAATCTTTCTTTCTTTGAATACCTCATTAACATAACAATGGACCTGTTATATGATGAGGAACTAAGATGTGTGTATATGGGGGGGGAGGGATTCCTTAGCTGTTAATACATAGTTCCTTGCTATTGTCCCTAATGAATTCACCCTTCTGTTGACCATCTTCTGTTAAAAACCCAGATTAAACTCTGACATTTGAAACCATTATGTAAAGAGGTATATGGGCTGTCTGTCACAGACTTGTTTCCCAGTATCAAGTAAGACTACCAAAAAGCTACAGGTTTTGGCTGGTTTCTGTATTGAATATAACAATCTAGCCCCTGAACCCTGATTGTGAGGCAAGTCCTTGCTTTACTTTATAGACATAAATAAGAATCATCTATGAAGGATGCCTTCCTACCTTTCATAAAATCATTGTTAAATTTTTTCTTACACATTTATCTACATACATATTTCTTGCTTCGTTTAAGTTCCTGATGAATTCACTAACACTTTTTTTAACAGCTAACAAAAAAATTATAGTGAAAACTGGTATTGACAGAAAAAAAGTCCAAAGTGCTCAATTGTGTTAACTTTAGTTTCTGTCAGTCTGTAGTTGAATTATCTTTCTTCCCCCACCTCACTCTCCAGAGCTGAGGACTGAACCCAGGGCCTTGCGCTTGCTAGGCAAGTGCTCTACCACTGAGCTCAGTCCCCAACCCCTATCTTCATATTCTCATTTATTTTTCATTCTTGAATCATATTTCTTACTGAACTTTTAAACGAATATAAACTTGTTTTTGTTTTGTTTGAAAATATGTCTTTGTAGTCTAGGCTAACCTCATATGCCCAATGGTCTTTGCACCTACCAAGTGTTGTAGCTACTAGCCTGTGGTACCATCACAAATAAACTTTGTAACTTATCTTAAAATCATTTTTTGGAAATAAAGTAGGATGTGAATAATTTGCCAGTTATTAACACAGAATTAAATAATAACATGCATCAAAATCATGTAATAATATACAAAAGCTGACTTGGGATTTCTATTCCTGAAGTACATGAGCAGAGATGTACTTTTTGAAACACAACTTTAGAATTAAGGAATCAACTGTGAAGGACAAAACTCCTGGCTCTAAAGAAAAAAAAAAAATGAAGGCCTGAAGATTAGTTTTTTCTTCTGCCCTGAGTAGTATGTGACATATACCAGTTGGCTCCCAGCCTTTGAAACAGTGGACTATTATCTGTGGTCACTGAGACCACATATCTCATATGGATGTTTTTAGCCTGTTCATTGAAACTATAATTTCTATTCAGTTGTCATCACTGCTTGGCTTTTGGAGATAGAATCTTGCTATGTAGCCCGTGCTGGTCTCAGACTTTCAAATGCTGGGATTAGAGGTGTGTGCCATCACCAATCTCCAGGGTTTTTGCTTGTGTGTGTGTGTGTGTGTGTGTGTTTGGTTTTTCTTTTGTTGGTGGTGCTAGAATCCAGAGATTATATATATATCATCATGCAAGGCAAACAATCACTGAACTACATCCTCAGCTCTCACATGTATATTGTAAATATTTTGGACTGGGTAATTTATACCCAGGGATTCAGTTTTGGAGTCCAAGATCAAGGTACCAGCAGATTAATTTTTGTGGATAGCCTGTTCCCTTTTGGATGGTGCTTTCTTGTATCCTCACGTGGTAGAAGAGACAAGTGTTGCAAGAAGTCTTTCATAAGGGCACTGACTCTGTTTCTGAAGGTGGTTAAGTTATTTGTCAAGATGGGGGGCAGGGGGTGATCACCAGCATTTGAGCTATGGGCACAGAGATCCACAGGTTTAACAGCATGTGTGCATATTCTTGACTAAGGCAGTATCAGAATATCAGGGTTGTTGATGTGCTTTAGCTCTGCTAGGGATTCAACTCAGGGCCCTGCACATGCCAAACAAGTACAAAGCCACTCCGTTGTGTGCTAGCAGCATAACTTGCATATAAGCTGTATAGGTTTTCCTTTCTGTTTCTTGTAATATAAATATTTTAAACATAAAAATAAAGAAAATAACATAACAAACACCTATTAACAGTGACCAAGCTTTTTACAGTATTTGCTTGATATGTGCTATTCCTTGATCTGTTCCAATTCTTTAGAGGCAGTTTTCTATTCTAAGATTTTTTTTTTATCAACACACACTTACCTATGTATTACGGGGTCCAACTGAACTATCAACCTAGTTAAATTGAGAAGCACCCAGGAGATTAGTAAAGTATACCTCTAGGTGTGTCTGGAGGTGTTGCTAAGGGGTTGAGGAAGGCAGAGTGTTACACCCTTATTGTGGCAGCACCATCCCTCAGCTTGAGGCCTGGATGGATGGAATAAAAGTCAAGAGGAAGGAGCTCAACCCCTCCCCCTCCTGCCCCCCAGCTAGTAACTGACATTGCAGGAAGTGTGAGCTTGTGAGCCTGAAATGTCACAAGCCTGGGTGGTTCAGCCTAGTGATTAGGCTGGGACATAAGATATGGCTTGTTACCCCTTTGCTGTCCTCCCCTCCAGCAGGTGACTGAGCTAAACATAGAAGTTATGATTAAATGCAGGTAAAAAAGGGTTTTGTTGTTGTTTCTGGTTTTTGTAGTATCATACTTGTATTGGACACTTCACATGAAGAAGCTGGTAGGATTGTCTAAAAGTTGCTCTAGGTGAGTCAGGGAATGAAGTGCATTGACTAAAGGACTATAAATTTCTTTAATGTCCTGTTCTTAGGACACATGAAATTTTTCTTCAGTAATAATCTAACCTTAGCTTATTATGAGTCATTTTACTTCGTTGACTTTTTTATTCTTTGATAATAACACTTAAAACCTGCATACATGCTAAGAGTGGTAGCTCAACACCTTTAAATCCCAGCACTCCAGAGGCACAGGCAAGAGAATCTGTAAATTCAGCCTCTTGCTATGTAGTCAGCTCTAGGATAGCCAGTCTAAAGAAAAAAAGGAAAAGAAAAGAAAGAAAAAAAAAACTTTACAGGTATTTTAAAATATTTTCTTTATATGCTAAGTTTGTAAGCTTTTTTCTATACAATTTTTTTCTTTTTAAATGTTTCTTTCTTTTGTTATTTTTTTAAAACATTTTGTTGTTATTTTGTTAAAAACTTAAGAATGGGGTGGGCTGGACCAGATGGTTCATCAGGTAAGCAAAGGCCATCAATCATGGCAACCTGAATTCAAGGTGGAAGGAGAAATTAGAAATTAGTTGTGCTCTAACCTCCACAAGAGTGCCATAGTTTCCCCCAGCCTACCTAACCTGTAGATAAGCAAAAACCAGCACAGTCTGTCAGGGTCAGGGTACAAACCCCTCCCAGTTCCACATCCTATCCTAGAAGTAAAGCAAAGGTGAGCTGCACTAATGGGGTTCCTGTTACCTTCTATGGCAACAGTGCCTTTTTGGATTCCTTCCTGAAGGAACTGCCTGATGTATATTTAAAAACAAAAAGCTAGGTGTACAGAATAGGACATGCTGTAAGCACAGGAACTACAGCACACTGCTTACCAAGTGCTCTGTACCTCATTGCATTGTATATGTCTTTCATTTAGTTGGTTGTTTTTGTTGTTGTTGTTGTTGTGGCTGTTTTGTTTTTTAGACAGGATCTTACTATGTAGCCCTGACTGTCCTACCACTTACTATGTAGGCCAAACTGGTGTTTGGTCACATTCAGAAATCTGTTATACCTTATATCGAATAAAAAAAAAAAAAAAAAAAAAAAAAAAAAAAAGAAATCTGTTATACCTATACCTACTAAGTGCTGGAATTACCTAAGTCCTGCTCAATGTTTTTGTTTGTTTTTATACTGCTGAGGATAGAACTCAAGGCCTTAGGTTTGCTAGGTAAGCATCATTGAGTCATATCTTTAATCCTTATTTTTTTAACACCTACCATAAAACAACTATTTGAAAACTCTGAAAGGTATGCTATAAAGGTAATTTCTCTTCACAAAAATGATGCTTCAGAACCCAGTCTAGGCTAACAAGCCTTTTGAGGCAAGAAGTATACTTGGTGTTATTCTAATACAAGTGGAGACTGTGTCTTTTCCCTGTTGTCTTGGCTCTGGCCTTACAGTCTTGAAATTGGCTAATTTTAAAAGAATTAGAAAGGAAATGAAGGAAATAAGGAAGGGGGTAAGCTACTACAGACTATCCAGTTCCTAGATTTTTCAGGAGAGTTGGAAAGTAAACTTCTTAACTTTTTTCACTAACCATTCAACTTGCCTATGTGTCCATATGCTATTCATGCACAATTTGGCCCCAACAGGCTTTGAGAAGCGAAATGTGGCTTAGGTATACCATGGCTAGGTATCAGACTGGTGATAGGGCTTGGCGCACAAGTGGAACAGATCTGCTTAGCATAGCAAAGACTTTGACACTTAGTTCAGGTTGGAACACATTCTACATTAAGACTGGCTAGAAATCTAAACTGAGGATAGCTAGGTTGTCACCACTGAGATAAGTGTTATTCTTTATATGCACTTATCATTGCTTAGATTTTTACAACAATAATCTCAGTATCTAGAACACAGTACAAAGTGGACAGACATATGAAATAATAATAAAATCACCAGTTTACAAGGAATAAGAGAAAGACCAAGATAACACTGACATTAATATCAAATGTCTTAACACCAGAGCTGCAGAACTATGAGAGGAAGCCAGCAGCCCTGAAAAGGTCAACTATTCCACAGATTAATAACACAGAGACTGGTCTCAGTGATTTATAGAGCCCAGTAGGCAGGAAGTAAGGAAAGATCCAGAAGAGTAGAGCATCTACTCTGAATGTCTGTAAAACATTCATCCAGGTGGGCCCTGCCTGTCATGAGTTGCAAAACTAAAAGTTTAAAAAGTGGTTTAAAATCTATTCTCCAACTAAAACAAATTAGAGGATAAGTTGACCTTAAAAATCGTAGTAAATCATGTCAAAATTAGGTAGAAAACCAGACATGGTAGTGAACCCCTTCACTCCCAACATTTAGAAGGCAGATGGAAGTGAATTGCTGTGAGTTCAAGGCCAGCCTGGTTTATATAGTGAGTTCCAGGATAATCAGGGCTACATGATAAGACCCTGTATTTAAAAAAAAAAAAAAAAAAAAAAGGTAGATGTAGGATTAAGGATGTGTCTCAGTGTAAACTCCCAGAGAACAAGCTCAGGGATCTCCAGAACCCATATAAAAAAACAGGTGCAGTGGCACATTCGTAATTGCAGTGCTAGAGAGGAAGAGACAAGAGGATTCCTGGTGTTTGCTGGTCATCAAGTCTGACTAAATCTGTGAGCTCCCAGTTTGGTGAAAAACACTAAAAGGTGGAGAACATTTGAGGAAGGTAAACAATGTCATTGACCTCTGACCTCCACACACATGTATGCATAAATTCCTAATATCCTAAAAGATATGGGTTGTCACCATAGTTCCCATGAAATAGCAGGATTGTGAAAGGAACCGGCATTAACCCTATATACATAATCACCTCAGTAGAGTCATAGACTCACCAAAGATAAAGTAAACTTTTTTGTTTGAGATGTTCACGTATATCAGGCTGATCTAAAGTTCCATAAGTAGCCAAGGGATGACTTTGAGTTTCTGATCCTCTTGCCTCCTCTCAGTGTTGGGATTAGAGGGTTATACCACTGTGCCTATTTGTACTGTGCTAGGACTGACCCCAGAGTCATATGAATTCTAGGTGAGCACTCTCCCAGTTAAGCCATATCCTCACCCCCCACACTCACATACATTTTTGGTGAACTAAGAAGAAATGGTATATGTGAAGTTGGGCAGATGTGAAAAATGAAATTATTAGGCATACCTTCAGTCCGTGTGTGTGTGTGTGTGTGTGTGTGTGTGTGTGTGTGTGTATCCATTACCAAAGATATATTTTCCAAATGTTCCACCTGCTCTGTATTAAAATGACAGAAAGGGTTTGAAGTTCTTCATATTGATCACAGGGTCCAAAAGCAGGAGGCTTCCAACCTCCTGTCAAATCAGAATCAGTATGTTTGTGATATCAGTTGAATGAATCAATGGGTTCTTCAGATTCCCTGCTTCCTATTTAAAGAGAACATTTTTTCCTATCTTTCACTTGTGTGGGCTGGTTATGATCGGTGTTGAAGGTATTTTTTATGTCATTGCCTAAGTGGACTAGAGATGATCTCATGTGACAGCTCTCATGGAGCTCTTGTTTTGGAGTTGCCATTACTTTCTAGAACAGCCATTCTGTATAGCTGCCAACATGCCCTGGGTACTCTTGCTTCATATTGCAGTGATACTGCTTTGTCAGGGTAGAATTCAGCCTCACAGGGCTAGAGTCAGTCTGCTGACCTCATGCCATAGTACAGCATGTTCAAACCTGGGAGAAACCCAGGGGTTACTCGGCATATTCTTCTTCCCTCCTCACAAGCATGGAACCGTCACTCTCTTCGGAAACCGTATGTTGTATATGTGTGTGTATCTGTCTCTTTATAAATCTCTTCCTCATTCCTGTAGTTATACAGCTTTAAGTGGGGGGCTGGTTGCGCAGACACAGGAAACTGACTGAGCTGCTGGAACTTAACACTTCTCAACAACAGAGCTCAGCCAGGGCATGTGCTATTTTTAGACGCTGAATTTGAGCTAATAGAGAATTCTGTTATGTTTCCTAGCTGTTTATTTCACTCATAGCTATTTGGGCAGAATGTGAGGGGTTTTGTGTGGCTATGTAAATCAAGTTTGGATCATACTAGAGTGTCTAATACTTGGGTATGGGGGCCTGTTTCCATGCAGAATAGATGTTGTTTGGAGTGTTGCAGGCTAAAAAGTTACCGGAAAATAAGCATTTCCTTCAGTGAACAAAAGAGTTTCATTTGCCTTGACGGATTGGGAAAGGCTTGGGTTAAATGTGAAGATGCCAGGCATGCATAACAAATAGGAATTTGAGTTAAAGCCAGTTTGAAATATTTCTCACATTCTTCTTTTAATAAAAGGATTCTTATCATTGAGCTACTTGTTTTCAGGGCTTTTCCTGAGACATAATGGTTTCCTGAATTATGAACAATATGTACACCTCTGTTAATTTTCGTCTTTAGATCAACATCACAGGACTGTGTAATGAACTAAACAGGAAGATGAGCCAGCCCTATGCAACATCCCCCTATGTTCACATTTCAGCTTTAGTTCTGAATAGAAAACTAAGCCACTAGATTGAATTTACTATGAGTCGGTTTTATAAACAATACAGAGATACTTTCTAGGAGATAATTCTTTTTTTAAAAAAAAAGCAAAAACAGTTCTTTAGAGTGCTACCCCTCTCCATTCTAATAGTAATACTGTCTGCTGGTAAGCAGTTGGACTTAAGCTTCAAACAGATTTTTCACTCTGGAGTTTGATACTTTAATAATGCTGGCTTTATTAGCAGATTTGTGCCTCTGATCTGTACTCTCTTTTTCTGTTTGTTCTGAATCTTGAATCCTAAAACCTTGGCAGATCTTGTGTTTGTTCTGAAGTTATAAAAGGTCAGTTTATTTATCAGTGTTTTATTAAGAATGCTAGTACATGAGCTGGAGAGATGGCACAGTAGGTGAGAGTGCATATGCTTCCAAAGGACCCAAGTTTGGTTCCAAGCACTCAAAACAAGTGAATCTCAACTGTCTAACTTCAGAGCTGGAGAAGCTGGCACCCCTGGCCACAGTGGAAGTCTGCACTCTTATTTACAAACACATAATTAAAATTACAAATCTGTGAGAAAGAAAAAAGAATGGTATAGTGCAGAATGAGCTGGGTGATATGAAGAAAAGTATTCATAGAAGAGCCTTAAGAGACAGGGAGATACCATCAGAGTTACATCTTATACTCCATCAGTGCCAGTGTGGGGCAGAAACATAAGATGGAATTGGAACACTTCAATTGCCTTTACCTAGTACTTGCATTGACTCCTAATAGTAGAGATCTTTTCTAGAGCTGGGGTGACCTAACAGAATTTAGCTCAGTTGTAGATACTTGTATTGCATGCAGAAGCCCTAAGTTCAATCCTCAGTTTCCCCTACACACACACACACACACACACACACACACACACACTTCTGAAACATAATGTATCTGAGTTTCTTAGATTAAACCATATCCTTACTTCACTATCATGCCTCTTACTCAACCTGATAATCTACTCTGATCACTAAAGTGATCTCATTGAAGCAAAAAATGTAAATGTTCAGCAATGAGGTACCCACTTCCAGCATCTCAGCTTACTAACAGGACTAAATACATCAAGAGGCCAAAAACTGAGATCTGAATTTTTTTTTTACACTACAGAATTAACAGTTTGAAGAAAAATTTGACAAAAGGAAAATATAGCTGACTGTAGGAAACCAGTGTGAAATTTGAAAAAAGGACAACACTAGTAGTCACTATGTTTATTGAAGTCATTTACATTTTGAATACTTTAAAATTTTATGTCTCCAGAGGTTGGTCCAGTCTAAAGAATTCTGCCCTTTTCCTTTCTCAGTAACTCTGCAATGGCCAAACCTTTAGTTATTATTGTTAAAGCCACATGTGTGATACAGACATTCTAAACAATTCCTTGACAGTATCATATGAGCATTTTCTACAGATACTCAAATATTTATTGTGGCAACTTAGAACAAGTTGGCCATATACAATCGCTGCACTTAAGTATATTTTAAAGTTTAAAGTACAATGTACTTTAAACCTAAGTTTTATATACAGTAAGCTGTTACTTTAAGTGGTTGGGTTTTTATGATATAATAAAATTTCTCTCATAGTCAGACCTCTGACACGTGGAGGCTAAAGGTCACCTTCAGGTGCTGTCCTTAGGAGCTGTCTACCTTGTCTCTTTACAACAGGGTCTCGTCCATGAACCTTGAATTTACCATGTAAGATAGGCTGGCTGACCAGCAAGCTCCAGAGTTTGGCCTGCTCCTGTCTCCTAGCACTAGGATTATATATCTCCACACCTGGCTTCTTTTTAATGTGTGTGGGAATCAGATCCAGAGCCTCAGTCTTTACAACTAAAGCAAGACTTTACTGACTTGAGCCTTCTCAACTCCTTAATTTTCATTATTAAAAAAAAAAAAATGTAAAACCAGGTCAGAAGATTGGTGAAACAAAAGAGAACAGATTTTTTCCTAAACCAATGTCTCTTTTCTGGCAGAAGAGGGTATCATGTTCCCTGCTCCTCTGCAAGAGCAGCCAGTGCTAACCATTGTCACCCAGACTTGAGCTCTCTGTCCAGCCCCCAGGGATGTTTCTTAATGAAATTGCCCAATACCTGTTTATCTTATGACTGTCCCTTGTGGAAGCAGTGGTAAATTGTTTGTGTCATTTGTTTTCTTGTTATTCTCCAATGAATTAATTATATTCCAGATTACCTCTGCATTTTGGGGCCAAATGGAAGAAAGAGGAGATACAACTAAGAACAGCTTTTGGCATTTGCAAAGAGCAGATCTGAAGAGCTGTACTGAAGAGTTTGAGGTGTGGAAACTGGATTAGAATACCACAAACATCTCTGTTCTCCCTGGTCATGGTTCAGAGTAAACAGCATTTCCACTTTGGTGGCCAGGGCTTTTGGTTCTGTGCTTCTCAAGTAAAGAACAACACTGATAAGAAAACAGGTTCAGGAGGCCTGGCCTGTGGTGCCCACTGTGCTGTAACAAGATAGTAACAGGAGTTCAGTTTAGTGTGCCAGCACTTTTATTTCTTATTGTGAAATAAGATTCTTTTACTAGAAAAGTCCTAAGAATCTTCCAATTTAGAGTACTTAAATGAGTACATATATATGCACACACAAGGATGGACTTGTATAAATTGGCTTTAAAATAAATTAATATGAGGCCAGCAAGATGGCTCAGCAGGTAAGAACACTTGCTAATAAGCCTAATGCACATGAGCAACCCCACCCTCTCTTACACATACACAATTAAAGTAAAATGGCTTAGTGGTTAAAAGCAGTTGCCACCAAGCCTAATGTCCTAAGTATTAGTTCCCAGGGCATGGTGGAATGAGAGCGCTGACTTCTAAAGGAGGTCTGAGGTTGTTCTCTATACACATACATATATGCACATACAAAATAAATCAACTTAATAAAACTTTTAAATAAAAGTAATATATTTCCCTATGGCTCTTAGAAATAGATATTTAAACTACAAACCTACATGCATTCTCTGGTTATATTACTTTTAGAAAACAGTTTCTTAGGGCTGGTAAAATAGCATATCAGGCACTTGCTATCCTGCCTGATAGACCTGAGTAGTTTGACTCCCCAGGACCCATATAGTGGAAGAAGAGAACCAAGTCCTTCAAGTTGACCTTTAGCCTCTTCCATATATGGGGTGGGTGGGTGGGTGGGGGGATGGATGGATGGATGGATGGATGGATGGATGGATGGGGCAGCAGACAGATAATAAAAACTATTTAAGTCTTAATTTTCTCACAGAGAGCCAGATGTGTGTTGGGAGCCAGATGTAGATCAAAACTGAATCATGGCTAAAGACAGCACATGAAGGACTTAGACTGAACATACCCTGGCCTCACTGTCTTTCAAGAAAACACTTGATTTCTGATTCAATATCAGTAATTGCTAATATATATGTGTGTAGTTGGTGCCTCTGCAGAGAAAGGCCTTACATCTAAATAGAGTTCTGTGTTTATGTAACCAACCTGTGAGTTCATTGTTGTGACTTGACTTTTAGGATTAGCCACAAGAGAAGACAAAATGCAGTTATCAACAGCACACTTGGATTTTGAATGTGAGTCTCAGATTTAGCTTCATCTCTAAGTAGTTCTTATTCTTTAAAGCAGTCTACCCCCCACATTAACTTCAGGCTCCTTGAGTTAAAACTGAAGAACAGCCCAATTGCAAACTTCACAAGATGGGAGAAAAGCCTACTCCTTTAATCTAAAAGTAGATGGTTTTAGTATTTAGGTACTTTTTTTTAATTTAGTGTGTATGCATATTTCATAACCATTTGTGTAAAAGACTGTTTTTTTTTCCCATTACAACAATTCAGAGTATTTGAATTTGAAATTAGAATTTTCATTCCCAGAAATAACCCTGCTTTCATTTTCCATGTTGGAGTCTCCTTCTCTTACGCTGGAAACAAAGGCCCTTCTTTGTTCATTCTTCTCCTTCATCTCCAGAACAGAGCCAGCAGAGAGGGGTTGGTTTGTTTTAACATCTTTTGCCTCTGTTGCACTCTATGTGTGAGTAATCCTATCAGCAGTCTCATCTCTTTTCTTCCAACCTTTTGGCCCTTAAGTAAAAACTACCAAGGCAGAAGGTCTGGAAACAGTGTGGAGAAACATTGCAGACAAGGTAGCTTAGCCTGAGCTCATCCAGCACATGATAGAGTAACATGTCTCTTTTTCCTTCCTAATCCCAAAGATGCATGTTTTTTGTTCATCAGAATTCATTAAATACATGCTCTGTCTGGTGTTGGTAACCTCAAGCCGCTCACTGGCCTTTGAAAGCTCACCTTTTCTTTTGAGTTATCCTGTATATGCTTTGTCTATTCTCTTCCTGTTGTTGTTGTTTTGTTTTTTTTTTGTGGTTGTTGTTCTAAACTTTGATTTATTTTAATTGCATTTGATTGAGAGGGGAAGGGGGAAGGAGAACATTATAGCACATGTGTGAAGACTAGAGAAAACCATTTAAGATAATTTTCAGGAGTCAGTTTTCTCCTGCCACCATGTTCTGGAGATAAAACTCAGCTCATCGGGCTTGACTGTAAGTGCCTTTACCTGCTCAGCCATCCTGGGGGCCCTGGTTATCATAAGCACCATAAATCACAGTTTCAGAGGGAATAGGTGGAATAATGACTCAGATCTGTCTTCTAAGCAGACTAGCACACTTCAAACCTATTTACCTACTATGTGTGGCCTGCTGTTTTGAGCTTAATGTTGCCAAACAATAGAATTCTGTTATGTGATGGCATCTCAAAGGGAAGGGTGAAAGGCTGAGAAACTGATCATCTGCCCTTCATTGGTAATAAGCTCAAAGAAATTGATAAGATTTCCTTTCAGTAAGTTGCCGGCTAATAACTACTTTTCATTTCTGTTTCTTCTTCTCCTCCTCTTCTTTCTCCTCCTTTTCCTCCTTCTCCTCCTCTTTTTATATCTCTTTATCTTCAGTCTGTTAATACTTAGAAGGTGTTTCTTTGGAACTCTGGGGTTCTCTGAAGCTTACTAGAAAAGCAACAGTGATGAAGTTAAGTGGTTAAATGGTGTCATGGTTTTGCATTTTTTCCCAAGCTATTTGTGACAACTGTTTTTTCACAAAGAACAATTTGATATAAATATTTGTTTTCATATCAAATAGCATTCTTATATTTTTAGTAGTTTTATTTTCTAAAGATGTATTTTTCATATTTATGTCACTGCCTGTTGAAAAAAGCAATTATTCAACGGTGCTTGGTGGAGCATAGTGTGGCAGGCTGTAGGAACCACAGTATAATAACCCACAGTAGGGAGAGTACAGCATAAGCAGGGTGTTGTGGGTTATGGATGGTCATGATAGAAAATGGCCAAGAGAATAAAAGGTATTCTGGATGATTTAGCTTGGCAAGATTTTTCCCAGAGGCAGTAAGACAGAGGAGAGAGTGCCAGGTCAGACACTGAGGAGGATGCATATCAAGGAAGGGTTTCTAGCTGAAACTTATTTAGTTAATGTTGCTAGATTTGTAATTTTAGAAAGGACACAGATATGTCTGGGGAAAAAAGGTCAGAAATCAACAAGTTTTGGCTGAGCAAAGAATCTTTGTCAATACCTGACCGGCATGTTCTTCACCTAAGATTTAGAAATGAAATAGCTATCTAAGAGGAGTTTCAAGAGAGTTTATGTCCCTCTAACAGTGGTGCAATATAGCTTAAAACAGCTTTTCATGTGGTAAATAATAATACACTTTTTAAAAAAGATTTATTATTTTATGTAAGTACACTGTAGCTGTCTTTAGACACACCAGAAGAAGGTGTAAGGCATCAGATCTCATGGTTGTGAGCCACCATGTGGTTGCTGGGATTTGAAATCAGGATCTTCAGAACAGTGGTCAGTGCTCTTAACTGCTGAGCATCTCTCCAACCCCCAAAAATGCACTTTTAAAAATATTTCTTTTTATGAGTGTTTTGCCTGCATGTCTGTATATGTACTATGTGTATGCCATGCCTGCAAGTGTCAGAAGAGGGCATCAGATCCCCTGGAAATAGATTTACAGATAATTGTAAGCCCCTGTGTGGGTGCTAGGAATCAAAACCAGGTTCTCTGCAAGATTAGACAGTGCTCATAACCTCTGATCCATCTCTCTACCCCTTCAGTGTATTTTCTTATGTATGTGGATGGTGCATATGTGTTTGTGAGTACACGTGTGCATGTATGAACATGGATGTAGAGGTATAAAGTTGATGTCAGGTGTCTTCCACTTCAGAGTAGTTAAAAAGATACTTCAAAACTAGTAAAGAGATGGAGCATGGTGGCACTTATTTTAAGCCCAGCACTTAGGAAGCTGAGGCAGATAGATCTCTCTGAGTTTGAGGTCAACTATCTACATACTATACTGAGTTCCAGGACAGCCTGGGTTATGTAAAGACCCTATCTCAACAACAGAGTATAGCAGGGCTCTGTGGGGAGCTCAATGACCTGGATTTGAGCCTAGAATCCATACATATATTCACATATATGTATGTAGAAACATACAAGCATTCATATAAATAAATATAAAAATGTGAAAAATACAGTATAATAAGCATTTCAGACTACCTACTAGTCTGAAGTGGTCAGTAACAATATTCTTTTTGGAAATCTTATAACTCTGCTACTAAGAAACAACTCTGTTGTTCTCTGTCTTGAACTAATTGGTTCTAATAGATAGATAGACAGACAGACAGACAGACAGACAGACAGATAGATAGATAGATAGATAAAATGCTTGCCCTATTTAGGTGCTCTTATGACCATATCCAGGTTCTTGCTTTATAGTTTTTCTGTTTCCCTGCCTACTGGCTGGTGTTAACTTTTACATAATTAAGAGCTTCTGAACTCAAACAAAAACTTCCCTCTCCCTGAATTCCAGTGGAAAGTTAATACAATTTTGGACTTTGAGTTGAACTAACTTCTGAGGAGAAAACAGAAGAGTCCTTGGTTGTATACAGATTCTCAGCTGTCCCTAAGGCCTCTTTTACAAGTCTGTTCTGTGCCATCCATAACTGTTTCATTTCCTCTCACCCCAATGCCCCTTGGTTCAACTATGTAGCTCTGACTGTCCTGGAACTCTATTTAGAGCAGGCTGGCCTTGAACTCGGAGAGATTCACCTGCCTTTGCTTCCTAACTGCTGGGATTAAAGGCATGTACCACCATACCCTGGTTATAGGAGTTTCTGAGATGATATCTCACTGTATATACTACTGTCTACTTCCTGTGTAAACTATGTTGGCCTTAAACTTGTAACAGTCCTACTGCCTCAGCCTCACAAATGCTATAATTAATAAGACTGTACTACTGAGCTAGAGAGATGACTCAGTGGTTAAGAGCAGTTGACTTCTCTTTTCTAGACGCCCTGAGTTCAATTCTCAACAACCTCACAGTGTCTCACAACCATCTATAACGGGATCTGATTGCCTCTTCTGGTGTGCATTAAGAAAGAATATTAAATAAAGAAAAAGAAAGAGTATTATTCATATATATAAAATACATGAATAGATAAATCTTTAAAAAAAAAAAAAAAAAAAGACTGTACTACCAGCCTAGATTTTGTTTTGTATTTTGAGACCTCCTGTCTGGCCTTAAATTTAGCAACTGATCATAATCATTTCAGCTGAGCTTATAGGATTTGCACCCTGACATTAATTTTTTTTTAAAGATTTATTTATTATTGTATCTAAGTATGCTATAGCTGTCTTCAGACACACCAGAAGAGGGCGTCAGATGTCTTTATGGATGGTTGCTGAACAGCTCTTAACAGCTGAGCCATCTCTTTAGCCCAACATCCATTTATTAAAAACAAATACTGTAGTGTTAGGGTCCAAGAATTGCTGAAGGAAGACCCCAGACTCAAATAGTATTAAAGAGTGTTTATTCTTCAGAAATTACCAGCATACAGGGGTCAACCATTCATCAAAATGGCAACAACTTGTATGCAGGGCAAAGCAGTGACATTGGTACAGTTTTGATTGGTTGCTATGTTTGTTAGTTTCTCTATATTTGGTGAGGCCTTGAAGAATTTTGGAAATAGCTCACTTCTGGCCTTGTTATCTCCTCCAGCTAGGTTATCTGTCTTAGAAGCTAACTCAGCTCCAGACTTGCCCTGCCTAAGTAAGGGCCATCATTGATTAAAGGTTCATTGTCAGTGGCTCCTTCTAAGGAGCCCAATATGCTACCCCAGAGAATTGAAATTTTTATTCCCAAGGTTTTTGGTCCTCTCAGTAAGAATAATTGTAATGTTTTGGTCAATAAATCTAAGTTTAGATAATAAACCCAAGTAAAGTAAGAATCATGCAGTGCTCAGGCTTGAGTTTCTGATTTCTACCCAAGTAAATGAGAGAGAGAGAGAGAGAGAGAGAGAGAGAGAGAGAGAGAGAGAGAGAGAGAGAGAGAGAGAGTGTGTGTGTGTGTGTGTGTGTGTGTGTTTTGTTTTCCTATCTTTTTAGTACTTGGACTTAAACTCCAGGTTCCACCCATGTTAAGTACACACTCTGTCACTGAACTCCTTTCCCAGCTGTGGATTTGAATTCTTTAAATGTTTCTGAATTGTAAGATGGATTTTTTCCTCCTCTGTCTACAATGTTTGAAGTTTTAAACACTCATGACTTTATTTTATTGGAACTTTAGGGATATTTATGTGCTTATTTAGCTTAGAAAGCAAATAAAGTTACTACTTAAGAGACTGCATAGGGATTTCAGTCCACCCTGGGGTATATGGAGGTTGGGGGGCAGAGACATTGAAATCTAACTTACTAATACCCTAATACCCTCAAAGATAGAAAGACATTTTATGCAAACGTAGAAAAAGCCATGGCCTTTCTGAATTGCAAAAAGATACACAGAGATCTATGGCTGCAGTTCTAACAGGTTCTCAGCCATTGTCCAAAGTAAACACAAAACGATAAAAGACTTCATTAGTCCCCATCTGGAAGAGATCTTCCTTCATTGTATGTACCAAATTCTTTACTCAACATAAATAAGTAACTAAAAAGAAGAGCCTAACAGACTAAATTGCCTTCTGGTTTCTTGTTGCCTGGAGAAAACAGATACTTGTCAGACCTCTCAAGAGACCGTCATATTTAAACAGTAAAAACATTTTTTTTTTTTACTGTCATCAGGGAGGACTCATTAATAACTGATGTATAAACCAGAAACA
This sequence comes from Apodemus sylvaticus, assembly GCF_947179515.1. Taxonomy (NCBI): domain Eukaryota; kingdom Metazoa; phylum Chordata; class Mammalia; order Rodentia; family Muridae; genus Apodemus; species Apodemus sylvaticus. The sequence continues at coordinate 147,688,960 of NC_067473.1, read as the reverse complement.
AATCTAGAATCAAAAAACAATACTGAGAGAAGAAATCAGCAAAATCAAAATGGTACCTCTCTTTAGAACCAAGAAGATAACATGGCCAGATTAAAGTAACACACAAGTCCAGCCTCTCCAGGCAACTCATTGATTCAGTTCTCCATTCTACAAATTAAATCCATTAATATCTTGGAATAACCCTTAAATTTATCAAAGAAGTTTTTAAATTTTTGTGTGTCTTTGTTGTTGATAATGTATCGCATACAGCAAAGACTGACCTCAAACTTGCTATGTAACTCAAGCTAGTCTTGAACTTCTGACCCTTCTGCTTCTACCTCTAGAATAATGAAAATATAAGCATGCTCAATTGCACCTAAATACTGCCCCTTTTCCGTTCCTGTTTATTGTTTGGGTTTTGTTTGGTTGGTGTTGTTCTATTAGTAGTTCTGAGGAACTATCCCAGGGCTTGGTGCCTACCAGGCCCCTCTACCAGCTAATCTGTATCTCTAGCCCCTTTTAAAAAGTCTTTAAGATGGCATCTCATGGCTCTATAAGATGATTCTCCTGCTTTCCTCTCAGGATTTCAAGCATGCTTCATGACAGTTTCTCAAGTATACTTTAAAAAAAAAAATAACTTACACATAAGTAAACAGTGAATATTTCTCACACAAAAAGCCTGGAAAACTCATATGGTAGAGGCTCATACAACCAAGGTACTTTGTCTCACATGCTTCAGTGGTCACAGTGGTAAAATGAGAGGCTAAGAAGCAAGCCTCTTGGAAATGCTTTGACCAGATGACATACTCACTGCCTTTCTTTCACAATCCATTGGTTGGTTCCAAGTAATCATAGGATTACAAGGGAAATGTTATTTTGCTCATATGTCTCAGAAGGGAAGCATTAAAATAGCAGTCACTGGGAGTAGTTTTGCTGCAAATTATAGAATTGTAATATTAACCTTATAACTTCAATACAGGAGGCAGAAGCAGGCAGTCTTTGTTAGTTCAAGGCCAGCCAGGTCTACAAAGTAAATTCCTTGACATTCAGAGCTGTTAGAGAAACCCTGTCTCAAAAAACCAAAATGAGGAGGAGGGGGAGGAGGAGGAGAAAAAGAAGAAAAAGAAGATTGAAGTCTCAAGAGCTACTGGTTTTGAGTAACAGAAAATGCCTGCATTTATAAAACAAACTGAAGGAATAGAAATCACCGTGATGGGTAAAGAGTGCCTGCTTCAGAAGCGTGAGGACCTGAGTTAGGGAGGGTATTAGCACCCACATAAAAGTCAGAAATGGCTACAGGTATCTATAAAACCTGCAAACTTTGGGGCAAAGACACATGAATTTCTGGGATTTGCTGTCCTGCCAGCCTGCTTTTAAAAGGAGAAGTGAGAGGCAAACTTCAGGTTCAGTAAGAGACCTGAACCTGAATGCGGAGAGTGATAGAGGACAACACAGAAATCTGTTGTTAGATTTCTTTGACACTAGATAAAGCAGAGGAGGATCTTGAATCCAACCTGGCCTACATAGTCATATCCTTCCTCAAAAAACAACCAAAAGATGGTGCAGTAGAGCCGTAGGTGCCTAAGCAGACCAAACCCAGGCCTAAGCTCTCAGCGTGGTTTTTGCATTCATTACTGGATCTCAGAATTGCAGTATTTTCTAAAAAGAAGTAGTTTCTCCTATTGGACTAAGTGTTATTTAATTGAGAATTGTTTTTACTTAGTCAACTCTCCTCAACCATACTTAATTTATATGAGGAGACAAATGTGAATGTGAAAATAGTGTCCTGTAGCTTTAAATTGAACCAGTTGGAAGCTTTTGTCTTTTATAAAGGATGTTCACAGCTGGAGCAGAGGCAAATACTGTCTGTGGTCTTTGCTCTCTCAGTCAAACTGTTCATTTGCATTAACAGCCCTAGCAAACTGCATAATTGGATGCGTGCACGTGCTCATGTGCGCGTGCGTGAACACACACACACACACACACACGCACGCAGAGTTTCTGTTTATTCAGCATAGTCCTCCCAGACGCCCAGATGTAAGGCTACTGAGTTGATGCAGAACTGAACTATACATAGACCGCGGTGGACACTGCGTTGCAGAGCATCCGCTCTGCAGGATGTTGATGTGATGCAGCTCTGCCTGCCTGTTGTGTGCACGCCACTGCTCTAAGATTGAAGGTGAGAAGAAGCCCAAGGATCGCCTAGAAGCTTCATTATGCCCAGCCCTTTGGTAGAAGATGCGTCCCCTTTGGTAGAAGATGCGTCCCCAGTGGCAGCTGCCCTCATTTACAGTGTGCAGGAGTGACAGAATCTGCTGCTGCTCCTCTACAATTTGGAAGCCAGAAAAAATGGAGAAATCTTACGACCAAGAGAGGTTGTGATTTGTTTACCCAATCCAAGCTTTTTCTGGTGTTCACAAATGAAGGATGGGCTTTTCGACAAGCAAAATCATCAGACTGCCTGACGGGGGTTTTTGGTAAGATAAATGTGTTATGATGAGGGGGTTTTCTTCTGTTTTTTTTATTTTTCTGTATCAGCTACATAGAATTTCACCTTAGCAGTATTTTTTTCTGCAGAATCATGTTGGTTACAAAAGGTTGAGCAAAAGAGCTGGAAAAAATATTTTTGCTGCTTATTCAAGTTGTGACCTTCAGATATATTCATCAGGTTTTCTCAGCTACCTGTGAGCAGTTAGAAACAGCAGTTATTAGAGTGTGGGGAGCCTGCTCACAATTAGGTCTTTTTCTTTTTTCTTTCTTTTTTTTAAAAAGAGTCTTTGGATAGTTGTAATTACCTTTTTTTTTTCCCTAGGATTTTTCTAAAGCCTGCAGTGGAGAAAGAAAAAAGCTTTCATCCTGTTACTGGGTCATTCCCCTGAAACAGTAGTAGGCTGAGAGAGTGTAGATGTGAAGGGAGGCATGATGAGCGAGCGATGGAGCCGAGCAGTCTGCGGTCTCCACACCGTGTGTTGGTGGAGGCCTGTCTGGCTCATTGTCGTTGCTGTTCAGTATCCCACAGTGTCTGAGCTTCATCTCTTCGCCCTCTATTATAAATGAATTTCCTTTTATGTTTGCTTTTGCACATTTTTCCTTGCCAGACCCAGTTCTGTCATGGAGCCTTTTCTGTTACTGTTAATACACAGTGCCCTTTATTAGAGAATAGACAGGTGTAGAAAATAGCCCTAGAGCAGAAAACCTGCAGCTCATCTAGTCCAGCCCCACAAGAAAAGAGACAAAAAAATCCTCAAGTATTTTTGGTCCCTAAAACAATATAATGGACGTTTTTCTCTTTAAAATGTAGGTTTGATTTTAGCAGATTTAAGCTTCTTAATTTTAAATCTTAATTTTATTTTAACTAAATTTATTTTAAACTTAATTAAAACTAAAAAAGCTCAATTTTAAATAAATTGAATTTATTTAATTTTAGCTTTATTTCAAGTTAACGAAATGGATCTTTATAGAAAGTTCCAGGAATGAATGAATGAATGAATGAATGAATGAATAGAAAGTAAGGGGGGAAGATAGGAAGGAAGGAAGGAAGGAAGGAAGGAAGGAAGGAAGGAAGGAAGGAAGGAAGGAAGGAAGGAAGGAAAGAAGGAAGGAAGAAAAGAAGGAAAGAAGGAAAGAAAGAGAAGATTACATTAGGTCCATGAAATCCTGCCAGAATCACCTGGCTCTAGTCCCATTCTGAGCTGGGTTCTATTATATTTTCTAAGGATAAAGGTTTCCTTTTCTTCACTATAACTTGGTCATGTGTTGTTGGGAGGTCTGTGGCCTATTTCATTGACCAAGCTTAGATATTGTCCTTGGACCCTCTTCTCACCAGCAGGCACAGCCAAGTTTCCTAGCAGCTTAGAGTGGGCACAGAAGCTGTCCATTGACACCTGCCTTTCTGCTGACTCATTGGTTATGTAAGCCTTGAACACAGCCATCTATATACCCTCAAGGCTGGGAAATAGGGACTGCCTGTTTACTCTCCTTGAGCTCTTCCCTCAAGCCTTTTTTTTTTAACATGTTCCCTAGGTTTCACTGCAGTGAATAGATACACCCTTTTTTTTCCCATTTTGAATTGCTGCATTTTAAAACTCTATTTGCATCTCTCCATGATGAAATTCCCATCTTTTTTTTCTCTTGGCACATGAAACCTTCAGAAATAGTGTTTTCTCTCACTTCTTGCCTGGTTAAAGTAAGGACTTCCTTTTCTATCTTTGAGGAATCAGTTTGAATGCATCATTATAGGAGCCTCTGAACTTTCCATGTAAAGTAGGAAGGTTTCCTTTTTCTGTTACTGTTTTCCTCAAAGTGCCCTGTTCTTTTCTTCATGGTGGTTTCCACAGTTGACATAGTAGGGTTACTGGTTTCTGTGTTTCTGTCACTTGCCATTCAATTGTGAATCTCAAGAATGCGGAGATATTCCATTCATTGGTAAATACCCAGCAAGTCACTCAGTGGAGCTTACAGAAAGGACTGTTGGGCAGTACCATGCACACAGGCCAGGGTGAAAGCAGGCAGGGTAAGCACAGTATAGAGAAAGCCTGCGTGGTGAACATGAAAAGTGTGAGAATATACACTGCAGCTTGAAGAGGGGGGAGGGCTGGATGCAGGGCCTAAGAACATGAGACTGCAGAGGCCACACTCAGGTTCTTGGGGCTTGGAGAAGGTTTGAAGAGTGTTGGGTTGGGTGCTGGAACTTCATGCATGCTTAGGCAGCTACTGTACCACCTTCCTATACCTCAGCCCCCAAATATTATTCTTTATTTGGAAAACTGGAAGGCTAAGCCTGGCAGTGGTGGTGTACACCTATAGTCCCAGCACTCTGGAGGGTAAGGCCAGCCTGATCTACAAAGAATATTCCAGGACAACCAGGGCTACCCAGAGGAACCCTGTCTTGAAGAAGGGAAAAAAAAAACAAAACCTGTAAGCGTTCCCTTAGAGTTGGATTTTTCCTTTCCTTTCCTTTCCTTTCCTTTCCTTTCCTTTCCTTTCCTTTCCTTTCCTTTCCTTTCCTTTCCTTTCCTTTCCTTTCCTTTCCTTTCCTTTTTTTTTCCCCCTCTCCTTCAGCTCTACAGAGAACCTGAGTGAATACAAGTAGATCCTTTAGGACCTGCTGTCCAAAAGAGGCATTGAGAGTGCGTCCTGAGATGGCAGCAGCAGGGATGATTACAGAGCATTATACACTCTGAAAATTTGGTGTGAAGTTGACGAGATTTGGTTGGGTTGGGTGTGGTGAGAACACAGATGTCAAAGGGGCTGCTGGGCTGTGGTACACTTTTTTATTTATTTACTTATTTATTTATTTTGCTTGCTTGCTTGCTTGCTTGCTTGCTTGTGTAACTTGTGGACAGTAATTACTGTCCCTAAGTTAAGGAAATCAGGAAGAAGGGTTTGAAGAGAGTTCTGATAGGGATGTGCTATACTCTAGGTCTCCATTCCAGAGATTAGGCTATTGCTGTTGTGAAACCTTCCATGATGATCTTGGGGATACAAGGTAGGACAGTAGTTTAGACCTGTGGATTGCAGCTTGTCTCTTTCCATAGATTGTGCCATGCTGTTGGAGCCTGAGGTTTTACTCTGTCATCCTAAAGTCCACTTCTATGTCATTCCTCATTCTGAGCTGCCGGCTCTATTCCTTCTGTCAAAAACTTCTTTTGAGGCTCATTTCATCACCACCTCTAAGAAACTTTCTCTTACTCCTTTCCCTAGTTTTATTTTGTTTACAGTTTTGAAACAGTCTCTTTAAGCTCAGTCCACTTCCTTCAGCTTTCCAAGTGCTGGGGGTATAAACCTGCATTGCCACACTTGGTGCCTTCAGGGCACCTATTGGCCAAATCTACCATGTTGTCTTAATTGGACCTTCCTTTCAGTGGTGGCTAGGTTTCATTGGTTGGATCATCTGTTCCTAGAGCAGAGATCCAAGCTTTATGAATGGCTTTCATATAAAGAAGCAAACAACTATCAAATTAGTTGAGCCATGGAATATGGATGTGTGCATGCATGTGAGTATACAGCCCACATCTACAGTGTCCATCACAGCACCATGATGTGCTTCTGCTTCTGTCCTCTTCAGGTTCAATAACCCTGTCAAGACTGTCCCACATCTTTGCAGAAATGGCTCAGATAGAATATAAAATATCTTTTAAGAGTTTTACAAATCGGAGGGCTGGAGAGATGGCTCAGGGGTTAAGAGCACTGACTGCTCTTCAAAAGGTCCTAAGTTCAAATCCCAGCAACCACATGGTGGCTCACAACCATCCTTAACGAGATCTGATGCCCTCTTCTGGAGACAGCTACAGTGTACTTACATATAATAAATAAATAAATCTTAAAAAAAAAAAAAAGAGTTTTACAAATCCCTGAATTTGTTCTTTTCATCATTTTCTTTTACTTTATTTGTAATCTGTGAGAAAAATCAAGGTCTCACTATTTATTTACCATTTGTAAAAGAGTGACCAAGGACAGGATGTGGCACATGCTAGCGTGTCTTGTTCCTGAGCTTCCGCTTTTCCTTTTCCATCATTTAGAGTAATTTCAGAATTGGTGCAATATCTTTCATTGTAGTTGTTATTGGCATTTAAGATGAAGTAACTTGATGGGCCTAGAGGTTTATACTTCCTCTATTCCCAGCATTTGTGAGGCCACTGTTGTATGACTTTTCCTGGAGAAGTCTGAATAAATGTCTGTATACCCTAGCTATAACACCAGCAATAGGCCAAAGAAACTAACCCACATTTACCTTGGTGAGCCGATTACAAAAGTGTAGGTGATGTAAAGGCAGTGTGTCACTGAAAAGCCACCCGTGGCTGGCTGCTGACAAAAGCAATATCCTGGAGCTCCTGCCAATTAGACAGTCCCCTGAAGAGTCCTACTCCCACTCCATTCAGTGATTATTACTGCTTCAATAACCTATAATCTTGGGAAGAAGTATTATTAAATTTGAAACTTTCCAAGTTTTTTGGCCCTTCTAAATTTCCTTAGCTTCCCAAGTGTTACAAAGAACTTCCTTCCTAAAGGAGGGTTTCAGTTGGAGGAAATAGCTATACAGTGAGTTATAGGCCAACCTGGGTTACAGATTGAGACCCTGCCCACCCTACACAACTCCAAAAACCAAAACAAAATCACACACACACACACACACACACACACACACAGAGCCAGATGAGTGTGGTCTTTCACTATAATCTCAACACTGGAGTGCAAAGATAATAGCATCACCATAGGCAGCCTAGGCAGAAAGTAGAAGTTCTGGCTCAAGAGTAACAGGAAAGGAAGGAAAGAAAAGAGAGGGTTGGCACAGAGCAAATTAAAATGAGAAATATCAACACTGTAGTGCAAGAAGAATGCCTGTGGCTGTTTTCTTTTTTTCTTTTAAAGATTTATTTATTATATGTATGTGAGTACACTATTGCTATCTTCAAACACACCAGAAGAGGACATCAGATCCCATTACAGAAGTTTATGAGCCACCATGTGGTTGCTGGGGATTGAACTCAGGACATCTGGAAGAGCAATCAGTTCTCTTAACTGCTGAGCCATCTCTCCAGCCTGCTGTGGCTGTTTTCTAAGGAGTCCCTATATGTCAGAGTAGGGGAATAGTATCTGTGTCCCTCACTCTGTCAATCAGTACAGGTCCTCCACCCCAACATGCAGCCACACACTAACGAACCTTCTCATTTTCAGACATCTGAACAATTAAAATTTCTTGTCATCTTTTTTTTGTTTGGTTGGTTTTTTGTTTGTTTGTTTTACGAGACAGGGTTTCTCTGTATAGCCCTGGCTGTCCTGGAACTCACTCTGTAGACCAGACTGGCCTCAAACTCAGAAATATGCCTGCCTCTGCCTCCCAAGTGCTGGGATTAAAGGTGTATGCCACCACCGCCCTGCTTCTTGTCATCTTAATCAATATCAGTATGCCTTACCTAAGATCTTCTGGTGCCTCAGTGTTGGTGATTTCTTACACCTGTTAGGAACTACAGATAAATTCATTTTAAATCTCAGAAATGCTTGTGCAACTTGGTCAGACCTCACCTGAACATCTATAAAAAGGACTACAACTAGTTCAGTGTTAGAGCACTTGGTTACATGTGTAAGGTCCCAAGTGAGAGCTCCTGCACCAAATAAATTAGATTATATCCTTTATGTTCCCATTTGAGGAAATCAGTTTGTACTTTGCTATTACAGATATTGTGGGAGGGAAAAAATAATGAAATCTGGCCATTATGATGCAAAAGAAGAGATAGAATCAAAGTAGTTAATGTTTCTAGGGTCTTTGAAACAACAAATAACCCTGTTCAGATATAGAGAAAGTTGTTAAAAAAGACACAAACACCAACTGCAAAAGTGTTAGGACAGTTGTTAAAGCTGGCATGTACATTGACTGGAGATGTGTAATCACTTTATTCTGTTGTATAGAAAAACAACTTGTTCTCTGCCAAAAACAATGTCAAATTGCTTCCTTGTTTTGTTTTTCCAAAATGTTTTGGAACTTATTATATAGTCCAGACTGGCTTTCCATCCAAAATTCCAGCCTCAGCCTCCCAGTTGCTAGGAATACAGGCATAGTTTCACTAAACTGAAAAATGGCTATTTAAACATCCTACAGCACTTGTTTTTTATTCTAAGATGCCCTAATAAGCCAAGAAAATGGTTTTGATTGTTAAAACAGGAAAAAAATGGAGAAAGCAATAAACAAAACAAAAACAAACAGAAAACCCCAAAACTCAATCAGTCACTTCAATGTTACTTTATTTTCTTTCAGTGCTGGAATCAAACTCAAGGCCTTGCTTAAGCAAATGCTCTGTCACTGTGCTTAGCCCAGTCCAAAGTTACTCTCCTTCTAAAGCAAGGACCAGGTTCAGGACAGGAGAGGAACTGGCTACTAATATCATGTACCACACAAAGGAAATAAGTCCTCTTAGCCCTTCGTTGTAACAGGAACAACAGGAATTACATTGTGGCTCTACTGAACCCCTCACCATACTCTCACTCTGCACTCTGCCTCTCTAAATTACTTCTGATTGTATTGTGTCCCCCCTTTGCCAGTTCCTCTTAGTTTTCTTTTTACAGAAAATACTAGAAAATTAACATGGAATGCACTAGAAAGTATTTGATAGCTTCATAAAATAAAATTCACAACCATGCTTGAGAGGAAGTATAGCATGACTCCAAGTATTCATTCAGCAGATGTTTATTTAACTTCTGTGTGCTAGAAAAAGGGAATCAAGTTATAAAGAGATAAGAAATCTGCCCTTGGAATAGCCACAGACCAGTCATGTACAAGGTAAATTTGGGGCAGGGAAGACTATTTGGATAAGTTTCTGTCCACAGTGGGAGAGAACTTGAATTAGTTGGCATATTGTTGATAATGGTAGCACAACCTGGAAGTTGCTTAGTATTTAAGAATGGTGAAGGAAGTGGAAAAGAGAAGGGGGTTAAAACATCTTCTTTTTTCTTTCTTTCTTTCTTTTTGGTTTATTGAGACAGGGTTTCTCTTTGTAGCCCTGGCTGTCCTGGAACTTACTCTGTAGACCAGGCTGGCCTAGAACTCAGAACTCAGCCTGCCTCTGCCTCCCAAGTGCTGGGATTAAAGGCGTGTGCCACCACTGCCTTGCATAACATCTTCTTGAAGTAAGGGAGAAAGGGTATGCTTATAGGCTACAGATTTTGATCTTTCAGAACAGAGGATATCCTTGTTGAAAATCCAGTGGCTCTGAAGGATCTCCTTTTGGGGAGACCCCCCCACTCCATTCTTGGGATAGCAAGAGGAAACTCGAGAGACCGACTTGATGCAAACACATGAGGCAGTTTATTTTTGGAGCTCCAGGTTCACACAGGAGATAGAGGAGTCGACCCTGAGGCTCAAAAGTTAGGGGTTTATATAGGAAAAGTCAAGGGGTTTTGGCGCAGTTACACATGATTTGCTGATTCAAACATTGGCGGGGGATTCTGGCGCACAGGATGGGCTTTTTGGCATATATGCAGATCAGGCCGTCAGCAATGTAGGAGGGCAGTTTATTTTTATTAGCAGGAAGGTAACTTTGATATTAGTAAACTGCATCCAAGGGACAGGAGACAGGAGACTCCAGTCCAGATAGTGTATGACCCATAGGAGATTGCCCAGGCATGCCCCTTATCTTTTATGGCGGGTCTGTTTGTGGAATAACTCAACCACAACCTTGCTTCAAGATTGTCCAGCGTGCCCAGGCTCTAAGTCTGCTTGCTGCCTCAACTGTGATTCTGAAAAGTCTCAACTCCCTTCAGAGACAGAATCAAGAAGTCAGCAGTGAGTAGTCCTTAAGCACCTACTTAGTGCAGTACACAGTTACTATTTTTTAGAGAAACAAAAGTAATCATAGAATGTGGAAAGCTAACACAGGAGGAATGCCACAAATGTAAGACCTGTCTAGATTACTGTAAGTAAACAAAACATAGAATCCTAACCTCTGCGAACTGTACATTTTAGTTTTTTTTAATTCAATATATGCTTTATTTACATTTCAAATGATTTCCCCTTTCCTAGATGCCCCCTCCCATAAGTTCCATAAGCCCTTCCCTCCCCCTGTTCCCCAATCCACCCCCTTCTCACATCCCTGTCCTGGTATTCCCCTACACTGCTGTACTGAGCCTTTCCAGGACCAGGGGCCACTCCTTCTTTCTTCTTGGGCATCATTTGATATGTGAATTGTGTCTTGGGTATTCCAAGCTTCTAGGTTAATATCCACTTATCAGTGAGTGCATACCATGAGTGTTCTTTGAGACTGGGTTACCTCACTTAGGATGATATTCTCCAGTTCCATCCATTTGGCTAGGAATTTCATGAATTCATTGTTTCTAATGGCTGAATAGTACTCTATTGTGTTTATATACCACATTTTCTATATCGATTCCTCCATCGAGGGACATCTAGGTTCTTTCCAGCTTCTGGCTATTATAAATAGGGCTGCTATGAACATAGTGGAGCATGTATCCTTATTACATGCTGGGGAATCCTCTGAGTATATGCCCAGGAGTGGTATAGTGGGGTCCTCCAGAAGTATCATTCCCAGTTTTCTGAGGAACCGCCAGACTGATTTCCAGAGTGGTAGTACCAGCTTGCAACCCCACCAGCAGTGGAGAAGTGTTCTTCTTTCTCCACATTCTCGCCAGCACCTGTTTTCTCCTGAGTTTTTGATCTTAGCCATTCTGACTGGTATGAGGTGAAATCTCAGGGTTGTTTTGATTTGCATTTCCCTGATGACTAAGGATGTTGAACATTTCTTTAGGTGCTTCTCAGCCATTCGATATTCCTTAGGTGAAAATTCTTTGTTTAGCTCTGTACCCCATTTTTAAGGGGGTTATTTGACTCTCTGGAGTCTACCTTCTTGAGTTCTTTGTATATCTTAGATATAAGCCCTCTGTCAATGTAGTGTTGGTAAAGATTTTTTTCCCAATTTGTTGGTTGCAATTTTGTCCTTTTGACAATGTCCTTTGCCTTACAGAAACTTTGTAATTTTATGAGGTCCCATTTGTCAATTCTTGATCTTAGAGCATAAGCTATTGGTGTTCTGTTGAGGAAATTTTCCCCTGTGCCCATGTCCTCAAGGGTCTTCCCGAGTCTGGTTTTATGTGAAGGTTCTTGATCCACTTGGACTTGAGCATAGTACAAGGAGATAAGAATGAATTGATTTGCATTCTTTTGCATGCTGACCTCCAGTTGAACCAGCACCATTTGTTGAAAAGGCTATCTTTTTTCCACTGGATGGTTGTAGCTCCCTTGTCAAAGATCAAGTGACCATAATTCTGTGGGTTCATTTCCGGGTCTTCAGTTCTATTCCATTGATCTACTTGCCTGTCACTATACACAGTTTTTAATACAGTATCTCTGTAATACTGCTTAAGGTCGGGGATACTGATTCCCCCAGAAGCTCTTTTACTGTTGAGGATAATTTTAGCTATCCTGGGTTTTTTGCTATTCCAGATGAATTTGAGAATTGCTCTTTCTAAGTCTATGAAGAATTGAGTTGGGATTCTGATGGGGATTGTATTGAATCTGTAGATTGCTTTTGGCAAGATGGCCATTTTTACTATATTAATCCTGCCAATCCACGAGCATGGAAGATTTTTCTATCTTCTGAGGTCTTCTTGGATTTCTTTCTTCAAAGACTTGAAATTCCTGTTTGGTTAGAGCCACACCAAGATACTTTATATTGTTTGTGGCTATTGTAAAGGGTGTCATTTCCCTAAATTCTTTCTCAGCCTGTTTATCTTTTGAGTATAGGAAGGCTACTGATTGCTTGAGTTAATTTTATATCCAGCCATGTTGCTAAAGTTGTTTATCAGCTGTAGAAGTTCTCTGGTGGTTTTTTGGGTCTCTTAAGTATACTATCATATCATCTGCAAATAGTGATAGTTGGACTTCTTCCTTTCCAATTTGTATCCCTTTGACCTCCTTTTGTTGTCTAATTGCTCTGGCTAGAACTTGAAGTACTATATTGAATAAATATGGAGAGAGAGGGCAGCCTTCTCTAGTTCCTGATTTTAGTGGGATTGCTTCAAGTTTCTCTCCATTTAGTTTGATGTTGGCTACTAGTTTGTTGTATCGCTTTTATTATCTTTAGGTATGGGCCTTGAATTCCTGTTCTTTCTGAGACCTTTAACATGAAAGAATGCTGAATTTTATCAAATGTTTTTTCAGCATCTAATTAAATGACCACGTGGTTTTTTTCTTTGAGTTTGTTTATATAGTGGATTTCATTGATGGATATCCGTATATTGAACCATCCCTGTATCCCTGTGATGAAGCCTACTTGATCATAGTGAATGACCATTTTGATGTGTTCTTGGATTCAGTTGGCAAGAATTTTATTGAGTATTTTTGGTTTTTAGGTTTTTGGTTTGTTTGTTTGTTTGTTTGTTTGTTTTTTGGTTTTTGCACTGATATTCATAAGGGAAATTGGTCTAAGGTTCTCTTTTTGTTGGATCTTTGTATGGGTTGGGTATCAGCAAAATTGTGGCTTCGTAGAACGAGTTGGGTAATGTTCCTTCTGTTTCTATTTTGTGGAATAGTTTGAAGAGTATTGGCATTAGGTCTCCTTTGAATGTCTGATAGAATTCTGCACTAAAGCCATCTGGGCCTGTGCTTTTTTTAGTTGGGAGACTGTCAGTGACCACTTCTATTTCTTTAGGGGTTATGAGACCATTTTGAATTTCCTTAGTTTCTTTCATTATTCCACCCTTTTCATTTCTGATTTTGTTAATTTGGATACTGTCTCTGTGCCCTCTGGTTAGTCTGGCTAAAGGTTTATCTATCTTGTTGATTTTCTCAAAGAATCAGCTCCTGCTTTTGTTGATTCTTTGTATAGTTCTTTTTGTTTCAACTTGGTTGATTTCAGCCCTGAGTTTGATGATTTCCTGCCTTCTACTCCTCTTGGGTGTATTAGCTTCTTTTTGTTCTAAAGCTTTCAGGTGTGCTGTTAAGCTGCTAGTGTGTGCTCTCTCCAGCTTCTTTTTGTAGGCACTCAGAGCTATGAGTTTTCATCTTAGCACTGCTTTCATTGTGTCTCATAAATTTGGGTATGTTGTGCCTTCATTTTCATTAAATTCTAAAAAGTCTTTGATTTCTTTCCTTATTTCTTCCTTGACCAAGGTATCATTGAGTAGAGCATTGTTCAGCTTCCATGTGTATGTGGGCTTTCTGTTGGTTTTGCTGCTATTGAAGACCACCCTTATTCCATAGTGATCTGATAGGAGGCATGGAATTAGTTCGATTGTCTTATATCTGTTGAGGTCTGTTTTGTGACCAATTATATGGTCAATTTTGGAGAAGGTACCATGATGTGCTGAGAAGAAGGTATATTTTTTTGATTTAGGATGAATTGTTCTATAGATATCTGTTAAATCCATTTGGTCCAAAACTTCTGTTAGTTTCACTGTGACTCTATTTAGTTTGTGTTTCCCTTATCTGTCTATTGAAGAGAGTCAGGTGTTTAAGTCCCCCACAATTATTGTGTGGGGTGTGATGTGTGCTTTTAAGCTTTAGTACAGTTTCCTTTATGAATGCTGGTGCCCTTGTATTTGGGGCATAGTTGTTCAAAATTGAGAGTTCTTCCTGGTAGATTTTTCCTTTGATGAGTATAAAGTGTCTTTCTGTGTCTTTTTTGATGACTTTTGGTTGAAAGTCTATTTTTATCGGATATTAGAATGGCTATTCCAGCTTGTTTCCTGGGACCACTTACTTGGAGAACTGTTTTCCAGCCTTTTACTCTGAGGTAGTGTTTGTCTTTGACACCGAGATGCATTTCCTGTATGCAGCAAAATGTTGGGTCTTGTTTATGAATCCAGTCTGTTGTTAGTCTATGTCTTTTTATTGGGGAATTGAGTTCATTGATGTTAAGAGATATTAAGGAATAGTGATTGTTGCTTCCTGCTATTTTTTATGTAATTTTTATGTTTGTGTGGTTATCTTCTTTTGGGTTTGTTGAAAGATTACTTTCTTGCTTTTTCTTGTGTGTAGTTTCCCTCCCTTTGTTGGTGTTTTCCATTCATTATCCTTTGAAAGTCTGGATTTGTGGAAAGATACTGTGTAAATTTGTTTTTGTCCTGAAAAACCTTGGTTTCTCCATTTATGGTAATTGAGAGATTTGCTGGATATAGCAGTTTGGGTTGGCATTTGTGTTCCCTTAGGGTCTGCATGACATCTGCCCAGGCTCTTCTGGCTTTCATAGTCTCTGGTGAGAAATCAGGTGTAATTCTGATAGGTCTGCCTTTATATGTTACTTGGCCTTTTTCCCTTACTACTTTTAATATTCTTTCTTTGTTTAGTACATTTGGTGTTTTAATTATCATGTGACGGGATGAATTTCTTTTCTGGTCAAATCTATTTGGAGTTCTGTAGGCTTCTTGTATGTTCATGGGCATCTCTTTTTTTAGGTTAGGGAAGTTTTCTTCTGTAATTTTGTTGAAGACATTTACTGGCTCTTTAAGTTGGAAATCTTCACTCTCTTCTATATCTATATTCCTTAGGTTTGGTCTTCTCATTTTGTCCTGGATTTTCTGGGTATTTTGGGTCAGGAGCTTTTTGCATTTTTCATTCTCTTTGACTATTGTATCAGTGCTTTCTATGGTATCTTCTGCATCTGAGATTCTCTCTTCTATCTCTTGTATTCTGTTGTTGATTCTTAGATCCATGACTCCTGACTTCTTTCCTAGGTTTTCTATGTCCCAAGTTGTCTCCCTTTGTGATTTCATTATTGTTTCTACCTCCTTCTTTAGATCCTTCTTTAGATGACTTTGTTTAATTCCTTCACCTGTTTTGTTGTGTTTTCCCTTAGTTCTTTAAGGGCCTCTCCTTGATTACTTGTGTTCTCCTGTATTTCTTTATGTCCTTCTATGTCCATGAAGCTCTCCATCAGCATCATGACCTGTGATTTTAAATCCAACTCTTGCTTTCCTGGTATGTTGGGGTATCCAGGACTTGCTGTTGTGGGAGAATTGGGTTTGGATGGTGCCATATTGCCTTGATTTCTGTTAGCAATGTTCCCACAGTTGCCTTTTGCCATCTGGTTATCTCTGGTGTTAGTTGGTCCTGCTGTCACTAGTTGGTGCTTGCCCCTCCTGTGTTCCTGCAGGCAACACTGGGTGACCTGCTTTCCCCTGGCACAAATTGCTGTGGTGCTGCTGAGTTCCTGGGTGCAGGTGGAGTCCTGGTGGGGTGTGTCCCAAGCGATCCTCTACTCTGGTGAACCCTGCCTACCAATCCGTTACACAGTCACAGAAGTAAAGATGGTGGCTGAGACCCACTCTCTTGTAGTTGTATTTGGGTATGTAGCTCTGTGGCCCCAATCAGTTCTGGATATAGGCTCTCTCCTCCTCGATAGCTGCTGGTTGTATAGCTGGCTTCCTGTGCCACTTGGAGATGGTGCACTGTGGCCGGGGGTGTTCCTGATCCGGAGGCGTAAACTGGAAGGCTCTTGCCAGAGGCCTCAGGACAGTATCCTCCAATCTGCAGGACGGGTCTCACCTGTGCAAGCTGCCTCCTCCTCACTGGCTGCTGGGTGTATCTACATTTTAATTTCTGATGATAGAAAAATTCATAGAAATATAAAAATTCATATACATAGAAAACTTAAGTCAAGGGCTGGAACAACGGTTCAGTGGTTGGAGCACCTACTGCTCTCCCAGACGACGAAGTTCAGTTCCCAGCACCCACCTGTATATCTCCAAAGGATCTGACACCTTCTGCCTCTTCAAACCCCTGCACACCTCTCCCCGACCCCCAACCCCGTCTTCTCTCTCTTACACACACACATACAGACACAGAGAAAATAAATTTTTAAAAAAAGAAAAATTATGTCAGGATAGAGAAGAGAAAGTATATGGTAGAAATGAAGGCTGTAGTTTCCATAGGGTCTTCAGTGTAGTGGTTGCTGTTGAGGCATAGGGAAGTGGCAGCAAGCATATGGTGGGAAAACTTTTTGTTTTGTTTTGTTTTGTTTTGTTTTGTTTTGTTTTGTTTTGTTTTGTTTTTAAGATGAAGTCTTATTCTAGTTCTGGCTAGCCTGGAATTCTCTGTATAGATCAGACTTCCCTTGAACTTGCAGTGACCCTCTTGTGTTTGCCTCCCAAGTGTTAGGATTACAGGTTGACATCAATTCAGATTACAAATATCCTACTCAACTAAAAGACCTACTGCTGTTGCTGCTGCTTCCAGATTCTCACACAGGGCTGATTTCCTGCTGACAAAAACTCAGCTACCACCAGTACTTGCCAGGTTTACTTCAAGGCCACTCTTAGGCCTTAAGGGAGCTATAACTGCCTGGCCAGAAGATTTATTCTTGTTTTAAGAAAACTACAGTATTCTTCACCCCACTCTCAATGAATAGGGCCTATGGTAGGCACTGGAAATAGTACAAAAACTTTAAAGAAAAAAATTCTACAACTCCAGTAGTAACTATACAAGCAAATAAGACTACATTGGCTTGAGAACTAGGGACATAGCCCAGTAGGCATTTGCCACTGAGCCGACAACTGAACCTGAAGTTCAGTCCCCAGGATGTACATGGAAGGAGAGAATTGACTCTCAAAAGCTGTCCTTTGATCTCCACACATATACTATGCTATCTTCACCCAAAAAAAAAAAAAAAGTTTAAAATTTTGAAGAATATGTTGGCTTTATAGGGTGCTACTATTTTTATAGATATTTCCTCTGGGATGAAATGGAAATTATGCGCCCATCTGCTTAAGAGAACTTATTTGACAGGACTAGAAAGATGGATCCGTGGTTAACCCATAGTGCTCCTGAAAGAATGGGAGTTCAGCACTCAGCAGTGGCTCACAACACCTGGAACTCCAGCAGCTGGGGATCCCACACCTGCCTTCCTTCATGGGTACCTGAATGCATGTGTGCAGATAGACACGCACGTATGCAAACACATAATTTTTTTATTTTAATAAGAAAAGTTATTTGAGATAGTCATGGTGGTCCACATCTGTAATTCCACCATTTCACATGCAGAGGCAAGGTGATTGCCTCAGATATAAAGCTAGTATAGTCTATAAAGTGAGTTCTAGCCCACTAAAGAATAAATAGTGAAGCTGTATCTTAAAAAGAGAAAAGAAGGAAAGAGATTGAAGGAAGGAAGGTCTGTTTGATAAGTAACATATTTAAAGAGAAAAATCCCTCTTCAACAGCAAATAGAAAAAGTAACATATTGAAGATATACAGAAGTAAACTGTTCAACCCCATGAGAGTGTTGGTCAAGGATCAGTTTAGAGACTTAATGCCTGCATGCTAAGAATATTATAGGAGGAAATGTGGCTCAGTAGGCTCAATAATTGTTTAGTTGTTCTGGCTTTGAATCCCAATGCAGGTGGAGTATAGTAGATGTTGATCAACTGTCAGAACAAATGCAAATCACCTATCCACTTCAGAGTAAAGTGCTCACACCGAAAGTCAGAGGTACACAGGAGAAAGCAATCTGGCCAGTTGTACTTACTCTGTTTCTACTATGAGAAAAATGTAGATAGATGGAAACATGATCCTGATAAGCTATGCCTTCTATACAAGTGCCAGTAGGCTTCTGGTTTTGTTGTTTTTTTATAGGCATGAAGTGTAAGAGAGTTATTGGCCAAATCAGCCTCAAAGAGCTGATACTAAATTGAAAGCAAAGCACCCTGACTCCTAAGACAGGAACTTGTGCTCTGTGATGTCCTGCCTCAATACAGGCAGAAAAACACAAGCCCATATGACCAATCAGAATAGCTTGAGTTTACTGCTTACTAACTATGGAACATATTACTTTGTGGTTCTTAAATTAAGACCAAGATTATGAGTCTCTGAGGATTATAATTGCAAATTTAGCCGGGCACGGTAGCCAGAATACCTGTATTTGTAAGCACTGAAGAGACTGAACAGAAGCTGAGCTACATACATAATGATTTCCAGGCTAGCCTGAAATTAAGTAAGGCCTGTCTTAAAAACAAACAAATAAAAATGCAGATTTGATTTTGGAGGCAATATACTAAAAATCAAATGTTCAACCTTAAACCATTGCCTCATGAATATATAAATTAAACCAATACTCCAATTCTGATTCAAAAGCAAAGCTGTCTATCTCTGACACAAAGTGTTGGCAGAACTGTGAAACTTGGTCTGCAGGTGTTCAGCATCAGCTCCAACAGGCAGTGGCACAATCTGTCCTATAAAAGTTTGCCCTGGAAAAGAGCTATTTTCAGAAGAGACATGCTCCTAACAAAGCTGTATATGTCACATGAATTTCAAAGACTTTCCCATTTCCATCTGTTTTGTCTTTTTCTTCAATCCCAAGGACATGATGTGTGTTGTTTAATGTGTAGAATATGAAATTTCCACAGAGTGCTAATACTCTATAAACCAGAACTTGGCATTAAAGATAATGGTATGAGGTCAGGTAAGGTGGTGGGGGAAAAAATCCCCTTGTTCTCCATAGGCATAGATATAATACTTGGTGTTTTCATCTTAGTTGACTTTTCTTGAATCATGAAACATTTCATTCTATAGAATAAGCATTCCAATAAGTCAAACACAGGAAGACTAGCCTATAAAGACAGAAAAGGGGCTAGCAAGGTGACTCAGAAGGTAAAGGTGTTTGCTGCTAAGCCTTCTAATTCGATTTCAAGCCCCAGAACCCACATGTAAAAGAAAAGAACCAACTCCCACAAGCTGTTCTCTGATCTCTACACATGTCCCATGGTACACACATATCCACATTCTCAGAGAAAAACAGACAGACAGACAGACAGATGACTAGACAGACAGAACTTGAATAAGTAATAAGGCAGGTGCTGGTGGCCTTTAATTACAGCACTCAGGAGACAGAAGCAGGTGGCCTCTGACTTTGAGGACAGCCTGGTCTACAGAGTGAGTTTCAGGACAGTCAGAGCTACACAGAGGGACCTTTTCTCAAAACAAATAAAAACAAAAAATAAAGTAAGTAGTAAATAAATGTAATTTTAAAATTAAACTTAGGCCGGGCAGTGGTGGCACATGCCTTTAATCCCAGCACTTGGGAGGCAAAGGCAGGCAGATTTCTGAGTTTGAGGACAGCCAGAGCTACCCAGAGAAACCCTGTCTCAAAACAAAACAAAACAAAAAAATTAAACTTAGACCATTTAACTATCTTTGCAGAGGTTCCCAGCATCCACATCAGGCAGCTTAACAGTCACTTGTAACTCTAGCTCCAGAGGATCTAACACTCTCTCCTCCTCCTCTGTACTCCACAGGCAACTGCACTCACACATATATACACATTTTCTTAAAAAGTAAAATAAATATATTTTAATCCTTACAGAAAAAGCTAAAGAAAGCAAAACAAAAAGATTAATTGGATAATTAATCAGAAAGGGTATGTATTGAAGTAGATTCTTACCTTGTAGCCCTCGCTGGCTGGTCTGGGACTGGCTACATAGACCTTGAACTTAAAACAGTCCTCCTGACTCAGCCTTCTGAGTACTGACATTGTAGATATGCATCGCCATAGCCATACCCAGCTTGAATAGGCCCTCGCAAAGTTATTTTCTTGCCAGGATCAAGAACATAGAACAGTAAAAAAAAATAGATGGTTACATTGAGTGCTTGGAGATTACTTTTTGTGTGTGTGTGTGTGTGTGTGTCTGTCTGTCTGTCTGTGTGTCTGTCTGTCTGTCTGTGTGTCTGTCTGTCTGTCTGAGTCTGTGTGTCTATGTCTATGTATGTGTGTGATGAATGTGCACATGTGTATATAGGTGTGGGCTCACGCAGAGACCAGATCAGGTGATTGGGTGTCCTTTCATTCTCTGCTTTATTCCCATAAGAAAAGGTTTTTTTCACTGAACCTAGAGCCATCCAACAACCCCACACACATCCCCTGCCCTCCCACCCACTCACCCACCCGCGCGCGCGGGCACGTACACACACACACACAATCTGCCTCTCTTTGCCCCTACCAGTGCTGGGGTTAAAGGTATTCATGCAACCATGCCTGGCTTTTAACATGGGTGCTTAAGTCTAAGGTCAGCTTTTCCTGCTTGTGTAATAAGAGCTCTTAGACCCACCTCCCCAGCCCCAGGTTACCTTTTTGTTAAAAGTACTGAAACACTGGAAACTTTATTAGATAATTATAACTGGCCTATTTGGGAATTTGGCTGTCATAATTGTGATGAAAGATAATAATCTGGGTTTGGTTTGGTGCTTGAACCTTTACCATAAAAATTGGAACATTTGCCAAGCATAATAGCTGTCTTAGTTATGTTTCCATTACTGTGAAGAGACACCATGACCAAGGCAACTCTTATAAAGGAAAACATTTAATTGGGGCTGGCTTACAGTTTCAAAGTTTCAGTCCGTTATGATCATGGTGAGAAGCATCAGTTCTATATCTTGATCAAGGCAACCAGGAGGAGGCAGTCTTCTGAGACAGCCAGAAGGAAGGTCACTTCTGCTCTGGGCAGAGTTTGAGCATGGGACCTCAGCCTACCCCACAGTGATGCACTTACCCCAACAAGGCCACACCTCCTAATAGTGCCACTTCCCATGAGCCAAGCATATTCAAACCATCACAGTAGCACAGTACATAGTAGGCAAAGGCATGTAGATCTCTGTGAGTTCCAGGCCAAACAGGTCTGCATAATAGGGTGAGAAATAGAAGGTATGACATTTTTAACCTTGTCCTGTTGGGATCTAGTCTAGGAGCTAAATCCAAAGCAATGATTGTCATTTTTATTTCATACTGTATGTGTTAGGAATAATATAACACTCACTTGGTGTGTGCTCTTGTTGGGCTCAAGCCCCAGGACCTCTCTTGGACCAAGTAGTACTCTTAGTACTTGCTATATGTACCCAGTCCCCAATTTAATACATTCAACATCTTTTCAGAATAGTCCTAGGAAAATAAACTGTGAATGAAAAGAATACATGGGCAGCCCAGAGTCACAGCTGGTGAATTTGGAAAGGCCATAGTGAACTCAAACCATTGTTCTCTGTGCCAGGTTCTGAATATTGCTGTGTACTATTGTGTCCTCCTGTCTCTGTCTTTTGCCCTTATGTGCTGTATATGTCTGTCTGTCTCTTGTCTGCCCTGCCTAGGATTTCCAAAGTCTTGCCTTGTAGCCCAGGCAGTCTTCCACTTAAAAAGCAATCTTTAATATATTTGCAAATGAAAACTATAAGCAGTTAAATGCTTTGTCAGGTACTGTGCTTTAAATGACTTCCCTCTGTCCCTCATGAATCTTTTCACATTTTCTTTTAGTTATTTTCTGGTCAGTTAACTCCTGCCAGTCGGTAATTTTAGTCTGCTTTCTTAATACAGAGAGCAGTGTGACCTGCAACTGCTGCAAAGGAGCCAATTTGCAGTGACAGCTCAGAGCAGCAGAAAAAGATACAGCAGGTGGTTATCTGCTGCCTCTTCCTGCTTGCTGACAGCTGGCTGGGGGAGATGCTTTCCTGATATTGTTTATAAATTGGTAATAATGTGTTTTGAGCTTATTGTGAGAATTGGAAGGTTAATTGGCCATGGGCTAAGCCACAAGGCCAACTTTCAAAGTGTGACGGTCATTGTAGAATTTTACCTATGTTCTAGATTCTATGTAGCTTGCTTAGAAGTGAGTATGATCTGGAATCTATTAATGATGAGCTCTTTAATAAGAACGACTCACAAGCTATTTCAGTAATGACCAGTGCCAAAAGCCTGCTCTGCCAGGAGCTGCTACAGCACTTTCACGCTCATGACTCACCTCATCCTTAAAACAACCTCCTGACTGACTGCATCAGGGTTTCTTCTCCTTACCTTTGAGCAGCTTATGGCCCAGTTGGTGCTTCAGGGCACCAGAATATGTCAGTCATATTGCTTTTTCATGTTTATGCCTTTCAAGAAATTCTGGGGCACTCCCACTTCTCAGGAAGTTGAGGCAGGAGGAGTATAAATTTGAGGCCAGCTTGGGGGTATCAAAATACTTTAGAGAAAAGGAGAAAGTCTTGGGCTGGTTATGTGGCTCAGTGGTTGAGTGATTGACACAGGGTTTCATCCTCTGCTCCCCCTTGGGCGGGGTATTTTTTAGTATCACCTTTGAAAACTTGGCTTTTCACATTTGGAACTGAGTTGCCTGGAATGAGTTAGGGATCCAGTTCTGTATGTTACCTATATCCAGCGGCCAAGAAACTGTTTTTTGATTGATAGATTTATTTCTCAGGGCCAGGTATTCATGCTTAGAGTACAGATTCCCCTTTAGAACTTGTTTCCTGCTCCATTTCTGAATTTCCCTCCTTTTAAAATTGGTACCTTTCCAAATTAGGAGGTATTACTGAATATTGCAGTGACTTTCACTTTCTAGTGTCAGCTGTCCTCTTACAGGCGTGTTGATGTCTATGTGGGAAATCTCGTGGGAAGAAACACTGGCCCTAGGTAGGATAGGAATTAAAGAGAGTCTGTTCTGTTTAGTTATTTTATAGAGAAACACTATTCTAACCAAATGTGATCATTTATAAACATTGGTATAATAAAAATTATTGATTTCTTTTTAAATGATTGAACCTTGATTCTTGTATCTGTTTTTATTTTATTGTGTATGAGTGTTTTACCTTTGTGTTTGTGTACCGTACACATGCATTTCCAGTGCCCTTGTAATGATAGATGGTTATATGATATTATGTAAATGCTAAGAACTGAACTGAGGTCCACAGCTAGTGCTCTTAACTGTTGAGCCATCTCTCCAGCCTTCTCCAACAGTGTTTTCACCAGTATGGTCAATTTCTTTTTTGTTGATACATGATGGGAGAGTTAGGACAACTTCCGGGACTAGAAGTCAGGTTCTCAGACTTGGCAACAGTGTGTGCCATTACCCCCTGAGCTATCTCCCTAGTCCCTGATATGGCTGGTTTGTTTTCACAGATTCATAAACTTGAACAATGGAAAGCTTGGTTGAAAATTCTTCATATCTCTGTTCCATATATTCTGTGGCAGATTTTGAGCTTAATTGGGCACAGATAAGCAGAGTGATATTATGCACTTTAGTTGTAAGATGCTAAATCTTGGACTGGAGAGATGGCTCAGTGGTTAAGAGCACTGACTGCTCTTCCAGAGATCCTGAGTTCTATTCCCAGCAACCACACGGTGACTCACAACCATCTGTAATGGGATCTGATGCCCTTTTCCTATGTGTCTAAAGACAGCTACAGTGTACTCCTTCCTATGCATAAAATGAATAAATAATTCTTTAAAAAAAACAAAAAAACAAAATCGATAAAAACCCCAGCATTCCTCCATAGTCTGCTTCAGCTCCTGCCTTGGCTTCCCTTGATGTGGGACTGTAACTCATTAGATAAACACTCAATAAAAAAAGTCTAAAATCTCATTCAGAAGGAAAATCTAGTGAGATTTGTGCGAGCGTGTGTGCGTGCGCGCACACACACACACACACACACACACAAATGAATATATAATAACAAGGGAGAGAGAGGGGGAGGGAGGGAGGGAGGGAGGGAGGGAGGGAGGGAGGGAGGGAGGGAGGGAGGGAGGGAGGGGAGCGAGCAAGCTGTGGACCTTGGTTCGGTTCCTATAGAGCAAAGTGTTTTCAGAACTCTTACTGTAGCTCTTGACTCCTTGTCCATCTGAGAGTCTGGCTGCCTCTCCCTTCTACAGTCTTTAGCCACTGTGCTCCTCAAAGGTGAATCAGTATTTGGGGGAAGTAATGTAAAAGGCACTGTACTAGACTCTTTCAAGGGTTTCTGTCTTTTGCTGTGCTGGGGATGGAAGGTAGGGCTCTTTACTGATCTGCTTTCCTAGGCCCAACATTTAGTTATATTAAAATAGAAAGAAAAGAATACTGTTGGTTTTTCTGTTCTCCCCTCCCCCCACCACGCCCCTAGTATCAGGCATGCACTTCATGTACTAGGCAAGTACTTCATTACTGAAGTATACCCCTAGCCAATATGCTTGAACTAGATATATTTATAAAACCTCAGAGGTCAGCATAAATCCTGCCCAGATGATAAAATGAGGCTCTGTATATTGAAGATGAGAGAGATACTTTAATAAAACAGGTTAACTATTGGCATCTCCTGGGTATGCAAAATAATGAACATGTAGAGGTTGGCCTCTCTGTAGTTCTCACTGGCACATTATCATAGAACAGAGTATGGAACAGAAATCACTACCCTTTCTGCTGCTACTCTGCAAAGTAGTTAATAAACTCCTCCTTGGATCCTGCTCTATGACCAAGCCACATACAGGGGCCCCTTCCAGTTTCAGCTACCTGCTTTGGCATTTAAGAGTTTAAGCTTTTACGTCTGAGCAGTTGTCCTTTCTTCCATTCCTTGTAGTGACACTCGTCCATACAAAGAACAGTGTGTGAGCTTTGTAGTTCCTTTCCTAAGGCAAGCTTTTTATTAGATTAAACACAGAGTTTTGGCCCAAAAAGATCTGACCTTAGCCTCTCATTTGTTTAATCACTTACCTCTCACTGTCCCTATCTATTCCGATATCTTTCTGGGAACACCACAGTTATTTTTAATTCAATAGCATTCAGCAGTGTATCCTATGCCTTTCTTCCACTTCAGCAAGCTGTCCCGAGAATAGAGAATAATCTCATTACTCTGGGTGTGACTTATGCAGACAAACACTGTGATAACAATTGGATGCTTATATCTCAGTATCAACATATCCATTCTTGCTAGCCTTTTCAGGGTACCATTCGTGAGTATGGCTCAGAATGGCTGACTGACTGAGCACCAGAATGGTTTTCATAGTCTTACATTGAAAAACTGGCATGCTGTCTTTCATATATTTGCCTCTGGGCAGAAGTATGCATAAGAATGAGAATTAATTCATGCTCACAAGCAACAAAGGGAGCTTTGTTATTTAAAGAAATACTGTATAAAGATTAGCTAAGAGGGCAGCAGCGCTTTTACATGATAATCCTATGTGCAGGTCACCCTTCTGTGCTGAAAATTCAGCATAGACATATTTTCAGCACATTTTAGCACATTGATTCTAGGCTGCTTCTAATAACTACCTCTTGCTTTTAAACTGTTAGATCGAACGTTTGGAAGTAAGCAGCCTTGCCCAGACGTCCAGTGCAGTGGCCTCCAGCACCGACGGCAGCATCCACACAGAGTCTGTGGATGGAATACCAGATCCTCAGCGCACAAAAGCTGCCATTGCACACCTGCAGCAGAAGATCCTAAAGCTCACAGAACAGATCAAGATTGCACAGACAGCCCGAGACGACAACGTTGCTGAGTACTTGAAGCTTGCCAACAGTGCAGACAAGCAGCAGGCTGCTCGCATCAAACAGGTGTTCGAGAAGAAAAACCAGAAATCTGCACAGACCATTCTCCAGCTGCAAAAGAAGCTAGAGCATTACCACCGAAAGCTCCGTGAGGTGGAACAGAATGGGATCCCCCGGCAGCCCAAGGATGTCTTCAGGGACATGCACCAGGGTCTGAAGGATGTGGGTGCAAAGGTGACTGGCTTCAGTGAAGGGGTAGTGGACAGTGTCAAAGGTGGATTTTCCAGCTTCTCCCAGGCTACCCATTCAGCTGCAGGGGCTGTCGTCTCCAAACCCAGAGAGATTGCCTCACTGATTCGGAACAAATTTGGTAGTGCAGACAATATCCCTAACCTGAAAGACTCGTTAGAGGAAGGACAAGTAGATGATGGGGGAAAGGCTTTAGGGGTGATTTCAAATTTTCAGTCAAGTCCAAAATATGGTAGTGAGGAAGATTGTTCTAGTGCCACTTCAGGCTCAGTAGGAGCCAACAGTACCACTGGGGGCATTGCTGTAGGAGCATCCAGCTCCAAAACAAACACTCTAGACATGCAGAGCTCAGGGTTTGATGCACTACTGCATGAGATCCAGGAGATCCGGGAAACCCAAGCCAGATTGGAGGAATCCTTCGAGACCCTCAAGGAGCATTATCAGAGGGACTACTCCTTAATAATGCAGACCTTACAGGAAGAGCGGTATAGGTAAGTCATGCAAAATTCAAAGCCTAAAGTATTTGTTCCCTTCTCTTTGAATATGAAAACATAAATTTAAAAGATGTCTGTGTCTAAAATATTCAAATCTGTCTGTAACAGACACAGGAGTTCTTTGTTAATCAGCACAGCAGTTAAACAACTCTCAAGATCACACACATATGCAACATTTCTTAACTTCTCAATCTTTTATCCTAGTTTATGACTTTAACATGAAGCTCAGGCTTTCTGAGGTATTTCTTCAGTTCACTGAGATCATGAAGCATAGTCAATTGAAGCCTTCACTGTACTGGATTGGATTAAGAACATCTTAATCCTGAGAACTTTGTAAAACTTGGTAAAAATACAACCCAGTGAAAATGTAATGAATCTTGTATGTATTTGGTCTTAAGCACACTTATCTGAGCAATTAATTTAGAAAAATTAGATTAGAAATAAATCCAGACAAGTGTCTGTGAGTTTTATTTTATTTTATTTTTTATTTTTTTGCATTTCATCATTTATTTAGATGTTGAAGCTCTAAGTTTTTACAAGCTGGTGAACACTGACAAACTATTTCTTCCATAGAACTATAACCACACATTTCCAGACAGTATAGATATATATGTTTGAACTAACATTAGTTCACATCACCATTTTATTGATTACATAATAAAATGAATGATCAAGTATTCAATTATTAAGTTACATAGCTCAAAAGGCATATAAATGTTTCTGCTCAGTTCACTTTTTGTTTTTTTGCAAGAGATTGGGAAGAGAAGGGGGAAACCATAATCCAAAATAGGTATGGAAAACAAAAATTTCAAAATTTTTTATTAAGAATTGGTTAGCTACAACAATGTATTTCTGTGTTTTAAAAATATTTACAAAATTAAAGACTGGCCCATTTGGATGAGAATAGACAGACCTAGCATTAAGTCATTCTCCTGCAGTTAGGGAAGTGTTCAAAGAGCTCAGAGCCTTTCAGTCAGAATCTATACCAAATTTCAGAGTGGGTCTGTAGGAATGGAGCCCAGGGCCTTACCCATGACCTTCCTTCCTTCCTATGCCAAGTCTGGTATTTCACATTGCACCATATATTCCAGTTGGACCACTCTTAGCCAGTCTCCCAAACCTTGTCCTGTCTTTCTTGTATAGAAATAATATCCTCCCCTCTGAGCAATCACTCAGATCCAAATTTGTGGGCCAAACACTGGCAACCTCACCATGAAGATCAATAAACAGTCTTCTGAGAGCTGCATCTCTGCACATAAAGCCTTACAAGACTTGAGTTTTGGTCTTGTCCCAGTTCCTAAGTAGAAAGAATCTCGAGTACTTCACTAAGACATCAGGGTTTGAACAGAGGAAGTCTCCTTTACCTCTTGAAAAGTGAAAGTGATGTTTTAAAACTTTTATGAAGTGACCTCAGTGTCTGAAGTAAATTGTTCATGTTATCATTTAGCTCTAAAGATAACAACAAGCTTGCTTCAGATGGTTAAAAAAAAAAAAAATACTAAGCAGCAATCCAATCTGCCTCCTTTTTGCTAATTTTCTTTAATTCTTACTGACACTTTGAGAGGCAGGGTTTATGGCTCAATTGGTAGTTTCCCTAAGATGACTGCTGGATACATGACTGTTGTCATAGTATGCATCTGTAATTCCAGCACTTGTCAGGTGGGAAGCAAGATCGAAGCACTTGCTGCTCTCAACTGCCTGTATCTTCAGCCCTAGGAGTTAGCCATCTTTTGGTTCCCATTGACTGCCATGAACAAGCATGTGGCAGACACATACATAACACAAAACTACAAATAAAATGTGTGTGTTTTTCTTTTGTTGTTGTTGTTGGGTTTTTGTTTTTTGTTTTGTTTTTGTTTTTTAAGACAGGGTTTCTCTGGGTAGCACTTACTGTCCTGGAACTCAATCTGTAGACCAGGCTGGCCTTGAACTAAGAGATCTGCCTCCTAAGTGCTGGAACTAAATTACAACACTAATACCCAGCCTCCTATTAAAAAAAAAAAAAAACAAGTTCATCCATAGGAAATTTGGGGACAACCTGGACCATATGAGACCTGATCTAAAAAAATAAAAATCTTAAAAAGAGGGTAAGTAGTGGCAAACTGCTTACCTGACCACCAAAAAGAGGGTAGGAGTACTCCTGGCAAGGTGGCCCAGCAGGTGAAACCACTAGCTGCCAAAGACCTAAGTGCAACTCCTGTGAGTTGTCATCAGCACCTTTGCATATATGCACACACACACACACACACACACACACACAAAATACAATGTAGTGGGTTTGGGGGTGTTGGGGGTTTTTTGGAAGGTTTTTTGTTTGTTTTTCATTTTTTGTTTTTGTTTTTGTTTGAAAGCATGTTCCTTTATTGAAAAAGGCAGTAAAGACATTTTATGATAAAATTAAAGATTCACATGGAAAATATTTCTGATAAAATAGAAAAGATATATAGAAAGACACATTAAATTTGACAATTTTCATGGAAAATTACAGAGTAAAGTGGGACATAAAAAACATTGCTAAATTAATTGAAAAAGGAAGTAGAAACATTTTATGATATAATTGAAGATTTACATGGAAAATATTTCTGATAAAATTATAGAAAAAATGTAGAAAAGCATGTTAAAATTGAAGACTATCGTGGAAATTTTATATAGATATGATAATGGTAGACATAAAAGTATTCCTAAGTTGATTGAAAGTGAAATTACAAACATTTTCTGATAAAGTTGAAGATTTACATGGAAAATATTTCTGATAAAATTGAAGAAATATATAAAAAATGTTAAAATTGACAGTTTCATAGGAAATTATACAGATAAAATGGTAGACATAAAAACCTTTCTAAATTAATTGAAGGTGGAATTAAAAACATTTTGTGATAAAATCAGAGATTTACATGGAAAACATTTCTGATAAAATAGAAGAAATACATAGAAAAATGTTAAAATTGAAGATTATACTCAAAAATAATACAGATAAAATGGTAGACATAAAATAAAAACCCATTACTAAAATAATTGAAAGAGGAATTACAAACATTTTCTGATAAAATTGAAAATTTACATGAAAAATATTTGTTATTCTATGTCTTTTTATTGGAGAATTGAGTCCATTAATGTTAAGAGATATTAAGGAATAGTGGTTGTTGCTTCCTGTTATTTTTATGTTTGTGTGGTTACTTTCTTCTGTGTTTGTTGGAAGAAGATTACGTTCTTGCTTTTTCTAGGGTGTAGTTTCCCTCCTTGTATTGGCGTTTTCCATTATTATCCTTTGTAGGGCTGGATTTGTGGAAAGATATTGTGTAAATTTGGTTTTATCATAGAATATCTTGGTTTCTCCATCTATGGTGATTGAGAGTTTTGCTGGGTATAGTAGTCTGGGCTGGCATTTATGTTCTCTGTATGAGGTCTATATGAGATCTGCCCAGGATCTTCTAGCTTTTCATCTATGGTGAGAAGTCTGGTGTGATTCTGATAGGTCTGCCTTTATAAGTTACTTGCCCCTTTTCCCTTAACTGCTTTTAATATTCTTCCTTTTTTTAGTGTATTTGGTGTTTTAATTATTATGTGCTGGAAGGACTTTCTGGTCTGGTCCAGTCTGTTTGGAGTTCTGTAGGCTTCTCATGGGCATCTCTTTCTTTAGGTTAGGGAAGTTTTCTTCTATAATTTTGTTGAAGATATTTACTGGCCCTTTAAGTTGTAAATCTTTACTCTCTTCTATACCTATAATCCTTGGGTTTGGTCTTCTCATGTCCTGGATGTTTTGGGTTCACACGCTTTATGAATTTTGCATTTTCTTTGATTGTTGAGTCAATTTTTTTCTATGGTATCTTCAGTACCTGAGATCCTTCCATCTCTTGTATTCTGTTGTTGATGCTGAATTCTTTCCAAGGTTTTCTGTTTCCAGAGATGTCTCACTTTGTGATTTCTTTATTGTTTATACTTCAATTTTTAGATCCTGGATGGTTTTGTTACATTCCTTCATTTGATGGCTTGTGTTTTCCTGTAATTCTTTCTTTAAGGGATTTTTGTGTTTCCTCTTTAATGGCTTCTGCCTGTTGACCCATGTTCTCCTGTATTTCTTTAAGGGATTTTTGTGTTTCCTCTTTAAGGGTTTTTACCTGTTTACTGATGTTCTCCTGTATTTCTTTTAGGAAGTTATTTAAGTCCTTCTTGAAGCCCTCTATCAGCATCATGAGATACAGTTTTAAATCCAACTCTTGCTTTTCTGGTGTGTTGGGATATCTGGGACTTGCTGTGGTGGGAGAACTGGGTTCTGATGTTGCCCTGTGACCTTGGTTTCTGTTGGTAGGGTTCTTGTGCTTGCCTTTTGCCATCTGGTTATCTCTGGTGCTAGTTGGTCTTGCTGTCTCTGGCTGGAGCTTGTCCCTCCTGTGGGCCTGTAAGCCTGTGTCCCTACTACTGGAAGACCAGCTCACTTCTGGCAGGGTCTGTGTACAGAAGGCTGTGGAGTCGCCTGGCTCCCTGGTGCAAATGACAGCCTGAAGACCTCTGTCCCAGCTGCTCCAGTGTTCATATGCCCTGTGTACTCCCAGCTGTTCCCCTCCAGAGAGAAGGTGGAGACCTCATCTCTGAGCTCAGAAGTCAAAGTGCTGCTGGGAGATCACTCTCTCCTGGCAGGTCACACACAGAAGGCTGTGGAGCCGCCTGGCCCCCTGGTTCAAAGGGCAACGGTAAAACTTCAGTCCCAGCTGCTCCACTGGGGTCTTCTTTTTTTATAAGGAAAAAGACTTGACAAGTGTGAAAAAGTTTTAAGAAAGGAAAAAGGTTATATGTATTTTCATCAGTGTTTTCTATACTTAATAGCCTAAGAAAATAGTGTTCAAGTGGACTGACTAAAATTAAGACACTGGTCCTTTTTTACCATATTAAACCAAAATTCCAATACTACTTCTGTTACTAGCTGTGAAGACCAGGTTAACATCTGTGTCAGGGCTTCATGCCTATATCATAAGAGCAGCAAACGCCCTGAACAAAATTGCTGCTACACTGAAATGAAATAGTGTGTGAAGCTTGCAGGCCAGTGCTGGCCCTCAGTGCTGCAGTAATGTCAGGTGGCCACTGCTGCTAAGCCTAGCCCCACCCTCCAGATTAAAAGATTAATTAACATTCCTGCTATTAAATTCCTCTAGGACTTAAAATTTATTTAAGGATTATTTTCTTCAAGTTAGATACTGACCACTGTGAGAAAAAGAGAGCAGGGAAACGCATCTGGAAAAGCCTGCCTTGGTTTGTCTCTTAGATTAAGTCTGAGACTGGTCTTTCATCTCCTCTCATTGCTTTGGAATTGTGTCTCTGCCCCTCGTGTACACTAGTAGCACTCTCCTTTTGTTGTACTTTGGGGCCCCTGGAGTAGCCAGACTTCAAGGAATAGAGAATAAAGAAACCTAAACCCTGTTGGATGTGTCCTCCTCTCAGCCTCTCAATTTTTCCTTATAACAAAATCTTGAAGGATCCATTTGAAAAAGCCATAATATGTGACTCCATGTATATGTTTACACACACTCACACTCACACTCACATTGACAATTGCCTAAGAACAATAGTAAAAAGATTGGCCTTCATTGTATATCTCCATACAGCAAATACATTTATCTAACATTGTTGATCTTTTAACAGTTTCACAGAAGTGACACTCTTCTCATGAATAAAAACCTGTTTTAGACACCAAAACGTTTCACATTTTAAGCATTTCTGGAGAAGTTCTCTAGTAGCACTTGACAAAATAATCTGGCTGAGTGCTAATAGCTGAGACTAGAACCATTCCAGCCAGGAGCTCTGGGCTGGCAGGGCTTATGTGGTTATACATGTCTGCAGAAGATGCTGATAGCTTTTTGTTTGTGTGTTTGTGTTCTAGCTTGTCTTCTTTACATAGTTTCTCTCCATTCCCTACCTGCTCCATGCTACACTATTAGTGAGCTGCCTGCAGCAGCCTCTCTAATTTGTTTTGCACCCCCCCCCTTTGGCCTTGAACATGCTAGATAAGTACTCTACCATTACACTACACCCAGCCCATATAATATTTATTTCTACTTTGGTGCAAGCTTGGGTTTTCTAGGCAGAAAGTACAGGTGATGGGTGAACTATATGACCAAGAATTAATTAACTTGGACATGGTTGCTGCATTGTCTTTTGTGTTTCTGTGCTTTATCCTACCAGCACCTGAGCAGGTCAGCAACCAGTGTTGTAGTTTGGATAAGTGAGGAGGAGGAGGAGAAAGTGGAGGTGGTGGTAGAGGTGGTAGAGTTGATAAAACTACCACTTTCAGAATTTGCTGAACTTCTGTGATCCACATTCACCAACCCTCCCAGCAACTTGCAGGTGGGGTGTGTTATCCCGTTTTACAGTCAACAAAATTGAGATCCAGTGTGGGAAGGTTTTTTTGTTTGGTGAGTCAGCTGTCTGGCTTTTCAAAACAGTTTCTTTGTATAACTTTGGCTGTCCTTAAACTCACTCTGTGTATACTAGGCTGGCACAAACTCGTAGATCTACCTGCCTCTGCCTCTCAAGTGCTAGGATTAAAGTCATGTATTTCCTCACTATGCCAGTGTATTTTTTAATTTGCTAAAGGTCAACAGCAAAGCCACGACTTTATCTCACTTCAAATCCAGTGTTGTATAACAACACAGGGTTTTTTTTTCAACCTCAACCCTGGTATCTGTGATTGAATGACCATTGTAATTTTGAGAAGCACTGGTGACTGCTCTGGATGTGCTAGCAGACTTTTCCCAGGTTAGAGTATGTATATGTTTATTAAAAGTTGAGTTGATATTTTAAGTCTATTATAGAATTCTATGAAATTTCCAAAAGCTAATACAACAGTGTAGGTAGTAAAACCTCCTTGAAACCCTGCAGCCATTTCTTTTCCCCTTGCAGAGCCATTCTCATCAGTGCTACCTGCTTCTATGCTTCCACTGGGTTCTGCCCCAGTAAACTGGAGATAGTTTGCTTAACTCTGTCAGTAATCAGATATTCTGGTGCCTCTGTCTCACCCACACACTTGTGCCTGACAGGCTGGCCAGCCATGATAGCAAAACCTACATCTGGACTCTACTTCACCCTTTGAAAGGAATTAGAGATGAGTCTTTGAGCTTTGCCCCAGACTTTTTTTTTTTTAAGTTATTTTTCATGTGCATTGGTGCTTTGCTTGCATATCTGTCTGTTTTGTGTGTGAGGGAGTCAGCTCTTCTGGAACTGGAGTTACAAACAGTGTGATGTGCCATGTGGGTGCTGGGAATTGAACTGTGGACCTTTGGAAGAGCAGTCAATGCTCTTAACCACTGAGCCATCTCTCCAGCCCCTACATAGGGCTTTTAATTATGAGTGAGGTCCATGTTTTGAGGAGGAAGGAATAAGGTTTCATAAAGTTTTAAGTGATAGGAACCCTGTGGACTATATATTTCCTTGTCATCTCTCCAAAGTGTTAGTTTAGGTTTGGTAGTGGCTCCTGGGTTCAAAGCACTACTCAGAGAAGAGGCTACTGTATGTGGTTGAACCTGATGACACATGCATGTACTGAGTCCAGAAGAGACAAGCAATTTCACCATGTCACCCAGAAAATCACTTCACATACATTTAGTTACCAGTAGCAACTGAGAGGACTAGACTTTTTCCCAGAATGGGTATATTGGTTAGCAGACTGGTGAAGAGTAGGCTCAGCTATAGCAAATGTACTGACAGTATGAAGGATAGAAAGCTCTCCTGTAGAGCTCCCAGCTGTGTATGCTGCTGGTGTGAGCAGTTTTGTATAGAGTGGGCAGGAGTGTTGATGAGCAGTAGTGCAATTTGAAAAGCTTCTATTTTGAGGCGATTACTATGCTTTGGAACCAGCTTCTGAGAATATTGGTATTAAGCCCAAGGATATTCTATACCACACTGACTCATAAGAACAAAGTTAGAGGAAGAAGCAGTATCACATGTAGCAGAACATTGAGTAACTTGGCTGACCCAGTCAGGCCAGGCTCTCCTAATTATGTTATGTAACTTTTATTCACCTGATGTACTTGTCATCTCTGGGGTTTACTGCCTCAGTCAGCTAACCTAGGCCTAGGCCTGGAACCTTTTAGCCTCTGTATAGGCTCATCTAGACTTTGAATGTTTTCAGCCTCTGAGACTTGCTACTGAATAATCTCATCCTTTCAAGCTCTTTCTGAGCTCTTGACTGGCAGGTTCAGCTCAGCTGTTCTGATTCCAACTCCTCTCCAAACTAATTCAATCTGACTTCTCTCTCAGGCTCTGACTAACTTGCTCTGCTTGGCCTCATACTAACTGGCAATCTGTTTTAATCTTCTGACTCCTTCTCATTCTCTGCTCATCCTTGTCTTCACCAATGTCTAGCTTGTTCTCTCTTCAACCTGTCTGTAAAACTCTCCCTTCTCTTTCTCTTCTGCACTGTTCCCTCTTATGTTCACTATCTTACCTCTTACTTCTCGTGACAGTTGGGCATATTCTATTCTGTCAAATATTTCTATGTCACTTTGTCTGCCACTCAATTAGATATCACTTTCAAACATGGGTGCTTCCTTATACAAACTAACTTTACCTTCATTGCTTGGGATTAAAGGTTTATACTAAGGGTGTGTCTGTATTCCAGCCAGAGGGATAAAGATGAGTGCTAAGGCTGAGCCACAACACAACTAGAGACAGGTTTTTCAAGTAAACAACACAATCTCAGGGTTCACATAATCAGTATTTCAATATAACTGTGTAAGTGGTTGTTTAACCATGGTTTTACTGTCATTGGATATGTTCAAATGTATTTTAAACCCCTTTCAACTGTTAACTGAAAATTGATCAGTGCCTCTAGAGTTGTAGGCTGTACTTAAACAATAACTTTAAAATAGAAGCCAAGATTATGGAATCATGTTAGCCTTTTGCTTTAAAAGTGTGTTGTTGAGGGGTGTCTAATCCAGAAATATTCTTATTAAAAGGTAAGACCTGCTGTACAAAAGAGATTCCCAGGTGTGTTCTTCCTAGTTTAGTCATTAAAAAGTTACAGAGGAGGAGTATGGAAGGAGAAAAGAAATTAATCATACCTATTAATTAAATCATCAGATCTGGACAAGCTTGCCAATTCTGATACTTCTAAATTACATGGCCATGAGGAGATCATATAATTCATTTGAGCTTCAGTTTCTCTGCCTATGCAAGGTGATATTTATTTAAAACTGTTGGAACCATTATTAAGTGAGATGGAAAGAAGAAGGGGGAACCATGTACATGGAAACATCTTAGTAGTGTGCTTGATTTTTTTTTTTTTATGTACGTACACTGTAGCTGTCTTCAGACACCCCAGAAGAAGGGGTCGGATCTCATTGTGGATGGTTGTGAGCCGCCACGTGGTTGCTGGGATTTGAACTCAGGACTTCTGGAAGAGCAGTCAGTGTTCTTAACCACTGAGCCATCTCTCCAGTGCATAGGGTGCTTGATTTAAAGTAGGAACTCTGGCCTGTAATCCCAGCACAGAAGCAGGCAGATTTCTGAGTTCGAGGCCAGCCTGCTCTACAGAGTGAATTCCAGGACAGCCAGGGCTACCCTGTCTTGAAAAAACAAAATCCAAAAATCAAAACAAAACAAACAAACAAAAGTAGGAACTCTGTGTTCAGGGTTTAGATGAATGGTAAAATACATTTCAAGATCCCAAAATCAGTTACCATCAGTACCAAAAGACTGTTTTTTCCAGGTATGTCAGAATTGTTACACAGTTGGCATTGCCTGTTATCCAAATTGCCAGAATTCCTAGGTAGATTTCATTTCCAATGTCCTTTGGGTACCTCTTATTTTTGTATTGAGAAAATGAACTATTTAAATTCTTAGGGGACTAATACTGTGCTCTGCTCTCCTTTTTGAGACAGGGTAGACGAATCTGGCTGAAATTTTCGGTTGTCCTGCTTCAGTTATGCAAGTGCAAGGGTTACAGAGTAGTTCACTGTTGCCCAGCCTCCTTGTGGGCAAGTCTTATGACAGTGAAGTCATAAGACATGTGCCAAATTATACATTTCCCCAGCATAGGCTGCAGTTGTTCAGAGTCCCACATGTCATATTCCCTACTCGGCTATGTCTCTCCATTCTGTCAAACCTTGGCAGAGTCTACCTGTGTGTCCCAAATGCTTTTGGGAAATGGTACAGGAGTCTGCTCCCAAGGTTGCCTGCCTGTATGTGTTATGTGTCTCAGAACCTGCTTCACAAGCCCTATCAGACATCTGCTCTACTGACCTATTGTCCAACCAAAGAAGTCCCACAGGCTCACCAGGTGGCTTCAGATTTTTTTTGAGCCACACCTGAAAAAGAGTAATGCTTTAGATTGAAGTTCCCAGCCTAGGCATTTTCCTAGTTTCTTTTTCATCAGGAATGTAACCCAGAAGAATCCCTGGTTTATCTTTGATCAAGGAAGATGCTATGTTGCCCAGTCCAGAAACCAAAAACACTGACTTCCAAGATCAGTAGTTATTTATGAGTTATTTATCTTCACAGAATCTGGACATGGCCAATGCATTATAAATAACAGCAGTTCTTATTTCCAACAAGAGATGGTTTCAGCCAGCTTTAAAAACCAAGCAGCACTCAAGAAGCAGGGACAGGCCTAGTCTACAGAGTGAGTTTCACAATAGCCAGGACTACACAAAGAAACCCTGTCTCCAAAAACAAAACAAAACTTAGTGTTAGATTTCCCTCTTTGCTAATAATGAAAATTAAACTATGTTTTTTTTTTTGTTTTGTTTTGTTTTGTTTTGTTGGTTTTTCGAGACAGGGCTTTTCTCTGTAGCCCTGGCTGTCCTGGAACTAACTCTGTACACCAGGCTGGCCTCGAACTCAGAAATCCGCCTGCCTCTGCCTCCCAGAGTGCTGGGATTACAGATGTGCACCACCACCGCCCAGCAAAACTATGTTTAGATATTTAGAGTCCCTTTGAATTGATGTGGTTTAGGAAAGACCTTTGAGTAAAACTTCCTAAAGTGAGGTTCTTGGTCTCATGCTAACTTTGTCCAGGCTGAATTGCAAGAAATGACCTGCTAGAGTCATACATTGTACTTAGAGAATCAAGAGCCCATCCCCATCATAGCTGTCAAAAAAAAAAAAAAAAAAAAAAAGCCTACTCATTTTGACAACTTCTAGGATTAGATCTCCTTAAAGCATAAACACATATGAAAGACTGGACCCACTTCACCTTCCCCTCTTGCTTCCTACCTACCCTTTGGTTGGCTATGGATATTTAGTGAGAAGGTGGAGCTGTTCTCCAAATTCCCTTTTCTCTATTAGAATTTAGACAAGGAAACAAACAAATCATAATAGTACTAATGGCCCTTTGCCATATAGATCTTGTATTTGGTTAGTAATGGGGTGGGGACAGAGAGACAACAGATAAAACATATGTAAAAACCTGAGGCATGGCAAGGGTCAGACCCTTGCCCACCTCTCTAACAAAAGAATATAAAGAAACTTAAGGAATGCCTGGGCCTCCCATTTCCTTGCTTGGGGAATTGAGGAGGGAATGAAGGTGCTGGTGAAAACGGCTTTGTAAAGTTCAGTGCTTGTAGGCAGACCCTGCTGTGGAGAGTTGAGAGAGTAGCTACCATTATTGTCAGGGGCCAGCAGTTTGAAGTTTTGGTGTTCATGATGAATAAATAGATTAGATTGAGTCTTGAATTCCCCCATACTCACTCCCCCTCCAAAGAGAATACCACAGCATTTCAGCTGGGCTCTGCTGGTCAGCCCCATTCAGACCAGAGCCTAGCTGAGGCTGTGTCAGTAAAATGTTAGGACAAGTGCTGGGGATTGGGTTTTAGTAATTGACTGATCAGGTCACTAGCTGGTGCAGTGTTCTTTTTCTTTGTTGTACAGACTTTGAATTTGATTAGTAACACAGAAAAAATACAGACAATAAAATACATCTAAAAACAGGAAGTGGGAGTGTGAATAAAGCTGAGCAACAAATGCCTGCCTGCTCTCTGGTGAAAAACCAGGGTTAAGTGTGTTTCATACTTGTTTGTTTATGACAGTAGACTTGCTGTGTAGCCCAGTCTAGCCTCAGTCGTGATCCTTCTGCCTCAGCCTTCCCCAAGTGTACAACACACACCTAGCTTGGGGAAGTTTTTTGTTTGTTTGTCTTTTTTAACAAGGCAGTGATCTGAGCCCAGCCCAGGAGATCTGTATTCCAAGACACCAACAGATCGGCCAAACTCTCTGTGCCTAGAAGTTTGCAATGCCCTCTGTGACTTGCTAAATTTCCTCCCTGATGCTTCCTGCAGATTTGGGGTATTTCTATGCTAATGAGAAGCACCTGTTTTACACATTTAGTTGGATTTCAGCTACACAATAACAGCAGAAACTTTCTGTTCTTGTTCAGGAAGTCCTCATTTTCCAGGTAATTGTTTGATGTGAAAAAGTAAACTCACCGGCTAGAGAGATGGCTCAGCAGTTAAGAGCACCAACTGCTCTTCAGAAGGTCCTGAGTTCAAATCCCAGCAACCACATGGTAGCTCACAACCATCCCTAACAAGATCTGACACCCTCTTCTGGAGTGTCTGAAGACAGCTACAATGTACTTACATAAAATAAATACAATCTTTTTAAAAAAAAAAAAAAAAAAGAAAAGAAAAAAAGAAAAGAAAAAGTAAACTCACACTGGTTAGTTGTGGCTAAGGAATTACTAGGGCCTTGTCAGCCCTGCCCACAGCATCTTGCTTCACCCTAAATTCTAAAGCTTTGTGTGCTGCAGTAAAATAAGTAAATGAAGGCTGAGAGGGTTATGTGCCCAATAGTCCATTTGTGTGATATAATAGAAGAAAAGCCATTCACTTACTAGAAACAGTGAAAACTTTAAGTAAAATTGAGAACCTGGAGGGAAATGAAGACTTAGGGTTCAAAAACATTCTATGTGGGAACTAGTGAACAGTAATCTTATCGCTGCTGGAGACAATGTGACAAGCAGTCTGCAAGCAGCCTTGTTGCTCCCGCTGTTGCTGCTGTTATTACATTTACTTACTTTATTTTGCAGAGAGACCCACATGCTACCTGCTTGTAGTTGGAAGACAGAGGAGAGGACAACTTGCTATAGTTTTATTCTTTCTGTCCACCATGTGAGTTCTGGGGACAGAACTCAGGGCATTGGGCTTAGTAGTAGGTTCTTTACCTGCTGAGCCACCCTGCTAACCCAAGAAGTCTTTTTGAACCACCCCTTCTAGGGATTTTTTTAGGAGTGACTAAGATCACAACAGGCCGGTGGGGTAGGGGGTGGCGCGCACCTTTGATCCCAGCACTCTGGGAGGCAGAGGCAGGTGAATTTCTGAGTTCGAGGTCAGCCTGGTCTACAGAGTGAGTTCCAGAACAGCCAGAGCTACACAGAGAAACAGCTGTAGCATGTCTTGAAGACAGCTACAATGTACTTATATAAATAAGAGAAATAAATATTTTTTAAAAAAGAATACTGTTTCAACACCCTTTTGGTAAACAAAGACAACGAAGAAAGCTACACACTCAAAATAGTAGACTATTTAATAGAGCACTCACCTAGTATGTGTAAGGCTCTAGGTTCTCGCACACATACCTAACCCCCCCCCAAAAAAAGCTTAAAAACATAGTATATTTGTAAAGCCTTATAGTATCTGATGAATTTAAGTTTTAGCAGATCACGTCCATAGCTGGCACCTGTTCTGAGGCGATGAAAAGAAAAGGCACAGTTCCACAAGCATGGGAGGTGCTGTTCTGTAACAGCGTGAAGGAGAGAGCATAGCAGAGGTTCTGTCGAGGGCAAAGCTAGGGGTTAATAACACACTAAAAATAATCAGACTAAGCCGGGTGGTAGTGGCACACGCCTGTAATCCCAGCACTCTGGGAGGCAGAGGCAGGCGGATTTCTGAGTTTGAGGCCAGCCTGGTCTACAGAGTGAGTTCCAGGATAGCCAGGGCTACACAAAGAAACCCTGTCTTGAAAAAACCAAATCCAAAAAACAAACAAACAAACAAACAAAAAAAATGATCAGACTACGACCATTTAAATTAATATTTACTTCTTAAGGAATAGAGGTAAATAGGATATAATTATTATTTATTATATGATAATTAAAAGGGATAACATTAGAGGATAGAGTGGTGACTCTGGCTAAGAATATTCACTGTGCAAGCTTGAGTTTAGATCTACAACACCCAAGTGAAAAAGACAGTTATATCTGGTATGGAGGTGCATGCCTTTAATCCCAGCACTCGGGGACTCTGTAAGTTCCAGATCAAACAGGACTATATAGTGAGACCCTGTCTGAAGAAAAAAAATTAAAAAATAAAAGGCACATTTGGCTGCATATGTGTCTATCACCCTACTAGAAACAGAGACAAAAGAATCCCAGAGGCTCATTGGTCACTGTCTAGCTGGTGAGTGAGCTCCAAGTTGGTTAGAAACTCCATTGTAAGGGAATAAAGCAGGGATAGAGTGTAACCCCCAGTATCTTCCTCTGGCCTTTACACATGTGTTTTCATAGACTGCTTGCATACATACAGACAGACACACACTCACATACACACATGCAAAGATACAGAGACACAGGGAAACACAGATGCTGCAACATAAAACTACCTTAGAGAAAATTTTTGTACTCCTTAAAAGTCAATAAACTCAGCCACACATGATAATAGATGCCTCTAATCCTAGAATTCATAGACAGAGGCAAGAAGATCACAAATTCAAGGCCATTCTGGGCTAAAATGAAAGACAAAACTTTCTATACCATAGGTGTGATTAGAAAATAAGAGTAAGGTTGTAACTGTAGCTCAGTAATAGAGGCCTTGCCTGGCATACAGAGTGATAGCTTCCTTCCCCTATATAGCCAAAAGAAGAAAGAAGAGAAGGTAGGAGAATAGAGGAAGGGAAGAAGGGAGGGAGACAGAGAGAACGAGAGAAAAGACAAGAAAGCAGGCAGGCAGCAGGCACAAAAGGAAAGAAAGGAGTTCTAAACATCTAATGATACTCTGGCACATATTTTGGTTTGTTGGTTTTTAGACTAGCCTCAAACTTAGAATTTTCCCTCCTTAGCAGCTTCTTTAATGCCTGCTTAGTCTAGGGAATGTGCCATGTCCTGCTTCCAGCTTTGCTTTCATGTTTTAGTACAAGTTCCCCGAGCTCCACATGTGGTTATGTATTCCCGGTGGGCGTGAACCCTGCCCAATTGCCCCATGTCTCAATATTTTTAATATGTAGTCTTCAATGAACATTCTCCTTGAAGATTTTTGGTCCCTAGGATGCTACACACTACCTGTCTAATCTATCCTCTCCACCACTACCAAACAACTCATTTCCTTAAACTTTGTCTTTTATGGCCCCCTTCACCAGCTATCCAGAATCCAGTTGTTCAGTTATTTTGTATATTTCTTTCTGAGCATTTTATTCTACCTAGAATCTCTGGTAATCACTCTTAAACCTTGATATAAAATAAGTATGTGTGTACTTACATGCATGTGCTTTTGTGCACTAGAGATAAGATGGATAAAACTAGCCTTCCTCCCAGGAACATTCTCTATTCTCGTTTTGTAGCTTCTCAGGCAGACTCCAGCCCTTACATCTGCCAAATATGATAGTTTGAAAAGGAATGCCCAACACTGTTGAATACTTGAATGGTAGGGAGTGGCACTATTTAAAGGTATGGCTTTGTTGGAGTAGATGTAGCCTTGTTGGAGTAAGAGTGTCACTCTAGGGGTGGGCAATGAGACCCTCCTCCTGACCACGTGGGAGCCAGTATTCTCCTGTCTGCCTTCAGATGAAGATGTAGAACTCTGAGCTCCTACTGCACCATGCCTGCCTGGACACTGCTATATCTCTGCCTTGATGATAATGGACTGAATCTTTGAACCTGTAAGCCAACCCCAATTAAATGTTGTCTTTATAAGGACTGCCTTGGTCATGGTGTCTCTTCACAGCAACAGAAACCCAAACTAAGACACTTAGGGTTTTATTGCTGTGAAGAGACACCATAACCAAGGCAACTCTTACAAAGGAAAACATTTAATTGGGGCTGGCTTGTAGGCTCACAGGTTAAGTCCATTACTGTCATGGTGGGAAGCATGGTGGCATGCAGGCAGACATGGTGCTCCTTTAGGAGGAGCTGAGAGTTCTACATTCTGATCTGCAGACAATGGAAGTGAATGCCACATCTGGCCTAGCTTGAGCATATCTGAAAAGCCCACCCCACAGTGACACACTTCCTTAACAAAGCCACACCTACTCCAACAGGGCCATGATTCCAAATAGTGCCACTCCCTGGCCCAAGTATATTCAAACCACCACATTGCATTCCCTGGCCCCCATGGGCTGGTTCAAACAGATGAGTCTATGGGGGCCATACCTACCCATAACATAATAAAATATATATTTAGTCCAGCTTCCAAAGTCCCCATAGTCTATAGCAGTCTCAACAGGTTAAAAGTTCTAAGTTTCTTCTGAGATTCATGCAATCTCTTAACTATAATCCCTGAAGCAAGATAGAAAACCAGCTGGGCAAACTCCAAACTCTGCATCTGTCTGACATCAAAGCAGCCTTCAGATCTCCAACTCCTTTTTCATCTTTGTTGACTACAACAAACTTCTTTCTCCTGGGGCTGGTTCCACTTCCCGTTAGCAGCTTTCCTCAGCAGATTTTCCTTGGTTCTAATATCTCGAACATCTTGGGGTCCCCAAGGCAACTTCAGTGTTACAGCCTCTTCTTTCAATGTCTGGAATCCACACATGAACTTCTGGGCTTCTCCAAAGGGCTGGCGTCACTTCTCCAGCTCTGCTCTCTGTAGCACTCTAAGCTCAGGTTGATCCACTCCACTGCTGCTGCTGCTGCTGCTGTTCTTGGTATTCATCCTATGGTACTGGCATCTCTAGTACACTGGGATCTTCCACTGCAACCAGGCTTCACCAATAGCCTCTCACAGGCTCTCTTTATGGTGCCAAGCCAAACTTCTTTGCATGACCCCTTCAGTCCTTGGCTGTCAACTGCAACTGAGGTGCACCTTCACCAATGGCCTTCCCTAGCCTCTCATAGTGCCAAGCATCAGCTGCTCTCCATGACCCCTTCATACCTTCAAAACCAGTTCCACTATAATGACTATTACACATTACCGAGTCCAGCTGCAGTATAAGGTACAAGCCTAGCTATCTCTGGAACATAGCTTCTTTGTGTTCTCAGAAAACAATTCCCAAAAGATTTCACCTCAGTGATACTGGTCTCTCTCCTTTTTTTAAAAAAATTATTTATTCTTCATTTATATTTCAAATGTTATACCCTTTCCAGGTTTCCCCACTCCCAGAAGACCCCCATCCCACCTCCTCTGCCTCGATTTCCACATGCTGGGGCATCTATCGTGCCTTCATAGGACCAAGGACTTCTCCTCCCACTGATGCCCATCAAGGCATTCCTCTGCCACATTTTTGGGTAGAACCATGTGTACCCCTTGGTTGATGGCTTAGTCCCTGAGAGCTCTGGAGGTCTGGTTGGCCAACATTGTTGTTCTTCCCATGGGGCTGCAAACCCCTTCAGCTCCTTCAGTCCTCCCTTCAACACCTCCATTGGGGACCCCTTGCTCAGTCCAATGGTTGGCTGCTAGCATCTGCTTCTGTATCTGTAAGGTGCTGGCAGGGCCCCTCTGGAGACAACCATAACAGGCTCCTTTTGGTATGCACTTCTTGTCGTCTATAATAGTGTCGGGGTTTCATGACTGTAGGATGAATCCCCAGGTAGGACAGTCTCTGGGTGGCCTTTCCTTCAGTCTCTGCTCCATACTTTGTTTCCATACTTGCTCCTGTGAATATTTTGTTCCCTTTCTCAGAAAAACCAAAGCACCCACACTTTGATCTTC
This sequence comes from Apodemus sylvaticus, assembly GCF_947179515.1. NCBI lineage: Eukaryota > Metazoa > Chordata > Mammalia > Rodentia > Muridae > Apodemus > Apodemus sylvaticus. The sequence goes on along the minus strand of NC_067473.1, from coordinate 147,644,679 downwards.
CTTCTTCTTGAGCTTCCTGTGGTCTGTGAATTGTAACTTGTTTATTTTGAGCTTTTGGGCTAATATCCACTTATCAGTGAGTGCATACCATGTGTGTTCTTTTGTGATTGGGTACCTCACTTAGGATGACACTTTCTAGATACTGGTCTCTTCTTAATCACCACTAATTCCTTAGCTCCAGCTAACTAGTATCAATTGTCCCAGCTGGCCCTTTTATTTTGGACTCTAAAGCCAGAGCCACATGGCTGAAGCTGCTGAGTTCTACTCCTTGGTGGAGCTGGAGCATAGCCCCCTTGTTCTATACATTTTCACCAGCTTTCTGTTTTCCAACTCCTTCACTGCCTAAGCTTGACTGTTCTGGAACTTGCTCTGTAGATTGACCTTCAACTCAGAAATCTGCATGGCTCTGTCTCCTGAATTCTGGGATTAAAGGTGTGTACTACCATGCCTGGGCCTAAACTTTTCATTGTTCCTGTACCTTAAGATCTGGATTAAAAGGCTATGTCTTCCAACCTCAAGATCTACATCACAAGTGTGCCCCTCCATTTCTGAATTGTAGTTAATTCCAGATTAAAAGTCCAAACTATTCACCGTTCAACTGCAAACACAAACAAATAAGCTTAGCTGGGTGATCACAGCTCACTTATTCTCTTTGACTCCTTGAACACAAGATTCAGCCCCATTTTTCTTCCTGGTGTCCTTTATTATTACTTGAACCATATATTTGGTATTTTTTTCTTTTTAAGCTTGCTGTGCTTGCTTGATCAAACTGTTCTTCATGAGACTAAACCAGAGAACAAAGTGTCTTCTGGGCTTTTTTTTTTTTTTTTTTTTTTTTTGAGATTTCCTTTGTCAATGCAATTAATATAAATCTCTATACCTTAGCCTCAAGTAGACTCTTCAGATAAGGGCAAATAGCAGTCATTCTTCACCAAAATACCACAAAAATAGTCTCTAGGCCACATACTGAAATTCTTCTCCACTGAAACCTCTTGGGCCAGGTCTGCAAAGTTCAAATGACTCTCAGCAACAAAGTCTTCCATATTCCTACTAGGATAGCCCATTAAGCCCCACTTAAAGCATTCCACTGCTTTCCAAATCCAGACTCCCAAAATCCACATTTTTCCAAACAAAATCATGGACAGGCTTATCACGGCAATACCCCAGTCCCTGGTACCAACTTCTGTCTTAGGGTTTCTTTTGCTGTGAACAGACACCATAACCAAGGCAGCCTGATAAAGACAACATTTACCTGGGATTGGCTTACAGGTTCAGAGGTTCAGTCCATTATCATCAAGGAGGAGGCATGGCAGTATCCAGGAAGGCATGGTGCAGGAAGAGCTGAGAGTTCTGTTCTACACCTTCCTCTGAAGACTGCTAGCAGAATACTGACTTTCTTGCAGATAAAATGAGTCTTATGACCCACACCCACAATGACACACCTACTCCAACTCCCTGGACCAAGTATATTCAAATCACCACACTAAGTCAAGATTCCAATCTCATTCCTATCTTAACAAGTGTGTACTTCTTTTCCTTCTGAGTAAGGTCCTTTCTTGTACATCTTCAGTCTTTCAACTTCCAAGCTTCTGTTTCTATCATTCAAGCTTTATCTCTCATTCTTGAAGAGAGTTAAGAAGTCTTTCCTGACCTCCACTAGGCATTACCATATCGCCCTGCCAATCTTGGCTACATGAAATCCTATTGATGTTTTTCTGTCTCCCCTTTCCCTGTAGAATGAAGGAAAGGCAGATGCTTTCTCTTGCTTACCACAGTGTCCCAGTACTTTGAATATGCCTAGTATGCAGCAGACTCTCAATAAATGGATTGACAATTATCCCAAGCACTGCTTGGCCGTGAGGATGATGGACCCCACTGGCTCTGGCTTTCTGGGGCTCCAAATCACAAACGTCTGGGTGAGTAAGTTATCTAGTGTTGAAATAAATTACTGCTAATAGAAGGTCCATTTGTTCACTGATTCTCTCCCAATGAGATTTCCTTAATGAGTTTCTGCTTCTCCTGTACTCAGAGCAAAATAAGAACTGCTTCAGCATCACAGGTGTACAGAGCTATCCAGGGCTGTGGAGAAAACTGGAAAGTCATGATGCTTAGGATGACTTTCTCGAGACTGAAAGCTACAACTGCTGGCACACAGTAGCCTGGGCTTGCTCAAGCTCTGGGCTTCTGTGTTCTTTTGTAGAAAGGATTTGGAGATTGATCTAAATTATATCAGAGAGGATGCAGAATGTTTAAGACACCAACCTTTCTTCCTTTCTTAGATGTGAACGACTAGAAGAGCAACTGAATGACCTGACAGAGCTCCACCAGAATGAGATCCTGAACTTAAAGCAGGAGTTGGCCAGCATGGAAGAGAAAATCGCCTATCAGTCATATGAACGAGCCCGGGATATCCAGGTTAGCATAAACAATAAGTAAGAAACAGGAAAGGAAGAAGAAAATGGGCAAAGACAGAAGTCTGGAGAGTCAAGAAAAGCTCCATTTGAGGAGGTATAGCTCTAGGGACTGGCATGTGTCTTAGGGACAGAGCAGTCTCTGTCTGAGAAAAATCTAGAACATCTCATCATTGGTTGCTGCCCTGGAGCTGTTCAGATGGTGCTTCTGGCCAATTTGCCTGTCTTCTGCTTCTATGTAAAGAGCTTTTGTCCCTACTCTCTAATAGGTGGCTTGTGAGAATCCTCCATTGTCTGTTTGTAGATTGTGAGAAACCTTAGCAGTGACGTTGAAGGTAAACACTCAGTTGATTTCACTTCTATTTCACTTCTCCGTGGGGAGAAGTGAAACATTGGGGTTTCTGTTTTCTATGGAGATTCTCTCAGAGGTCATGGTGGGTTTTATGAGGCACCTTGAAAGAAGCTAGTATGGAGAAGAGGAACTTGTAGAACATCCACCCGTAGGAATCAAGGTACTGTCCTGACTGCCTAGCTCACATCTTTTTTTATGTTCTTGAAGTCTATTTACATTTTTCATCCCAAGTTAATTCTGGAGTGAGTAGCATCCATTATCCATTCTTGAGCTAGGTACAGCCTGAAGCTATCTGGACCTTACCTTTCATCCTAGGAAACCAGAAACCATTGAAGTCAAGGCTGGCAAAATCCCATGGTTCCAACCACTAGTTGTCTTGGGAGGATGTCTGCCCTTGCTAGAGGAAAGGTTTGTTTCCCTGAGTGGTAAAATGGAATTTACATAAGACCTTAGGGAGAGCAGGTCACTTTACAGCCCTCTGTAGGTATGTGTGTGATCATAATATCTATCTATCTCAGAGATTGACCTGAAAAGGAAGTGTGCCCTCCTTACAGCAGGGTCACAGTTCCCTTTCTCCAATCATGGATCATTTTTGACCAAAAAATATCAGGTTAGTAAAGCACACTGCATTGTTAGAGTGGAAAAAATCAGAAAAAAAAAATCCTTCAGAAGGACTTAACTGGTAAAGTGTGCATACCCATACTATGAAATGTTGCATAGTAGCTAAAAAGAATAACGTGGCACTGGGGAGATGGCTCCATCGGCAAAGTATCTGATTGATAAGTTCAGATTCCCAGAACCTTCATTCAAAAGTCAGATGTGGCGAGCCAGCTAGAAGGCACAGCATATAAAGGTGCTTAACCATGTAAGTCTGACAACTGAGTTCAACCCCCAGAGCCTGGTAAAGGTAGAAGTTGAAAACCAATCCTCAGATTTGTCCTCTACATTTATGCCATGGCACACCCACACATATGCAAAAATATTTAAACCCAGGCATAGTGTCATGCACGTGTTAATTCCAGCAATGTCAAGATAAGACAGGCAAATCCTTGGAGCTTGTCTATTGAATGTGGCAAAGTTGCAGCTAGTGAGAGGCCCAGTCAGAAACAAATGATAGAAGGTATCCGAGGACCAACAGCCACAATTGTCTTCTGACCTTCACATGAACATGTACCCATGTCCATGTGTATGTCTGTACACACAAGAATAAGGTGAATCCATGTATTTTGGATATAATGTGATCAAGACTCACTATTAAGCAAAAAAAAAAAGGAATAACAATAAGTTATGGATCAATTTGAATAGAATACTATGGTTGGAAATGCCTGTAATAACCCCATGCTAGGCAAATTCGCATGTACAGTAAATACAGGTAAAGAGTAAACATACCAGTATGGTGGTGCTACCACAGCAGCGGAGACTAGAACTGAGAACATTGAGAGGCTGTGTTTAAAGTCAGACAGGTGGAATGTGTCTTGGGTACCTTAAATTCATAGTTTCTAAAAGGATAAAACACATAATTGAGGTCTTCTTATTAAAATGTTCTAGGCCACTCAGGAATGATGGCACATGCCTATAATCCCAGCATTCAGGAGGTGGAAGCAAAAGAATCAGAAGCTCAAGGTCATCTCAGCTATATAGAGAGTATGAGGCCAGTCTGAGATATAAGAGGCTGTCTTTAGTAAATAAATTAAGTAAATTCTAGGCAAAATAAATCCAAGTATGTCCCCTGCTCCCCATAGTTGTTCTCCTAGGAGGGCAGTAGATGGAATGGGGACAGTGCACCTGTGAGTACTGTGCATCTGGCTTTTCATATCCAGGCTGCAGCTATTGAGATCCTTGTCGTGGCTCAGGATGCACCTGGCTCCCAGATCATGTCCAGCTGTACTTCTGAGAGCAGAAGCCTAATCATCCCCTGTTTGGCCCACAGGAGGCTCTGGAGGCCTGTCAAACCCGAATTTCCAAGATGGAGCTGCAGCAGCAACAGCAGCAGGTGGTGCAACTGGAAGGGCTGGAGAATGCCACTGCCCGAAACCTTCTGGGCAAACTCATCAATATCCTCCTTGCTGTCATGGCAGTCCTCTTGGTCTTTGTGTCCACAGTAGCCAATTGTGTGGTCCCCCTCATGAAGACACGCAACAGGACGTTCAGCACTTTGTTCCTTGTGGCTTTCATTGCCTTTCTTTGGAAGCACTGGGATGCCCTCTTCAGCTACATGGACCGGCTCTTCACGCCCCCCAGATGATGCCGGCCCAGAAAGCAGTGCTCCTCACCGTCTGGAGTGCATGCCAAGAGAGCTAGACAGCAGCATTACCCACTCTGAAGTTTTCTACAAGAGAGTTGAGTGAATCTGTTTACATTTAGAATAATGTTTTTTTCTTCAAGAGACGCAATTGCAATAGTATTTTTTAGATTTTATCCAAGAAGTTTTTTGGGCAAAAATCTTGGATCATTTTTATGTAGCATGATTTTCCTTGGGATGCAAATCTGAAACAGTCCTTTAACATGAACAGTCTACAACACACTGAAGGGCATTCTGAATTGAAGCTTGGAGAACTGCACTAAACCCACTAAACAGATGCAAAAACCTGACCAGGCCCAACACCCACCCTGCCTGGGTTCCTCTCCTCATCCAGACTAACTCTACTGTGAAGTCCCACCACATTCCAGGTTGGAATTTTAGATTCAGGGTGGATTTTCCCTGCCGTGGAAGAACACAGGCATCTCCCTAGCTTTCTCACGCTAACCCTGAAGTATGATCACTTCTGAACCTGCTCCTTTCTTAACTGCCGGGATTGGAAGCAAGAGCATCAAGCCCATAGGATGACTGCACAATCCTGTTCAGTATTGTGAAGTAGCCCTTAATCCTAACTTTTAAGCAAAATCCCTTGGCCGCACTTTTAAGGTTTGGTTGTTTTTTTATATATATATGTGTATAGTTACCAACTTAAAAATAAAAAATCCGAACAACATACTTGAAGAATGTAATACTCAAACTCTCAGTGCTTCCTTATAATTTCTAATAGAATTTTTTATTATTGTTATTATTATTGGGGTTTTTTTTGGTTGGTTGGTTGGTTGGTTGGTTGGTTGGTCGGTCGGGGTTTTTTTTGGGGGGGTGGGGTTGGAGGGACTGGGTTGGGAGGGTCTTTTATTTTTTCCTCTGAAATAAAGCAGTGATGTTTTCAAATGAAGCCGTGTGGATATTTCAGCGTGCTGCTCCCTGTTGTCTTGAAACAGTTGAATTGGAGACTGTTGCCAGTGCTGCCCTCTGGCACCCTGTGGCTGCCCCAGCTCTCTGGTCTCAATCACCCACACAGCACCATCTCCCCGGCTTGGCCTGTTTAGAATGGTGAGGGGTTTATAGGGTAAGGGGGCTAGACCACACAAACTAGCATGGTAGGACTGGATTTTGTTTTCCCCCCAAGTAAATGTTCACCCTGTGACCTTGGGTTGGGATTCTCTTTAGGAAAAAAGGCTACTACTATGTTATGAGAATCAAAAATAACTCCTTGTGTTTGCTTAATTTATTGTTTAACACCCCTAACTGCCGAAACCAAAGTGATACGGAGTCTTCTTATCTGCATTTTGGCCTCAGCATCATTAACTTCAAAGCTTTATTCTGTCTGCCTAAGAGGATCCATTGAAGATGATTCTCCCAAAAAGCAGAAAAGGAAATGTCAGGTTAGAAGGACCCAAGTTCTAGGTGCACACTTTTGCAAGCTTCCTACTAACCTGGACTGACTTGCACTAATCTGACTGCTCAGTGGCTGTTTAGACACACTTTAGGAAGATAAGCTGAGCTTGGTCCTCGCCCTGTAGCCAGTTCCATCACTCAGGAGGAGCCTGATTTGTTCCATATCATTGGAGGTCACAAACGTCACTTCCAGTGGCCTCTTTCTGTGTGCCCACATGATGCATACATGGGGTCACGTACTATGCCCTGGACAAAGAAGTATGTTTTGCCTATGTCTCCATACCAGGACCTTCTTTCAGAACTAGGGTAGCGTTGCCCTGTCTGTTGGAAAGCATGGCTTACATAGCAGCTCCAGCCTCCTTTTGCTTTGGCCAGCTGGCCTTCTCACTTTGATAGTTTAACTCAGGTACCCAGTCTTCATCCCCAGATGCTTGTTCACCTCATAATAAGTACCCAGAGCAAGGACCAAAAGAAGAACAAAAACTAATTAAAACCAATGCATATTCATGCCAAAACAAATGGTCCCCAAGCCTGTTTAAATGGTTAACTTTGCCTGAAAATATTGCAGCTTCAGGCAAGAGTACCACAGGACACTATGACCTTGCTGGGCTAGCATTTGCTGCTGTAATTAATTGCTCTGGTATGGAAGAGAACCCCATGGGGCTGTGGGAGAGACAGTTCAGTGGCAACCCACTAGCTTCTTTAACCATTCCACGGGAACCCTACACCTGCCCCCCCCCCCCCCAAATGCCACTGTGGTCCATAAGCTGAAGTTGTTTCTAATTGCCTAAGGTAGTTTCTGTGGAAGGAAGAGTCTGGAGCTTCAAAGAGACAGGCAGACTGCACTGGTTCCCCATCTTCCTCTAGCAGACTGTCTTGGGAAGGACCTTCAGCCCAGGACAGGCCCGGGCCTGGCTTCTTACTGTCTTACCCCTGCTTGCTCACCAGGCCCACAGTTGTCTGCACTCAGTGCTGTTTGTAACACATCTGTTATCCTGCCTACCTGTACTTTTTGCTGCCCATCCCTGTTGCCTTTGAATTTGTTGGAATTGTGGCTGTTTGTCAGAGTCTTTTCTATTCACAGCCCTTCTATAGCCTTGCTCTGGTGGTTTTAGCACTTGATCTGAGAGCAACTTGCCCATAATTTTATGCTTCTTTTCCTTAAAACATAAAATGTAAAAAAAAAAAAAAAAAAAAAAAAAAAATCACTAAAGTGAAGCATTTCTGATTCCCTTGTCCATGCTGGTGCCTAGCCCGGGTGAGTGAGGCTGGCTGCGTTGTCCTGGGTGACTTGTGGTCGTAGAGTTGGCCATCACTCTGCAGTGAGCTGTCTGCTCCAGTTTTGGGTCCTTGGTATACTCGGTGTGGCCCGGCAATGAAGGCTTTCTACTCCTTAAGAGGTGCAGTTGGATCCATCAATGATGGTGTTTCTTTAGCCCCATCTCAATTGACATAAAACATCTGTCACCAGAACAGTGAGGTAAAGCCTTCCTCGACAGCTTGTCTGACGGTGAGCATGCTCTAGTGCGGTCTTCACTGTGTTTGGTTTTGTTTCTGATCTTGTATTCTAAGGTACTCAATGAATCCTGGATTCTGATAAGTTCCAGTGTTCTGGCCTTGAAGCCTTGGACAATACGCATTTCAAACAAAACCAAATGCTGGTGTCGGCAAGCCAGCACAGGCAAAGTGATGGTTTCCACAGCACCCCCAATAAAACTGGGATTTTGAATGTGGCTCTACAAGTTAAACATTTCTGTGTGTTGTGTATGCTAGGTGATACCCTCAGAAGGGACTTATTACTAGACTGTGTGTTTTATAGACGTGTGTAAGACTAAGACTCACGTGCACGGATTGAAGAGTAAAGAGACGATACTTGTGAACGTGTGAACGTTAACACTGTAGTTGCTAGATCTTAAGCTGCTAATTGTGGAGAGAGAATTCAGTTATGTTCTGTCTGGCTGCTGCGGCTCCTCAGCAGCACTTTTGCTGTACATAAAATGGAAATAAAGACCTCAGCTAGAAACCTGCCAATTGACTTGGGTTTGTTTTGGTTTTTTATTTGTGCATACCTCATTTCCAGTGCAGGTGTATCTATCTGGAAATTTTGGTTGTGGGTTGAAGGAGGAGAGGGGAGAGATCATCACACAAGTGCTGTGAAACTATAACCAACAACCAGAAAGTTGTCACAACCTCCATGGGCCTTAATGGCGTCATCCCAGATTGGCACGTCCTCTGTGATTCCCTGGGGCTAGGAAAGCAACTCAGTTGGTAGCTGCTTGCCGCAGGAGCACGAGCTCAAGGGCCTGTGTGTGGACCTCAGCCTCCTTGACAAAGTCAGTGCTGGAGAGAGGGAGAGAGACATCTCCCTGGTGCTGGCCAAGCCCTTAGCCACTGCGCCACAGCCCAGCTACAGAATCTTTTGTTGTGGTGGTGCTTTGCTTATGTTTATGCACTTGTCATGGTGCACAGGTAGAGATCAGAAGACAATGTTCTCCTGCCACATGTCTGTAGGTACCAAATTCAGAGAAGGTTTAGTGGCTGTCCCCGGTACCCACTGGCTCATTCAGTAGCTCCAGAGACGAGGCTTTTCATTAGGACTTTTGCCATAGCTCAGAGGCTTTAGAGATGTAGAAGTTCTGGACACAGCACACCTAGCAGGTGGGGGACTTTGTCCTTACTTACTAGCCCTGTATATCCTAACCCACTTGTGAGCTAACAGCCATCACACCCAACCTCAACTGGGTGTTGTGACAGGAAGGGACATCTTTTATGACAGCTTTAAAGATGCTGGGGGAGGGGTACCCTTAGCTTACTGTGGGCTAGCATGTGCATATCACACTCTAGGATTGCATGGTGCAAAGGGGCTGATTTCAAAATCTGATTTATTACCATCTATTAAAATCTTTAGCAGACCAAATGTAGTAGTGTACTCCTTTAACCCCAAAACAGGGGGTTTGGAGAGCAAAAGGAAATTGAGCACATTGAGTTCAAGGCCAACCTGATCTACATAATGAGACCCTCTCTCAAAAATAAATAAATGACTTAGAAAGCCTGCCAGGTCAACATGGGACACATGAGTCCTTGTCTCCAAACAACAATAAAAATAGAACAAAACTTCAGAGGGTATGAAAACATCTGAGAAACTATGGTTCAGAAAACAGATTGAGGCAGCAAATGGCCGCCAGAGGTGTGGCCAGAGGTCTGCCTCACCTGAAGGATTCAAATGTGTTGTCTTTAGACGGTGGGTCAAATTAAATAGCTGGAAGTCTTGTAAGGCCTCATTGCTTAGTCAAGAGCAGCTGGCATGGAGGAAGTGCCAGTCCCCATGCAGGTTCCTCAGCTGTGTCCTAGGTATGGAACTTGAAGGTGGGATTCCATGGCTATCCAAGTATGTAATCCCAGCATTCAAAAGAATGAGCTTGAAGGCTAAATAGTTCCAAGATGCCCTGAGCTATACGTAGTGATAATTCATTGAGGAAGGAAAAACAAAACAAAAGACGAAGGATGTAGCTTAGTGCTGGAACACTTGCCTAGCAAGTGTAGTGGCACACACGTGTAACCCCAGCACTGTGGAGTGGAAACAGGAGGCTTCCTGGGGCTTGCCAGCCAGACAGGTTCACATGCCTCACAGCGTCGGCAGTGAGAGGGCATCAAAAAATAAGGCTGAATGGCACCCGAGGAACAACATGTGGGGCTGATGGTCATCTGGCCTACACACACACACACACACACACACACACTAGAAAAGGAGGCAAAGGTTATGAACAAATGGTTCACAGAAAAGCAAAGATGCAGTAAACATTCCAGAAAAAAGGTTTAGCTTCCTATACAATCTGTATGAAGTGAAACCAGCCAGTTGGTAAACTGTATTGATTTCCATTTGTGTTGAGAAATGTTTTATTTATACAGATTTGTAAATGAATAAAAGCTCCACATTACACTGCCCCCAGCTGTCCCTTGAAGAGAGCTGGTAAGGCTCTTCCGTGATTGGCTCGTGTATGAGTCTTTCTGTAACAAACGTTTTGAAGGTTGGTTTTCAGTTGTCTATGTCTGGGTAGGGTATGTGAAGTGAGCTCAGCGCCAAAAGCCACAGAAAAGGGCATTGGGTCACTGGGAACTGACGTTACAGGCAGTTGTGGGTCCTGGGGGCAGAGCTAGTGTCCTCGGTGAGAGCAGTATATACTCTTACCTACTAAGCCCTCTCTGGAGCTGAGCATGAGGCTTTTTAAGAGCGTGTTTCTTCTCTTGTGTCAAACTTTCAAGGCAGGGTTTCACTGTGCATCCTAGGTTAGACACTCCAGCTAGCTGTGAAGGACCCAACTGTGTACCTGCTGGGTGCCCTAAGACAAGTTCAGAATTTCTGCATCTCAGAGCCTCTGAGCCATGCAAAAGTCTGAGTGAAAAATGATAATCTCAGGACCTGTGGGTGCAGGCACCGGCCACTAAGACTGAGGACCTGAGTTCAGTTCTTAGAAAACACGTGGTAGAAAGCACTAAGTCCCACAAGTCGCCCTGTGGCTGCCACGTGTACACCATGGCAAGTGTACAGATACACACACAGTATACGAGTAAATATAAAAACATAGATAAACACATATAACACACAGAAGGTGTAAGATAAGCACACACAGAAAACTGCCTCTTGAGTGCTCGAATTAAAGGCATCTGCTGCTACCCCTGGCTTTATCTATTAAAAAAAATTGGCACAGATGAGATGGCTCAGCCAGTGCTTCCCACACAAGCTTGACAACCCACGGTAGGAGAACCCAACTTCTAAAAGTTGTTCTCCAACCCTCACACGTATACTTTGACACATAAATGAGCAAATACACACACACATGTATACACATACACAGGGTATTTTTTAAACAAAGAAGAAAGGCCCACGGCTATACAGAAAGAACTATACAGTGTCCTATGCTGGGCTGTACTGGACCATGTCTGAGGTTGTCTGAGGCAGGATCTGAATGGGTTTGGACCTTCTGAGCTCTTCCAGCCTGGGAGTATAGGTCCAGGAAGCAGGGACAGGTGTGATATCAGCATTCAGTGTCCTTACAGCTACAGAGCAATCCGTGCTGGCCTGCAGCAGGGTGCTGACATCAAGACAGGAGCTGTAAGGAGCCGAAACTACATGTGGGAGGGAAAAGGAAGATGCTTCTCACCAGGTGAGAGGGAGCAGCTCAGAGGAGGCTGCAGCGTGACAGGGCTGAGAGAGGATGGCATGCCTTGTGGTTAGCAGTTTTGGTTTCTGGCCCCTTGTAGGAGTGGATGTAAGAAGCTGAAGATGAAGGTTCCACACACGCTAGGTCAGCACTGAGCTACACAGCAGCCTGAGGAGGAGCTGGGGTTTGGTTGGGCTGAAATGGCTTAGGAGGGTGTGTAAATTAGAGGAACTGTGTCAGCAAACCGCAGGCTGGGGGCAGGGGGGCCAAGATGAAGAGCTTGAGCAAGTGCCTGTCATGTGAAAAGCCATAGCGGAACCAGGCTACAAGGAATGGTGACAGCCACCTGGGATAGTAGCTCAGTGGTTGGCACTGACCAGGATGCACAAGGCCTTGGGTCCATCCCTAGTACTGAAAAAAATAAATTAAAAACTAAGCCGGGCAGTGGTGGCACACGCCTTTAATTCCAGCACTTGGGAGGCAGAGGCAGGTGGATTTCTAAGTTCAAGGCCAGCCTAGTGGTCTACAGAGTGAGTTCCAGGACAGCCAGGGCTACACAGAGAAACCCTGTCTCAGAAAAAAAAACAAAAACAAAAAACAAACAAACAAAAAAAAAAAACTAGACACTGAATGCCATACTCCAGGTTTATTTACCTGACCACAAGAGAAACCATTGGCCATGTTGAGAGATGGCCCAGCCATGTGTTTAAAGGCAAATTGCAGCCTTTCAAAAAAAGAACCAGTAACCAGTTTCTCATGTCATCCAAATCCACAGTAAGGTTGCAAAATGCTGCATGCAGACTTTGGCCCTGCTCCCTGTGAATACATAAGGAGGGGAGGTAAAAGTTTGCCACTTCCTCCTCCTTGCCTTCCAAATGAGGTAGCAGCCATTGTAAGAAAACAATTCACATGCTTTAAAGATAATGAAACCTTGGCTATCTCAGGCTGGCCTCAGACTCACTCTGAAGCTGAGGATGACCCTGAAGCCCTGAGCTTCCAGCCGCCCCTCTCCCTGCGCTGGGATCACAAGAGTCCACTACTACATCTTCTAGCTTTAGAAGTCAATTCAAGGCCGGGGGTGGTGGCCCACGCCTGTAATCCCAGCACTCTGGGAGGCAGAGGCAGGTGGATTTCTGAGTTCGAGGACAGCCTGGTCTAGAGTGATTTCCAGGGTAGCCAGGGCTACACAGAGAAACCCTGTCTCGAAAAAACCAAAAATCCAAAAAAAAAAAAAAAAAAAAAAAAAAAGTCAACTCAAAAATTTTTTTTCAAGACAGGCATAGAGGCACACATTCATAAGCCCAGCGTTCTGGAAGCAGAGACAGATTTGTCCATGAGTTTGAGTCTAGCCTACTCTACATAGCAAATTCCACAGCCAGAACTACACAGTAGGACCATGACTCAAAAAAATACGTAAATAAAAAGATTTGGGCTGGAGAGATGGCTCAGCGGTTAAGAGCGCTGACTGCTCTTCCACAGGTTGTGGGTTCAAATCCCAGCAACCACATGATGGTTCACAACCATCCGTAATGAGATCTGATGCCCTCTTCTGGAGTGTTTGAAGACAGCTACAGTGTACTTAAGTAAATAAATTTTTAAAAAGAAAGATTTTTTAAATTTGATTTTATTTCCATTGTGTTTGTGCATGTCTGTTTGTGCATGTGGCACTAATTATAGTTGTGTGCTTGTGTGTGGAGTGGCCATGGGGACCAGAAGAGGTTTTACAATCCCGAGGCTGGAGTCCTGGGTGCTGGGAACTGAACTCAGGTTCTCTGAAACAACAGTACATGCTCTTAAGCAACAAACCATCTCTCCAGACCTTGTTTTTATTTTGAATTCTAAATATATGGAGTGCAGGTGCCTACAGGGAGGCCGGAAGCATTCCTTCTCTGAAGTTGGAGTTAGAAGTTGTGAGCCACCCAAGCGCTGGGAACCAAACTCAGGTCCCCTGTAAGAGCAGCACATAGCTCCTTACTGCTGGGACGAGCGTCTCTCCAGGCCCTCAATTTTTTGTTTTAATCTTATTCATTCATTCATTCATTCATTCATTCATTTATTTATTTATCTATTTATTTATTTATTTAAGAGTCAGGATTTCTCTGTGTAGCCCTGGCAGTCCTGGAATTCACTTTGTAGGCTAGGCTAGCCTGAAAATCAGAGATCTGCCTGCATCTGCATCTCAAGTGCTTGGATTAAAGGAGTGTGCCTGTCTCAAGCTCCTCAGTTCTAAAAAAAAAGGATAGAAAGAAGAAAGGAAACAGAGACAGAGGAGGGAGGAAGGAGGGAGGGAGGGAAGGAGAGAGGGAGAGAGAGAGAGTCACCCAGGGAGAGTGTCATCCGCCTGTCACCCCATCACTAAGGGACCAACTCTGGAGGACTGCAGGTTTGAGGGCAGCTTGGGTTGTGTAGTAAGGCCCTGTGTGAAAACACAAACAAAAAACCCAGTTTCATTTGACATAATCCATCTTATCTAGAATGTTCTTACATTTCAGGAGGGCTTAGGTCAGACGTGACAGATCCTACCAAGAAGTGCAGCAAGTCCTGAGCCACAGTAGCTGCCTCCCTCAGGGAAGGCCAAGTCCCATGTCATACAGTCAGGTGCCCCCATGCCACTCACTGTCACTCTGCAACGTGTCCTCTGTCATTGTCCCCACAAAAGACCAAACAGTCAAGATGTGGGCTTCCCCCAGCAGCCTTGGCTCTTGAGTCTCCTCCCCTCACCCCCCACCCCAACTCCAAAATGTATGTCAGAAAATCCTGGCCACAGTGATAGCAAGAGAACTTCCCAGCCACAAAGGACAAAACCTTGCTAATAAATACACCTGGGCTCAACTGGCTCTGAGGCATTGTCTTTTGTGGCTCTGCCCCCAGTGTGTAAAGCAGTGTGCAGTACACAGTGGGTGCTCACTCAAGAGTAGAACTTAAATGCTTGATCTACTTCTGCACGTGCAGGTGCTGAGGATGGAGCCCAGCTGCTCTGCCAAGTAAGAGCTGTGTGCTCTGCCTGCTCACCTCGTGGTCAAAGCGCTGCCCTGGGGCGTGGCCGGTGGTTTGACGCTCAGACGCCCGCATTTCTGCTGTCCCATCGGACCAGATAAGGGATCAGGATTTGTTATCAGACTGGGGAGATGGTTCAGTGGACCCACTTAAAGCTGGGCTCTGTATCTTTGCTACACCCTGTAATTCCAAGGATGCTGGGGTAGACACAGGGGGTTCCCTGGTCAGTCAGTCTAGCCCAGCCATGGAGGTCCAAGTTAAGTTAGGAAAAAAAAAAAAAAAAAAACCGTGGACAGCAAATAAAAAGACCCCAGCTATGAGCATGGTGATCACAAAGCCTTAGCCCAGCAGCCTGCCTCCCTGGCTGGGGTACAGAGCATGGAGAGGGGGTGCATGGGGGGTTCAGAGAGGCTTGGCCACAGCAAGCCAGGAACCTACATTGGGCTTCTACACACACACACACACACACACACACACACACACACCACTCATACATACACACCCTGCATGCACACACACACACAGCCTTACTATGGCTGTACACTCACACATACACCACTCATACTTGCACACCCTGCATACACACACACACACACACACACATATGTATGCATGCACAAACAGTTCTAGGGCTTCAAAACCAATATTGACTTATCTATTACTTTTGAGTCAGGGTTTCTCTCTGTAGCTCCAACTGGCACCACACTCATAGTGGTCCTCCTGCCTCAGCGTCCCAAGTGCTGGAGTTGCAGGTATGCAGAGAAAATGTGAGGTGAGAATACCAGGTCTTTCTTTCATGGGCAAAGGCTCCTTCCCAAAATCCCAAAATGAGAGCAGCTGTCTCCAGGGTCTTGGGTCATGCTAAGTCATTGCCCTACCTCTGAGCTAAATCCCCAGACCTTCCCCTTAAAATTCATATGTGCAATATTAAAGTTTAAACCAGCCCAAGAAACTTTAGTAAGTCGAATTAAACTTGGAAAAAAATTTAAAGACAACAACAAAAAAGGTAACATCTAAATAACAGTCTCAGAACTTCCCGACTGGGGCAAAAGCACTGAAACACATCTCGGGGACTCCTTGTTTTAGAGTGGGTTTGGTTAAGTCTAATAGAACTGTTGTCATGGTCAAGCCATCTGCCACAGATTACCCATGCAACCTGCCTGTGTCACCTGGGGGAGGCTTGCATGTTATTGGTGAGTGGGGCCCGGCAAACGTTATGATAGGATGGGTCTGATGTAAGGAGATTCCGGAGCTGAAGGAGTTACTCTCTAAACTTGCCTAACTTTGAAATTATTAAAAACAAAACACAAATCTGGTCTCTGTCGCCACCTTGTGGTTATGCTTGGAAATGCACCTTCTGAGACAAACAGTCCCAAGGATTGACCATTCACATTATCTTTAAACAGGTCTACCACAACCCACTCCTATAGTATAGGGCTCCTGCATCCTGTGGGGCCTGCCAGACACTCACATTTCTGCAATTGAACACTTAATGATCATACCTGTAATCCCAGCACTTGGGAGGTAGAGGCAGGAAGATCAAATATGCAGGGTCAGGGTCAGGGCCACCTTTAGCTACATTGGAAGTTCAAGGCCAGCCTTGGGCTGCCTGTGACCCCCATCTCAACCAAACCGAACCAAACCAAACCAAACCAAACCAAATCATCTTTATGACCACTGACCTGTTTCTACCCACCTGTTCCCACCAGAGTGGAAAAACTATCTCAGTGGTTCACCTTGTCCCAAATGCCAAGATGTCCCAATGTCCCACAGAGCCAAGCATAGACCGCGTGCGCTTCAAGTGAGTAAAACTGGAGAGAACAGGAGTCATGGTGGCCCTGTCTGCTGGGAGCAGTGCTTCCCTCAGTCACCCCCAGCTAGAGAAGAAGCGCTGAGGCTACAAACACAGGGAAACCAGGACTCCAGCCCCAGTCAGCAGCCCTCAAGGTTGTCTTTACCAGTTGGCTTAACAGACAACCAGAGAGCCACCTCTACGTCCACCCTAGGGCCCGGCCCAGCGGGGACAATGGGTGGGAGCAGTCCTGGACTGCAGACTTCTGACCAGACACTGACTCACTGCCTGCTCCCCTGGGCATGAGTCACCAGCAGGGCTGGAGAGGAGTGAGTGGTCCCAGTGTGCCTGACTGCAAAGGTGCCCCTGCCACCCTGCCCCTGCCGCCCTGCCCCTGCCGCCCCTGCCCCTGCCGCCCTGCCCCTGCTGCTTCCTTTTCCTCCCATTGTGTGACTCGCTTCCTTTGTCTGTCGCTCACCGGCTCGTTTTTTCTCAGTTACCCTGTGACATTCATGTCCAGGCGGGGCTGACTTGGATTTCCATGCCATTCCCACGCGTAGCTTTAAGGCTGCTGAGCTGTCTAAATCTGAATGTGCTCGTGTGTGGATGTGAGCGTACGTGTTTGTGACGATGAGAAGCCCTCCCGGGCACCTTTTCTTTGAGACGGTCTCTCATGGCCTGGAACTTCCACCTTGTAACTGGGCTAGTTAGCCACGCCACCTCTGCCTGTCCTTCCCATGGCCTCGCAGGCACGTGCCGCCACTCCCGGATCTCGGCCTTTTCTATCAGTCCTGGGGTTTGAACTCCACGTCCACACTTGTGGATCGAGATTTAACCATCTCTCCTGCCTGGTTCACTGTTAGAAGGAGAACTGCTAAACTTTTAGAGATGGCCGGGGAGGGGGTGCTGCGCTGGGGCCGCGGCTCAACCGTGAGCGCCCTGACTGCTCCTCCAGAGGACCTGGGTTCAGACCAACTAACGGCCACTCTCGTTCCCAGTCAGCGCCCGCTTCTGTTCTCCTTGAGCACCAGACAGTCACGTGATGCACACATACATGAAGACAACGCACTTCGATGAAATCAAAGCAAATCCTACAAAGAAAGCCAAGCCCACAGTGGCCGACCTCACTCACCTAGCAGCAAGCAGAGGCCCCTCCGTGTTGAGCATTGGGTTGCCAGGACCTGGTGGTGCCTTTCCCCCCTTCTTTGTCTCTGTGTGTCCGCCGCACGCTTTCACGTGCCTGCAGAAGCCAGAGAATGCTTTGGATTCCCTGAGCTGCAGCGAAAGGCGACCCTGAGCCACCTGCCGAACTCGGGGTCTGCACAACGTTAGTTAACGTGGAAGACGCTAACTGCTCGGCCGCCTCACCAGCTTGGCCACCGCACAGTGTTTGGTTTGTTTGAGAAGGCCGTCTTGAACGTGCTGTGTGTCTAGGGATGTCCCTGGCCTCCTGATGCGCTCGCCCTCACCTACGTGCTGGGATAACAGGCCAGGCTTGCCAGGGTGCGGACTTCCCACAAACGCAGAGGCTCCCCTCCTAGAAGCCCACAGGTCTTCTTGCCACCCCGGAGGGAAGTCTCAAGCCTGCACACGATGCAGGACGTGCGTCTCCACCACCCCAGGAGGCCTGGCCTGGCCCTGCCGCCTTTGTTCCCAACACCCCTGCCCAGACGGGGGGCTCTCGAGAATTCCCGGGAGGGAGGCAGGAGGATAGCAGGATGAACCACTGGGTGTGTAAAGACCAAGTGTACAGCCGACAAGCCTGGCCAGCAGGGGGCCTCCCTCCGGCCGCCCAGAAGCCAGCTCCACCTGACCCCTGGGGACTCCGCCGAGTGGGGGATGGGAGGCAAATCTTGGCTGCACCTACTGTGTGCCAGGCCTATGGGCACCATCCAGTGGGAAAGACAGCCCAAAATGCCAGCGACACTTTGGTCAGGCAGGGCCTCTTTAAAAGGGACGTCTGAGCAGAGTCCAGAGCCAGGCCGCAGAAGGCCGCAGCTCTGGAGTGGAGCAGGGGTAATGGGACCTGGATGGCGGGGCTGGAGGAGGGGCAGGTGTGCTGCAGGGCGGAGGGCAAAGGGACAGGGTCGGAGGAGCGTAAGGCGGAGATAGATGCCAGGGGGACGTGGGGGGGGAGGGGAGGCGGGGGGAGGGGGAGGGGAGGCGGGGCGGTGTCCCTGGTCATGGCCGCCTGGGTGGCTCTGCAGCAGTGATATGTTCTTCAGTTCTAGAGGCAGAACTGAAGCCAAGGTCAAGGTGCCCCAGTTTTCTAACCAGGCCCTCTCCCGGGCCTGCAGCAGGCCACCGTCTCAGTCCTAACCGCCTCGGTAATGGCCCGTCCCCAGAAGCAGTCACACTCCACGTCGCTGAATTGCAGTATCACAATTGAGCCACTGCTTTGTCTGAGAGAGGCAAGGGCCTTGGCTAGGGGAGGGAGAGGGGAGAGGGAGGGAGAGGGAGTGGGGAGAGGTAGGGGGGAGGGGCGGGGTTGGGGTGGGGCTGGAGCCCAAGAAAGAATACTCCACCCCAGGGCGGCAAAGGTCTACTAACGGGGAGGGGGCTGCGAGCTCCGCGGCCCTGAAGAAGTGGTGCTGCGGGTCTTAGGCTCAGCCCCAAGCTGAGGGAGACGCCAGGCTCCTAACTTTCAGCATTCAGCATTCAGCAAGCGCCTACTGTGTGCAGTTTGCCTCCGCGGGTGAGGGAGGCAAGGATAGGTCTAGTGCTGACTCGGCCGGTTCCTCCGGCCCTCCTTCTTCCTCCCTTGTGGGGAACCTGACTCCCACTAGGACAAACATCTTGTGGCTATTTCCGCCTCGCCTGCCCGGAGCCCTGCCCGGCCTGAACAAACACTCAGGGCCCGTGTTTCCTGCCTCAGCTCTGGGAAAAGCCCAGCTGGGCTGCTGAGGTCAGCCTTGGAGGGAAGGGGAAGGAGGGGGCCACTTCCAGGGCTGCCAGTGCAGAACCCCACCCTGGCTTCAGGGTCTTCTCTGAGCTCGGGTCTCTGTGGGAAGATGCAGAACCCCCTGTGCCACCAAGGGGGGCTACTGGGTGTGGCTGGGAGAAGGCTCCCAGCCCCTTAGGACTCTGTGGCCAGTCCACTGGCTTCCCGTAGTCGCCTCCGCACTTGTTCTAGCCCTCCTAGTGCGGTCCCTCGTGCACGCTGCAGAGTGGCAGGCCCTGTCTCCCTGGAGTGACCTCAGATGGCTAGGCCAAGTCTAGACCTGGTCCAGGTGATGGCACCAGCTGAGGGTTGAATAGAGAGGCTGGCCTCTGTGTGTGTGTGTGTGTGTGTGTGTGTGTGTGTGTGTGTGTGTGTGTGTGTGTGTGTGTGGTGTGTGTGTGTGGTGTGTGGGGGGGTGTGTGTGTGTGGGGGTGTGTGTGTGGGGGTGTGGGGGTGTGGTGTGTGTGACAGAACTGCGGACTGTCAGCAACACCCTTTACCCTCAGCGTGTGTGTGTGTGTGTGTGTGTGTGTGTGTGTGTACTGGTGCCATGGAGATAGTACCAAGTCCAAATAAAAGTTGGAGGCCACTTGAGGTGGCTGGGGGACTCCTGTCCCTTGAGCAGTGCCTCCTGTCCTGTCTCCGGTCACTGTAGGGCCTTGTGGTCTCCTTTGTCTTCCATTAGGAATAGGTAGAGTAGGAGATTTGAACATGCCTCACAACGGGAAATAAGGGCTAGAAGACAGGAGTGCCAGCCCAAGTGAGAGCTGTGGCGAGACAGGGAGACCCTGCTTGAGCCCCTCTTCTCTAGAGCCCAGGGATTAGTTAGAGCCAGGCTAGCTGGCAGGCCTGGAGTGAGGGTCGGGACTGGCCAGGATCTAGGGGCAGCACTTGGTGCCCACCGCCTCACCCAGGGTAACCTGGCAGGCCGCAGGGCCTCCTCCTAGGCAAGCCTAGCGCCTTGCCAGAGAAAACCTTCCCAGCTGCAGTGTGAGTTTGTTTTTGTTTTTCAAGCAGGATCTGGGAGCAGAGACAATGGGATTAATGTTATTTTTTTTTCCTTGCAAGCAATTTCTCCTCATTTGGGAACTGTAGGGCTAGATTCCCACCTCAGCTTCCTTCCGGCCTGCGGAGGAGGTTAGGACAGACAAGGCAGGAGGGAGGTCCGCGGTCCCTCCCCTCCCCTCCCCTTGGCCTAAAAGAGCTCTTCTGCTTTGAGATGACCGCCTCTCCCAGGAAGCCCTCCCAAACTGCCCAACAGTTTACAGATGCAGATGGCAGTATCTTCCCACTGCAAAAGCACTGTGGGCTGGCTTACTGACACCTGACTCTGTGAGACCAGATCCAGCACCGGTGCCTAGAGATGGATCAGTGGACAGCCGAGCATGGAGGGGGGCGGGAGGGAGGGGGGGCTCCCGGGCCTTCGGAGTGTGCATGCTTGCCACAGCACACACATAAAGTTCAGAGGACAAGGTGTGACAGTTGGGTCTCTCCTTCCACCATATGGTCCCAGGGACTCAAGCTCAGGTCCCCAGCTTTGGCAATAAGCACCTTCTTATCCTCTGCACCATCTTGCCAGGCCTGCCAGTTTCTTTTTTTTAACACAAACAATGCACACTATTTGAAGGAAACAAAGCTCAGATACAACCGCCAAACTCCCCATTGAGAGGTCACATCCCAGTGCTGTGTCGGGGGCTCTGGCCAAGCTGCCTGGCTGTCTGGGACCCCATATCTACGATGCTCATCTTTGGGAACTAGGCGCAGCTGAAGCCGTCCAGCCCAAGTCCTGAGACCACAGCTTCCTTTGGAATAAGGGTGACAGCTCCAGCCAGGGGAACTGAGACTGCAGGAGTAGGGGTGGGGCACATGGACCCCCCCACCCCCGTGGGGAAGTGAAAGCATCCCAAGTCAGCCTGTCATTCCTAGGCTGCCACAGCTGACGCACGCTGCCCACCATCTGGGCTGCGGACGGTCAGCAACACCCTTTACCCCCAGCGGTGGTCTTGGCCTCCAAAGGCCATTATGGGGGGGAGTGCGTGTGGGGCTTTGCAGCTACAGCTCTCTGGCCAACTAAGGCTCATGAGAGGGAAGGGAGAAACTGAGGCTTGGCAGGAGGAGAGCATTTGACTGGCTGCTTCCAGATAGACGCTGAGCCGAAGCTGAAACAGCTCTTGCCAGGCCCTAATTTGCCGTGGCCCCTGGGGCCTGCAGGACCCAGCCGCCTGCTTGGAGGGTGCAGCTGCTTGTGTCCATGCCACGTTGCAGGGACCGGTCTCCTCTTAGGGTTCTAAAGCAGGGCCAGCAACACAAGCTGCAGTAAACCCAGCCTGCAGCAATTCCAGGACAGAGAACTGGGGAGGAGGAAGGGCCTGGTAACCACCCTTGTCGGCCCCGTGGGCCCCGGGTGTGGACAGATGGTAACCCAGAGGCATTCCTGGGGGCTGCAGGCCTCCTGTTTTGCCAAGGAGAGGGTCTCCTTCCTGCCTTCTGGATGGTGGCTGCCCTTCCGTCAAGGCACATCTATTGCACCTGGGGTGCCGAGCCTACTGGCCTGCTCTGACCATGACTTATTTCCTGCCTCTAGGTGCTAAAAATAGCTCTCGCGGATGGCCAGCCCCTGTTGGGAGCTCCACATGAGACAGACACCCTATACTGTGTTCTAATGTAGCACTGCCCACTTACAGACACAGGAATCCTCACAGCATGCCAGGTCTTGGGGTCTCTGCCCTCTGATACCTCCAGACAATGGAATAATCCCCTAACCACATGCAGAAGTTCGTGTTCGGCACTAGCAGGGAGGCACTGAAGTCAGTCACATGACCCGAGTGGCGCGGGGGCCACGCACAGAACACTTGGCCAGAGACCCGGGGTCCAACTTCACCCTAAATGCTTTCACAGGCCTCCAAGTTGGAGAAAAATAACAGGAACAGATCTGCAGATTGACCCCTCTGGAAGGGGAATGGGGGTGACAGTGATGGGCGGAGCCCAGGGAGGGTTTGCACAGATGTGGTTGTTCCAGGGCAGGAGCGGCAGACATTTGGGAGACATTGCAGAAGTTACAGGGGGACCTGGTACCTCCCAGCTCTGCTTCCGGCAGCAGGATGGGGGTGAGCGAGGGAGTTGGGGTGCACCCTGACTGGGAGATCTGAGCCTCAGGTCGGGACAGCAGAGTTTATGCTTCTGGCCTGACTGTGTTCTCATCCCCCCAGGGGGACAGGGGTCAGGGGATCAGGTAACACGTGCCTATAATCCCAGAGAGGAGAGAGAGAGAGAGAGAGAGAGAGAGAGAGAGAGAGAGAGCGAGCCTGTTCAAGGAAGACAGATCCAGGGAGTCTCCAGGGAGAATGGTACCTCCAGCCACTGCCACCAAGGCACGGAGACTGGGGGTTGCCCCTTACCCCCGTCCAGCCCACTGCTGCTTCCTCGGGGATCCCCTGCCTCCACTTCTCTGCCCAGTGCCTCCCACAGCTCCTGCCTCACTGTCCGGGTGATCATGAGGCCCTGTGAGATCTGCCTCTGCCGCCCCTTATGTCCGGCTACCTTCTCCCCACTGTGCTGGCCCGGCCAGGGGCAGAGCGCCAGCCCAGTGCCTCCTGGATTTTGAACGTGCCCTTCCCAGACTGAGACACTCTTCCCACAGGCCAAGCTGGATCCCTCCTGCTTTCTCCCTTCTCACCTACAGCGACGCCCTTTTCTCTTCCTCCCTCACACAGAATCCCACCCTCAAGGCGCCCAGTATATTTTATCTTCTGACATCCTAATGTGGCGTGAGTGAGCCCCTTGGGTGAATAAAATTTCTTTTATTCACTGCTCTATCTAAGATCCCTGGCTCTCAGTAGGAACTCAGCAAGTGCACCTAGACTCTAGATACTAGAAGGTGAGGGAATACAGGGTGGGACCAGTCACACACTAGGCCTGCTCTCTTGCCCATGCCCCCAAAACCCCCACATTGTCCCCAAGAGGTAGAAAGGGGTGAATGGCTCCCCTGGGTCCTGGAAGGGCAGCTTTACTCATGGGGTAGCAGAGCCTTGGAGAGGCGCTCTGCCTTGGTTCCTGCAACGGAGACACACAGCTGGAACTGTGAGGGACTGAGCCCAGTCCCTCACAACTGTGACCCCACGGCCTTCAGTGGGTTGAGGAGGGACTGCCACATTGCCAGGTCCTAGACTTTAGGGTAGTGCATGGCAGTGCAGGAGGCTGAGGAGAGGGTCCAGGCTGCTTCCCCGTGTTAACCTTCCCTGGGGTCCTGGGAGCTGACCAGAAAAAAACACATCATCTTTTATTCCTTGTGAATCATTTGAGAGTCCAGCTTTGTCCTGGTGTGAGGAACATGGGTATGCCTCGAAAGACCGTGTTCTTCAAACGCCTCAGGGTGGCACAGTAGCCAGTGGCAGGCAAGGCGCCTGTGATGAGGTATGGAAGAAATGGCCCGCCCAGCGCTGGGTTCTAAGTGCCGGGGACACAAAAGAACAGGGGAGGTGATGGGGACAGTTCAGAGCAAAGGGGACTGACAAGCCCTTGGGACTGACATTTTGGGAAGGGATGGAAAAGTCTTGAGGGGGAAGTACAAGGGAAAAAAAAAAGTCATCCTGAGACAGCTAACTGCGGTCAGACTTCTCTCGAGTGAGAAGGGACGATGTCACCCAAAAGTCCCTAAAGGCCTTCAGGAGTTCCTTTGTAGAGGTGACATTCAAGGAACATGCAAGGGGAACTGCTTCAGCTTAAGTGCTAGGCCACTCAGGGTCTAAAGCTAGACCACTCAAGGCCAGTGGTTGGATGACAGAAGATCAGAGACTACACCAACCAGTCAGAGGCGAGGCTGAGTGTGTTGGCTGAGCCCTGTGTGTCACTGGAGACTTGGCCTGGCCTACTTTGGAGTGGTATCCTGCTGTAAGGTTAACAATCTTTGGGCAGATGTTTGAAGAAGGTGGAAGAGGTCCTAACACTGCTTCAGGACACCAGAAAATTCTCAGAAGGGTCATTTAGAGAAGACCCCGAGGGATGTCTAGGAGTTCACAAGGACTTTCCAGAGGATGTAACATTTTGACTGGCTCTTAAAGGATAAAGTTCACCAAGAAAGAGAGGAAATATTTTTTTCTGGGAACTGGGGTCTCCTTGGGGACTCCTGTGGGCCACTAGCTAGAGATTAAGGCATGAGCCTGGGCCCAGGCCTTTCCTCTGCAGTGTGGGGTGAGGGGAGGACACGCCTCAGCTGTTGTCCTGGCAAGGTGGCTACTGCCCCAATTGGCCTGTGAGCTTCATGAGTTCTTGGTATCTGGCTGTTGAGTCTGACTGTGCCTTGCTGGGGTCCCCTCTGAAGAGTCCCTGGTAAGCACCCCCATGATGCCTCTCCTCCTGGTTGGCAGCCCTTCTCCTGGCCGACTGAGCAGCTCCTGAAGATGTTGGACCTAGAGGTCCCCAATAGCTGACACAAGGTGGTTGACATTTGGAGCAGGTAGGGGAGACCTGAGGACAAGTGTCTGCTCACCTGTTGTCACAGTCGTGATGCTCCCAGGGACAGGTGCCAGTGTCCACCGTACCCCACCCCTGTGGGAACATTATGGGGTGCTAATGGGCTTCAAACTGAATGTGTGACTGAGGTTTGGAGAAGCCTCTGGGCCCTTGGCATAGGGGCCTTTGATATTCATGTTCATTAAGAACAAGGTTGGGGCAGGGCGGTGGTGGCGCACACCTGTAATCCCAGCACTCTGGGAGGGAGAGACAGGCGGATTTCTGAGTTCGAGGCCAGCTGGGTCTACAGAGTGAGTTCCAGGACAGCCAGGGCTATACAGAGAAACCCTGTCTGGGGGGAAAAAAATCCAAAACAAAACAAACAAGCAAACAAAAACAAGAAGAAGGTTGGTTCCCCTAGCCAGGCCACAGTAGTCCATATGTTTAATCCAAGCATTAAGGAAGCAGAGGCGGGAGGATCTCTGTGAGTTCAAGGTCAGCCTAGTCTATAGAGTAAGATCCAGGACAGCTAGGGCTACACAAGGAAACCCTGCCGAGAGAGAGAGAGAGAGAGAGAGAGAGAGAGAGAGAGAGAGAGAGAGAGAGAGGGAGGAGGACTGCCCCCTCACACACATACACACCAGCTTCTCCACCCACACATGGGCATAATGTCACCTTCTTTGTGTGTTCTTGTAGGTTTAAATCAGTCAAGGCCAAGTGCTTAGCGCCGGAGAAGAACTAGAGATGTAGCTGTTATTTATTCCGGTTTAGTTTTGAAGCCAGTCTCATTCTATAGCCCAGGCCTGCCTCAAACTCAGAGCAGTCCTCTGCACCGTCCAAAACACCGAGATCACAGTACGTGCCGCCGTGTCTGCCTTGATTTGTCATTTAGTTTTTTGAGATAGGGTCTCACTAGCTATGTCTCCCAGGCTGGCCAGAAACTCGAAGTGATCTGCTTGCCTCAGTCTCCCTGTGACTGGCATGCCACACTGTGGGGAGACTAAGGCTTTGCCCTTGAAAACAGAGGTCACAGGACACTGAGTGGTGCTCCGTAGGACCAGATTCCAAGGTCAGCTGGGCAGACCTCCCACTGATGATCTAATATCACTGAATTTCACTGTGTTTCCTCCCCGGTTCAGAGGCTAGCTGTGTACCTTGTAACTTACTCTGTCTCCACAGCCCGGAAAGGGGGAGACTCTAATGCCTATTTCACAAGTATGCTGACTAGGGCTAAGAGAAGTGGGGGATTCTGGGTTACACAGACAGGAAGCTTGGGGTGATGGGTCCATGGCCCGATGGGGATTCATCCCCACCCCCATCACCCTGGACAAGGACTCAGGGAATTCATGTGAGGTCCCAGCTCCACCTAGAACAGTCATGTGACCCCATGCTGGCCACCTCCCCTTTGTACCTCAGTCTCCCCTTCTGTAGAGAGACTTCCTACCCTTGCCTGGTGAGGGTAAAGTTCTGGCTGACTGCCCAATGAACCTGGGCAGCCCCACCCACACCCTGCCTGGGGGCTCCCATTGGCCCAGCTGCCTGTCATCAACTGCTAAGCCTGCCCTCGTGTGGTCACCACAGTGTCTCTGGTGTCCTTGTAGCAGTCCTGGAACAGTCATAGCCAGACAGGCCAGACAGACCAGCCCGTCACCTGAGCCTCAGTTTACACAGAGACCATGATTGTCTAGGACCCACCAGGCACACAGTGGGTGTTTAGCCTGCCGGCTTGAGCAGTGCCTGCCTGTCTACCAGCTGCCCAGCCCAGCCCAGGCAACAGACACTTGGTAGTGGCCTGCAAATGTGGGTGGGGACCCCCGGGGCAGCCCTGCCCTCATGGCTGCCACTGGACAGAGGCCTCAGTGTAAGCAGACCGGGGGCCTTTCACAGGCCCAGACCCATGACGGGGCGTCTGAGAATGCTACCATTATCCGATTCATAGAACACAAAGGGGCCACGTGGGGGCTCACATAGGCCAGGCGCCTGCCATGAGCCCATAGGGGCTCGGGGGCTCCACCCTGCCTAGTGAGTCCCCTGACAGGTCAAGGACATGCCCAGAGTTAGCAGAAGGCACTGACACACAGGAATGAGAACCATTTCCTCCAGCCCCGCTGGACAACAAAGAAAGAGCAAACCTCAACCAGATCCCTTGGGCGTGGGGCACCCAGGTAAGGGGGGGGGGTCCTCCAGAGTGCAAAGGAGGGGGGCCTGAAACAGGACAAGCCCCTGTAGGACACCAGGAGCAACTGTGAGCTATGTCTCCTGACAGCTTTATCACTCGGTCCCTTCTGGGAACCCTAGGGGTCACGGTGGCGGTGCAGTGGCACATGGATGAGGACATGTGCTATGTGACACCAGGAGGCCATCGGAGCCCTCTTGAGCCTTGGCATCCTTGAATGATAACTGTCACGCAGGCCCTGGATGGCACCTGGCACATATGTCTGCTGGGGCCTAGAGGCTCTCCTGAGGGAGGGACCCAGGGGAGCAGGAACCCCAGTTCCAGAGGCAGCAGGTGGGCAGACACCAGGCTCACCGTAGGCCAGCTGCTCCAACATGTGGCTGGTTTCATCCTCACAGCAGTTCCATGGTTCGGAGTCTGTGCCTCTCCAGATTTGAAACGGAAGCTCATGCCCCTGTGGTCACCAGGAGGTTCAGAACTTAGGGTGTGAACTCCCAGGTGAAGGGCAGAGGACACAGTGGCCTGGAGCTGAGGGGCACTGAGCAGGCTGTGCAGCTTCAGGCAAATGGCCCCACCCCTCTGACCCTTCCTGTCCCCGCTCAGGCTCACAGTAAGGAGGGACTGGGAGGGCGGAGCACCCCCCCCCCATGGCTGCAGGGCCCCCCTCCTCTGTTTTTCCTCTACTCTGCCTTCAGCACTTTCCTGCCCTCCACTGATGCTGTGTTAGGAGCACTTCCTGCCATGGGGAGTGGGGAGCTTCTCCTGTCCTCGGCAGAGCCCCTCTTCCCAGCCAGGGCCCCTAGTGTTATTGTTTCCAATTGAAGAAGAGAAACATTTCCTCCCCTCTGTCTCCCCTCCTCTTCCCCTCCCCTCCCCTTCTCTTCCCTTCCCCTCTCTTCCCCTCCCCCCATTGCCAGAGGAGATTTGCAGGAGGGGGTAAGGGAGCCCTGACGGGGACATGCTCATCCCAGGGGAAAGTTTTCCCCCACCCTTCCCAAATTCCACCTTCTGCACACCTGGGCAGTGGCCACCGCCAGCGCCCAGGGGTCACTTTTCAAGGCCTTCCACGGGTGTTGACCAGGGACGAAGCCACACGCCATGCTGGAGCTCCACTAGCTGGAAGCAGGCAGGAACTTAAGAGCAGAGACGTTCTGAGTAAATTCTAAAAAGCGCAAGCTTATGGTACTGACCGAGCTGGAAACCCTCTTCCTGTTAGACAGGGACAGTGACAAATGCTAGATGCTAGAGAGTCATTAAAGACCCGTTAGCCCCAGACCGAGACTTCTCCTTGATGGAATCGGGAGCCAGGAGCAGGAGAGGAAGGGCCCAGTCATCAGTTGCTGGCAGCCCAATGGCTGTGTGTGGGTATAACTACCTCAGTCAGAGTGCTGGGTGCCATCTGCCTGTCTTCAAATGGATACCCAAACTTATCCTGGGAGGAACCCCAGAATCTCAGCAAGGACTTCCCTCCTCCCTCCCTCCCCACATCTCTGTCCTCCCAGGAGTGACCTTGGTCTTAGAGAAAAAGCTGAGTTCCAGTCCTGGAAACTGATGCCTCAGTTTCTCCATCTGTGAAATGGGCTCAAGTGACCATCATTTTGTTTTCTGGTGCAAGGAAGGCATGAGATGGTGATGGCAGAACTGTGTGTAGTGTTTACCCCCAAATAACCCATCAACGACTATGGGATTCAAGACATAAAACAGGCCAGAACCTTGATCTATTGCCTCCTCCTGCCCCTGCAGGGGCTGCGGGGGCCATGACTCAACCTTGCAGTAGTGTGCTATTATATGGTCCACACCAGGAAACAGGTTCGGAGAGGGCAAGCACCTTGCTGGAGGCCACACTATACTTCCTACCTCAGTTTCCGTCAATATATTCAGACCCTAGAATTCAGGTCCCAGATGCTGAAGGTGGGGTGACACAGCGGAGATCTACCAGCTTGGCAGGAAGTTTGTCCACCATACCCCAAACAATCCATCTGGCCAGCTAACTGGGGATGTCATAAAGCATTATCCTCGAGGCTCAGTGGGGGGAGCTGCAGGATGCGGCGTGAAAGCAAGAGAGGGACAGGAAGGAAGCAACGGGGGAGGGGAGAGGACGGGGACTTGGAGAGAGAGACCGAGAGAGAGATACTGTGTGAAGACGGAGGGGAGGGGAAGAGAGACAAAGGAGGGGGCAGAGGGAGACAGGAGATAGTCAGGAGGCTGAGGAGGGCGAGCCCCTCTGCGCTGGGGCTGTCCAGTGGAGCGGAGGGCCTTGGCTCACACAGACAGCATGACTGGGCCTTCCCCAGACAGCGGTGGAGGCAGGTCCCCTGGGGGCTCAGTGGGCCGCGGAGGCCACATAAGTCTCCAAGGAAAACTCCTGACCATCAAAGCCAAGGCCACGGATGGGCTGGAACATGGCAGGCAGGCACAGGGACAGGGGCAGGGGCAGGAAGGCGGGGTGGGGGCCAGGGAAATGGGGATGGCTGTGCTCTGAGCCCTTGATGCTGACCTGCTTCAGGCCGGGGAAAGCCCCTCCCCACCCTTCCTTCCTATTGGGTGGGAGCAAGGTCGGGGCCAAGTGACAGCTGCAAGCGGATAGGAGACCCTGATGGAGCACTTATAGCTGGGACTGCGGCTTCAAACAGTGGGTCTGTGTCCCACCTTCCCCCTTAGCTGTGTATTCTGGGTTTTACTTTTGGGGCCTCAGTTTCCACGTATGTAAAATGGGTTGAGTATTTCTAAAGAGATTGGCATTTAGTGTGGTCCTATGTGGCACCCCCATGCTATGGAGAGGATCCCACGGGGTTTTGTGATCTTAGGAAGACTACTACTTGCCTTTATCCCAGAGCCTGCCTGTTCCTTTGAAGGTCACAGGAGCCTGGTGCCCAGTGCCAGCTCACACGTGGAATGATTTTAGGGTTTCTCCGAACTTTGGACTAGGGGTAAGGTCCTCAGGGCCCACGGGGTGGGCTCTATCCAGAAACCAAGACCCTGTGGTCTGGTGTTCTGCTCAGCCCAGCCTGCCCTTGCAAGAGGGATGTACTTCCTCTCAACACAGTTTTCTACTTTGGCTGTGGGGTTGTCAAGCTTGCCCCTAGTGCCTGCTGCTTGTGAACTCCTTTTATAGGGCAGTTTGGGGAACAGACCATGGGGTCGCAGGGACCTAATGCCCCTGGTCTGGCTGGTCTTTAAAGCGAGGCTTGGAGAAGATCGGGGGGGGGGGGGGACGGGGAGGGGAGAGGCAGGGGAAGTGCGGGGGGGGGGATGTGGTCAAAAAGGGCAGGACGAGGGGAAGTGGAAGGCTTTAGGGGCAAGGAGAGGAAAAGAGAGAGGGAGAGCTGCGGGAACTGAAAGAAAAAAAAAGGAAAGGCAGATGAGAGGGAGTGACGCGGGAGAGACTTGGGCGGAGTTGACAGGATCGGAGTAGGGGAGTCGGAGAGATTGAGAGAGCGGAACTCCGAGCTGCGGTAGAAGGCAAACAGGAGTCCAGAAACAGAGAAGGGAAAGAACTAGAACGAGGAGAACGAGAGGAAGGATAACAAGCAAGCGAGAGGAAGACATTCCAGGTGGTGGCCAGGAACCAGGAAAGAGGCAGGCTACTTGCAACTGCCAGAGTATCGGCCGGCAGCGACCCCGGACAGTGGGGCGTGGCCCGGGGCGTGGCCTGGGGGCGTGGCCCGGGGCGAAAGGGTGTGGGCCAAGCGGCCGGGGCGGGGAAATGGGCTGGGGGCGTGGCCTCCACGGAGCCGCCCCCGGGCTGAGCGCCGCGCCAGAGTCGGGCCGGGGCGCCGGGGCCGGGGGCGGCAGGCGCGGGCAGGAAGCGCCTCGCGGCCCGGGCCCGCCCCCCGCCTCTCGCCGCCTCCGAGCTCCCGGCTCCCGGCCGCGCCGCGCCCCATGCACTCGCCGCGCCGCTCAGCCCGCGCTCGCCTGGATGGCTCGTCGCGCCGCGGGCGGCGCACCCCCTAGCGCCCGGGCCGCTGCGGCCGTCCCCTTGCCTCCGCGCCCTCACTCGCGGGGCCCTGCTCTGCTGCCGCTGCCTCTGCTGCTGCTGCTGCTGCTACTCGGGGCGGCGCGGGCCGGCGCCCTAGAGATCCAGCGCCGCTTCCCCTCGCCCACGCCCACCAACAACTTCGCCCTGGACGGCACGGCGGGCACCGTGTACCTGGCGGCGGTGAACCGCCTGTACCAGCTGTCGAGTGCCAACTTGAGCCTGGAGGCCGAGGCGACCGTGGGTCCCGTGCCGGACAGCCCTCTGTGTCACGCCCCGCAGCTCCCACAGGCCTCGTGCGAGCACCCGCGGCGCCTCACGGACAACTACAACAAGATCCTGCAGTTGGACCCGGGCCAGGGTCTGGTGGTCGCGTGCGGCTCCATCTACCAGGGTCTGTGCCAGCTGAGGCGCCGGGGCAACATCTCAGCCCTGGCCGTGAGCTTTCCCCCTGCCGCGCCGACCGCAGAACCGGTCACCGTGTTCCCCAGCATGCTCAACGTGGCCGCCAATCACCCCAACGCGTCCACCGTGGGACTGGTGCTGCCGCCGGCCTCGGGCACGGGGGGCAGCCGCCTGCTCGTGGGCGCCACGTACACCGGCTACGGCAGTGCTTTCTTCCCGCGCAACCGTAGCCTAGAAGACCACCGCTTCGAGAACACGCCCGAGATCGCGATCCGCTCCCTGGACGCGCGTGGAGACTTGGCTAAGCTCTTCACCTTCGATCTCAACCCGTCGGACGACAACATCCTGAAGATCAAGCAGGGCGCCAAGGAGCAGCACAAGCTGGGCTTCGTGCGTGCCTTCTTGCACCCGCCGGTGCCACCGCACAGCGCGCAGCCCTACGCGTACCTGGCGCTCAACAGCGAGGCGCGTGCGGGCGACAAGGACAGCCAGGCGCGCAGCCTGCTGGCGCGCATCTGCCTGCCCCGCGGCGCGGGTGGCGACGCCAAGAAGCTCACCGAGTCCTACATCCAACTAGGTTTGCAGTGCGCGGGCGGCGCGGGCCGCGGCGACCTCTACAGCCGCCTTGTGTCGGTCTTCCCCGCGCGCGAGCAGTTCTTTGCTGTCTTCGAGCGTCCCCAGGGCGCCCCAGGTGCCCGCAACGCCCCGGCCGCGCTCTGCGCCTTCCGCTTCGCAGACGTGCAAGCTGCCATTCGTGCAGCGCGCACCGCCTGCTTCGTGGAGCCGGCGCCCGACGTGGTGGCGGTGCTGGACAGCGTGGTGCAGGGCACCGGGCCGGCCTGCGAGAGCAAACGCAACATACAGGTAAGCCATGGACCTGAGGTGTGTGTGTGGGGTTACAGTTTGCACGCAGATGTCCCAGAGGATTGGTTACTGCCAGCACTGCTGGCCCGGGAGCATGCTGGGTCACAGGTGCACACACCTAAGTGGGGAGGTCTAGGTTGTCAAGGTACCCAGGTGTTCCCCGAAGACAGCACACCTACAAATCAGCACTGCAGGTGGGGACCACAGGTGCCTGCTGAGCTGAGAGAGGGAGTGAAACCAGGAGCGCGTTTAGGGGAGGCTATGGGTGCCCTTAGGACATATCTCTGCTTCCTGGCAGAGGTGTGATAGGTGTGGCATCTGGCCCTGAAGATGAAGGGTGGGTGGGTTGGAAGAGCTGAGTATGTGACAGGGACAGCCATCGGAGACCCCAAAAGTGTAGGCATGCAGGGATGTAGAGTCCCAGTGGGAGCTCTTGCCAGGGGACACTGGTATTTGGAAAGTGATTGGTGCCCCGGAGAGGCCACCTGGTTGGCAAATAGGTGTGTGCCCAAGGCCACTCAGCGAATAGCAGATGAGCAGCTCACAGCGGTGTGGCAGACCTGTGATCGCAAATATTTTAACCTGCACCAGCAGTTCTCAACTTGTTGGTTATGTGTGACCCCTTTAGAGTCAAACAGCCCTTTCGGGGGGTGGGGGTTGCATTATCCTGCATATCAGATGTTTGCACTGACTCATAACGGTGGCAAAATTACAGTTAAGAAGTGGCAGCAATGAAATAATTTCATGGTTGGAGGTCGCAGCATTAGGAAGGTTGAGAACCACAGACTTGGTGTGTCAAGGGTCTTCAACAAATGTTCTCATCCCTTTGTACATACAGATGAGGATGTGGGTGTAAAGTTTTAAGGGATGCGCAGAGTCAAAGGAGCAGAGGTGGGGCTTGAACGCAAGCAATCTGGCTCCAGGGTGTGTTCATGCTGCCCGGGCTTTGCTGCCTTACAGATGTGAAGTGGGGCAGTCCAGGTAGCCCCGCCGCACAAATGGAGCTGCGGAGGATGGAAAGGAGTCCTTTGGTGGAGAACTGTAGGGCTGAGGGT
This sequence comes from Apodemus sylvaticus, assembly GCF_947179515.1. Lineage (NCBI taxonomy): Eukaryota > Metazoa > Chordata > Mammalia > Rodentia > Muridae > Apodemus > Apodemus sylvaticus. Next base: position 147,611,400 of record NC_067473.1, on the reverse strand, counting down.
GAGGTGAGGCCTCAGGGTGGGCAGTGGCAAGAGAGCCGGGTTAGGGGGTCCCCAGGTGAATTGGCCGTGGATACGGGTTAGGGGGTCCCCAAGTGAATTGGCTGTTCGAAGAATTTCACAACAGAATTCACTTTCTTTCCACCCCAAAATGACACTCTGAGTTTACAAAGGGCTAAGTAAGCCCAGCCTTCTGTGCCCACTGGGGCTCCCTGCCTTGTCTCTTTTCTCTGTGGTCCTCAGGGGTAGCAAGACTATATCCCGTGGGCGTGCCCAACACTGGGGCTTTGAGCAAGCCCAGATTCCTTCTCTTGGCAAAGCCTCCCTTAGCCGCCTACCACCCTGCCGCCTGACCCCTCACAAGAAAGGTCACAGCGGGTGAGAGGCAGACGGACTGTCTGAAGTTTGTAGCGCTGTCACCCGACAGGGTCAGGCCCTGTGCAGTTCTGGGGTGAGGGCAGCACCATTCTTTTCTACAGAGCCACAACCTTACCGTGGCTGTGCCTGGCTGGCTCTGAAGGCTGAGAGAGTAGGAAGATGGAAGCTCTGTGGGCAAGGGAGGCAGCCCTTTGTGGGCCCCTAGCTGATGAAGGGTTCTGTGGAATTTCCTCAGGCCGCTTCTCCTCCCCTCCCCCTCCAGTGAGATGTGTCCTGATTCCCACGGTCCTTGGTGCCCCCCTGGGCCGACACAGTGACTCACCCAGCTGAAGGCAGCTGGATTGTCCTTCTCCCTATGGGGGCAGGGCCTCTACAGGGAAAATAGCCTCGGGGCAGTGTGGTTAAGGCCTGCCCCTCACCCCAAGGCCACATGGTCTCTCTGCGAGGACTCTCCTAGTCTGCCTTCTCCCCAATGCCCAGCTGTGGACACAGGCTAGGGCCCTGGCAGGAGGATCTCGGTGCTGCCAGGCTGCTGCCAGCTCCCCTGAACTGGCTTGAAGCCCGTCTCTCAGTGCCTGGCTCTGTGGCCTTGATAGGGCAAATAGAATCCTCTGAAGCCTCAGTTTGCTCCCTAAAGTTAGGGTAATGCACAGTCTTCCCACAGAGCCATTAGGACCATGAACACAGTCTTCCCACAGAGGACCAAATGAGCAACTTAACCACAAGTCAAGTGCTTAGTGCCTAGCGCACAGCAGTGATTGGTTGGCTGTGCTGCTCTCGGCCCTGGGGATGAAGTTAGCTCTTAGCTGGACTCTAGGCTGTCCTGGAGAACCGTCCTCCTCAGGCCTGCTCTGCAGCTGAAAGACCCCACCACCTGCAGCCCCATGTGGGTTCCCTGAACATTTTACCAAACCCCCAATGTTATGAGACCTCTGCTTTCTGGGGGCCCTTATGTGACGTCTTGGTTTCTGGCCTCCTGGACAGTACAGAGACGTAAGGATGGACTGAGTCTCATGTAGCACAGGTCAGTTTTAGGTGGAGTGGTGGAGTTAAGGACATGTGCCACTGAGCTTAGTTTGTGTGCCTTTGAGTATTAAACCCAGGGTCTAGGTGAGTGCTAGGCAAGTGTGGTACCAACTGAACCCTGTCCCAAATGTAGTCCTCTTCAGAGCTCCTAGGGTCAGAGCGGGCATTGGCGCACACTGTCCTTCGCCAAGCCCGGGAGTTGGCAATTGTGTGATCTAGAAAGCCCACGATGGCTGGCAAGGAGGAGGGACCCAGAAGGCACAGCAGTCAACATGCTCAGGGTAAGATATTCTCCGAAGTCTGCCCTGTGCTGGCCCTGTACCCCTGTGCTGTCGCCACAGGGCAGCAGGCTGGACCTGTGCCTCTGCTGTAGCCAGCCAGGACCCTCAGAGGCTGCTGTGTCCAGCACCAGGGAAGGAGAGGAGGTAGTTAGGTGGGGCTTCCTTCCTCACACCACAGTGTGTTTGAAGGGAAAGCATGTTGGGCAGTTGTGTGCTGTTGGTAGAGAAACTCAGGCAAGGAATGGCAAGGTAGAGCTGGCCGGAGGCGACTCCTTTCTCTGAATCTTTTGCCTGTAAATGACCATAGTGTGTGTGCGTACTTAAGTTGCAGGACAGCACAGCCAATGCCAGGTCTGCTTATTTTTTTCCCCCATGATGTCTTTTTATAGTAATGGCAAGAAAAAAAAAAAACCTCAGGCAGTTTTTAAAGCAGGCGTACAGTGGGTGGCACACGGCTCAGGAAGGTATTTTCTACACCAATTTCAGGGCTGAGATGGCAGGTGGTGGTGGAGGGAGAGAGCTTCCAAGACGGGCTTTAGGTCTGGGAAAGGGTTTGAAGTCAACACCCTGTGTCAAGGAGGCAAACAGAGACCCTGTGGGACTTAGGAGAGGGCCTGGCTGTGATACCCTCCCCTGGAAAGACAGCTGGGACCCCTCTGAGAGTGTCTAGCTCCCATGTACTCAGGGACAAAGTTGACAGAGCTCTGCCCTGCTCTGCCCTGCCCTGCCCTGCCCTGCCCATATGCTGTATAACCCAGGGCCAGTCTGTTACCCTCTCTGTGCCTTGTGCTTCCTGGCTCTAATGGAAAGTCTGTGTCTCCTTTCAAAGATGTGGGTCAAAAAAAAAAAATCCCATATGCTGCACCCAGGAAATGGCAGGTGCAGGTACAAGGGGAGAAAATACATCTGAGCACAGCTTGCGGGTGTGTGGAGCAGACAGCAGGTGCTCAGAAGAGGGTGGGCTGGGCCCTTGCAGCTGATGAGCTCACACCAGGCTCTGAGAGAGCGGGGCTGAAGCAGAGAACTGTGGTAAGAGTGTAGGCAGGCCCTAGCCCCAGAGGAGCTCAGTGGGGAGTACGGACTGAAAGCTAGCCAGGCCAGTGCCTGCTGTGCCCCAACTCAGGAGGCTGGGACAGCCAAGGAGGTTGAGGCCTCTCTGTTTGTTTTGTGGGGTGTGTTGGGCAGACCCAGAACCTGATGCTTGCTGCTGGGAGGTGCTTGTCACTGCCTTGTTCTCCCTGCCCACACTCAGTCCTCCCAGGGTGAGGCTTATGGTGGGGGAAACTGAGAGAAACCCAGACAGGGCAAGGGACTTGCCCAGGGTCATACAGCTCCTCTGTGGCTTCCAGGTGACCAGACTGCTGGCTGGTTTTGGGCTCCCTGTGACCAGCCTTCCCTGGAGGATGGCTTGTCAGCTGAGCGCTCTGGGCTCAGGGTGCCTGGGTTCTCCCGTGGCTGGAATGAGGTCATTTGGGCAATTCCCTGGTGGGTGCTGGGCACCACAGCTCCTGAGAGATGGGTGGGGTGAAGCCACTGAGCATGTGCAGAAGGGCTGGGTGCTCAAGCCTCAGTGCACCTGAGGCAGAGGAGGCCTGAGAACATCTGGCTGTACCTTCCTCTGAAAATGCATCGTCTTAGCCAGGTGCAATCCCAACACTTGGGATGCCGGAACAGTAGGGTTGTAAGTTAAAGGCCAGCCTGTACTGTGTAGGGAGACCTTGTCCCAAACCAAAACCAAAAGTAAAGGAACAAGAGCATCCCTTCTCTGGAAATGGGTGCGGCCCCAGCGCCCCGGAGTATGTAACTGTGTTTATCGGACTGTAGAAACACAGACTAGGCAGGTTTCTTTTGTTTGGTTTTGTTTTTTCCCAGTGGGGTCCCGAGTCACTTGTGTTGGGGACAGACTGGAGAGACTACTCAGGGAAGTGCAGATGGATGTCATGGCCCAGGACACAGTCACAGCAGAGACCATCTCTACTTGCAGGCTGGGTAGCCTGGTTCATGAAGTTTAGGGAGCAGGTGTGTGGCTCACGTTCTAGTGGTTGCTGCGGGATCTGAGCTAGACCGTGTCTGGACAGAGTCCCTCATTCAGTCACCGAAAATGCAAATGTCCCTTTGTAATTAGTGAGGTTTCTTGAGAGTTTGTTTTATGCCAGGCATTTGCAAAGCAAGCACCATAAAACCCAACTCTCCCTGCCCAAAGCAGTAAGATGGGCATTTATCTCCCTCTGCATGGATACGCAGCACACTTGGAGAAGCCACAGGTCAGTGTCCCGTGTCTGCCTCTGTCACTCCAGACAGGGTCTGTCCTTGAGCCAGGGGCTTATTTGCCTAGACTGGCTGACAGTGAGCGCCAAGTACTCTCCTGCCTCAGCTTCCCGGTGCTGAGGTTATAGGTACAAGCATCATCCATACCCAGCTTTTCATGTGGGTGCCAGGATCTGAACTCAGAGCCTTGTGCTTGTGCATTGATCACTTAAAAAAGAATCCATTTTAAAGGTAGGAAAATGGAGCCTAAGAATGCCCTAATGTGGCAGTGAGTGCTCCCAGGAGGCCTAGGGAATTGCCCCAGTCTATCAGAACCGTTCAGCCACTCCCAGATGTGGGACTTCCGCCCCTCCCTGTCTCGTCCAGCATCTTAATTCCTAGGGGCCTCCCTTAGGGAGGGGACTAAGTTTGCTCTGTGGCTCAGAGACAAAAGGTACAGATCCTGCCCCAGTATCCCAGAATGCCAGAAAACTGAGGGCCACTGCCCCGTGCTGAGCCCCATCCAAGAATAGGAGGGCTTCCTGGAGGTGGTGGCTCTGGACAGCACCTGGAGGATGGCTAGACAGGGAAGGAAGGAATCACGGCTGGGACCGGTGGTGGTGGTGTGGTGGCTGACTTAGCTAGCGGGGCCGGGACTGAGAGCATAGGCTCTTGTCTGTGGACCAAGTTCTTAGATACCATTCTGCTGGCCCCGAGGAGCCTGTGTAGCCTTGGAGGGTGAGGACACACGGCTCGTTTGCCTCTGCAAAAAGCCCTAGATGCTACCAGGTGCTGGCCAATGTCCCTCAGGATGGCTGCGCCAGGTGATTCCCAAGGCCCTTCCAGCTCCCGACAATGGTGTGAGCATTGCCATGGAAACCAGCTGTCCCTGAGTGGGGACAACCCCCAAGAGTATCTCTCTGAGCACCAGAACAGGAACCAAGCTATCCCAGAACATAGCTTCCTCTTGTCAAAGTCCATGTTGGGGCCACCCAGGTGGGCGTCTGGCGGCCCCACTGAAGTGGCTTCCTCTGGAGGTAACAAGTGATGTCACCAAGCTGCCTGGCTGCCAGACCCTTGCTCTCCCAATGCACTGTCCTCAGCTCAAATCCCCATAAATCACATAAGATGGAGAAGATGGAGGAAGGAAGCCTGCGGCTCTAGTCCAAGGTCTGTGCAGCCCCAGAGGGCCGATCACAGCAGCACTTTAGGCCCAATCAGTAAATAACAGAGCCGCGGGTAGAAACCTTGAGTGGAGGCCGCGGGCTGGAGCCTGCTGGGCGCTGGCTAGCTGCCCGAATGGGTCATCTTAGCCTTGCTTGCACGCTGTGTTGCGATGCAGTGGGCCTCAGTTTCTCCGCCTGGCTCTCCAGGGCTTGCTAGCTCTGAGTGGCTATGATGGTGGCAGCTGTTTGGGAGCCACAGACTGCAGAACCAGCTGACCTGCCTGGAGCCTAGGAACCCCCAAGTGTGTCAGTGCCCAAGGGACAGGGGGACTACAGAAGGCCAGAGCGGAGGGAGGCTGGGCGGTAGAGGAGGTGTGAGACTCAGGCTGTTCCCAGCCCTCAAGGGACCCTAGTGGCCAGCCCAGGAGACACAGCTGGTCCCCTGCAGTGAGGAAGAAGCAGAAAGCCATCTAGCTGGAGGAGGCCTGCCTACTGGAGGAGCTAGCTGGGGGGCAGGGCCCTGGGCTGGGGGGCAGGGCCCCGGGCTGGGAGGAAACAGAGTGCTGCTTAGACTACACCACGCTGTTCCTGAGGACAAGTTGTGGTGTGTGTGTGTGTGTGGGGGGGGGGGGGTTGCCTTGCTGGGGACTGGGCCAGGCCATGGAATGAGAAACAGCCTGGAGAAGCGGGGAGCCGTGTGACTGACTGGCTGTGGCCAGCTAGCCAAACAACTACCATCTGAGTAAGCCCTGCAGGGTCCAGGCAGAGCCGCTCAGGTCAAACCAACTGTGCAGGATGCTAAGGAACCCATGCAGACACCTGACTGCTGTTGGTATCCAGCAGTCAGCTGGCACCCTGACTCTGCTCATGTCCCCAAAGCCACCTGGGAACGTTGACTGAGCAGCCGTGAGCTTAGCACCTCTAGTAGTCCTGTGTGGCAGGTGCTGTCTGTCCCAGTCTCACTGGAAGGAACCAGCCAAGGGCTGGGCTGTGTGTCTCAAGGAAGCCCCTGCTAGGTATCTCCGGCAGCTCCTGGAGGTATCTTGATGGTATCTTGATGGTCTTGGGAGGTGCATGGACTTCTGGGCAGGAACAGTTCCCTCTGAGAGAACCTTCCAGAACGGAGTCTGTCATGTCCCTTGGCCAGAGCTGATACATTGTAGGTTTAAGGAGTCTCTGTGCCTCAGTTTTCCCTCAAGTGAGGCATTGCTTACGCAGAGTCACCATGTCCCAAAGGGCAGCATGTGCGAAAGCTGGGGGGTGGGGCTTAAGGCTGGATTTCTTGGAGGTGAAGTTCTGCTTCTGATCACATATCTGTGCAAGCTCCAGACAATTTCTTTTATTCCTGAGACAGATATCAACGCTAAGCACTGTGGGCCCCAGCTGGCTAGGCTCTGCAGGAAGCTGCTGCCTACTGAGGATGCCCTTTCTCCTGGGCCTGCCACCCCCACGTCCTCGGGAGAACCCTGCTCCATCCGGCCTGGATCCCTGTCCTTAGCCTTCTACAGAGATCAGGGCTGGAGAGTCGAGGAGGTGTGGCTCCTCGTGGGGCAGAGATGAGGGAGGAGCTGCTCAGAACACAGGTCTCAGACCAGCCACAGGTCAGGGTCACTCTGAGCAAGCCCTGATGGCTTATGTTTATACTGACCGGGATGGAGGCTGTTGACCTGCAGAGAGGTCATGGCCTACTCTGCAGCTGTGTGTGTCTCTTTCTGTGTGTGTGTGTGCGTGTGTGTTAATAAACATCATATTTGAACTAGTTTTCCACTTCTAGGACTATAAGTTATGAAGGCAGGAAGGGTAGTCTCACCCTATGTCCGTCTCCCCAAGTCCCCTTTGCTGGCATCCCCACTACCACAATACCACACAGTATGGGGGGGGGGGCGGTCTGACTCTCTCAGCTAAGCTGCAGAAGCTCCCCGTGGGATGGGGTGTGGCTCTCACAGAGCCCCTGTCTAACAGACTCCACCCCAGAGCAGCAGAGGAAAAACTCTCCCATTGGCTGCTGGTTAAGAGGGGAGTTCTGGACAGCTCAGTAGCTTTTGTCACCCCCCAGTCCGCTATGTGACACTTCTAAGCAGTTGGGAACCTTCCATTCTACACACAGTAGACACCTGGGATGGAACGTGGTGACCACGGTCGCCATGTCTCCCCGTCCTCTGAGTGCCTCCTGCGGAGGTGTAGAGGTCTGGCAGGGTCTGTGGGCAGGATATGGCAGATATACTGTAAGCCCTCCTGTAGCTGGCTTCCTGGGAGAGAAGAGCCGTATTCAGCTGCAGTTACTGAAGGAGTGGAATCAATAGGCCAGCCCTTTAATGGAGAGTGGGCAGCTCTGAGCGTGGCCCCAGGAGGCAGCCGGCTCAGTAGGGAGGGGCTGTGTGCTCTCGAACTGAAATCAGTGGCCATCACCTGCCCCCATTTCAGAGAGGGACAAACTGAGGCTCTTACTGAAAACAGAGCTAGCTGCTAGATTTTGTCTTCCCCCCCCCCCCAACACCTGCCTGCCCCGTGCTCCCCACGTGAACTATGTTTTTTCCAGCACGCCATGGCTGTATTGCCTTCCACCCTCTGCTTAGAAAGGAAACAGCTGAATATAATCTTTACACCTTAGTCAAAATTAATTTCCCTTTATTAAGTATTCCCCCACGAGCACTCCAGAGGGAGCCATCATGGCCGTTACAGTATTGTCACACACACACACAGAGCGCATGAGAATGTGTGTGTCCGCACACACGTATGGGACAGACATACACAGCATGTGGTGGAGCCCAGAGGACCTTGGGTGTCGACCTCACAGCTTCTCAAGTAGGCTAGACTCGCTGGCCAGTGAGCCACAAGGACCTGCGTGCCCTGCCCCCACCACCTCCTGAGATCTGGGAGTCCAAGCCTCTGCCACCAAACTCATTGCTTTTTGTTTGTTTTAGTCATGGTTTCTGGAGATTAATCTCAGGTCCTTATTCCTTCAGAGCAAGCACTTGTCGGACAGAGCCATCTTCTTGCCCCTGGACTTATTTTTTTTAAGAGTCTCATATTGATTGACTAGAGCCTTGCAGGCTGGGTCACCTGGTGAGGAGGCATGGTGGAGCTGGGTCTGAGGGCCCAGACGCTGGCTGCTAAGGGCAGGGCCAGTAGAGGGGTGTGGGGCATGGGTGGGATGTCTCAAGAACTGCAGAGAAACGGTGTGGTTGGCCTCCAGGCAGAATGGAGAGGGGGCCTGAGCCTCCGGGGGTGAAAGCCCTCTGCACACAGTGAGGACAGTACAGCTGTGTCTTGGGGACGATGGTGTGCTGTGTCCTATTGAGCTAGGAAGAGGTTGGGGTTGTGTGGGCCACTTTAGTGAATGAGGTGCTAGGGGAGAAATTCCAGGCTGTGGGCCCATGCTGCTGATCACCATGCTCCGCAAGGCCACCCTCAGGGCCTCTGTGGGTGTCCCAGCCCTGCTCCCGCTTGAGCCACTTGTAGGCTGAGGGTTTCTGGCCCAGGCAGGCAGCTTCCCTCCACATAGATCATTCCAGCCCCTGTTGGGCTCACGTCTCCTTTAAAAAAAAAAAAAAAAAAAAAAAAAAGCCTTTTTTTTTTTTTTTAAGATTTTATTTTTAGGATAAGAGAAAAAAAAAGGTTGGGGGAAAGGCTTTTTCGAAAATTCCTTCGGCACAGAATTAATGGCTTGTGAACGTCAGGGCGGGCTGCCGGAGTCAGTTCCCAGCCTTTCCACAGCCTCCCCTCTCACCACGGCCCACAAATCACCCCCAGCCCAGCCATCATTGGCTTTGCCTTTCCCAGGACCCGCACCCTGGCTGGACAGCCGGGCAGAGCTCAGCAGAGCGCCCAGAACCAACTCCAGGGGTCTCCCAGAGCTGGCATCCCACAGCAGGGCTTTACAATTTTAACTGAAAAAACAACTTATTTAATGACGCAAGTAAGTAATCTGTATTCAGTGGACTGGATGTTATGTAAGTTGTGGGAGACCATGGTCTCAGTGGGATGGGACAGCTGTAGCCCTTGTGCTGCTCCAGGACAGCTGAGGAGGAGCAGGCTGGGGCACAGCTCAGGACCCACATCTAAGGTCATCTCAGCTCACACACATCCAGGACAAAGGCAAGAGGGTTGGGGCCAAGGCTCAGGTCAGGAATCAGCGTGTACAGTGACTCTGTTTGCATAGTCTCACTTACTCTCGGTCAGCCAAGGTTTAAGAATATTAAATGGAAAATTCCAGAAATAAACAATTCATGATCTTGAAATTGCTTGTTGTGCTAAGTACCATGATGAAGTCTTGAGTTGTCCATCCCTGCCCTGCGTCTGAATCTGGGCTGCATCCAGCGTTTCCACTCTGCCTAAGCTACCCACCTAGTAGTCGCTCAGTAGTCATGGTTACTGGTGTCTTGTCCCCAAATGCCAGAGCTTTGTTCGTGTGCCCCTTAGTTTTCTTAAAGTGCAAATACACGGTGGTGGCAATTTGATACATCACAAAAAGCCGTGTCATGCCTGCCTTGGGAGAAAGGGTGGGGGGACTCTTGACACACCACAGCCACCCAGGCCTGAGGTGCAGTAAGACCGAGAGCCGGAGCCCACACTTCTGCGGTTGTTCCATCATTGCCTCTCTTACAGAGACTACTGGTAAACTCTTATAGGAGAGACTATGGGACCAACAGTGTTATAGGACTGGGTCCTTGTATTTTCTCACATTGCCCAAGGACGTGGGGCGTGTTCCTGTCAGGCACTGCTGTGCAGCAACCTGATAGACAATGGCCCCAAGGCAGGACAGGCTTGTGAGGTACAGATACAGGGTAGAGGGCTGGAATGGAGACCTGAGGGAGCTGAGGGCTGGGGCCCACTGAGGAGGCTGGGGCCACAAGTTTAGAAGGCAGCTTCTGGGTGTGGGCGGGGCAGTTACTCTGCCAGTGAACTTACCACAGCATCTCAGACTCCATCCGTGTAGGAGTGTGAGTCTGAGGACACACTTTCAGGAGTCTGTTCTTGACTTCCACTTTGAGGAAGTGACTCTCTCGTTGCTGATGTCAAGTTGAGATGAGTCTCCTGTCTCTGCCCGCTCTCCATGAGAGGACTGGGGTCACAGATGTGCACTGGCCTTTTTGTAGTTTACAGACACACTCGGGTCATTAGGCCTGTGTGACAAGGCCTGTGTGACAGCACCTGTACCTGCTGCACCCTCTCACCAGCCACCAAACCCTCCCCCCACCCCTCACCATAATTTTTCTTTCATTTTTTAGTTTTTATTTTTAAATATTTTATTTAGATTAATTTCATCCAAAATGTTTTGATCGTATTCTTCCCACACGCACACACATTCCTCCCAGACCCTCCCAATCTCTCTATCCACCCGGTCTTTGCTCTCACGAGCTCGACCCACCACGCAGCCATGACGGCTGGCTGGTAGTTCCCAGGGAAGCGCCTGCCTGCTCCTTCAGCACTGGGATCCCATGAGTCAACCCTGGGTCTGGCTTTCACACACTCTGCTCATCTTGCTTGTGTGGCCAGCACTTTACAGACGGAGCCTTCCAATCTGCTCCGTTCCTATGTTAGCACCAGTCATCTCTGAGACCCGATGGTGCCTGCTTAAGTCTGTCCCAGCACCAGCTGAAGACCTTGACCTCTGCACACTCAGCCCACCAACACCCCAAGGGCAAGGATGTGCACACGCCCATTTTATAGCTGAGTAAACTGAGGCTCGGAAAAGCAAAGTGACAAGCCAGGGTTAGCCATAGCAACCCTCCAACACAATTTGCCCATAGGTTTTGGCCCAGAAAACCTCAGCCCCAACCCGTATCTGGATGGGGGTTTGCCATACTCCAAAATTGTCCCAAGAAACTAGGGGACAGGAACAGATGCTAGAACTGTGAGGAAACACAGTGGAGATGGGAGGGACACCTCTTGGGTGTTGCTTCAGTAGTGAACTCAGGCAAGGATGGCCTCAGTGACCAAATATGGGCTCTTCCGGCCTCTGCTGTGTCTGGCCAGGAGAAATGATGTGGCCAGGTATGTGGCTGTGTTACTCAGGATGGTCTGAAATTCCCAGGGTCACGTGACTCTCCTGCCTCCGCTTCCCTAGTGTCTGGGACTGCGAGTGTGTACCCCTGAACCTTTAGTCTCTTAAAAGCCAAACTGCCAGGTCCCTTGGCCAGCCTACCCCTCCCCCTTCTCCCTCCCTTCCCCACACCTAGCCTAGTCCCCACACACCCCAAACACCAGCCACATCCTAGGAGTAGCTGTGTCACCCAGGGTCAAGGCTAGACCCCGACAACGTCTGGGGATCTATTTAGCCGGGCCTCTGCTTGGGTCAGGCAGGGTCTGAGCGCTGAGATCTGCCTGTGTGAACAAGCAGGGAGTCAGAGAAGGTTCCAGAGCGGAGTCTAACCTGCCTTGTCCACAGCTGCAGCCGGAGCAGCTGGACTGCGGAGCGGCCCACCTGCAGCACCCCCTGACCATCCTGCAGCCGCTGAGGGCATCGCCCGTGTTCCGTGCTCCAGGGCTCACGGCCGTGGCTGTGGCCAGCGCTAACAACTACACGGCCGTCTTCCTGGGCACTGCCTCAGGGAGGCTCCTTAAGGTAAGCACATCCCCGGGGAGGGCCAGAGTCGCTCTGCTGTCTTCAGTCTTCCCTCTGGGCCTCCACAGTGGCCTGCCACGGAGGTGGGGAGGAACTGGCCTGAGCCGTGTCTGCTTTCACATCTCCCAGCCTGGGCCTGTGGCTTCTTGACCTTTGCAGTGTGCATGCTCCCTCTGGGCCTCTGTTTCCCTACTGGCTGCAGTTGTTGGGGGACATCAGTGAGGGAGGCAACTGCGGGGCTGGTCACCACCTCAGGGGTCTAGTTTCTGGATTAACCATGAGGCCTGCAAGTTCCAGAGCTAAGGAAGGGCAAGGAACTGCTTCTCTTACCTCAGGGCAGACTGGACACTCCTGCCACTGCCTCTCCACTTCTCTGTGGACAAAGTCAGTCAGCCAGCCAGGCAGGCCCAGCCTAACTGACTCAGAGTCCATAATCTAATTCCCTTTGGCAGCTGCCTGGGTGGGATGGGGGTGGGGCTTGGGCCCAGCCGGCCTCGAACCACCTGTGGTGCCCAGGGACGGCGTAGGGCCCCAGTGCCTGCCAGTTACTCAGCTCAAATTTGAGCTTTTGACTGTTACTACTCGCTGTGTGACCTGAGGACATAGCTTGTCTCCTCTGGACTCCAGGCTCTCTATCCATTGAGAAATGAGGCAGAGCAGGACTGTGGTCCGAGCCCTCTCCTACCCACAAAGCTGCAGTCATTAGGCACCTGCTGTTTACCCTTTACCTCAGGGTACATCATCCTTTAGCTCTTGTGTGAAGCCAAGGATTCTATTCCACAGAAGCAGACCACTGAGATCCCTCAACAGAGGTGACTACCTCCAGAGTGACCAGATAGCTAGAGATGGGGCCGCTGCTTTTCATTTTTAATTGATTTCTGTGTGCCATGCTTGGGGTGGAATACAGGGCCTTAGTGACAGACAGCTTGGTGGCTCTCCCGCCACCAAGTTTGGACCGTCTATCTTAATCCGCCGCTGGGGCCCCAGGACTCAGTGAACACTGGGGAGGTGGAAATGAGGTGGCGTCTAGGGTAGGCCAGCACGGTGTGAACCATGGTCAGGCCTCTCCCAGCATCCCCAGAGGCTTTCTGGCAACATCTCAGAGACCGAGCCTGAGCCTGGGGGGCCTGGCACACTCCAGAATGGAAAGGAGAGAGGTGCTGTCAGGAAGGCGTGTAGCAAAGGTGAGGCAAGCCTGGCTGAGCAAGGTGTATAACAGCGGGAGCAGAGTGAGAAAGGATGGGGGCGTGGCTAGGGGTGTGGCTAGGGGTGTGGCTAGGGGTGTGGCTAGGTGGATCCTCAAAGCATCGATTGCCACAACAAGGAACATCTGCTGGTTTTAGAAACCCAGAGGAAGGTGAGTGGGCGGCCCCAGTGGTATCCAGACCGCCAGCCTTTACCCTCCAGTGAGTGTCTTGGAGTCTTGAGCACACGGCCTGTGGGGATGACAGGGGAACACAGACAGCAGGGCTTTGCCAATCCTTGGAGAGCCACGCAGAGGGGCCTGGGACTCTGGCCAGGACTCTACTTATCTTCTCTCTTATCTTAGCCCTGTGGAATGATGACCATCCTGACTCCTATTCACTGGGGAAACTGAGGCTCAGGGAGGGAAAACAACTCATTTGGAGTGCACATGAGTGCATATCAGAAATAGAAATCAAGCCTTGCTGTTAGCCATGACACCCAGCAGCCTCCCAGAGAATGGGTGGGAAATTACAGCCCACAGATACCCGGGGTCCATGTTGGCATCAGGCAGGAAGGGAGTTCCTGGTGGAGGCGCTCTTGAGTCAGAGAGCGTGAAGGCATGGCGCAGGCGCACTAGGAGCCCCCAGCCCTGGGGCAGCCTGACCTCGTGGGTGGCAGTCTTGGACACCCGTTGGTGACGCTGGCCTTTCCTTCCCCAGATCAGCCTGAACGAGAGTATGCAGGTGGTAAGCAGGCGCGCGCTGACCGTGGCCTATGGGGAGCCCGTGCACCACGTCATGCAGTTTGACCCCACAGATCCCGGCTACCTGTACCTGATGACGTCCCACCAGGTGAGGAGCTGTGGCCAGCCAGCTTTGGTGCAGGGCCTTAGCACGTGCTGACCCTCCTGTCGGGGACACCTCCTTCCCCACCTCCATCTTTGCTCGATCATGTCCGGGACACACTGCTTCAAGGAGGCGATGCTTCCCCTGCATACCCTCTATTAAGGCCTCCAGAGTTAGCTACCCTAGCCTCCTGAGAGGCGTGGCTCCGTTGCTCAGCTGTGCCCCCTCTGCCTGCAGATGGCCCGAGTGAAGGTGGCGGCGTGTGAGGTACACTCCACCTGCGCAGACTGCGTGGGCGCAGCCGATGCCTACTGCGGCTGGTGCACTCTGGAGACCCGGTGAGGCCCCCTGAGGAGATGGCAGGGCCGGGAGGCCTGGGGGGGCAGTGGGCCTGGCCTGGGACCTGACCCCATGGTGCCTGTAGGTGCACACTCCAGCAGGATTGCACCAACTCCAGCCAGCCGCATTTCTGGACCAGTGCCAGCGAGGGCCCCAGCCGCTGCCCTGCCATGACAGTCCTGCCCTCTGAGATTGATGTGCACCGGGACTACACAGTGAGTGGAGGCAGGCCAGCATGAAGCCTCGGGCACAACCAGCCACAGCCAGGCTTTAGGAAGCTCACAGCGAGGGCCAGGCACCATCTCCATGGCTGGGCCACTTCTTCAAGGTTCTGCCAGGCACTCTTGGCAGACCTAGTCAACCGTTAGGACCATGCAACCAGAGTGCACAGCAGGGCACAGGGCCACTGCTGGCGTTTAAATGGCAGTTTCTGAATATGCCGACTGGGGACACCCAGATAGAGAATAAGCCCTTCTTGTCTAATTCCTGGGTGTGTTAGTGGCTGTCACTTATCCCTGATATGGGACAGACGGGGTGGTGGCTAGTGTCGGGAGCCATGCCCACAGCGAGGTGGACAGCCCAGCAGCCTGGGTCCCTCCCGGCTCCTCCTCACTGACTCCTCTCAGGACAGGGCCCTCCTGTGCCACCTCGAGGGGCTCCAGTGGTCCAGATGACATATCAGCCCTGGCCTCAGCTCTGGGCAGCCTGGGGTAGGCACGGTCACCCAGCCCCTTGTCCATTCACACCCTACTATGCACTTACTGGGGCCATGCATGTACGTACTCTGGGGACCCACCCTGGCCTGGGAGGAGCTGCTGTGCTGGTGGAGGGAGAGAATAAGACAGGTAAAATGTAGAGGTGGGACGGCACACAGAACAGATTGGGGTGGGGCACAAGGGTAGGCAGGGAAACGGAGCAGACCAGCCTTGCCCCGGGAGAGGGCGTGGAGTATGAGAAAAATAGCTTCATAGGAAACGACAGTCCAGGGCCCTGAGGTGGGAGTGAGATCTACGTGTCTGGTGGGGGGGGGGGAGGAATGAAGTCATAGCAACTGTGTGCTGCAGAGGCCTTCTGTTTGTGAGACACCATAGCCCAGTCTAGCCTTGAATTTGTAGCAATCCTCCTGCCCCAGCTTCCCAAGTGCTGGGATTGCAGGCTGTGTCTCAACACCTGGTTGACAGAGCCTGTGTGACCTCTGAGATGAGGATCCTCAAATGGAAAAAAAAAAAAAAAACCTAAAGCCCCATTTACGAGTGGAGAGCCTTGAAGTCCCTCAAGACACCATTTTCTGAGAGACACTCGGGCAGGATCAGACAGATGTTCTTTTGCAATAGGATCTGTAAGGGGCATGACCTGGGCCTCACCTGAGGGTATCTCTCCCCCAGGGTATGATCTTACAGATCTCAGGAAGCCTGCCCAGCCTCAGTGGTATGGAGATGGCTTGTGACTATGGAAATGGCGTCCGAACAGTGGCCCGAGTACCCGGCCCTGCCTATGATCATCAGATTGCCTATTGCAATCTCCTGCCCAGAGCCCAGTTTCCATCCTTTCCTGCTGGCCAGGGTGAGTGCCTGGCTGCGGTGCCAGCCCAAGGGTGGGACCCTGCCAGCAAGCACATGTGGGTGAAGACTTTTGTGCCTCTGATCACTCTCCAGACCATGTGACCGTTGAGATGTCTGTACGGGTCAAAGGACACAACATTGTCTCAGCCAATTTCACCATCTACGACTGCAGTCGGATTGGACAAGTCTACCCCCATACGGCGTGAGTGGGCAGCGGGAGGGGCACAAGCCCCAGCTTGGATGACAGCTTCAGCAGACTGGGACACACAGCAGACAGGATCTCACATCCTTCCCTTGCCTGTAGCAAGCTTTGACCAGCCAGGCCCTGCAGACTGACACCAGACTGCTAGAGAGAAGTCAAGAGTCTACCTGCTTCTCCCTGGCATTAGTGGGAAGCCCCTACCATGCAAGATGATCCGTCTGCCCCCTTTATCCAAGGCTCATCCTTCTGGGGCCCAGCTAAGGGTGGGCAGCAGGGATCTGAGGGGTCTCCTTGTCTTCCAGCTGTACCAGCTGCCTGTCTACACAGTGGCCTTGCTCCTGGTGCATCCAGCTGCACTCTTGTGTCTCCAACCAGTCTCGGTGCCAGGACTCACCAAACCCCACGGTAAGCCTTCCTCGGGTGTACCCCCACCCACAGCTTGAGTATCCACTTCTCTTGCCTTTAAAGTCACCGTTGTCCTGGCCCTGCACTAACAGCCGGGGAGTGGGGTGGGGCAGGGGACTCGTCATTGCATGTTCAACCAATCCTCTGTGGCTGGACAAGCGGTTGCCTTTTTTCTGCCCCTGCCTTTGAACCTCTCTGGGTTACGACTCCAGGAAAGCCGGTTCTCAGGGCTACAGTGTGACCTTCTGGAAAGCCTGAGCCAGGCTGAAGCTGTGCCCGCCATCCACGGTGGATGCTAAGGGTAGAACATTGTCATCCGTGTTTTCAGTTTCTTAGACACTTCAAGCCCTTGTCCTATGGCTTTGAGAGGCGGTGGCTTGTTCAAGGCCACCTACCTGGGAGGCCTTGGGCCTTAAACCTAAATCCTTTTACCTTTCTTTGAAATGTAGAGTTGAGTACTAAGACCCCATGTTCCCATGCTGTTCCCATGGTGTGTTGCCTTCACCCTGGAAGGCTCCTCCCTCTTTCAGGGGTCACACATGAAATTTCTGGACCTTGGCCGGTGACTAGCAGTGCCTTGAGCTCAGACATACCTCCCCTGGCCTTGTGTCAGGGATGTGTACCCCAGGAGGGGCTGCCATGGCCTCGGCCTGACCCCCAGGCCAGCCTTCAGCAGAAACCACACCCGGCTCGCAGCGCGCCTGGAACGGGTTCTCACTGACAGGCCCAGGAGTGGCCTGTAGTATTGAGAGAAGCTCTGGGTGTTGGGGTATGGTTCGTCTAGGCCATCGTGCCTGTGGCTCTGGGGTTGGGGGCACCTGGCTGTAGCATGTTCTTACCTACAGCTCTAAGCTGCAGGCACAGCAGGGACTTGGTGACTGCTGAAGACCAGACGTGTCCCTTGCATCTGCCTGGTACATGCCAACCCCTGAAGGACCAGAGGCCTCCTTACAGTCCTCCAGCACTCACTGAGTGCTTGTTGTATTCTCGAGTCTGTGCTACGCACTGGGGAAAAGCCAATTAGATGTAGTTCTGTCTTTCCCAGCACAGGCTCAAAGCCTTAGCTGTGTGGCTGTGTGATCCCAGGCAAGTTACCAACCCTTTCTGTGTCTTTCTCCCTCTGTAATGTGAGGCCCACAGCAAGGGCTAGAGTAGAGATCTGCAATTACTCCAGGAGGCACCAGTCCTGTACTTGGCGCCTAGATGATGTTAAGAGGCTGTGCATGGGTGCCCAGCAGAGTCATTTCTTAAAATGATTTTGTGTGGGTCTTGACACCTGCATAGGAGCTCAACAGCTGGGAGGTGTGTCTGATGCTGGCGGTCTGCCTGTTCTCCCCAGGTCTGCAGTTCTCCCTCAGGGCAGGAGTGAGCCGGCCCCAGAGGGGCTGTCGTTGAGTATTACTATAATCTGGCAGGAGAAGAGGCAGCTTCACCAAGGCCTGTGCACGGTTCTGAACCAGTGCTCGACCTGGCATTTAATTAAGTGCCAGTTAGCTGTGGAGGCGCCAGGCCTCCCGGGCAGACGGCAGGCAAGAGGGTCTGCATGTCCTCCGGGACCCCTGGCTCCTGGAAGGGAGGCCCTGAAGGTTGTGCTTGCAGCCACGCGCGCGTGGTCCTAGTGGCTTCCACAGGGCGGCTGCTGGGGTTAGCTCCGGGGTTGGGATGAGGAGAGGCAGCAAGGTGCCAGGTGTTCCAGGGCCAGCGTCGCCTCTCAGAGCGCAGTGCCCCCAGGGCAGCAGGCTGTCAGGCTTTGGAAGCAGGATGGGAAGTGGTAGCTGGATCAGAGCCTGGCTCGTTCCAAACCACAGGGCGGCACAGTGCTGGAGCCAGTGGCTGAGCGGCCTGATGGGTATTGACAGCCATCACGGACTGTGGGCTGGACCACAGCAAGGGGCAGCAGGCCAGCGGCCCTGGTCACTGGGTCTATTGATGCTTGTTGGCTTGGGATGCCAGTGCTTGCCCTCTTGAGCTTGGAGACACTGCAGGAGTTCTGGGCACCCCTGCAGCTGGCTTCATTTTTCCAAGAGCACGTTTGGGATCCTAGCCACCAAGCTTCGTTCCCTGGCAGTTCCAGCTAGGCGAGGAGAGGTCTGTGCCAACCTACGTGACCCAGAGCAGGCTCTGCGCACACCAGCACAATGGTACCTCCCGACCTCTCCCCGTCTCCTGTGCACTCATCCCTGTCCTACGCGTAACCATACACAGCTTCCCAAGCCTGCAGGTCACGCTAGCAAATGGGAAAAGCCTTCTGAGGCCTAGAAGCCATCTGATGGCCTGGGTGGAAACAGGAAAGGGAAGCTCATAAGGGAAAAGCCCAGACTGGCTCTGGTCATTGGAGTTAATCAGCCAATGCTAGTAAACAGTCATCTTCAGGCAGCACTGGATCCAGGAGCTCAGCGGTGGTGTAAGGGGTTTCTCAACAGTGGTGTAAGGGGTTTCTCAACAGGGTCTTTACTGGTCTAGCTTGGTTGGGGTTCCCCTTAAGGGGAATGTCCTCTTTGTGATTAGGAAGTAATAGTAATATGAAATGTCCCATGACAATCTACTTGTAATCTCAGCACCAGGGAGGCTGAAACAGGAAAAGGCAAATTTGAGGTCATCTTGGACCGTGTGTCAAGCACATAGCGTGTGAAGCCAGAGAGGCTGATGGGAGTGGCAGACCCACGTGTGACCCCAGTACTTGAGGCCAGCCTGTCCGAACAACAGACTGAGACCCTGTCTCCAAAGAGAGAGGGCGAGGGGGAGAACGGAGGAAAACCAGCACCCCAGGAGAAGGTGTCCTTGTCCTGGAGGGTGATCTCACATACACACAGGTGTCCTAACCCTAATTCTTGCCTTGACAGATGTGATCAGGAGATCCCTGGCTAGACTGGCCTCGGGGTGCATAGCTGCCCCTGGTCCCTGTGTCCTCTCCCCCCTTTTCCCCCCACCCCCTCTCCCCCGTAGGTCAGATATCAAAGAACCAATCAGTAGGACTTCAAAGCTCCAGCACAGATATGGTCTCCAGTATCCTGCTGAGGAATGTGGAGAAATAATAGCCATAGCCCTTACCATCTCTGCCCCTCCCCTGTACAGTTCCTTCTGTACAGTGTGGTATGGTCTCTGAGAGCCACAGAGGCAATTTTTAGCCCAGGTCTGGCCTAGTGTTATGCGTCCTGCAAGGTTGAGTCCCAAAGAACCCAGCCCCAACGAGCTCCCCACTGCACAATACCCAGGCACTCTGGGGCGAAGGAGCACACCCCAGAGGAAGACTCCATCTAGATGGAGCATTTTACCTCTGTTTCCTCATCTAGAAAGTGGGGTGCAGGCATTACTATGGAGACTGTCGGCACCCCAGGGAGGCACGACTGTCTGTTGGGGTGGGGGCTCTGAAACATCCTATTTGACCCCCCATCCTGTGTTTGGTCTGCAGAGCCCTCAGGACTGTCCTCAGATCCTGCCCTCGCCCCTAGCGCCCGTGCCCACGGGTGGCTCCCAAGACATCCTGGTGCCTCTGACTAAAGCCACCTTCTTCCATGTAAGTAGAGGCTGAGCAGGGTCTGTGTGGGTTTCAGACTATCCGAGCGCCCATAACAGTGGCCCAGCTCTTCACTCTGAGCCCCATTCCAGCTGCGGAAGACGTGGAGTAGGAAAGCAAGGCTGATGGAGGACAGCAGGCAGCCAGCAGCTGCCAAGGGAACCCTGGCCCAGGCCCCGGTACTCCTGCCTGGAGGCTCCCTGACAGAGTGGCCCAGCCCCCTGCCTCGTACCATGGTCCACGGGTAGATGAGACCCATGTGGGCTCTGCCTGCCCTGCCCAGGCTGGGCAGGACCCTGGCTGCCCCAGGCTCTGTGGCACATACTGCCAGTTCAAGGCTCCCATGTCTTTGCCAGGGATGGCCAGAAGAAGCCATGCCCTTAATTCCCATGGTCTAGAGGGGACACTGACGGAAGGAGTGTTCTGGGGGAGGGGATATGGCATCTCTGCCCACCCCAGGAGTTGTGGGGAGGGGGCTGTTGATGTGTTTTGGAAGGATGCCAGCTTTCCTAATTCCCGGGACATGCCATCTGTCACTGCCACGCGGGAGTTGAGGCCCGTGACGGTTGTCACACGTGGGGGCCACGTGCCAGGCATCTGGGATGTGTCAGGGAGCCTCTATGGGGTAGGGGCTCTTGAGAGCCAGGGTGGAGCCGGCCGGCTTCCACCAAAAGCCCACCCTGCCGTGGCCTGGCGGTCACAGGAGCAGGGCGGGGAGGCTCTAGCCCCAATTTGGCCCTGGCTGATTCTCACCAGCTGCGTGGCACTCTTGGCGCATTCTCTGATTTTACCAGACACAGGGAGCCCCGGCCTCCATGTTACCCTAACCCTGGTGCTGTCTGCCTGCTCGCCTCACCCTGACCATTCTAAATCACCAGGGGTCAGGACTGGGGCCTGGACACCGCCAGCGCTGCTCCAGGCTGCTGTGCCACGTGCTCAGGGAGGGGACCCACCTTCAGCTCTGCACACTGGGAACAGCCAGCATTTGGCCCTGTCAGCAGCCTCCTTCCTGTGTTAGTTTCCGGCTAGGACCCCAGGAAGAAGAGGTTGACCTGCTTTATTCTCAGGGTGTCACATCTGCCGACAGTAGGGGCATAAACAGGAAGTAACTTGCGCACGGCTGCTGGGGCCTTAGTCTGACACATGAAACCTGAGTTTATCACTCAGTAAATATTTATTGATAGGACTCTCAAGGGAGCAAGACGAGACTGAGGAATTAGGCCTTGCTTAACGTGTTACCATTTATTGAACACTTCTGCAGGCACACATTAGACACCTGTGTATGTAAGCCTCTAAAACATAGACCTATTCACATACCTGCATAAGGCTGCACAGTGAACAAGTAGAGTTGGGATTTAAAGCTAGGCCTGTGTGAGGTTGAACCCAAGGTTTCTGCTGGTCTTAGGGGTATATAAAGGTCCCGCAGTCAGCTAGGACCTTCACCAGTAAGCGGAGAGACAGATGCAAACAGCCTAAGGCAGCAAACACGACAGGGCAGGCTTTGGGAGTAGAAATCACCCCTCAGCTCATCCCCTTACTGCTGGGGGCAGGATCGAGTGTGAGGTATACTGATCCAAAGGGGCCTTGACACTGGTGACTCCCACTGATGATAAAAAGGAGACCAGCCTGGGCAGAGGCCTGGCACATGCCACAGGGAGGTTGGTGGGCTGCCTGGGGTTTACCTCTGCAGGGCAGAGACCAGGCACTCAGTCCAAGGGTCAGGCAAAGTCTCCTGGATCTGGGGCATCAGGAACTGGTTTAGGCCACTGGTAGATGGTAGGGAGGCTGTCAGAGGCCTCTCAGATGTCAGCCATCATTCCAAACACAGAGGTGACCCAGGTCTTCAGGGCCCAGGCACTGAGAACAGTCAGGGCCGCCCATAGCACAGTTGTGGACACAGGACAGCACGGTGACCCTGAGGAGAGACAGCTCTGGGGTCAGCATCCTGAAGGTTCTTGGCCAGCTCCTGCCTGTGCTGCCAGGGCCCCCCAGCGTCTGTGCAGTCCTGTGTGCAGTCCTGCACAAACATCATGACCGAGAAGCAAGTTGGGAGGAAAGGGTTTATTCAGCTTACACTTCCACGTTGCTGTTCATCACCAAAGGAAGTCAGGGCTGGAACTCAACCACGTCAGGAAGCAGGAGCTGATGCTATGGAAGAATGTTGCTTACTGGCTTGCTTCCTCTGGCTTGCTCCGCTTGCTCTCTTATAGAACCCAGGACTACCAGCCCAAAGATGGCACCACCCGCAAGGGCCCCTCCCCCTTGATCACTAATTGAGAAAATGCCCCACAGCTGGATCTCATGGAGGCACTTCCCCAACTGAAGCTCCTTTCTCTGTGATAACTCCAGCCTGTGTCAAGTTGACACACAAACCTAGCCAGTACATGGTGGAGTCCCTGGCCCACCTGACAGTGCAGAGGCTGCTGTGTTTTGATGGAGTTGGAGGGGATGGGTGCTAGGAAGACTCCTCCGCCTGTGTCCGCAGGGTGCCTCCCTTGCCTGCAGCTTCGGGCTGGAAGAGAGTTTTGAGGCTGTATGGGTGAATGACTCACTGGTCCGCTGCAGCCACGTGGTGGTAAGTGGGATGGCCCAGCAGGGCAGGAGAAACCCCATCATCGGCCGCCTTTCTCCTCACCTCACCTGCTTCTGCCTCCTGGTCTCCTCCCTCTGCTCTCATCCATCTTGGTGACACCCTGCCCCCTCGAGAGACAGACCCCACCCTTGCCCTTCCTCATTTTGCAGCTGCACACAGCCCAGAAGAGCCAGGTGTTTCCACTGAGCCTCAAGCTGAAGGGGCCACCAGACCGATTCCTAGACAGCCCTAACCCCATGACAGGTGAGCACCCCGCCCGTCTGTCCCACAGGGCCAGTGGGAGGGGCCCAACCTTTGGGGCTCACTGGCAGCCACAGACACCAACCCCATAGGTGGCCAGCCCTCTCTGAGACACTTGGGCCAGCTCCTCTGCTGTGGCCAGCCTCACACCAATGACTGTTGTAACCTCCAGGACCTTACTTTCCTCTCTGAACTCTGTTGTCCCTGTGTCAAGTGAGGCTACAAGCCTTTACCACAAGATGGACCAGGACTCAGCAAGCCAGTCCCTATAAATCTTGTCTGTAAAATGGAGGGTCAGTAATTCCTCCACCCATGGTCCCCATGAGGAGAAGGAGTGTTGATGAAGCTGGGGGCTGGACACAGGCAGCATAGGTAGGCTGCTGACTGTAGAGTGGCCTCGCCCCAGGCTCACCGTGCTGTCCTGTGTTCACAGTTGTGGTCTACAATTGTGCTATGGGCAGCCCCGACTGTTCCCAGTGCCTGGGCCGTGAGGACCTGGGTCACCTTTGTGTTTGGAATGATGGCTGTCGTCTGAGAGGGCCCCTGCAGCCACTCCCTGGCACCTGCCCGGCCCCTGAAATCCGAGCGGTAAGCACACAACACGCCAGGCACACACCGCATTCTCGCCTCATAGGTTACCTCCTGTGGCCACAGACACTGGGAGAGGGAGGGGGAGGAAACTAGGCTTTGAGCCACTGATCGTCCACAGCCACCCAGGAAACCTCGGACTTGGTGACAGTTGGCAATTCCAGCCTGATTTAGCTGGGCGGGGGGGAATCTCAGGGAAGGATTTTGATTGGGTCAGCTTCTGGTTTAGAGGCTGAATTCTGTGGTCAGGCATGGCCACCAGGAGCCACACATGGTGTCATCAGCCTTGGGACCCATGCTGCCCCAGGCCTCTTTGCTCTCTGAGTCTCCATGTCCTCTGCTAAGCAGAGCGTCTGTCCAGCCCCGCCTCCGGTGGGCACATGTGACAGTGAGAGAGACACCCAGGCTCAGACCTTCCCTTGCCTCGGTCCCCCCTCCGGCAGATTGAGCCCCTGAGTGGCCCCTTGGACGGTGGGACCTTGCTGACCATCCGTGGCAGGAACCTGGGCCGTCGGCTTAGCGACGTGGCACATGGTGTGTGGATTGGCAGTGTGGCCTGTGAACCCCTGGCTGACAGATACACAGTTTCAGAGGAGTGAGTGTCAGGCACTGCCAACCTAATCCTTCCCCCAAGCCCTGCCCCCTCCCATCAGGGCACACTGCTGAGTCTGGACCTCCCCACTGTCTCTGCCTTGGCCACTCCTTTATCCTGCCAGCTCTTTGCTGCCTCCTCTGGGAAGCCCTCCGGGCTCTGCCTCCTGCCACATAAGCAGAACTTTGATGAGAACCACTTGTCTACTAGTAAAGTTTGGGAGTAGGGCTAATGGGGTATAAAGGTCAGAGTGCAACAGCTGCCCCCGACATGGTGTGTCTGCAAGAAGGTCATGAGCTTGGCTTCCTGTTGGAAAGCTCTGGGCCAGACTTGCAGATAAGGGCATTAGGTGGCCAGCCAGGCAAACTGCCCGGGGATCAGAGACCGTCTGAGCCTTGTCTCAGAGCCACTGCTCTGGAGGAATCAGGGGAGTGGTGTGCCTCTCTTGGCCAAACCTACAGTGACCATCTTTGGAGAAGATCAGCATTCTGGCCCCAGTGGGAATGGGAGGCAGAGTCCGTGGGCAGACACACACACTGGCTCACCTTCTGCCCATATGCACGCCCGCCCTCAGGATCGTGTGTGCCACAGGGCCCGCCCCAGGGGCCTTCTCGGACGTGGTAACGGTGAACGTCTCCAAGGAAGGCAGGTCTCGGGAACAGTTCTCCTATGTGGTAAGGAGGCCACCACCAATCCAGCTCAATCCCCACAGGCCTGCAGCCAGAGCCTGATCCCTTTCCTTCTCCACAGCTGCCCATGGTCCACTCGCTGGAGCCTTCCATGGGCCCAAAGGCAGGGGGCACAAGGATCACCATTCACGGCAGTGACCTCAACGTGGGCTCCATGCTGCAGGTCCTGGTGAATGACACAGATCCCTGCACGGACCTTACGTAAGCCGTACCCACAGCCTGTCAGCTGAGCCTGCCTTGCTCTGTCCCTTTCTTGGCTTGGGGTGGATCTGGGGAGGAAGGAGCTGGGCTTACCCCAAGCCAGCACATGGCAGTGGGGAGGAGAAATTGTACAGAGGGGAAGACAAGGCTGAGGCCCCTGCAGTGGTGAACAACGGGGAAGGGTCACACTCATGTCACCTGCTCATCACACCCCCCACCCCACAGGCGCACAGCCACCAGCATCTCCTGCACTGTGCCAGGGGGTACCCTGCCCTCTCCAGTGCCTGTGTGTGTGCGCTTCGAGAGCCGGGGCTGCGTGCATGGAAACCTCACCTTCTGGTACATGCAGAACCCGGTCATCAGAGCCATCAGCCCAGGCCGCAGCCCCGTCAGGTGAGAGCCAGAGCCACCCATGCCCACTCTGTCTCACTGTCCAGGCTGCAGGGAGCCTGACAGGTCCTGCTGTTCCCTCAGTGGCGGCAGGACCATCACTGTGGCCGGCGAACGCTTCCACATGGTGCAGAACGTATCAATGGCTGTACACCACATTGGCCGGGAGCCCACGGTAAGGGGACGGGGTAAGTGGGGGTGTGGTGGTCCTGTGCAGCTGGGTCCTGCAGTTCCTGCCTGGCTGCCTCACCTGCCTCCTCCGTCTCTCTCTCCTTTACCCTTTCCTTCACTTCTCCGCTCCCATGGCTTCATCGTACCCCCGTCTTTGCAGTTCTGCAAGGTTCTCAACTCCACGCTCATCACCTGCCCATCTCCTGGAGCCCTGAGCAACGCTTCGGCGCCTGTAGACTTCTTCATCAATGGCCGGGCGTATGCAGATGAGGCGGCTGAGGAGCTGCTGGACCCTGCAGAGGCACAGCGGGGCAGCCGGTTCCGCCTGGACTACCTCCCCAACCCACAGTTCTCCACAGCCAAGAGGGAGAAGTGGATCAAACATCACCCTGGAGAGCCGCTCACCCTCGTCATCCATGTGAGCACCTGACTGGGAGCACGGGTAGTGGGAGGAGGGACAGCTGACCTGGGACCCCCACCCCCATCCCAGCATCCCACACATCCCCACAGAAGGAGCAAGACAGCCTGGGGCTCGAGAGCCATGAGTACCTCATCAAGATTGGCCAGGTGTCCTGCGACATCCAGATCATCTCAGACAGAGTCATCCACTGCTCCGTCAATGAGTCGCTGGGCACAGCTGAAGGACAGCTGCCCATCACAGTGAGTGGGTGGGGCTCTGGGGCTGAGCCCAGCTTCTGGGCACAGAAATCTCCAAGCATTTCATTACTCAATAAATCTGGCCAGCAAAGTAGAGCTTTATATCCTTGACAGATGGAGAAACTGAGGCCTAAATCATTGGTTAGTGCCAGAAGCTATTAACCAGTTGGCTCACATGTGTTTTGGTGTCCTACCTAGAGTGCGGCCTGCTGGTTATTGTGTAGAATCATGGAGTAGAGCAGAGGCCCAGAGGGTGGGGCCTTTCTGTACTACCTCTGCCTTATACCTCCTGCCGCCTCACCCCTCACCTGCTCCAGGACAGCGTCTCCGAGACCCCTCCTAGGCGGTCATTACCACAGCCCTGTGCTGAGTTGGCCTTTGCGCCAAACCACGGTCTGCCTGGCACTGCCTTGTTGACCAGGAGTCACTGTGGTCACCTGTTGTCTGTGAGGCTCAGAGCACACACCAGGAAGAGGAGCTCAGACCAAGCTCTAGCAAAGCCTGATGTGCCGCCCCACCCCCACTGTGCGCAGATCCAGGTGGGGAACTTCAACCAGACCATCGCCACACTGCAACTGGGGGGCAGCGAGACGGCCATTGTGGTATCCATCGTCATTTGCAGTGTCCTGTTGCTGCTGTCTGTGGTTGGTAGGTAGCCCGTGCTTGGAAGAGTCGGGAGGCCATATCCGAATCCCTCTGACAGTGGCAGTGGGTAAGGGGTGGGCACAGTTAGGCACCCTGGGGTGGGACAGGTAGAAGGTGGCAGATACTGGTAGGATCCTTTGTGCTCAGGCCATTGGTTTTGGGTGCAAGGCAGAGGAATTGGGGGGCTACTGAAGAAGTTTGTCCAGGGGAAATGTTCCTGTGTTTGTTTAATGTACTCAATGTGACATAAAGATCAGAGCTCCCCACAGTGCTGCGGGGACAAAGGCACACTTGCCTTGGGAAATGGCCTGTCAGTTCCTAAAAGTCCTTAGGTTAGGTGTGGATGGCCCAGTAAATCCACACCTGCATATCTACTCAAGAGACAGAAAACATGTCCACACAAAATCTCACACAGAGAGGTTTATAGCAATATTACCTACACCAACCAAGAGGTCACAACAGCCCAGTGGCCATCAAATGAGAAGTGGGAAATTAGGGTGTGGTGTAGCCATACAGTGATGTTTTCAGCCATAGAAAAGAACAAAATGCCAAAACATCGCACAATCTAAATGGGCTTTGAAAACATGCACATGAAAGAGACACAAAAGGACGCCCAACGGTTTGGTTTGGCGTTTACAGACTAGGCAAAGCCACATTTGTGGGCGTCTGGGCGAGGGAGGGAATGGGAGCAACTCCCGGGCAGGGATCTCCCCTGGACGGTAAGAACGTTCTAAAGTTCTGTGATGCTGATGGCCACGTGTATGTGAGTGAGCTCAGACACCTGGCCTGTGAGTGGATGGATTCACAGTGTGTGCGTGTGGAGGCCAGAGGTGTCTCACCTCGGCGTCTGCCATCTGTTTTTTGAGACGGGATCTCACACTGGCATCTAGAGCTCACCGATTTTACCTAGGCTTGCTGGCCGCGAGCTCCAGACATCTACCTTTCTGTCTTCCCAGCACTCTGGTCACAGGCTCGGGCCACCATGCCCTGCTTCTTATGGGTCCTGGGGACCCCCAGGTCCTCACATGTGCACAAGTGCTTTAAGTAAACCAGCTTCCCTGCTCCCGTATCTTGTTTTAATTTAAATTACTGTGTTCAATATAAAAAAAGCTATGAGAGAAAACAGGAGGAAGAGGAAAATCCTGAAAGTTTTGTTCCTAAAAATATACACACACAAATATACATATATGTGTATATATGTATATACATATACATATATGCACACACATATCAATGGATACTACATCCCTTCCAAGAAAGACAGGTACTGTATATACTGCCTTTGAAAAGTTTAACTCACAAGGTACATCAGGGCAGAAGCAGCAAATTACCCATAATTCTTCTACCCAGAGAAAGCCCCCTAAGTATGCTGTTTGACAGACTTCTCTCTCTCTCTCTCTCTCTCTCTCCCCCTCCCTTCCTCTCCATCTCCCTCCCACCCCACCCCCCTCTCTCTCACTCTCTCAGTTTCTCGAGACAGGGTTTCTCTGTATAGCCGTGGCTATCCTGAAACTCACTCTGTAGACCAGGCTGGCCTTGAGTTCAGAAATCTGCCTGCCTCTCTCTCCCAAGTGCTAGGATTAAAGGCATGTGCTACCACTGCCTGGCACACATTTCTAAGAGACATCAGGGTTGTCCTGCTAGCTGGCCCCAAAGCCCTGTGTTGTCAGGGAGGGACAGGGAACAGACAGCAGAAAGTCTAAAGACACCTGCTTGCCTCCTTCCCAGAGGCACTGAGGCCAGTGGGCAGAACCTGTCCCTCCAGGCCCGCAACCTGCATACAGCAGGTGCTCACTGGTGCCTTGTCAAGGGTCCTGGGGACCTGAGCCGCCCCTCTGCTACCCACAGCTCTGTTCGTCTTCTGTACCAAGAGCCGCCGTGCTGAACGCTACTGGCAGAAGACCCTGCTGCAGATGGAAGAGATGGAGTCGCAGATCCGAGAGGAGATCCGCAAAGGTAAATGCGGGGGGGGGGGGGGGGCAGGGATGGGTGGGGGGCGGCGCCGCAGCGCATGGCTGGGCAGGATGGCTCACCATCGCTGGTCTGTCCCATAGGATTCGCGGAGCTGCAGACAGACATGACAGATCTCACCAAGGAGCTGAACCGCAGCCAGGGCATCCCCTTCTTGGAGTACAAGCACTTTGTGACTCGGACCTTCTTCCCCAAGGTACACGCCCTCCCACATGCGCTGGTCTCCACAGGGAGTTTGAATCTAAGCACCTCTCAGAGTCTGCTCTCCTGTCCACAGCCATCCTGGTTCCCTTTCTCTCCCGCTTCCTTTCTCTGTTTATTTGATGCTCAGCTTTCTGTATGGAGAGCCGCAGTCCCGGCCTCCATGTTGACCTGCCTCTCCCTCACTGAGGGAGTTGACAGGGGGCAAGGACTCTCTCAGGTCCCTGCCAGACTTCTTGGTCTCCACTTTCCCTTTTCCTCTTGGTAGTCCAGGATCTGAAGACTGACGGTCCACTGTGCCCAAGGAAATACGTGGCTCTACCATTTTAAGATCCCCCCAACCCTATAGCTTTTCCCAACCCCAGAACACGGCAGCCTGCCTTCCTCGGTCTCCCCTGCCACATGTCCAGTGGCCCTCATTCACCCCCTGAGCCTCTGGTCCCTTGCTATGCTATAGCATGGTCTGTGCCCCTCTAAGGCCCTGCCACACTACTCCGTGTGTGGCGACTCCAGGTGCCGGGCCATCTGCAGTGTGACAGCAGTGGTCTCTCTCCGCAGAGCTCTTCCCTCTATGAAGAACGATATGTGCTGCCCTTGAAGACCCTCAACTCCCAAGGCGGCCCCCCGCCACAGGAGACCCACCCACTGCTGGGGGAGTGGAACGTGAGTATCCTGGTCCCAAAGGCCTCCACGCACCCTGTGATCGGAATCATTAGAAGGCAATTACACTCCCTTGGTACAGATAGAAAGTGGTGCAGGGTGGATAGGGCTTCCCTGCCGCTGTCCTTGTGGCCGCATGTCACCCTGCTGCCCCGCCGGCTCTCCAGCAGGAGAGGTTAAGGGGACAGGTAGCGAGTGCCGTATTCCAGGAGGAGTCTACGCAGCCAGCACGGGCACTGGGGCCTCCTGAGACACAAACCCCCGGGTGTTTCCTTCCATGCACAGATCCCCGAGCACTGCCGGCCCAGCATGGAGGAGGGGATCAGCCTGTTCTCCTCACTGCTCAGCAACAAGCACTTCCTTATCGTCTTCGTTCACGCTCTGGAGCAGCAGAAGGACTTCGCCGTGCGCGACAGGTCAGGCTGAGAGAGACTCGGGGACACGGGGGTCCCAGCTGTCACCCACTGAAAGTCAAACTGCGGGCTCCGGGACCCCCAGGCGTTCCTCACGGCCCCACGTAGGCTCCTGATGGAGGCAGAGTCCTCTGTCCGTCTGTGGGAGCTGCCATGGACGGCCACTGTGCTCCAGCAGGGAGGCAGCCTCAGCCTTACCGACACTGTGCCTGCAGGTGCAGCCTGGCGTCCCTGCTGACCATCGCACTGCATGGCAAGCTGGAATACTACACAAGCATCATGAAGGAGCTGCTGGTCGATCTCATAGACGCCTCGGCCGCCAAGAACCCCAAGCTCATGTTGCGGCGCACGGAGTCTGTGGTGGAGAAGATGCTTACCAACTGGATGTCCATCTGCATGTACGGCTGTCTGAGGGTGAGGCCCCTCCCTGCCCAGAAGCCACCCCCCCCCACTGGAAAACCTAATTTCATTAAGGCTCACACGCTGGGGAGGGGTCCCATCTTACTAATGGGCCCCTTTGGACAGGTGGGAAGACTGAAGCTTGGAGATCTGGCTAGCTGGCCGCAGGCACACAGCGTTCCAGGGCCAGCTGGAGGCTGGGTCTCGTCCTGTAGCCGTAGTCCTCGGGGTGCGGGGGCAGGGTCTTTGGAAGAGCATCGGGTCCCTGCAGTCCTGAGCTTTTCTCTCCTTAGGAGAGGGGCACAGAAGCAAAACCTCAGTAGAACAGAGAGCTTGGCCCAGTCTGCCTGCTTGGAAAAAGCCAAGATGACTCACCCAAGGGAGCAGTGGAAAGGAGCCGAGTTCAGGGCCAACAGGACAGTCAGGCCGTAGGGTACATCGTGGGCAAAGATCAGGACAAGAAGACTGCACAGAGTTTTCAGGAGCCGGAGCCTCTCTCTGGAGTTAGGCCAGTCGGGACATCATGAAGGGCCTGCTCCAAAGTGGCAGAGGGTCCAGCGGTCACCTAGGAATCCTCCAAGAAAGGCAGAGAGGCCCAAGATAGGACCCTGAACCAGAATCTTAACTGTTCTGGGTTTGGGACTAGTCTTTGCCACAACCTGGCTGTGTGGTTCTGGGTAAGTTATTACCCTCTCTGGTCCTTAGTTTCATTCTGTTAAATGAGGGGCAGTCAGAGTAGAAAAGAAATGGGGATCCTAGAAGAAAAGCCACATCCTGAGCTATCAGGGATCACTGTAGACTCTGGACCCAGGCTTCTCAGCCACTGTGGTGACCTCAGCCTGGCCTTTCTCTGCCAGACAATGGGGTGCTGGTGACTCCAGGCCAGACCACCACAGCAGGAAGCAGGGCGGGCAGCTGCCTCGACACTGCTGCCAAAGCAGCCTGATGTTATTATGAACGTAATTTTTCCTCCAAGCCAATTCGCCACGGGTCATTCCGTACCCCGTCCAAAGAACAGCTGGGCACTGCTCTAGAGTGATGGGGAGGGCTAGCTTGGGCTGCAGTGATGGTAGTGGTCGAGGCAGGAGGTAGCCCTGGCTGGATCCCTAGAGGCATCCATCTTGGGTTTCCTGGAGGCTTCTTCTTGGGCCTGCTTCTACTCAGCTGTATCTGGGCAGACTCCAGCCTTTCGTTGTAGAAAGGCTCCATCTCAGGCATAGGAGACCATGGGTCCAGTCCCATGTCACCTGTTCCTTCTGTGCATTGCTGTGCAGGGGGCCTGCCCTCCCTGAGCCTCAGTGACAAGGGCTGGTCCCTGGGTGTGCGGCTGGGATGCAGTGGAGACACCCTGGAGTGGGTGTGGGTGTCAGCATCTGTAGGAGGGAATATGGGGGACACCAACAGCCCAGGGCTTGGAGGCTGGAACACAAGGGGAGAGTGGTAAGATGAGGACCTGACCCTGACCCTGACCCTGACCCCCTGCTCACAGGAAACAGTAGGTGAGCCGTTCTTCCTGCTGTTATGCGCCATCAAGCAGCAGATCAACAAAGGTTCCATCGACGCCATCACAGGCAAAGCCCGCTACACACTTAATGAGGAGTGGCTGCTGAGGGAGAACATTGAGGCCAAACCCCGGGTGAGCCAGGGCAGGGCACTGGCCCGGCAGTGGGAGGGTGCTCCGAGCCTCCGCAGCCGGATCACCAGGCCTTACCATGACCGTGGCCCTCAGCTGACACCCCCTCTCTTGCGCAGAACCTGAACGTGTCCTTCCAGGGCTGTGGTATGGATTCCCTGAGTGTGCGGGCCATGGACACCGACACGCTGACGCAGGTGAAGGAGAAGATTCTGGAAGCCTTCTGCAAGAATGTGCCCTACTCACAGTGGCCGCGGGCGGAGGACGTGGACCTCGGTGGGCAAGGGCGGGCACCATGCCTGGCAGCTGACTGCTGCAGCCTCTTTCCCTGTGTTAGTCAAGGCCCCAGGGTTCCCCATGAGGAAGAAACCCTTGTTCTGCAGCTGTGGGCAACAGCAAAAAACAATCAAGGAAAGCTTCCCAAAGAGGGCTTTGGGGGTTGGGTTTTGAAGACTGTGTAGGAGTCATGGTCAGACAGGTTACCAGAAACTGTTCCTAAAGTTCACCCTGAACCAAGCCCTGCTCTGTACACTGGACAGTTGGGGTAAACAGCCAGGATCCCAGAGGGGTGTGGCTTGCTTCTGATTCTAGAACAGGAAGTCTCTTTTGCTGTGGCTCAGGCTAATGGCTGGCTCTGGGGCCACCTCTTCTGTAGCCATGATAACCCCTTTTCTCCTCCAGAATGGTTTGCCTCAAGCACCCAGAGCTACGTGCTCCGGGACCTGGATGACACGTCGGTGGTGGAGGACGGCCGTAAGAAACTGAACACGCTGGCCCACTACAAGGTGCCTAAACTGTCCCAGCCACCTACCACCTCTCCTCTTACCTCAGACCTCTAACCTCATCACCTCTCCTCTGCCAGATCCCTGAGGGCGCCTCGCTAGCCATGAGCCTCACAGACAAGAAGGACAATACCCTGGGCCGAGGTATGGCTCGGAGCTGGGGGGGGAGGGTGATCCAGGCCGGGTGTGAGCGAGCTAGCTCCCTTCCTGGGCCCTTTCTGAGCTGTGCTGGGGGCAGCTGCGGTTTGGAGAGGGGGTCCCCACCTCCCTGCAGCCGGAGCTAAGCTGAGGGCTTTCAGCACCTACAGCAAGGCCCCAGGAGGGCACATGCCCTTCCAAGAGGCGTGGGCCTTGGCCAGGTCTGAGTGGTTGCATGTCCCGAGGGCTCCAGGCCACATCCCCGCCTCCAACTCTAGACTATGTCCTTACAGGCCCTAGGCCCAGCTTGTGGGGGTCCCAGGGTCTGTCCTGAAGTAGAAAGCCAGATCTTGGCTACCCCCCCCCATTCTTCTCCTCTCACTCTCCCCCCCCCAACTCGGGTTACCTTCCCCACCCCCCTCATTTGTTTATCCTGTGTTTCCCTTTGCAGTGAAAGACTTGGACACAGAAAAGTATTTCCATTTGGTGAGTGCCCAGCCTTGGGCCCTGGGGAGCAGGCTTTTCTGGGCAGGGCTTTGGCTTTCTGCCTCCCTGAGTCTCCAGAAAAGTGCTCCTAGGCCCTGGGAAAAGCCAGAGCGGGTGAGGGAATAGGCGTGGGCCTGGTGCCAGGTAGCACAGGGCAGCCTTCCGTGGGAGGGCTGAGGAGGATGCCGGTGGGTACCAGCCCTGCCCTCCGTGTTGCAGGTGCTGCCTACGGATGAGCTGGTGGAGCCTAAGAAATCTCACCGGCAGAGCCACCGCAAGAAAGTGTTGCCGGAGATCTACCTGACCCGCCTGCTGTCCACCAAGGTGGGCCTAGCCTCCATGTCCACCCAGGTCCTCCCCGCCCCTCCAAGAGAGCACCATTGACAACTCAGATAAGAGTCCTGAGGCTCAGAGGTGTTCCGAGGCTGGGCTGATGTCACACATCTTCCCTGCAGGGCACACTGCAGAAGTTCCTGGATGACCTGTTTAAGGCTATCCTGAGTATCCGAGAGGACAAGCCCCCACTGGCTGTCAAGTATTTCTTTGACTTCCTAGAGGAACAGGCGGAGAAGAGAGGCATCTCTGACCCCGACACCCTGCACATCTGGAAGACCAACAGGTGGTGGCCGGGTCAGGCAGGCATGGGGGTGGAGTGGGGGTGGGAGAGGGTGTTAGGGCACCAATGGTATCCTGGCATCAGGGCATCCGAGGCACCAGGGCAAATGATGGCATTACTTAGCCAAGGCAGAGTCTGGCCTGAATGCTTCCTGTCTAGAGTCAGCGCCTACTTGGCCATTTCCCCACTGCGTGGTCTCCGGTGAGAGACCTAGCTCTCGGTGCTGCAGTTTCTCCTGCCTTTGCCCCCCTAATGCCCCATCATACAGAGAGGAACGAAAGCCCATAGAGCAGCAGTCCTCAGGCCCGAGGGCACACATTGGGGAGTGGCAGTGCACATGGACTGTGACTTCTATGCTTAATTTGTAGCTTCCTTTGAGGCCCGTCTTAGCTTTCTGGGGTCACATACTACCCCACCAAGAAGGTCCCAGAACTGTTAGCCTGGCCCTCAGACAAATGCCTATGCAAATTCAGCTGTAGTTTCTCTCTGCTCCGGGTGGGCTGGGGCGGGAGCAGGCACCCCAGGCTCTGCAGGGCTGAGCAGGGGGTTGTCCCCAACCCTCTCTGGCCTCCTGAGGACAGTCAGCCCTGCCTTCTTCGTGCAAGGCTGAGTGGGGGAGGAGCCTGCATGCAGGCAGCAGGGTGGGGGCTTCTAATGAGAACCAGGAGTCTAGTGTGTGTGCATGCGTGCGAGCGAACAGGAGGAAGGCTCTCTGGGGTGAGGGTTGGCCCCTAGCTGGCAGGGGAAGGACAGCATGCCCAGAGGCAGCAGGGGCTGTGAGGATCAGCATTGTCTACCTCCCCAGCCCCCCACTGAGCCCCTGCACCCCCACTCTCCCTGCCCCACAGCCTTCCTCTCCGCTTCTGGGTGAACATCTTAAAAAATCCCCAGTTTGTCTTCGACATCGAGAAGACAGACCACATCGATGCCTGCCTGTCTGTCATCGCTCAGGCCTTCATCGACGCCTGCTCCATCTCTGACCTGCAGCTGGGCAAGGTTAGCTATCCTAGCCGCTCCTGAGAGGGAAGGGGGCGGGGTGCCTGAACTCTACAAGAGTCATTCAAGATGGGTCGAGAGCAGATGGCAGGCCAGAGGGAGTTAGTTCCACAGGCAGCTGCCAAGGGCAGAGGACGTGCTGGTTCAGTGGCAAGAAGCCATAAAGGCCTTCTGAGAAGAGGAGAGGTGACCAAGGTAGCCCAGAACTCAAGGTTATGAGCACCCATAGATCACAGAGCTACGCTGGCTCTGTGGGGCGAGGGCAGGCCCAGGAGTCTCAGCCCACAAGGGAAATGAAATGTCACCACTTCACACATGCATTCCCGTGACAACAGAGCGCTGCCAGCATACGTCTTAGCACATGGTGCTTTTGGGGTGTTGGAAGTGCAGGGTGGGAACCATTCCCGCAGCCAGGAACCGCCAGGAACCAGCTTCCAACCATCTCAGCCACCAAATCCTATCACCCTAATAAGGGAGTAAACAACACAGGCTGCTGGCACACAGCCCAGGAGCTCTTCCCATCAAGTCAAAGTCCCCATGTGGGTCACCGTCCTGACGGCCCCAGCATCGAGGAGCAGGGCCTCCATGTAAGAGGGAGGTTGGAGGGCCAGGAGAGACCATGAGACCCTGACTGAATGGGGGTTGCTTAGCCACGGCTGAGGATCAACCAAGGCCCTCTAGGTGGCAGTGGGGACAAGTCCCATCTTTCAGTCACCCAAACTGCCGGGGTCTCTCTGCCCAGGACTCACCCACCAACAAGCTTCTATACGCGAAGGAGATCCCCGAGTACCGGAAGATCGTACAGCGCTATTACAAACAGATCCAGGACATGACGCCACTCAGCGAGCAGGAAATGAACGCACACCTGGCGGAGGAGTCTCGGGTAGGTGGCCTGTGAGGCCGAGGCCAGGAGATAGTAACAATATCCTTGGCCCAAACCAGCACCATTAGGATGCGGCAGGAGGACAGTGGGAATTGGGGGGCCGTTTCTGTTTCCCACCATTGCCTGCACCTTCATTACAATGTATTTTCTAAAGTCCAAGAATGAGGTGGAGTGTGCTCCTGAAGATGAGAGAGGTTAGAATCCTGGGTCCAGGAGGCCAGTGTGTGTATTCTATCAACAGGCTGTGGGAGTGAGCAGGCGGGGTCCTCATCTGTGGGGTTAAGCCTCCCCTTTTGCTGGCGGCACAATCCTTTAATCCCAGAACTTGGGAGGTAGAAGTGGGAGGATCTCTGAGTCTGGGGCCAGCCTGGTCTACAGAGCAAGTTTCAGGACAGCCAGGGCTATGCAGAGAAATCCTGCCTCACACAAACAAACAACACCTCCCCTTTCTTCTTGCACCCTCTTAGAAATACCAGAATGAGTTCAACACAAGCGTGGCCCTGGCTGAGATCTATAAATATGCTAAGAGGTATCGCCCACAGGTGAGTCCCCCTCCCAAGATTTGCCCATTTCAGCCCATAAAAATGAACTCCCCGCTTTAGATTTGTCTGGGGTGTTGGCGCTTTGATGATGCTGTTGGTGTATGGCCTCCCAGGCTCTCAGGCACGGCACAGCTGACTCACTGCATCTCCCCTCAGATCATGGCTGCCCTGGAGGCCAACCCCACTGCCCGCAGGACCCAGCTACAGCACAAGTTTGAACAGGTGGTGGCTCTGATGGAAAACAATATCTATGAGTGTTACAGCGAGGCCTGATGCCGACGAGTGACCAGGAGCTACGGCCAGGGGAGACAGCACGCAGGCCGCTTGGGCCTCCTCTCGGTTTCTTCCCCACACCTCTCACTTGGGCTGGGAACTGACAAAGAGAAGCCTGCTGGGCTAGGAGCGGGGACACCGGCCTCTTAGTGCCCGGCTGCAGAGCTCTCAGCCTTGTTCCCTGGGGCATCTCTGTCCCCTCCACCTGCCCAAGTCCCGGCTCCGGGATGAAGGCCTTGACTATCCATGGCTGCCAGTCCCGGATAAGACTTCCCCTGCCAACCAGGACAGCCTGGGCCATGCCTGCCTGCTCACTCAATTTCAGGCGCTCAGCACACATTGGGAGAGGTGGCCATATCCCAGAACACTACCTCATCCACCTGGCAGAGGGGATTTCTGCTTCTGCCACCAAGCAATTGTCTGTGTCCCTCATCCAGAGGGGGCTCTGGCCACCAAGAGTTCCAAGCAGGGTCAGCTGTTTGCGGTCCCGTGGGCCAGCGGCAGCATGGGCAGTGCCCATTGTCCACAGAATGGTGGAGAGGGGGACAGGCTGGGCGTTCCTGGTCCCCAGGAAAGGGAGGAAGGTGAGGGTGCGGGGCTGGAGCTGGACTGCTCAATCTTCCTGGAAGTGTTTCTAAAGAGCACCACTTTTTTTGTTTTTTAAGAAAAAAAAATCTTTTATATATTAAAACAAAAACTTATGCACCAACTGTGAATAGCTGCCGCTTGTGCAGATCCCCAGGGGCTCCCGGTGACACACTGGAAATGACTGTTCCAGGGGACAGAAAATACTCATCTGTCCCCAGCACAGCACCGCACCGCCCCCCCCTTAACTGCTCACAGCCCAAGGGAGATGGACTGGAGTGGAGGGCTGGGATTCTCTGGAACATTCTTTATAATAAAAGCCTGCCGGGAAAACCTACTATGGGCTTCAGCCTTTGTCCTGAGATGGCCGAGGAGGGGACATCGGGTTGTCTCTTCACCCCGTTACAGCAGAGAGGAAGTGCAGAGCCTGACCAGACATGGCCTAAGGGAAGATCTCCCAGGAAGTTGCAGCTACACCCTGTAGACATACATCTTGGGACAGTCCAGACAACTAGGAGGATGCCAGCACCTCACGTGCTTCCCAGTAGGTGCTCCTCACGTGTGCTGTGCGGAGCATGGAGCCCAGAGCCCTGTGCTGCCTTGAGTATACGCTCTCCACTGAGCCACGCCCAGCCCCCACACCCATCTGTATTCGAACCTAAGAGAAGCAGACATTTTGTCCTTGCTTCGCAGACAGTGTTGAGGGGACTAAAGGGGTTCAAGAGGTCACACAGTCCAGAAGGACAAAACGGGGACCAGACGGCTGGGTCTTCTCTCAACCCAAGCTCCTCCAGGCAAGAGCTTCAAAATGGAAGGGGTTCCAAACTGACCATACTTACCCCCAAATCCTTCATCTAATCTTCGGACATACAACCCCTTGTTTCAGACAAGGGAACTCAGTTTATCTGAGGCCAGCTGTGGCCTGCACACTTGTCAAAGCAGAGTCAGCACCTGACCACAGCACATCTGACCTGAGGTGACACCCACTGTCCCGCCTGGGGCCCCAGTTTCTCAAGGCTGAGTCAGTGAGGTTCTCCTCAGAAGCAGGATGTGGTAGAGCCATCCTGAAGGATGGACATTCACGTGTCCCCTCAGGAAGGAAAGTCCCACCGTGCTGGCCAAAAGCGAGCCAGAACCAAAATTCCCAACAGCAAAATCCAAGACCCAACCTAGAACTCACCAGCTCAAAAAAAAAGAACAACCTCTTACTCCAAAAATAGCTTTCCCCTGTGTGGGCTGCGGGCGGAGAAGCCATCTTTATCTCTCAGATCTCTGCTGCCGAGGCTTCTTATTAAGGAGCAGATTTGCTAATTTCAATTATTGGCAGATTTGATGGTTTGGATTTTTTTTCTTGATGAGGTGTGACTCCAGAATGGATTCAGAAAACCCCGAAAAATCCAACTTGCAAAAAAAAAAAAAAGCCCAAGAGAATAAAAGCCTCTCATGCTTGTGGGGACACTCACACAAGGTGCCGGCCACACACAAGGCCAGGACACCTTGGCCTTAGTGCAGCCAGGAGTGAAGATGAAGTCAGTCCACACTCCCTTCTAAAACCCGACTTTTCCCTTGCACAATATGTCAGGAACATCTTTCGAAGTCATTAAGTATTCCACAGTCTGGTTCCATGTCTCATTAACATACAGCTCTGCGCTGACATTCAGGAGGGGGTCTATGCATAGATCTAGTTTCCAGGGTCACTAGCGTTGCCAGGTGGGCCACGTCCATGAACTGCAGTCCTTGTGTGGGGCCCCAAAGACATGCCTGGCAGCCATGGGTACCCAGGCATGGACCTGGACAGAGCACCCTCAAGCTGAGATTGCAAAGTGGGAGAAGCCAACACAGCGGAGGGCTGTTCTCCCAAGTCTGTAAGACGGTGCAAGGTCTATTCCCACCCTGTCACGGGGCAGGGCTGATGGGTCCCTAGCTCCTGGAGGCGAGAGTCTACAGGCTCGTCCCCAGCCTCAGGCTTCACCGTGCAGGAACAGAGGCAAAAGCTGAGCCTCTGCCTGAAAAATGCCAGCCTGCCATCTGCTGGGTGCCCCTCGGGGCCTGCTGACAGGCACACTGTAGACACCCCGGGGAGCCAGCAGAACTAGACACAGCTTCCCATGGGACTCCAGAGAGAAGCCGTGGACAGCATAGAGGCCTGAGCTCATACTGGGCACTCAGTTTCCCTGGTGCTGTCTGGTCCCTTCCCAAGTATCCACACATGCCCTCTCACCCATTGAGAATGCCCCTCACATGCACCCGTTCCTCTGAGCCACCCTCTTGGCCTTGGCAGAGTCCCCACCTCACCAAGCAGACCCAGAAATAGGGACGTACCTTTGACCCCTTCCTCCTTAAGGCCCACCAAGCCTCACCTACCATATTGAAGGCCACCTCTTCCCGAGTCTGTGCTACAACAGGGGAGCTCTGGCGACCTACATCCATCTACCATGCTCCTAGGGCCCCTCCCTCCTCCTGTCCTTTGAGTTTTCCTTACAACCGTGACAGAAACCTCACAGAGCTCTTCCTTCGTGACGCCCTTCGTGGTGTAGTGCCGGCAGCCCCATCCTGGTCACACCATCCCAATGTTCAGATGCCAAGAGCAGCACAGGCAATCCGCTTAGGCCTTTGTCACAGGGACATCGTCCCTTTCTACCGCGTGTCAGCAGGGCGAGTTGGAAGGTGGTGTGTGCCTGTGGCGGCCATGACCAGAAGCTCAGCAGGACTGAACTGGGTGCCTTGGCCCTCCATGGGTGGTGTGAACTTCCCCAAAGCATGAGGCATGTCTATGAAAATTCTAGAACCTCCATGTGTGTGTGTGGTGTGTGTGTAGGAGGTACACTTAACCTATTTGTGCATGTGTGCATGTGTGGAGTCCAGAGGTTGACACGGGTGGCTTCTTCAATCACTTCACCTTGTTTGCACCCCAGTAGGCACACACATGGGGGTTACATGTGCAGGCCCAAGGTTGATGTTAAGAATCAATAGCGTTCTCCTTATTCACCAAGGCAGTCTTAATCAAATGCAGAGCTTCTGATATGAATAGTCCTTTTAACCAGCCTACTCTGAGGGTCCCATCAAAGTTAAGGTTTCTATTGCTGTGATCAAACACCATGACCAAAAGCACCTTGGGGAGAAAGGATGTGTTCCAGCTTCCAGCTCTACAGTGTATCACTGAAGGAAGTCAGGGCAGGAGCTCAAGGCAGGAACTGAAGCAGAGGCCATGGAGGAAATCTTGCTTATTGCCTTGTTCAGTCTGCATTCTTATACAACCTAGGACCATCAGCCCAGGAGTAGTGCTGTCCACAGAGATCTGGGGTCTACCCTACCCTCTCCCACCCTCCCATATCGCTTATTATTCAAGAAAATTGCCCACAGGCTAATCTGGTAGGGATGTTCCCTCAACTGAGTTTCAGGTGGCTCTAGCTTAAACTTATGTCAATGTGACCAAAACTAAAAACGGAGTCCTACAAGCCAGGACACAGCCTCCACTTACTGAAGCCAAAATTAATGGGGTGTACAACACTCACTTGCCACTTATGTGGTTCTGGGGAACAAACTCTGCTCTCAAGTACGTTTGCTATAACCACTGAGCCACCTCTTCAGTTCTCCACCCTGTTTTGTTGTTTTGTTTTGTTTGCTTGTTTGTTTTTTTGAGACCTTTGAGTCTTTCACCTGTAGCTTTAGCCCAGACTATTTGTGTAGTAAGCCCTGGGGGATTGTCTTCCTGTCTCCACTACCTGACACTGGGGTTATACACATGTACCACCGCACCCAGCTTTTTTATGTGAGTAGTGGGAATTTGAATGCTAGTCCTCGTGTCTATGTAGCCAACACTTTACCCATCCTGCCTCTAAAGCTGAAGTCTCAGATTTGTCCTGACATTGTTACTTCCCTCTGATCAAGCTATGCAGAGCTGAGACTCAGGGCGAGGGAGCCAACTCCACCTCTCCACGGGAAGTGTCTCAGAGGATTCTGAAGCAGTGCAGACTTTATCCCCATGTCTTGTCTCACTCTTTGGCCACATAAGGTGTGCAAAAACATATCCCTGCCCTAGGATCACTGACGGATTACCAACCTGACCAGCTTTGGGATCACCTAGGGACACCCTACCAGTCGTGTCTCTGAGACCATTTCCTTCCAGAGATGTTTAAGACCAGAACTGTGGTGGAACCGTCTCGTGGGCTGGAGTCCCACACAGGGTAAAGAGGAGAAAGAGTTGAGCCAAGCCCCACGACCTGTTCATCTCTGTTCCCTGACTAAAGCCAGCAGCTCCCACTCCTGCCGCGGGGCCTTTTCTGCCGTGATGCACTATGTCCCTTGAAGCCACTTCCCTCTGCTCTCCAGTGTTTTATCATAGCCGCATGGACAGTAACCAATGCAGGGCCTTTGTGCCCTCGCCTTCTCCGGCTGAATATGCTGTCATCCAGACTTGGGGCCCTGCTCAGCTCTCTCCATCTAAAATTGCACCAAGGGTTGGCAAGCTGGCTCACTGGGCAAAGATGCTTGCTGCCAAACCCGATACTACAAATTCTATCAGGACTCACAGAGCAGAAGAAGAAGAGGGCCCCTTCGAATTATGTCTGACCTCCACACATACACCGCGACACATGTACACGTATACATACTAAATAAACTACAGCTGCAGTCAGCACTGTGCCCCAGGCCGTAGTCTGTCTGCCTCTC
The DNA here is from genome assembly GCF_947179515.1 of Apodemus sylvaticus. Classification (NCBI taxonomy): domain Eukaryota; kingdom Metazoa; phylum Chordata; class Mammalia; order Rodentia; family Muridae; genus Apodemus; species Apodemus sylvaticus. The sequence goes on along the minus strand of NC_067473.1, from coordinate 147,569,667 downwards.
TGAGCCGAGGCTTGATGGTCAGGCTCAGGAGGCTTACAGGGGCCTCTGGCCCCTCAAGTCCTCCATCCCTCCTGCAGACAGGAGGCTCTTTGTACAGACATCAGCTACACCACAACCTGCACCGTGTCCTGGATCCCAAGTGCTCAAAACTCACCTCTGCCTTCCTGCCCCACAGTCCAGAGTCCAATGTACCAGTGTGTGAATACAAAGAGAAGTCTTTATTGATAAATAAATAATGATTAAACATTATGACAGTTTGTCAGAGAATAAAAGCTTCAGAGCTGCCATCGCCCCAACTCCAGCCTGGCCCTAGTTACTAGCCTCAGCCTTCTTGCTGCGAGCCTTGGATGAGGCTTGGGGGGGTAACTCAGGTGTTCTCTGGGGTCTTTGCCTTCCTGATCCTAGGTGTGGGTTGTGCCTGGTGTCCCACGTCCAGGGAAGGAGCGGGTGCTGTGGTCTTCTGTACTGTCTTAACTCCCTGAACAGCTGTCTCCGTGTGGGCCACGGCCGCCATCTTTCTTTTGGCGAGGGGAGCAGCACTATTCTGGACCTGTAAGAGAGCAAGCCCAGTGGCGGGGAGACAGCTCAGCTAGCAGCACTCACCTCAGGCGCACAAAGGCACGCACTTACTTCCCAGAGCCCACACAAGCCAGGAAGGACTTGAGACGCAGCAGGCAACAGGCACCTACCTACCTTGCTGGCCGAAGGCTTGGATTTCTCACACGCATCTTTGGTTTTCCCATGGGCATCTGCTTCTATAACATGGAGGGAATAGAGGGGCAAAGGGGCTACAGCTCTGGCGTTCTCAGCCTACCTAGATCCCAGGTTGTCACCTACACACCTGAAGGCCATGTGACCTGGGCTAGCTGTTTTACCCCTAAGTCTCAGGCCCCAATTTGCAAATTAGACAAGATGTTCTCTTTACACAACATGGGAACGTCAGCGTGGATGCCTCCCTGCCAATGGCGGTACTTTAATGTATATACATATATATACATATGCATACACATACATACACACACATACACATACACACACACACACACACACATACATATATATATATATTTTGTTTCAGGAGGGTTGTTTGAGACAGTCTCGTGTGACCCAGGCTGGTTTCAAGCTCCATATAAAGGTAGAAATGTTGCCTTGAACTTCTCATCTTGCTGCCTCTCATCCCCAAGTGCTTAGGATTATGGGTGCGTACCAGCTTCCTTGACTGTCTTGAAACCGTCACGCATGGCTCCCTGACAGAACCTCTCATGGGCGCACGCTGCCCCAGGAGGAGCCTAGACTCTTTGCAAAACCCCCTTGGATTTCTTCTGACCCCCATACAGACACACCCCTCCACTGGCAGCTCTTCAACCTTTTCGCTCAAATGCATCCAAGATGCCTCCTCCAAGAAGCCTTCCCTGACCATGTCTCAAGGCTGCTATGGGCTCTTCAGTCCTTTATCCAGGTCCAACACTCAAGGCTCACTTCCTAGGGAAGGAGGCCCCTCCCCATCCTGCCCCAGTGGCTGCTGGGGACCCCCGTCCCTGCCACCCGCTCACATACCTACCTTTCCTGCTCCCACTGGGTTGGCCCCCGTTGGCAGTGAGAGGGGCCCCTGCAGCTTTGTCTTTTAGGGGGGCCTTTCTGTCCTCTTTTGGTTTCGTCTTGGCTTTCTTAGGCGCCATCTCCAGTGTGGCCGCTGCACAAGGATAAGCCTTCCTCTTCTGTCCTGGTTTTAGAGCCACTTTCTCCATCTTGGCCTTGCCGACTTGGTCTTTCTTCAGCAATCCAGATGTCTTGGGGCCTGTCTGCTTGGTACCTGCAGCTCCCCTGCGGGCTTTCGGAGAACAGGCTTTTTTCTTGGGCTTGGGAACTAGCTAAAGACAGTATGAGGTTGGGGTGAGAACAGGAGCTCTGGATATCCCTATACCCCACACGGACACCAAAGGGGTCATGCTCCCAACAACTGGGTGGAGAGGAGAGGAGAGGAGAGGAGAGGAGAGGAGAGGAGAGGAGAGGAGAGGAGAGGAGACACATCCACCCCCGTGGTCCTCGTTGCATTTTCATCTGGTGTTGGTCTCTCGTCTCCCTGAAGTGCCCTGCTGCTCACTTCTGAGGATCTGTATCTGCCCTCTGCCTTTCACCCACTTAGCCTCAAGCCTCACTCTGTTGCAGCTCCCTGAAGCCCCACCCCTTCTTAATGTCTCCAAGAATACAGGCTGAGAGGAGAGATGACTGATTTCCCAGCTTCCCACAGGCCTGTAAATCGAGGCTTTATTGAGCCATCCCCCATTCCAACTAGGCCCCAGTAGTGCCCCTAGGCCCTAGCAGAGCTCCCCAGTATTGGGACTTCCTGAGATCGACACCCCAATAACCACAGCACCACGTGAAGTTAGTAGAGACTGCCCTACAGTGCGCCCCCCCAGAAGCTGTGGGTGAGTGGCTACGTGGTAGACACAGGCAAGAAACCCCACACAGACCCTGATACTGTGCAGGGCTTCCCACACCGCACAATATGGGTCAGCAGAGGGCTGTGGAGATGTGGGCTGTGGTGAGAAGCAGCATGTGCTAAGGGGTCTGGTGTCTAAAGCTTGCACCAAGGCCTCCCTCTCCTTGGCTGTAGCTTACTTTGAAGCTGCCAGTGGCACCCTTGGCCTTGGAATTGGCAGGCCTGGTGAGGAGGCCTCGACGGACGCCAGTTTCCAGAGCCTGCTTCAACAGGTACTTGAAGCGGGTGTTGTCCACTGTTGGGTACTTATGTTGGATATAGACCTTGATGGCTATAACTGATGTGCCCTGGCGCTTCTCCCTGGCCTTTAGAGCCTCTAGCACCATGCGTAGCATTGTTGGGTTCCGTTGGCCTGCTTGGATTCTGCTACAAGTTCGACCTGTGGGATAGACACAGAAAGGCATCACCCAGACTGCCCTCTGCCCGAGTCAAGGCCTGCTTTGGTGGGGCAGAGCACACACTGAGAACCAACTCCCTGTGACCATCATCGGCTGCTAGTCTGCAAGCCTTACACAGACCGCTGTTCCTACACAGACCTCATCAATCCCCTCCTTTATGAAGACTACTCTCTTCAAGAGGCAACCCTGGGTAGTGAGCTGCCCACAGGCATCTACAGCTGCAGCTGTATTGTACTTGAAGAAGTAAATCAAGCAGCTCAGAGAGGCCCACGATGGCTTCTCCTACACACGTCACCTCGGAGAAGGCACCGAAGACCCTGGGTACAAAAACCCTGAGAAAGCAATATCTCTGTCAAATGTCACAGGACCCTGTTCAGACGCAAAAGGACTCAAAACCACCACCCTGGAAATCCAGACATGGGGGAGATATACCTGTTACCCCAGCAATCCAGACACTGAGGTGGAAAGATTGTTAATTCCAGACCAGCCTGGGGCTATAGAACAAGATAGTACCTCAAAAACTCAGGATATCATAGGATATACACAAACTCAAAATCCAACTGGACCAAGAAATAACCAAATATTCATAGATGCTGGGAGGAGAGGCAGCACTGAAGATGCTTTTTGTTTGTTTTGTTGTTGTTGTTTTGTTTTTGTACTGCTCATAACCCAAGGCTTTGTGCAAGCATGCCAGGCAAGTCTCTAGAACTCAGCTGTACCCCAGGCCTGGCAGCACTTTCTTAAAGGTTCGTATCTTTGGAAATCAACTCTGGACTATTTCCAGCTGAAATGCTGGGCCTGGCATGTGTCTGAGATAAGCCGGTGGGTAAAGCAAAACCAGCCACAGCTGCCGGCTGGGCCTGATGGGCACAGGGGAGGGACTCAGCTGCTCCCAGCCTGATTTCCTCTCAGTCTTAGAAGGTTTCCTAACAAGATGTTAGCATCATCTGTGGGTCCTAGACTCTGTAGCTATAAAGTCTTTGTCCACAGCTGGAAAGAAGGTAGAAATGAAACTCTCTGGGGAGCAAAGGGGTGACGAGGGGGAGGGGAGGAGGATTTGGAGGAATATGCTCACGCTCAAATTACATTATATACTTGCTTGAAGAAGGCCTCGTGTGCAGAGTAATAAAGGTAAAGATAAAGGGAGCTTTACTACGGAGCTCTCCGTAGCCTGGAATTCACTCTGTGGACCAGGTTGGCCCTGAACTCAAAGAGATCCTCCTGTCTCTGCCTCTCAAGTATGAGGCATCATGCCCAGCCCAAAATGTTTAAAAGAAACTTATTTGGGGAAAGGAAAAGGAAAACCAGTCACATTCCTAGAAACACAACCCCCATCCCCAGAAGTGAAACTGCAAGGAGGGTGGAGGAGGAGCCTCGGGTACTGAGTGAGCCTGAGGCCCTGGGCTCCACCCCAGCCCCGCCCACCACGTGCACGGGGCTAGCCCTAGCCCCAACAGCCCAAATGCCGGTGACCATGCATGATATGCTCACACAGTAGAATACTACTTGGCCATAAAGGACTGAAACGTCAGAGGCTACAACACGGAGTGCTTCTAAATGTAAGCAAGCAAAAAAAGCCAATCACAAAGCCTTGCATGAAAAGATGAGAGGCCACAGACACAGGTGGAGTGAGGCTGGGGAGTGATTGGTAATAGCACAAGTCAGCTTTTCTCCTCAGGAAATGACTCAATTCTGAAACAGATTGTGGCACTGGACACACGTGATGACAGACGCTCACTCACTGCACGCTGAAGTTGGAGGGGGGGGGGGCGATGCCGTGCAGGAATGTTTGGAGATGGGCTGTTAGTTTTGAAAAGCAGCAAGAAAAAGGAGGATTTGGGGGAGAGGAATGGAAGAACCTGTCAGCCACAGGTGCATGATTTAAACTCAGAGTGATGCTATCAGAATTATTTGCAAAATTCAGACTCAAAAGTAAGAGAAGGTTTTAAGTAGAAAGAAAAAGCCACAGGCTGGAGAGATGACTCTGTGGTTAAGAGCACTGGGTGCTTTTCCAGAGGACCCGGGTTCAATTCCCAGCACCCACATGGCAGTTCACAACTGTCTGAACTCCAGTTCTCTGTAATCCTAGTTCCATTGGGCTGAGCACCCACAGACATACATGCAGGCAAAACACCAATGCATGTAAAAGAAAAAAGAAAAAGTCACACGAAACCGCAAGCCACAAGCTTAAGTGAGCCCTAGAGTAGGGCCACGGCAGGCTGGACCTGACTGGTCTTCATTGTGAGTCCCAAACCTGGAAATGGGCTCCTCTGGCTTTACCCCCTCCAGGACCGGCTCTCCTCTGCCCATCTGAGTGGTGGGAACCAGCTTTACAGACACACCCTTCCCAGCTGCGGTCACCGGGTTCCCAGGGACCTTGGCCTAAACTCAGAATCCCACTCCCTTGTGTACCTGGCTTGTCGGCCTCAGGGAGCCCACATGGTCCGGAAGATACTGTGTCCCTGGAGGGACAAGAGGAAGAGGAGGAAGAAACACTGGAGACACTCCCAGGAGCCATGGCACAGGCGGCAGCAGGCCAGGCCAGCACTCACTCGGGGGCAGCCTCCAAACCTCCTGCCTTAAATACCTCCCGATTGCATTTAACTAATGGCCAACAGGCCCACCACCTGAGCAGCTGAAAGCTGCCAGTCGGGCCTTGAGGGGGAAGACTCACTCTGAGCACAGCGCCCACCTCAACCCTGTGGGACCCGAGGCCATGGAAAAAGGAGGGAGGCAGAGTCACTGTGTTCTACCTAGCTATTGGAACTGGCACCTAATGGGAGATTACTGAGTTGGGGGAGGTGCTCACAAGGGCCCCCTAATCCCACAAGGGCAGGGATCTGCCTACCCTGTTTCAGTTTACTGTTAGCCTCAGTTTTCCACAAAGCAGCAACTGTGCCCGAGGGAGTGGGTGTTTGGAGGCAGTGGGCTGCCTCTCCTGAGCCAGGGTGGCTCTCCATCTCTTCCTTCTGTGTTGTTTTGATGTTTTAGATTACACTGCAGTTTGAGATGCAGGGGAAGGTGTGCCAGGGTCTTTATATGGCCTTGGCTGATGATGGCCACTGTCTTCAGTCCTAGGCATTCAAAGACACAGTGGGACAGACATAAGTCACTGTTTCCCATCGCACACCTAACACTGGAACTGGCTAAGGTGAGAGAACCAGCCGGCTGCCCCAACAGGGCTATGACTTGGGAAGGGATCTCCCGAGCCTGGCCATTCCACCTCGTTCCCAAAAAGGGCTGAGTCACTGAGATGAAAGACAGAAGTGACTTCTCAGTGAAACCACACGGGCCTGAGTAAATTACCCCATCGCTGTAATACACGCTACAGCATCTATGTCAGGGTCTGATCAAGACTCAGTGGCTTGTTCTTGTTCCTACACTGGGGAAACTGAGGCAGGAGGCTAGGGTGTTTGAGGCTAGCCTAGACTGCAAACCCCTTGACGTAAAAAGAGTTAAAGAGAAACAAAACTGGATGGATTGCAGCAAGCTGAATCTCTCTCCTGGCTGAATGTCAATATTGCTTGTGAAATGTAAGGCAAGCGTTCCTCGTAGTGACTGTCAGGGGTGTATGGAAACCACACAGAGGCTGGGAGAGCTGACAGGCCGGCCACCTTAGAGGCCACTCAACATTTTATGGAGCAAAGATGAACTTGCTCCATGGCACAGCCATCCCTCCCTGGGGAGAAACAGAGGAACTAACAAACAGGAACTCTGCCCCAGTATCAGCAGAAATTCGAGGCAAAGTAAAAACTTGTCGGGATAGAAACAGGCTAAGTCAATTGTTGCCAGTTCACAGTGAGATAGAACGCAGCTGAGGGAATGGGGAGGGCAGCACCGACTCAGGCCTTCCTCTCTCCTGCAGGCCGCCTCTGCTCTGTACGGGATGCCTGCCGGATGCCAGGATGCCGCACTTACAGTGAGGCACCGCCTCAGGTCCCTGACTCTTGAGCTCAGGACAACCAGGATTCTCACCAGGGTGTCAGCAGCAATTGCTCTGGGAATCATGGAGCGCGATGGTGCCTTACAGGAGACTGACAAGCTCTGTGCGTGAGCCCTTCATTTTCTGGAATTTTCCCAGAGAACTCACCATCCATTGTAGGTCTAGTTTGAGAAAGGCTGTGGCCCTCAAAGTTCTTTGCAGTGAAGCAGATTTCCCTCCATTTCTAGAGGTTCCCATGACTCCCTGCTTCCTTTGGGGGAAGTTTGAGACTTCCCTCGGGCTCGTGGTGTTTTCCTCTCTCTTGAATTCCACAATTCAACCACACTGCAGGTGGGATTCAGGGGTGTGGCTCAGTGGCTGAATGAGTCCTTAGCATCTCTGAGTTTAGTTCAAGACTAAACTTTTGAAAACTCACACCGTGTGACCTTTGAATAAACTATAGCTAATACCGGGATGTCACACTTTTGTGCTTCTGTGTCAAATTAATGTGCAGATGGTCCAGAGTTCCCATCTCTGCCCATATCTATATGCACATTCATTGAGACTTTGTTGATCTCAGTCTTAGATCTGTGCTGTGAGCTACCACGGGAGTGGTGCTATCGTCATCCCATTGTCGTGGGAGCAAGCCCTGGCTAGTCTGTTAGATGCTGAGACCCAAGGTCCAGTCACTTGTTAGACATCCAACATCCAGGCAACCCACTGGTCCTCAGCTAGTCCTTCATTTGACCATGGATGCTTGAAGCAGCCCAGCAGAGATGGTCCAAGTCAACAGTGTCACCTAGCTAGTCCCAGGAGCTGGAAGAAATGACATGTGCTTTGTTGTTTTAAACTGTAAATGCTGGGAGCGTTTGTCACACAGCACAAGGTTGCTACCACCCCAGGCCTAGGAAGCCTTCTATTCCGACCTGCCTTCTCTGGAATATGTCTTTCTCGCTCATATAGGTAAGGTTTGCTCAGGAATGCCACAGCTCTGCCTTACAGGTCCCTGACTCTTGAGCTCTGTGGTGGATCAAAGCTGTCTCTGGCACGCAGCCCAACGCTAGCACACAGTAGGCCTTCCAGACTTGTGCGGCTATGGTTTCACGGAGTGAGCAGAGACCTGTGAACGCCCGCTGCTAGCTGGGGAAGGCGCTACGGGAGGCGAAGAGGCAAACGGGAGCTGGCACACACGGGGGCCGTAATTTTGATCCATTTGTGGGGCGTTTCCAAGAACTGAGAAACGCAGAGACTCTGTGGTGTAAACATTCCCACGAGCTTTGCTGAAACCCTGCTCCCAGGCTGTGCCAGGATCGAGTTTTATGTTGGGAAGGGAGTTTGGGAAAAACTCAGAGATCTAAAAATTCTCAGAGGGGTTTGCCACTTGACAGGGAGGTGAGAGCAAGTTAGGGAGATGCCGGCAGAAGTGTGCCCTCCGCCAGCCTCCTGACTTCTCTGTGGGGCCCGGGTGGGGTGCTGTCTTCCTTCTGGAATCTGCTCCTGCCACCCTAGGACATGCTCCATTTTCAGAGATGAATGTCTCGAACTCTGAGATGATCAGAGGATTTCTGCTTCGCATGGTGCCAGCTCCTATGTCATCATGACACTGGGACATTGATTTCCTAATCAGTGCATCAGGGTGGAGTGAAGCTGCAGCCACTGGTGTGCCTGTATAAACTGTATAAATCGGCATCTTCATCATTTTATGCATGAAGAGGCGGAAGTCCAGAAATGTGGCTCACCCCATGCTCAGATCCTGGGCTGCATCCTGGAGTCCTCTGTACTAAAGAGACAAGTGTGGTAATCCCCTACAGCCCTTCCCTCTTGACAACGCCTTCTTTTCAGAACTTCTTTAAGCCTCCCTGGCTGGTGCGAATGCAACTGTTGGTAGCCCTGGGGAGCCAGACCCTGTCTCTTCTTTGACTTAGGGCCCATTTCATGATCCAACAAGACTGCTGCAGCTCCAGTCACTACAATCACATTCCAGCCGACAGGGAACGCAGGGGCAAGTGCAGGGCCCTTCTGGTCTCTGAAATTCACAGCCCAGAGTCTGCATGCTTCTGAGGAGAGGGCGATAGTGGCATGTTGTCAGGAGCTCAGCTAGAACTTAAGAGGACATCACCAATAGGAGGGAAGAAAAGCAATGCTAAGGCACCCAACACTCTTCCTCCTTTCCTGGGTCCCCCTCAAGCTCATCTCTGCTCCTGCCCCTCCTCCGCCAGGGCAGCTGCTTCTGAACCCAGGCCTCGTCCCTGGGCATTGAACAGCCGCGTGCATTGAACAGCTGTTGTCTGAAGTGCCATCCATACTGAGGTCTTCTTGATCCTTCAGACACTATTTCTTAGGTTCTGGGTTACAAGTCCACGCAGGGCACTACCCCCTGAATTTGGGGGGTGATAGAAACTTTGGGAAGAGTAAAAAGTTTCTGAACATACAAAGATCAAGAAGTAATTCAAGACAGGCAAGATGAGTCATGTGGAAAGGCATTTGCTGGCAACCGGATGACCCAAGTGCCATCCCTGGGGCCCATGTGGCAGAAGGGCGCTGACTTCCAAAAGCTGCCCTCTGATGTCCACATTCACAGTGACATGCATGTGTTTCCTCTCCGCTGATAGGTGCAATAAATGAAATGCAATATAATTCTTTTTACATCAATCAAAGTCAAACAATGAATCTAAGGTGTTTTGGGCAGTGCTCACTGCTGTTGAATCATGTGACTTCACAAAGCCTCGGTTCTGCATATACTTGTGCACTTTGGACTGCATGTGCCTTTGTACCACATAGTGCCAACAAACTGCCTGAAGGACAGCTCAGATTCCAGACTATTGGATGTTGTGAACTGCAGGATTTGGTTTGGTTGGCTGGTTTGGTTGTACACACAAAGTTTTCTGTGGTATTGGAACAATAAGAGTTGAATTGTAGAAAACAAAGACTTTCAAATTAGTATAATTTTAAACTAGTATATTTTTATTAAATAAAATAAAAAATAGGATTAAAATAGTATTTTTTGGGTTGCAGTGTATTAGAATGTTTGATCTTTAAAACTGCTGGTTGAATGGCTGACTTGAGTTTCAGATGTAAATCATTTGCTTCAGAGATGGGGTGATATCTTAATTAGGATCACTTGTGCAAGGATGAGGACCTGCGTCTGGAACGCCAACCCGTGGAGAAGCTGGGTGCGAGCCCATCTGTAACCTCAGCTTCTCCACTTCCATATACACAGGTGATAGCACCTCCATAAATACATGGACACACAGGCATATGCACATACATATACACGTATGTGCATGCATATACACGTACCACACACACACACACACACACTGTTCACTGAATTTTGGATTAGGATAATGAAACAATTTCCAACAATTTCTGAAGTGGCCTAGACATGCTTCTTCATGTTATACTATGTATTTATGCGAAGAGGCATTCTCGGCACTGATGATTATAAAATCAAAATATCAGCTCTAACGAACGTTGTATATGCTGTGTCCTACATCATTAAATATTCAGCTAAGATCTATTCCTTGTGAAAAAGCAAGCAGATCCATCTCATTAGAATGCAAATTTATTTTCATCTTTAATCAATTGTAAAATTGCATATATATCAAAGAGTTATTTTACATTGGGTTTCTTTATGATTATCAGTAGGCGTTTGACTTGTGCTCCTATCTAATTCCCTAAATATCTGAGGTCACACTCAGGGTTCTCAGAGGTAAAGTGACCATGGGTGGAAACAAGTACAGAAATAAAACCTAACTAGCTAAGATGTCTCTCACTTTCAGCTCAGAGTTGTGGCCTGTGTAGTCCAGGGACTCACCTTGGGACTGGCACTGTGTTTCTCTGGGGCACCCCAGGCTACCTGATACCCCAAGTGTCTCTTTATTGGGGTGACAGCCCTGTCTGCCCTGTGATTGGCTGAGTGTATTGTATGCTCCACAAATGCTGCTTGCTTGGAGCCTGGCAGGCAGCCCTGTGGGGACTCCAGATCCCAGGTCAGGTCAGGAGCTCTTCGGTCTACACTCACATGACTGCCAGGGGAGGCTGACAAGCGCATCCTGGTTCTAAAGGGATACTTTTCCTGGACAGAAGGCAGGGGTAAAGGTGACACTGCACGGGACAAGTGAACTGGGCATGGAGGAGTGAGGTGGGACAAGGCCAGGCAGCTGAAGCAGTCTACCAACAGCCGCTCCTGGCTCATAAAGCTGAGAAACAACCAGAGGTGTGGCAGCCATGGAATCCCCTTCATCCGTGACACCCAGGAGCCTTGCCTAGCGCATCCCAGTCCCCACCCCTCAGGGCTGGTCCCGATCCTGTTCCCCTGGTTTCTTTTGGGGAACACATCCTATAGACTCCTTAACTATGTGGAGTCAACTTTATCTTGTAGTGTAGGAAGACATGACAAATGAAGGAGCCCTATATCAGACACAGTGGTTGGCTTAGAGGTGATCAGGTGACCCAGGTCTAGCTAATCAGAAGATGAATCTCAGGCCTGTTGATTGGCTTAGAGGTGATCAGGTGACTCATCCTTGGCCAATGAAATGAATCTCTATCTTAGACATGATGATTGGCTTAAGGATAGCCAGGCAACCTAGATCTACCCAATAAGAATCTGACCTGTCACCACAATTATAAAGGGAAGGAAAGCCCTTGCTGCAGACAATTCTGCCACCTCTGAGGATGGGCCTGTGAGTAAGGTGAAGAAGAGAGACACAAAGGGGCACAGGTCCGAGCTTCTAATCTAGCCAGCCTGAAGTGGAGGGGACTGGGGGTTCATGTCTATAAGCCAATAGTCAGCCTCTGTTTGAGCAACTGGGGTGAGTTTCTTGTCACTTGTAACCAAATGAAACCTCATCACTCATGGAGAGAGTAAGCAAATAACCCCTTGCTGTCACCTGCCCTTGCCCAACATAGCACCAAAGGGCTTCCATCCCAGACCCTGGCACCCTTTCCTCCTTGGAAGACCGTGTCACTCCACATCTGAGGCTCCATCTCATTCATTGGCTCAGTGGCGGTGTCCTCGTAAGGGCAGCTCTGAGCCAAGGTCTAGAATTCTAGAGTATGTCAATGTCTTCAGCATGCCAGGAAGTAGGCTGGCTACATAAAGTCCCTTAAATCTCATATAATCCCCTCAAGGGCAGGTCTAAGCTCCTCTTTGCAGATACGGAGGCTTAGAGAGGTCACCATGTCTCTATACTGCTCAAGCTGGGTTTCTAAACTTGATGGAGCTGCTCTGTCACATTCCCCAGGGACTCTGGACTGCTTGTCCCCACACAGTCTAGTCTTCCCTAGTCAGGGGTCAGGGAAGCTTCCCAGTTTCCAATCATTTTGAAAGAGCTTGAGAGTAACAAACCACCATTGCCACCAAGTGTAGGAGCTGAGCTTTTAATGCCTCTGTCCCCATGCAGAGTTGGGCCTGCTGAGGGCCCAGCTGTGGTTCTATAGAGGAGGGATGCAGACTGAGACTGCTCAATTCTGGCACCCCATAGTTGCTGTTGGTCTGAAAGCCAAAACTCTCTGGGATAAAGACCAAAGGCTAAGGAAAACAGCATATCCAACAAGGGAGCTGGATCCATGAGCATCCTAAGTGTGAGGCCTGGTCAGGTCTTGCACTGTTTCTGAGCTCTTCAGAACAAGGGTGGCATCAAGGACTCAGCTGCTCCCTGAAGGTGGGCATATTGGCATGGCTTCTAAACTCCATACTGGCCTGGAACTGTTGCCACTTGGTTGCTGGTGTAGAAGAGAAAATGTATCCAGAAGCCAAGAGGAAGGACTGGGTCTCCACAGGCCAAGTAGGCTGAGAGACATGAGGCAAGGTTTCCATACTGAAGGGAGGACCTAGGCCTTGCCTGAGACCCCTAGTCTCAATGCTTTCTCAGCCCTAAGGGCTGCAGCCCATTCTGCGGTCACTGTCATTTATTCTCTGTAATCCAGCTCTAGCCCTGCACAGGCCTGAAGGCCTGGGTCATTTGCAAAAGCCTACTGAGGCTGAGGAAATACCTTATCTGAGTGCTTGGGCCCTGCCCAATTCCCAAGCAGTCACTAACAAGTAGAGACCATTAGTATGGTTAATTGATTATATTAGTTGGTGTTACTTGTAACACAACTACCATCTGTGCTCTTTATATACAAAGTGTTTACACACACACATACACACACACACACACACACACATTCTCTGTGTCTCCCTCCCTCTCTCCCTCCCCCTCCCTCCCCTCATCTCTGTCTTTGAAGCAGCCACATTCTGTCAGGGCCCTGGATTTGGGAGATCCATCTGGGGTAGGGGTGGGGGTGGGACAGAGAGAACCAGGTCAGGTGTGTAAAACTGGATCTGCCAGGCTGGGCACCTGAGGACGCCCAGGTTCCCTTCCATTAACCCCGTCATCCGTGTGTCCACACATTCATCACTCATTCCTCCCTTCATCCAGCTAGCATTTATTAATCAGCTACTATGTGTTCCATTCTGTCCTAGACACTTAGCCCTAAGCTGGGACACTTGTCATGTTCCTGAAAGACAAGCTGAGGGGAGGGGTACAGATCCCGCTGGCCCCCGGGAACTGGGGACTCCAGGTTGGGGGTCTTGGTAGATGGTTGTCCTTTGTCAGGCTGTCCCTGGTGAGTGGGGAGCCTCATTTTGCTTTCATGAATTCATTAAAAAAAAAAAAAAGAAAGAAAGGAATACTGAGGGAGCCTGCATGACCTCATTCCAACGGGTGCTGCTCCTGGTGGGGGCTGTGGCTGGGGTGTGTGGGGACAGGAGACTGCTACAGTCGGCCACAGTCTCTGGGCAGCCTTAGGCTGGGGCCACCTGGCTGGTCTCCGTCTTGGAGGCAGTGGCAGAGGCCTCGTCGTCTCCCAGTGGATTCTTGCCGCAGCAGAGCGTAGTGAGCATGCAGTTCCGGAACTGGAAGGCAAGAGCGCCAGTCAGGACAGGCCCTACCACCTGCCTAGCCTCAGCCTCGCCTCCAGCATGTCCCCTCACAAAGTCCGGCTCCCCGGGGAGCTTGCTAAATGTATGTTGCCCTCCGACCCGAGATGCTGGGTACACAGACAGCACAAGGGGTTTTGTCAAATGACATCCTGTGTGTCCTGTGATGCATAGGACCCTCTGTGAATGATCTCATCTGATTTGAGAATTTGTGATTTGGCGCTTCCTAGAAATAGGAAAACCGAAGTCCAGACGGGGAGATATCTGACTCGCCCAAGGTCACTCAGCCTGAATGTGGCAGAACTGGAACTTGAACCCAGAGTCCAGGTCCAGAGAGCACATCCTTTTCTGCAGAGAAACTGTGGCTTTTACCAGTGACTTAATCCCTGACTTCCCAGAACCAGCATTTTCAGTAATTTCTTCAGCTTTACAGTGAGATCATTCTATTCCCAGCCTTAGACTACTTGATATTTACTGGTTGCTTCTTGAGACAGAGTCTCATGTAGCCCAGGTTGGCCCCCAAATCACTGTATGGCCAAAGATAGCTTTGAAATTTCTAATCTGCCTACTTCAGCCTCCTGAATGCTGAGGTATAGCAGTGTACTACCACAGCCTGCTTTGGGGGACAGGGGACACACAGCCACTATTTAGCCCAGGCTGACCTGGAGCTCAAGATCCTCCTGCCTCAGTATTCAGATGACAAACATATGCTATTGCACCTGGCTTCTAGCCGACTTCTAAAGCAGACTTCCAGAAAGAACCATTTGGTCAGCTGTCTCTCACAAGAGTGGATGGCAGGTCACCAGGAGGACTTACTCTGAGAGCTCATGGCCGGCAAGCAGTCTGAGTGGACCGCCTTCCCTGCCCCACCCTCCCACTCCCATCCTCCTCCCCACTCTCCACCCGCCCGGCCTCAGCTCAGGCACCTGCTTGTTCAACATGATGTAGATGACTGGGTTATAGATGGAAGAGCTCTTAGCAAAGAAAGCCGGGAGGGTCATGAAGATGGGGCCGAAGTCGGAGCCCTGGTGGGTGAAGATGTACATGGCCACGCTCGCGTAGGGCAGCCAGCAGATCAGGAAGAAGATGACCATGATGATGACCATGCGGGTGACTTCTTTCTCGGCCTTCTGAGTGGTGGCTGACTCCTGCTGCTGGGCAGCGGCCTGCGGGGGGGACAGACCTGTGTCTAGCCCATGGTGTCCATATGAACCCTGGCACCCGGCTCTGGACGCCCAGGGCTGGGGTGTCCCCCTCCGCCCCCCACCCCGGCTCATACCTCCTTGACTGTGAAGACCAGCTGCCCATAGCAGAAGAAGATGACAATCATAGGGATGGTGAAGTGGACCACGAACATGTAGATGACGAAGGACTCGTTGTTGACCTCGGGCTTGAGTGTGTAGTAGTCAATCCCGCACGAACACTGCATGCCCTCGGGGATGTACCTGAGGGCGAGGGACAATAAACACATGCCCTGGAGGACATAAGCGTGGGGTCCCCGCTGGCCCCATCACCTTGTGAGACTTATCTGTCTCTGCCCTTGGACAATTCTTTTATTTTTTATTGGATATTTTCTTTATTTACATTTCAATGTTATCCTCTATCCTGGTTCCCCCCCTCCCGGAAAGTCCCTATCCCATCCCCGCTCCCCCTACTTCTATAAGGGTGTTCTTCTGCCCACCCACCCACTCCTGCCTCCCCACCCTCGATTCCCCTACACTGGGGCATCTATCGACCCTTCATAGGACCAAGGCCCTCTCCTCCCATGGATGCCTGACAAGGCTGTCCTCTACTACAGACGTAGCTGGAGTCATGTGTACCCTTGGACAGTTCTTAAACTCCCTGCCACTTGACCACACAGCTCTCCTCCACCTCCTGCTGCCCTTTGGTGGTTAGGCGATGCTGGAGAGGGGAGCTAGGCCTTCCCTGTGACTGCTGCAGTTTCTGCACGTGGGTCTCTTAGTAACAGCAATGCTTTCTATCATAAGGGTGGGCTCGCTGCTAGCATCAGAGCCTCCATACAGCTTCTAGAAACGAGGATGTTGTGACGATATCTGAGGACAGTGACACAGCCACACTCAGAAACCTGAGTGTCCATTGAGTGTGTCTGTAGAGGCCTGCCAAGCCAGGTGGCTGAAGGTGAGGGAAGAGGACAGTGGGGAGTGAGGGCCTCTGGGTGAGCTCCAGGATGGGGAGGACATGTACGCAGAAGATGGAGATTCTCTGAGGCTCTGTGTCCTCATAGCCTGTCCAGGCGTCCAAACCACTGTCCCCACCCTCTCTTGTCTCATTTAGACATGGTGTCCTGGAGGCTGGATGGGACCCAGTTCCTGGGGCTACAATGTCACCACGCATGTTGGGAAGGTTCATCTTCTCCAAAGGCTTCTCCAAGGTCAGAGAGAGAGAAAGAGCGAGCTGCCCATACCCAGAACTCAACCAAAGAGGATTGTGGTTTGGCCTTGGCTTAGCCGAGGATTAGGGACTCGGCCAAGGTGAAGGGTTCCTTGCTATAGGGCTCAGAGATGGAATTGGACTCGTTGGACCGTTACAGTCCCTCTCTTCTCCCCTGCCTTAGACCTTAGCCTGGGCAAGTCACCAGGATGGTTTTAGGGGGCAAAACCACGTTACATTATGCCTGGAACCAATCCAAGGGCTCTGTGTTCTAAATGGGGATCCCACAAAGACCTTGCCGGACCCACTACTCAGTGCCATTACCTGGACCAGCCGACGAGTGGGGGAGCAGCACAGGCCAATGCCATGACCCAGGTGAAGGCCACACCCATAATGGCATGATTCTCCCCAAAGCGGAAGTTGCTCATAGGCTTGCAGACCACCACGTAGCGCTCAATGGCCAGGACCACCAGGGACCACAGGGCGATTTCACCTGTAAGGCAGCCAGCAGCCGTCAATCCTCCAGCTCTGACCCACACCAGAGAGCACAAACACCACAGAGGACGGGGTAGCATGGAAGCTTCCGGTCTGAGGCTTGAGCCAGGCCTTAGGGACTGCAGTGAGTTTGGGTTGGCCAGGAGGGAGGGAGGGAGGGGTGAGGAACCGTGTGCCAGGGGAAGAGAACAAAGGAATAGAACCCAAGCCCTTCTGTTTGGCTAGCGCTTTAGGCTCCTGGGAGACTGCCTCAGAGTGACGGGAACTGTGGCTTAGGGCCACACCCTGGCTCGTGTCTCAGCAGGGGAAGAAGACGGGTAAAGAGGGACTCCAGACACTAGTCCACCTGTTACCCTCAGAAGCCCAGTATGGGGAGGAACCACATAAACTTGTGAATATTAGGCGTGCTACCAACAAGAATCCTGGATGGCAGGTGTGGCCCGCGCCTAGCCCCACAGAGACAAGTTCCCCAGTGTGGCACCCCAACTTCTGCCCAGAGACTGAGGGTGTGTGGTCACAGAAGGTTGGGAGATGCCCAACAGTGCTACCAAGGCAGTACTCTGGCCACGGGGAGATAAGACAGCACCCTTGGGACTCATCAAGCTAGGCCCACCCCCATCCTAGCTTTGGGCTTGGTTACACCCACTTCTGTCTCCTCCTACATCTACTGGAAACATCTCTGGGTCCTGGCTCTGGTCCTGGCCCTCCCATATCTCTAAATGTGATTTTTGCCTGCTCCCGGCCTCAGTTTTCTCAGCTGAAGAGGCTCCAGAGCTCCTCAAGACAGCCTCACGGATTTTCCAGTTGAGTGAGAGAAAATGTTTGGAAGCACCTGGTATAGAATAGTGGCCCATCCATGCCTGGGATCACAGGGCTTGAGAGGCTGAGACAGGAGGATCACGAGTTCAAGTACATCTTCAGCAGTATAATTTAAGGCCAGTCTGGACTGGACTCTGTGAGACTGTGCCCCACTCCAAAGGTAGAAAAAAGAAAAGAAACGACTGACTCCTTTGAGAGTCCCCTGGTGTGTGGAGCATGCGCTATGGTGGAAGCTCACAGGCAGTTAGCTACGCAGTCCACTGAGCCAGTTCTCACCTGGCCCAGGGACAGCCCTGAAGGACCTAGACTCCTGTGTGTGTCCTAGCTCACTCCTGGTGCTCCGCCTGTGTCTGCTCCAGCTCAGCTGACTCAGAGGACACCCCCACACACCGTGACTCCCCAGTGAGTGCTTGGCCTCTCTGAACCCATGAGATAGATGAACGTTCAGTGCCTGCTTCCAACAACAGCCTGGCTCAGGGTCACCGTGTTTGTCAGCGAATAAGCTAGGCCTTTAGATGATACCGATTAAAGAGACCCATTAAGCTGCTGCTCCTAAGCTGCAGACCCTCCCCAGGCCCTTTCGTGCCCCCTTGGCTCCCATGCCACACCCCAGTTCTCTCCGCTCATACCTCCAAGTGTGGCAAAGAAGCCCTCGAGGTTGCAGCCCGTGGGCCCAAAGACGAAGTAGCCATGCAGTGAGGTGTAGAGGGTGGTGGTGAACCCTCCGAAGACCATGAAGAGGTCAGCCACGGCCAAGTTGAGCAGGATGTAGTTGAGCGGTGTGCGCAGCTTCTTGTGCTGTACGGTGACGTAGAGTGTGAGGAAGTTGATGGGGAAGCCCAGCACGATGAGCAGGAACATGTAGGCTGCCAGCATGGAGAACTGCCACGGTTCGGCCAGGTAGTACTGTGGCTGCTCAAAGGGGCTGCGCACCACGCCCGTGATGTTGGAGAAGGGCACATAAAAATTGGGGCCCTCTGTGCCGTTCATGGCTGCGGCCCTCGCGGCTGCCCCGCGGGCTGATCGTAGACAGAGACCAAGGCTGCCTGGCGCACGAGCTCAGCCACCTACGGCTCCCACAGCGCAACTCCAGGCACTGACCCCCCCCAGACCCTTATAAAGTGACCTTCTCGCCCTAAGCCAGAGGCTGATTCAGCATCCGGGAGATATCATACTAATACTAATCCCACTGCTGCCACTGGGGCCTAATTGGCTTGCAGAGGGGCCAAGGTGACATCGGGTGGAGGCCCTTAGGTAAAGAAAGGGTGTCTCATCTCGTCAGCCCCAGCGCCCCCCAGGAATTTCTCCCCATGTCAGTCTGGTGGCCTCAGGCTGCGACTGGAATCTTTGGGCACTAAGTTCCCTTCCCCAGATTGCTCCAGTTGACAATGTCTTCTCCTGAACTCACCTATCCCATCTCTTCCCAGGACACCCCCGACTTATCCAGTCCCCAGGCCCTGGCAGTAGCTCACTTGACAGATCTGAGTTTTGTGTTCAGTCAGCTCAGTCCATCACCTGCAGTCTCGCCCCTCCCCCAGCCCAGCAGCTCCGTAACTATTTGTTGCGTTCAATTGGAATTTGCTCACTCACTTGAATATTAAACATTCATGAGCCAGCCACCTGGGAGCCGGAGGAGGCGCCCATGGCCCTGCTCAGAGAGCTTCTAGCTTGGGCAAGACCCAGCAGGAGAGGAAATACATTCCAGTCCAGGGAGGGATGACCATGGGCTATGGAGATGGGGTGGCCTGCTGGGTGCGGCAGGACAGTCCCTGCATGAGGGAACAGGCTGCCAGGTTCTTCAGGTGAGCGTGTGGGACCGAGAGGGCATAAGAACTTCTGCCTTACCTAGAAGGCAATGGGCACACAGCTGGGGGACTCTCAGGGGCTGAGAAGGTGACCGGGGACCTGGGGCTCTGAGGCTTCAGGACTGTGTAGGCTGAGAGATGATCCTACTGGCCTGCTGGGGATACCAGTCTGAGGAAGATCCTGGACTAGGCCTAAGGATGTGAGGCCAGCATCTCTACCATGGCGCTGTGATGTCGCCTGTGTAGGATGTGCCAGGATGACTGTCAGGCTAATACATGTGTGGACCATCCACTGAGTTCTGGAGGAAGGATTTGGTTGTGAGGGCCCGAGGGAGACAAGAAGGCACTGGATGCAAGAAGCCAGCACCCTGGGAGAAGATGGTTCTGAGGAGGAGTTACAGGGCTAGACAGGGAACAAAAGTCCCCACCGTGTAGTTACGCTGCACAGCCTTTCTGAGAAGGTAGGGTTGAGCTACGAACTGATGGTGGAGAAAACGCCACGCCCCTCGCCACATTGGACCCTGGAGCCAAGACACAAGGCTGACCAGAGCGGTCGTCCTCTCTGAGCCCCGGGGCCTTTAAGCTCTCCTGGCTTACTCTCCTCACACTGCACCTGGGATTCCTAGATGTTTGCTTAGAAAAGCAGCCCCCTTCCATGCAGGCGTCCTGTTTGAGAAAAGAAACACGGGGCAGGTATGTGTGTCAGGGGCTGGGGCTCTAGCAGTTTAAGGAGCTTGGTGTGGTGATTAAGACCAGTGTTAATGAGGTCAAGGTGGAGGTTCTGATTCTGACGTGACCCTGGTGGTCATCCCTAGGCCTACCCTGCCCCTCCTCAGCTCGGCAGTCTCTGCAGGCAGCCTGCGCTTGAGACAGCTCGGAAGCTTCATCGTAGTCTCCTCGGGGACACTGGCTATCTCCCAGGCTCTAATGTGCGCCTGCAGGGTGGACTGGGTGTACAGCAGGTAAACACCTGCTGGCCCACCGAAAGCGCGGGCAAGCGATCACCTCTGGGAGCACTGCCCCTCTCTACCTGGGGTAACAGAGGCAGCACCACAGGTTGAAAGCTGTCACTGAGCAGAGGGGACACTGGAGTCTGTACAGGGTGTTGGCTCGGTGAGACATGCTGAGTTAAGAGTGTTGTTAGCCGCCAACAGCTGATTGGCGCTGTTATAGAGACTTGGAGAGACTGAGGCCTAGAGTTTGCAGTGGGTCACCCAGGCCACAGAATTAGCTAGCAACAGCCAGGGTTATAACCATCGTCAACAGAATTCTGTCATTCCCCCTCATCTCCCATCAAAACATAGTTCTTAGGAGAGGGCTGCCTGTCTGCTTCACCAAAGCGACAGTCACTAGAGGACAGGGCCTGGACTGAGTCACGTGGACCGCGATGGGCAGTGAGCACCCAAGGCAGATTCTAGCCTGGAAAACTCCACTTCCCACTCTGGGCCTCTGTTTGCCGGGTCTGGAGCATCACAAGCTGCCTCTGCAGTGCGATTAAGGTGCCCTGGCTCCTTTGCATGGCTTGATGTCCCACACGGACCCTTCCTGACCCCCTGCCTCTGCAGGCTCATAAAGCTCATCACCTCGGTCCCTCTGCTCCTCCCTTCAGGTCTCCAAGGAGAGCTGACCCCACCACACTCCACATCAGGCCCAGCCCACCGTGTGTGTGTTCGTGTGTGTGTTCACTAACTACACTGACCTCACCTAGACCATTTTGTTGCTCTCCTGATCTGCACTCATTTGTGTATCCGGAATGCTGGTCAGATGAGCCTGACTCTGTGTGTTCAGTTTTTGGTCCTTAGCAGCAGGTATTCAAGACACACTGTCCCTGCGGGCTGGAACCCCCAGCAGAGGCAAGGCTTGCACAGGCTGGCTGACCTGCAGTTTGAGTTCTCATCAAGTCAGGGGCATTGGAAAGACCAGTGCTGCACAGGAGTGTGGTCAGTGAAGAACTGTGTGGATGCTGGGGCCCTGAGAAGCTGTCTCTGAGGCTGGCTGCAGCCATGTTGGCCCTTCAGAAGCAGGGGCAGTCACAGGGCATTGAATGGAGGATTAGGGACTAAGTCACCTGCGCTAATAGCTCTTAAGCCTCAGAAGGAAAAAGTGGTGCTGGGTCAGCAGACCCCTCCTTTCTCCTCACCTGTGGCTTAGTCCTCTTGGTTGTGTCACCACAGCCTTGCTGAAGACGTCAAGGGACGTCACTCCTTCCCTTCCTTACAGGCCTAATGTTTGCTGTACATACCCTTATTATATTAAGTGCTGTGGTGTCTCAGGGCAGCAGACACACGGACAACAGAGAAAGAACAGTGAGCTCCGAGCTGCAGCTGCCCTGCTCAGCCCTGCTTCCAATGTAGAAACGGAGCTAGCGGGGAGGCAAAGCTGAGGAGCTTCCTCTGAGGTGGAGCTTGGGGGCTTCTGGCCTCAGCAGCCTTTCAGGAAGAACTATGGAAATGTAAGTCTCACAGGAGCCTAGGTGGCCAGGAGGGCACTTGCACACCACAGACAGGTTACTCCAGGACCTTGGCAGGCCCATGAGCCTGGGGGCTGGCTGGCTGGCACCGAGGAGCCACAGTGGGTCCCAGACAGGGAGGGTGCAACTGTGCCTGTGCTCTAGGCAGGACTCTGGTGAAAGATGGAAAGGTTAGGACACAAAGACCCACAGGGCCACGCCACTCACTGGTTTTGGCCTAGACAGTCACCTCCCATCTTCCTCTTCCTTACTGTTGATGACGTGCAACATCAGGACACAGGCCCTGGCTAGTCTTACCAAGCTGTGTGCTCCAGCAGTCACCTGTCCCTGTCTCAGTCGAAACTCCAGGAAAATCCGCCCTAACCCCCTCTAGTCGGGGCCACTGAGCTCCATTCATAGATGCAGGCGATAGCTGAGAGCACTGTATTCCAGCTGAAGAAGGGCCTTGTGTGCAGTGTGCTGGGCTGCGTCCAGGTGTGGGGGGAGAGCAGACCATGGCGCATGGTCTGCAAACCGGTGTGGGCCCAACATGGTTCAGCATGTATGCTTGCTCAACAAAGCACTGACTGAGCCTCAGTTTCACCATCTGTAAAAGGGTACCTCTAGAGGCTGCTCAGACCACACATGATGATTCATCAGCAGATACTGGAGCCGTGGCCAGGCCCTGCCTCAGGGCCTTGGCTCCCAGCAGGAGTCACCTGAACTTCTGTGATACGGGCTAAGACGCTGCATGCTGGCATCAGACAGTCCCCTGCCTCCAACCAGAGACCATCTGATCTGTCACTGTGATTGACGCCTGTTGGGTAGCTGGCACTGTTTCCTCCCTCGCCCCACTTTTTCCCAGCCATATGCAAATGATTTCAGTTCAAGGCACGCGCTAATGGAAATCCTAACACATTAATAAATGTTTAGTGGGAGAGAGAGCATGCGTGATCATAAGCAATTAGACACTCGACGGAGGAGTTGTGTTGGCACAACTGTCTGGCTCCCTCCCTCCCTCCTTCATTCCCCCATCATCTCCACAGAGGCAGAGGGGGCGGGGAGGGCCTGGACCTTGCCTGGCCTCTGTCACTCACCCTGCCCTCATCTCTTCATGCCTGCAGTGGGCATGCTACCCAGAGCCTCACACGGGGGTCTTTAGCATGGCTCCATCTCCCTGCTTCTGCCCGTTAAGACAGTGGAGGAGGTGTGCTGTCTGTCCCTGGGCAGGTGGCATGCAGGAGGACTCTAGGGATTACAAGTCTAGGTGCCCTCTTCATGGCTAGAAGCCCGTGGGCCCAGCATCCGCTGCTCTTCCTGTCATAACCAACACAAGAGCTATGGTGGGGCAGTTTCCCAGTGCATGAGCGTTCTCCTTCCAGAGTCTGCCTGAGGCCCACAGCATTCTCTGGGTCCCACCTGACTGGAGCCCCATGCTTCACGCCCTGGACAAACAAACGGAAAGGGGCCACAAGGCTGAGTACCCGGTGGGAACACTTCCGGGGCTCTAGGGACAAGACTGTCAAGACGGATCCTCATTAAACCAAAATAAATAAACAACAACAAAACCACCCCTGCCCCTGCCCCTTCCCATGGTGCCATTTGATTAGATTACATTTTAAGCGCACGCAAAAGCAATGTTCCTTTAGGATCAAATTAGAAACAGGTGCACTTTTGCATAAGGAAATGAAGTTGCAGACAATATGAGGATTTGCTAAAACGCAGACACTGATGAAAACGAGTAGCCCTTTTATTGTCGTTATTGAGGCAATCTGTTGGCAAATGTGCACGGTAACGGTCTGACAGATCGACGGACTCCAGCAGGCTGCTGCGAACGCATGAGCCCTTCTAAAAGTAACACATTTTTTTTCTTAGAAAATATATGTGAGTTCTCTTCCCTGTCTCCTGGTGCTATTTACAAGGACTGAAATGCCATAAATAGGAAATCTGTGGTTACCCAAGGCAAGGCCCCTCCCCAACATACAAACTTCATCTGGGAAGGAGACGTGTTCTGAAGGTTTAATTCTTTCTCTCCAACAGTCTGGGGACCATGGGAGCAGGCGGTCCTAGAGGCCGTCGCTGCTCACGGGCTGGTGTCATCGATGCGTCTTCGGCAGTAAGGACAGCAGGCATGCTGGAGCACCAGCAGCTCATAGTCCTCTGAATGGAACATCTGCGGAGAGACAGCCCATGACCCGGGGAGGCAGGCCAGGCACCCCTCAAGCCTGAGCCTGGGCTGGGACATGCTGCCCTGAGGGAAGCAGCTAAGGAGTTGCAGCAGCAACCACAGACCTGCAGTGTGCCCACCTGCAGTGTGCTGCCCTGAGGACTGGAGGGCTCTTTATCTGAATGAGGTTCACGGGGACAGAGCCCTCACTCAGGGGAGCACAGAGCAGGAACCAGCCAGGCAGATGCACGTGAGAGGGCGGGCTGCGGGCAGCTCACAATTCCCCTGCACACCCAGCTTCCCACAGGAGATACGGAGACTGGAGGGGCTGTGGGTGCCTGAGGGAGGGGCTGTGGGTGCCTGACGGAGGGGCTGCGGGCTGGGTACCTGGAAGCAGGAAGGGCACATGGTGATGGAGGCGTCAGGCAGCAGCGAGCGGAAGTACTGCCACTGCAGCGGCGGGGGCCAGCGCTTGATGAGCACGTCCCTCCGGCTCATGGAGCGTAGAACCGAGCGGTTCACCACCACAGGCACAAACTCGGAGCTGCCTTGCTGGGAAGGGTGGGTGCACATGGGTGTTATGCCCTTGGCCTGATCCTTGGTGGCCAGAGACACTACTACATCTTAACTCCAGAACTCCAGGCATCCTTAACAGTGACGTGCCACTGCCAGCGCCCAAGTGGTCTCAGAACCACCCAGTCATTATGGAACACTACCTCTTTCTCACTGCCGTGTCTGAGGCAGTGGCTAACACCGCCACACTAACTGAGGGTCCCTGTGTGCCTGAGAAAAGCACTGATTTTCTTCCAAGGTCTCACAGCACGCTCCACTCAAGGCATTGTCTCACCTCAAAGCTCAACTTGGCTGTAAATGGGTCATCTTCTCCTATGGAGTCCATGGTCTCATCCAGCCTCAGCGTCTGGGAATCTGGAGGGTTCTGGTCAAGGATGGAGCTAGAAGTCCAGTAAGGTACAGGTGCCAACAACCCTCCAACCCACACGCTGACTCCCTGGAGCTCAGCTAAGTGTTGCCTCTCACAGACTTGGGAGGAGTGGCACAGAGGCTGGGAAAGACATCCAGATGGACAAAGGGAGACAGAGAAGGGACCCTATCCTCTAGCTCACAGGAAGTGTCCCTCTAAGGGTCCTGAGTAGGCAGACACCATAGGCCTAGAGCTGCCACTTGAGAAACTCAGCAGTCACAGCCATGGAGTGAAGGACAAGAACCCAGTCCTGTCAGCCTTCCCTCTGCCCAGTGGGGATGGGGCCGGCTGAAGTGTAGGCGGGAGGGCCTCAGGCAGGGATTAGGCAGGTGTGGCCAACTGACCATCGAGGACCACAGGAATTGAAATACGGCCTGTCCTAGAGCCTCAGCCATATCACAGGAGTCCACCTCTGTAACTGCTATGGAGGTGGGATGAACGACCGAGGGAAAGCAGAACCGACGGGATGAAGAGGCCTGCATGATAGTGGGCTGGGCACCCAGGGGCTTCACACTCTGTCTTCCTCAGCCTGAGTTCTGACTGCTGCGTCTGCATGAAAAAAGACACCTGAGCGGAAAGCTAGGACCCCGAGTGGACAGACAGAGCTTCTGCTTAGCTGTGGGCCTTCAGGAGGAGGGTAGGGAATCCTCACGGTTAGATGAAGGTGCCCTTGTGCTGCAGGCTCTGGCCAGCTCTCTGCCCACCCACCTCTGATGTTGCTCCTCACTGTGTGGGGACCTCCCCAGCCTTTCCTGATCTTATCCTTTTGCCCCTGCCGGCTGCCACAGCCCATGCTGCGTCCCCGCCCCCCCCGCCCCCCCCCACCCCCGGCCTGAGCCGAGAGCACAGGATACTGTTGCTTGAGGTCTCCCGCCATTTGCCCTCCCTCTTGTGTCTCGGTGCCTCCAGATCGATGAGGGCAACAGCTTCTTCGTCAGTGATCCCCTCTTCCAGGTAGAATTCCACCAGGTGCAGCACCTCTGGGGGGACAGGGAGGGGCTGGGGGATGGCTTCAGGACAGCTTTGAGACTGTCTCTCATACCAGGCAGTGTGTGAGCAGGTAGAACAGCCAGAGCATGTCCTCCTTCCCAAGCAGCCTCTATGCAGGCAAGGGGCACAGTGCACGTGAGAGGACCAGGTCTCCAGCGGCCCCTCCCCACAGGACTGTTCCCTCAGCCTCTCAGACTGGACAATGGTCTCCAGCTGAGCATGGGACTTCTGGTTGGGGACCTGCTGGGCCTTGCCTCTGTGGATTCTGACAGCAACTCTGCATCTAAGGCACGGTGGCATCGCCTTCTGCACACCACTATGTGTCTGTAAAGCAGGGGCTGGCTCACCATAGGAAGAGGCGGAGAAGATGAAGGGCTGGCGGCAGTTGATGCAGACGTTGCCAAGGTTGTTCAGCAGTGGGTTGTTGGTAGAACAGCGGTAGCACAAGGGTACCAGCTCCTACAGAACAAGGACACATCTGCCCAGGCTGAAGCAGAAGTGTGCACACCTCCACCTCCTCCCAGACCCAAAGGCTGCGTGCTGTGTGGAGGCTGGCCAACTGAGGACTACACCTGAGGCTCACTAGCCCAGACACCTCCTCTATGCCAGGCCTCGGCAGGACGCTATCTTCATAGGAACAACTGTATCCACTGTCACTTCCTGCCACTCACCAGGTTCTAGGCACTGTGTCAGGCACATCATTTATGCTGCACAAGCACCTCCTACCTCCTTCCTGTGGGGAAGGGTTTCTGCATACCCACCTGACAGAGCAGGAAACTGAGGCACTAAAGCCTAAGGCACAGCTAGGAAGCGATAGACGATGACCTGGGATTTGAACCCCGTCTATCCCAGTGCACTGGCAGGGGAGCCAAGAACACAGCAGCCATCTTCCAACAGAGCCAGCCTAGGCTCAAAGGCAAGCCCTTACCTCACTGTCGTGGAAGGGCTTGGAGCGGATGGTCAGGGTGCCCAGCTCAATGGACTTCTGGATCCTGGCGGGGATCTGCAGCCCCCGTAGCTTGTCATAGGCATGTCGGGCCAGCTTGTAAGCACCCAGAGCCTTGCTCTGCTTAGCCAGCGTGAAGAGGGTATTCCTGACATTGGCAAGGTTAAGGACAAAAGCGGTGTGACCCGGAGCCAACACTACCCACCCCTGGGCTAGAAAGCATCTGTGTCAGTAGTCACTTCTGTGTTTCTACTGGACAGCACCAGGGGAGGCTCAGCACCCGAGTTAACTAACTTGGCACAAGTTAGACTCAGGAACCAAGGGTAGCAGGGATGGCCATGGTGGTTCCTGTGGTGAGTCTGACCTGCCAGCGAAAGGCCATTTGTTTGGGGTGGTTCCCCTGAAGAGTAAATAATGGGTCTGGACCATCCAGGAAATGAGTTCTTAATGGTGGAGCTAGGGGTGCTTTTCTGGGGCGGGTTCCTACAGGAGGCAGGCAGGCCAGCCAGATGATAACAGGGAAATGAAATTACTTTCAGGCTTGTGAAACGTTGGACTATTTCTCCTCTGTGCGTCTGACCCGTCTGTTGCTCTCACTAGCAGAGTAGACTCACAGGACTTGAAGTACCCCGCACAGGAGCTGGGCTTCTCCACGTCCACCTCATGGGGCCTCACTAGACCACCCACCCTATCTACAGTCTTCCCTGCTGCCCTCGTCTGGAGCACGGAGGTCACCTCCTTTAGACAGCTGTCCCTGACTAGACCTTACTTTTGGGCACAGGGTACACATCTCTGAAACGGGTCTTGCCTCTTATCAATCCTACTAGATGACAGCTTTGTCACCTTAGTTGACATGGTCCCAGATCCAGAAGGCTTCTTGGTTTCAGTCCCACCCTGCTTTGTGGATTTTGGGAGGCCTGGGAAGTGCTGGCCAGAACTGCAGGCCAGGCGCACCTAGACAACCCTGAAAGCCAAGCTAACCCCGGCAATGGCTGCTCAGCTGCCCGGCTGAGCCTCTCCTTCCTCCCCAGTGGCTGCTGAGAGAGGGAGCTTCTGCCAGTAAAGTGCTCTGTGGAGAACTGGGGCCATTAGACAGAGGGGGGGAGGATACACTTTGGAGATGCCCAAGGGGGTGGCCTTGGTCAGGCTGTGCAGCAAGAACTTGGAGATGTTGAAGAGGGTTTCGGGGAGATCAAAGCTGAATGGCTCCTCCTGCAGCAAAAGAAGAGGAATAACATTCCCCACTGGAAGGAGTGGGGGCACACTGAGCACCTACTATGTGCTGGCCCCACTGGCTTTTAACACAGGCTTGTGGGCAATTACTTTCAGTCACATTGTACCAGAGAGGAATGTGGGGCCCTGATAAAAGGCAGCCCATGCTACCTGAAGAAGAGGGTAGAGTGGAGATTCAAACCCAGAGCTCATCCCTCGACCCTGAAGAATGTGCTTCTCTCAGCTACAGTGTCCCTGGGGATGCTCTACTTCCTGAGCTCGAGACCTTTATGGGAATGAGGACATGACCTTGTAGGGAGCTTAACATAGTGAGTCTCTTCTTTATTCTTCAACAGCTACCAAAGCAAAATGTGCCACCAAATGCACACAATGCCCAGGGTGGCCCAAGTTCTAACAGGTCTCCATGACCATGGGCATGACTAGGCCTGTACTCAGAGGCTGCCAGCGGAACAGGGAAGGCTTGTTCATGGTGAAGACCTGCTTTGAGGGAGTCTGACTGCAATCCAGCTACAAGTGCAGACCACACTTCAGCTGTGGACAGGCTGCCCAGCTCCCCACCCACTGGAAGCTCTCCCTGTAGCTTTAGTCAGGACCTCCAGAACAGTCACCATGATAGACCCTTATGAGGCTCAGAGCTGAGAGAAGAGACTTTCTACTTTGGTTCAGAGCCCAATGACTTCTCCTGAATTCCTAATTACATTTCTTTCTGTTTGTTTTTGTTTTGGTTTGGTTTTCCTTTTCTTCCTTTTTGTTTTTGAGAAAAGGTCTTTAGCTTAGGTTGGCCTTAATCTCCTTAGGTAGCGAGGATGATACTCCTGCCTCCACCTCCTGAGTGCTGGGATTCCTGTGTGTGCTACCATGCTGGCTTACCCATTTACATTTTTACTGCTTCTGTTGGCTCCAGGAATTGAGAGAAACCTGAGACTCATGCTCTCCTGGGTGTGAGCTGGCAGAGTCCAGGACTAGGTACGCAAAGTCCAGATGACCAGCTTCTCTAGGAAAGCAGCCGGGAGCCTCAGGAACAATCTGTGTTTCTCTCTGCCTTCTTAGGATCAGCTCCCGCTTGGCCCCGATGCCAATTCCTCAATGACGCTGGCCACCAGGCCTCTGCCAGACCACAGCCTGCCTGCCACAGATCCTTTCCCCTCCCCTTCTTCACTTGTGCCCTCTTTGGTGGAGGGATCACATCCTCTCAAAGAAGCCACATCAAAGCTTTTCCCATGTGGGGCTGCCCTGCTTATTAGGGGATGAAGGGTGGCTCCTTGTGGCAGGGGCTATATCTTATTTACCATTGTGTCCCAGGCCTCATCACGGGGACTATCACACAGACACTGGTTGGGGGAACAGTCCAAGAAAGCAGCTTTGGTCTGGATGCCAGCCTGGGCCCCTAGCTCAGTCCCATGTGCATCAGGAACAGAGCTCAGCTGTCAGGTGAGGAGACCCCTGCACAGACACCATGGACAGGGAGAAGCAGGAGAGCTGGGGATCAGGAGCCCAGGGCCAGGCACCTAAGACAGCTCAGCACACCCAGCCTAGGCTGCACTGCCTCCAACAGCAGCGCCCGCCTTCACAGCTTCTCAGCTGTTTGAGACAAGGGGCCTGAGTGAAAGACGAGTCTGCTTGAGTCCATGGATGCTGTGGGCAAAGAGATGCTACCAGGGCTAAGGACAGACCCAAGTGGGACCTAATGTTGCCCAGAGACTTGGGCAGTGCAGAGAGAACACAGACAAAGAGCAGGACCCTTGGGAGAAGCAGGGCCTCTGAGAACCAGAGAGTTGACACTGGCTGAGGTGAGTGGTCTCCTATAGAAGCTGCTATGAAACCTCTACCTGAGGTATAATGGGGACCAGAGTCACATTTCCAAAGTGAATGCACTGGGCCCTCCGGGACACCCCAACTACCATCTCCATTCCATAGAGATGGAGACTAGGCCCAGAAGTGTGGAACTTCACCACAGTGGGCACGAGGCACCCAGAGATAGCTTATGGACCCACATCCTAGAGGCTGAGAGCACAGACTGCCTGGGCTCTGCCACTTACTAATGGGTCAGTGAGTCAGTGGATCACTATGGCCCTTCTCTGTGTGGCCCTGGCCGTCCTCATCTGCAGGTGCACTTATCTCATAGTGTGGCTAAGGAATTCAATCAGTCCACACGACAAAGCCTGCGACATGGAGCAGGACCTTGCTAATGGGGAGGGGGCAGGGGACACTGGTGTAGCCAGCTTGCTGCCACAGGGCAGGGGACACTGGTGTAGCCAGCTTGCTGCCACA
This sequence comes from Apodemus sylvaticus, assembly GCF_947179515.1. Lineage (NCBI taxonomy): Eukaryota > Metazoa > Chordata > Mammalia > Rodentia > Muridae > Apodemus > Apodemus sylvaticus. Next base: position 147,539,371 of record NC_067473.1, on the reverse strand, counting down.
GAGTAAGTTCACAGTGTGGGTTAATCAAGCCTGAACGGCTGAGGAGACACAGGATGAGGGAGATGGTAACTCATTTAACAAGGCCTTATCAAAAGAACCATGGAACGGGGCTGGCTAGTAGTAGCACACACCTTTAATTTTAGCACTAGGGAGGCAGAGGCAGACTGATCTCTGTGAATTTGAGGCCAGCCTGGTCTACAGAGCAAGTTCTAAAACAGCTAGGGTTGTTACACGGAAAAACCCTGTCTCAAAGCAAATAAAAAAACAAACAACAAAAAATACCAGAAACAAAACAAATACCAGGGAATGATCTAATTGTGTCTTTGGAGATCAGGCCAACCCTCTTGTTTTATAGAGGAGACTGAGGGAAAGGGCCTTTACTGATCTAGAGAGGCATCAAATACTGAAACTGGAAAGACTCAGCCCTGTACTGTAATTCCAAGCCCCAAGGTTTGCATCATGTCCACAAAAACAAAAACAAAAACAAACAAAAAACAAAAAACAGTAGCAGGCGAGGGAGCAGGGAGAAGTACCTTCCTTCCCAAGGTGGGCAGGGCTCTGGGCAGCTCATCACATAGCCCATCTCTCTGAGGCCCTTGCTGAGCATGTGACAGCAAAGGTGCTCCCCAGTCTCCTTGACCCTTACCGTGTATCTGTGAATGGTTTGATAGCCGTGGTACAGCTCGGCCAGATGCTGGAAATGGTGGAACTTCTCAAGCATCACATCCTTCTGTGCGGGATCTGCTGTGAGGGAGGAGCACAGGAGAGAGGACGGCGGGAGGGAAAAATGTGTCAAAGGCTATCTTTTCTTCCTCTGCTGCTCAGAGGACCAAGAGGGCAGCGCTGGACAAGTGCCCTGCTTCAGAGAGTCCATCCTGGATGATAAGTGTCTGCTGGCCAGGAATCCCCTAAGAACAGACCCCTCCCAGCTCCGTCCACTGGCTCAGCACCTGTTGTCCAGCAGTGGAGGAGGCCTACAGCCCAGACACTCCGAATTCGGGACCTGGTGGGATGGGCAGAGGGCATCTTCACCTGCGCCATGCTCATGCTGCACGCGCCTTGTCAGCTATTTATCTGAGATGCACATCAGTGGCCAGGACAGAAAAACCCCACCCAGCACCCAGGCCTGAGGGATGGGACTGGAAGCTGACAACTGTGACTCAGGGCAGAGCGGCAGCTCAGGAGCACACTGTAGCCCCCACTACTGCACACAGCCTCGGGGACAGCTACCTCCTGTCTACTTCAGAACTCCTCAGGGGATCATGGGAAGCCACATGAATGAAAGCAAGTCTGAAACTGTCCTCCCTAGGATGAGGGAGATTCTGGAGTGAGTTATTGTAAGGTGATCTCTTCATCTTTTCATTTAATTAAAAGAAAATTTTTTTTTAAAGCCAGGGCTCACTTGGGCCCAGCTCCAGGCTCCCAGGTAGCAAGAAAGGGAGATGCTCTGAATTAGCAATGCAGGGGGCAGGGCTCCTACCCAGAAGACAGACTACTAGAAAGTCCTACTTAGAGGCAAACTTGAAAGAGATGACAGGCCAGATTGTGCCACTGCAAGGCAGGCTCAGGGAGAAAACACTCAATAAACAAGCCCAGGGCTTTAATGAAACAGCCCTGCTCTTCTGATTTTATCTGATGCCAAGGAGGGGCCAGGGAAGAGGCCAGCGGCTGTCGCTCGCTCGCTCGCTCGCTCACCTTGAGCCATGTCGAGGCACTGCATGGACAGCATCCAGTAGTAATAGGCAGCGTCGTTGAACCTGCTCTCCACCACAGCATTGTGCGTGAGCTGCTCCAGCACCCGGACTGCTTCTCCCTGCCTGCCGGCCTTGTGGAAGGCTGAGGGTCATGAAAGAACAGGCATGTCACAGGGAGGCAGCATGGAGCAGGGACTGCAGGGCTTACATGAGACTGCTTGAGAGGCAGACCAGCCATCGGAGCGTCTGTGATGCCGCCTTGCTGAGATGTGCCTCTCAGGCCGCGGGCTATAAATAACCGAGGCTACATCCTGAAATAAGCACAGGGAGATACACTCCTTTTGGCTGAGAAATGGCAACCTACTTTAGCAAGGCACCGACCGCAGAGAGAAAACCTGAAGCACCAAAGCCTGGCTCTGCACACAGGGAATTTGACTCCACTCCACTCCAGACTAGGACTTTATGACTCTGGTAGCACTAGCAAGTCCCACTATACTGTGGAGCCTGGTGGTTTACAAAATACCTTCACTATTAATTACACATTAAATCCTCAGAACAAAAGTCTAAAGATGGAGAACCGGCCCCTCCCCGCCTTTAACTGAGAATGATGGGCTTTGCCAGGTAGGGACAAAGCATCATGCCCAAGGTCAAAGACCAGAAGTCAGCCCAGTACTGAACCCACCTTAGCTGAGTGCTTTCAGATACCAACCTTGAAAGATCTGGCTCAGCTTGCAAAACCAGACATGTATAAAAACAAGCCTATGTCTAACAGAAATTTTCTGGGGACCCTGGGGCTGCCAGAGGACTCAGACCTCTGAAACTGACCATGTGTGAGCATCTGAATGACCCACATCTTCAACCTGCAGAGAAGGAAAGGTCTGGCCTTGGTTCATTCCCATCTTCTATCTCTTGTCTGAGTACCAAGTTACTATGGCGATGGATTCTTGGAAGGGCGACACAGACAGATGGATAGGTTGATGTGTTTTGCCCAAACATGCAGACACTTCAGCAACTGGGTGCTCTGTAAATGCTGAGGCGGTAGAGAACTCGCTGTCCTTCACAGGGGCGTTTAACCGAGGAGCTCCAAAGGGGACATTTGTTCAGCAGTGTGTCAGGAGGTGGTGGTAACTGCTACCGTCACAAGTGTAAATGAGATGCTGTGGAATACGACCCACCCACTTCAATTAGGAGACTTTCTAAACAGGCGTAAGAATTAGGCTCCCAGTTGGACAGATCTGATTCAATTCCGGCTCTGCCGCTCGCTAGCTTCACACGGCACATGTAGCCTCTGCATCTCTGCAGGGCTGTTGGCAAGATTCAAGGTTATGCAGGTTAAATGCCCAGCCAGCACCTGCCACAGTGAAGGCAGTAACATTGCTAACCGATGATGAACGTTATCAGTTAATGTGCCACACTCGCCTTGGCTTCGTTCAGATGCCGTCACACCCTGTGTACGGCTCATTTCACCAACAGAGGCACCAAGGGGCAGAGGGGCTGCTCGGCTTGCCTGAGTCAGAAACAAAGCCCATTTCTTTCTCAGTAGAGGAAAATGAAGGTGAGACCACGCTAGACACCAAGGGCTGTCCTTTCACTTTGTCCTGACATGTACGCCTTGGCTCAAGTAACATCTCTGCAGCTTCCCGGCTAGAGGACTACAGGCAAATTCCTTTATCTCCTTCAGCATCAGTTTCCTCATGGGCACAATGTAAATAACTGTGGTGCCCATGCCAGAGAGCATCCTGAAGATTAAAGGGAAGGCACAGGTGCAGGTGCTTTGCTAGGTTAACCGGGAGCTGCTAAAGAGCAAAGACTTGTCTGGGGTCCTGGAACAGGTCATGCAATGGGCCCGGGGGTCGTGGCTTCAATGTCCCCTGTCCTTGTCCTCAAGTCTTTCACCAGCAAACACATTATGAGCCAGGATGAAGGTACCTGTCTGGGACCTGCTGAGGAAGGGGCCAGACAGCCTCTGCACCATGTCTCAGGAGCCCTCCCACCCCCTTTATACAGTGTGGTCTGTGTGGCCTACCTTTCTGGGCTTCCTCAAAGCGGTCATTCTCTGCTAGCCACTGCGCATAGGGCACGTAGATGTCATCCTTGAACTCAGGGTGCTTCTCACCTAGAGCGAAGGCCTAGAAGAAGGAGTTGAGGCATTCTTAATGAAGCACCCCCTGCAACCCCTGAGAATGTGGCACTTGGCTGAATCTGTTAAGGATGTCATATTTTGCCAGCCTGACAACTCAGAGGGGGAGAGCGTCTCCCCCTCCAACCACCCCCAGCAACACAAAACAAACCAGCTCTTTGAAAACAAAAGGCAATTAACAGCAATATGCAACTGACTGGATTCAATAACAACACAGTCTGTTTCTGGACCACAGAAGCAGCACAAAATCGGAAACATTTTATTTTGAGGGTTTGCGTGGGCTCCTGTAGCGTGGCAAACAGATTTCTTTTAATTGTAGGCGACACCTAAGGAAACAGGATTGACAGTATCGTCATCACTGCTTACTAGCTGTCAGAGAGGGCTGAGGACAGTGCTGCATGGGACTCAGTGACTGCTTCATTAAAGCCCTAAACCACCCGCCCAGCTAGGAGAGCAGTAGACAAGGCCCGGGAGGGTCTAAGACTGCCACGGCTGGATACCCTGTACCCTGAGGGGCCATTACTGCTTCCAACCTAGCCTATTTTTCTTGTCAGTGACCTGTCACCTTAGGAAGTAGAGCCACTTGGAGGGCAGACAGGAGCCAGGCTGCTTTTACTTAGGTAGTGCCTTGCTATAGCCCTGTGAGAAGACCATCATGGCCAGTGGACATCACTAATTCTCTTCAGGTAATGCTCACTCCAGGCACAGACACAGACACAGGCACAGAGGGGCTCTGCCCGAGCTGCCTAACTAGCCTTGGCCCCAGGACAGCTGTCTCTCTGATTTGCCTGGCTGATTCTTTTCTCTGGTCCTCTCAGAGAGCAGTCAAGACAGGGAAGAGGACAAGGACAGGGAACAGCTGCCCTAGAAACAGCTCTGGTAGCTTGTATCTGAAAAATGTGGTTGATATTGTCTGTCCAAACACCATACAGGATTTTATGCCACACTGGTGTGTCCCTTCTTCAGAGGTGAGCTGAGGCTGTGGTGCTGGTCAGAGGCAGCTCAGAGCAGCAGCAGGTGCTGGAGCTGTCGTGCTAGCACTTCCCTAGTGCCTGCCCTGGGGCCGCCTAGAGCTGGCAGCCTGTGTCAGTTTTCCTGAATGAATGAAGAAACAAACTGGAAGTTTGGTGAAAAGGTCCTCCAAGGTATTCTGGCTCAGAGAGTTTGAGGCAAAATCTGGTTGCCGGGCAATGGCCTCCATCATGAGGGCAGCTTCCCTCAATCGTGGTCCCTTCTGCTCAGCTCCCCCGGCCTGTGGCCAGGGGCTCAGCAAGGGTACTCTCTCACCTCGTCCCAGCGCTTGGTGTCCACATACAGCTGCACCAGGGACTTCAGGTCCCCAATCTTCAGGTAGGTCTCAGCAGCATAGCCAGGGCTGTCCAGCTTCTTAAAGTAGGAAGCACACATGAGCAGGGGCTCCCGCTCAGCCTTGTCCAGCTTCCGAGCAATGTCTATCAACCTGGAGAGGCAGGGAGGACAGCTGTGAGGAGGAAGCAGTGTGAAGGGTCTGGTACTACCAAGGGTAGGCAGGCTCTGTGCCAGTTCATTCTGCTCTGCCCCATGCTAACAATACACTATGGCCCCTGGGAGGGGTTCCACAGGCAGATATAAAGGGGACAGATGCACCATCCAAAAGCAACGGCAGAGCCAAGAGTGACTGCAACTGGGGACTGCCCATGCCACATGCCTCTTGCACCAGTCATAAAGCTATTAGTAAGACCTGAGATCCGCTCTAGATACTGAGATGGACTCATGAGATTCCGTATCATCTTTCTCACCCTCCCACCAGCCCAAAAGGTGAGATGACTTGAGTTTGAGGCTATGTAAGGGTGGCCCAAGACTCCACAGCAGGAAGGGCCAGAGTGCTTGTTCCAGTACCGTCAGAAATTCCCACAGGAAGCAGAGGCTGTGCATGAGGCTGCCTTAGCGACTGACGGTCTGGACGAGGTGACAAATGTGAAGCCTGTCCTGGGCCAGAAGCCCCAGCAGTGTCCTCACTCCAGAGAAGGTCCCCAGGGCCAGTCACTCAGACCTTCCCAGTAGTGATCACCTTCCCACTGCTCGACAGCACATGGCTGGATTCAGCGTGGATCTAGCCGGCCCAGGGTTTGGGGTAAAGCAGCTTTCTCAGGGTGGGGACTCTACCCAGCCTGCTTTATGTGAGAACAGAAGAGGCTCTAACAGATCCGAAGCTCAGACAGGCGGGCTCAGGGAGGCCTGTCAGTCTGCGCTTAGAATAATAATGGCACCTAAAAATAACACTGCTTAGCAGAAAAAGGACATGATTTTAGAGAAAGGTAGTAGTACAGGCAGCCCTCTAGAGCCTAAGAGCTCCACCCACCAAACTGACGTTCCTAGGGGAGAGGTACCCGTAACAGCCAGAGGAGGGACAGAACCGACTTAATGTCTCTTCCTTGAACTTGTTAAGTGTCCCCAGGGAAACCTAATACATAGCACTTGCAAAGGGAAGTGACAAGAAAAACTAGTAGGAAAAGTAGAGACCATGAGCCTGCCAGGCCCCTTAGCACCGCCCCTTTTGTAGAGAGACTTCTTGGGGGCACAATCTAAGACCTAAGCGTGTGTCTTTCTGATACTGTTCCTAGACAAGGGAGGGTTGGGGTAGGTTAGCCACTCAAGGTCCCTTGGTGGGCGGCCCACACACCTGCCTCTCCTCTTCCCCAGGGCCTGACTCTGCCACTGGCTCCTATCTGAGGACCACACTGTAGCCTCCTAACCAACAGTGGCCTTTGTTGTACAAGCTCCTTCACCTCAGTTGCCCCTTGCTCAGTGTCACCTGGAGGATGGGTGCCAAGTCCTAAGATGGAACCATCATGTGGCCTGCCCGCTCCTCCATTCTTCTGTATCTAGCTCCCTCTCTGTTCCAGCTCCTCCATGTGCCTGGGGGACTGCAAGCCATCACTGTCCCTGCTGGCCTACTGTGTCTCCTGCCTATACTCTTTCCCCTTCTAAATGATTCTTTCTGAAGGTTCAGCAAGGCCACTTCACGGAAGGACTCAGGGAGGATACCATGGATCCTCACAGAGAGCTGGCGTCCCTGGTGGACTGAGGGTTCTTCTTGTGCCCTTTGGTACTCTCATGCTGTGTTAGGGGCACCGACACCACCCAAGTCAATCTAAAGCTTAGCCCTACAGCTCCCCAGACACTTGGTCCTTGAGGACCAGTCCCTCTGAGGGTTGATTCCCTCATTTACCAGATGAATGTAGAGACCCTGATCTGAGGGGTGTAAGGTCAACACAGTGCCTGAGGGACATCTGTGTGTTCCCTAGGTCTCATACTCAGCAAAGGCAGTGCTACCTTGTCCAAGTCTTCATCTCCCAGAGAACCTAGTCATTTTCATGTTTGGTGCAGATATTTAGAGAAACAATTTTTCTCTTGTCAGTCAAAAACCCAGAAGTTAACCCACTGTCCAGAGTCCCCAGGCAAGGGCTGCACCTACATGTCGACCCAACCATGGCTGCCGCTGATCTCTATGGCCTTGGCATGCTCGCCGGCTGAGATGTACATCTCCACAGCAGCTTTGGGCTCGTTGATGTTCCGGGCCCAGTCAGCCTGCTTGGTAATGAGCAGCCTTGTCTCTTTAGGGTCTCCAGATCCGAGGAAATCCTGAGGAAGCACAACAAACAAAGCCATGCAGGATTAGGACTTCCTGTGCCCGCATTACATCAGCTCCAGACAGCAGAGCAGGGAAGGGCTTCGCGTGGCTGTGCAAAGGAGCAGGATATATGAGAGCCCAGCTCCTGACTGTGGGTCAGTCCCAGGTGTCCAGGAAGGGAGTGTGCACGGAAGTGCCACACAGGCCACCCAACAGTGCTTCTGGGGCCCAGGGACATGTCAAGGACTGCGCCCTCATGTCTCCTTCCCTTCACACTTGTTCTAAACACCTCAGAGACTGTAGAGAAGGGGCTGGGAGCGGTTAATTTGTGACCTCCACACAGTTGGATAGAAACATGACTGGCTGTGAAATTACAAATACTAATCCTATAATCACTAGTCACACTGAGACGACACCAGATGCCCCAGACTGGTGCTGAGCACATGGTTCTAAACTTAAGCATGCACAATGATACAGAGTTCTGGGGTTGGTCCCTTGTGCCCTCCTTCACTGCCACACTAAAGTGCTTTTCTCATCTCTTTTTCTCAGATGTTCTGTGGCCTGAACTAGGCTTATTCTGTTGGCTTTGCCCCTAAGACATATCTATGACAGATAGCTGACAAAACAGTCCTTGGCTCACCCCGCCCCATACACACACACAATTTTTTTTATAGCAGGGTCTCACTGTGTTGCTCTGGCTGGCCTGGTACTCAGAGAGATTTGCCTGATTCCACCTCCCAGTGCTGCCCAGTGGTTCATTTCTTAACTGAGTGACATCAGATCTTGTGAGATTAGATCTGCAGAAGTAGGACTATGACCCAGGAAGGGATGGCAGGAGCCACAGATGAAGGAAATAGTCCTTTGGGGGTTCAGAGATCGGGCAGGGCCTGAGGTCTTTTTACCCCAATGACGGGGGTATTGCTGAGGTCACGACCAGCTTCTCTAAGTTACCGCCAAAGTGCACCAGAAACAACCTCAGAATATTACCTCTTCTTAGGACAGAGCTGCCACTGTTGAAGCTGCCTCAGTGCTGACACTTTTCAAGGTGGGGTTTTTCAAAATGGGGAACTGAGAGACATAAAGCACAGATGTGCATTGCTAGTGAGAAGCGGTTTGTCTTAGGAGAACGTACCCTGCAGAGAGTGCTCTGTGTCAACCCCACTAAGTATAAAAAGCATTCCTTTCCTCGAGATCAGCACTCATTTGTCAGGCAAGTGCAGTCAATGCATGCAGAACTCACTTGAACAATTAGCTCATTTCTTCTTCCATTTGCTTTAAGGGTAATTATGTAGCCCCTAAAACCATATATTAGGTTGGTCTAGGGCAGCCAAACAATTCAGGAAGGGGAGGAAAGGCATCTGTTACCTGTTACAGAACAAATAAAGATAGGGTCGCCTACAGCTGTCTTCTGCCTCCCCATGGGGCACACAGAGATGAAGCTGGGAGCAGCCACTGAGGACACCTAGCTTGGGCTATTACAGACACACTTCCCTCTTGGCAGTCATGATGACTTCAACTCTTCATGCACATAAAGCTCTCCTGCTCAGCTAGCTGCATGAGGTTAGCAACAGAGACAGGCCTTATAAAAGCACAGAAATGTCCTTCAAAGGGACTCTGGCAAATGAGTGCTCAGTGAGATAACAGAGGGAAAAGGCCAAAAGCTAGGGGGCCACGATGCAAGGCACCTCCCCAAGGGAGCCATGTGGGCACCTAGCTCGCTGGGTCAGGGGCACACCCCTCCAGCCGAGCAGCCAATGCAGAGGCTGCGACTTAACTCAAGCTGAGTCTAAATAGTTCCTTCAAAGCTCAACCAAGTGTGTTTTCAAAGGCTTTTTGGTTCTATAAAGCCAATTTGCACATTATCTGGGGGCCACAGCAAAGACTCACAGACTTTCTGTCCTGGAGTGGACAGAAAGAGGTCGTGCTGAGTGATGAATGAGACTGAACAGGGTTCTCATGTTCGGTGCTCCTGATAAGGACACACTATACAAGAGTTAAGAGCATTATAATCCCTTTATCACCACATAAACATGTCACTTGTCCGGAAAGCATACAATTTATTTGTACGTGGGAATGTAATTTAAAAAATTTCCAAAACCAGATTGAATCTTGGGAAGCAATTTCAAGTAAACAAAAACATGCATGTTACTAAGCACTGTATCTCCCACCCCAACATAATGTGTGTGTGTGCACACACTTCCCAAATGCAGACTACCAAGCCAGGGTGTGTGTGTGTGTGTGTGTGTGTGTGTGTGTGTGTGCACTTCCCAAATGCAGACTACCAAGCCAGGGTGTGTGTGTGTGTGTGTGTGTGTGTGTGTGTGTGTGTGTGTGCTCGCGCGCGCGCAGGCTTGAGTTGGGACCAACGTACTGGGAATTGTGATCAGAAATTAAAATCAAAACAAGCTCAAAGTATTTACCTTCATGGAGAGCCACACCAGATGGAGTGTATGAACAGGCTGCACTGCTGGGTAGGAGGCCATGTGCAGGAAGTGCAGGCGAGCCATGAACGGAGCCAAAGTGGGCAGCCAGAGGGAGGTCTAAAGGCATCCATCCACCCTGGAGTCAAACCTGGCCCTCCCACTTTCCTAACATTTTATTTATTTATTTATTTATTTATTTATTTATTTATTTATTTATTTATTTATTTATTTATTTATGTGTGTACACACATGCATGTATGTATATACACACACACACACATATACACAATGCATGAAGTACTGGAATTGAACCCAGGGTTCTACTATACCAAGGCACATCCTTGGATGTGGACTTGTAATTTAATCCAATCACACGCCTCATCTTTCGTCCTGTTTTCATATTTTATTTTATTTTATTTTATTTTATTTTATTTTATTTTATTTTATTTTATTTTGACAGGGTCTCTCTATGTTGCCCTGGCTGTCCTGTAACTCACTTTTGTAAACCAGGCTGGCCTTGAACTCACAGAGATCTGCCTGCTTCTGCCTCCTGAATGCTGAGATTGAAGATATGCACTATCACGCCTAGCTACTCCTCACTACAGCATGGCATGTTAGGGTTTTGCATTGTTCTGTCCACTGAGCTATTGCTCTGCTCTGCTCTGAGGAAGCAGGAACGGCTTGGCTCTGTGAGTCCTCACCCACTGGTGACATGTGGGTTCCATAATCACACTTCACTCTGGCTGCCAAGCAGCCATTTTCAGCTATACCACACCACAGTGGCCCACCAGCAGCTCTGAGGGCTTAGTCTCAAGGAACAACGAAGGCCGGCAGGCTGAGGTACCTAACTTCTGCCCTGGGATCTGTCCCTTTTAGGTGGAAAGGGCATTTCATGTAATGCTGGATGTGTGGGAGGGAGCATGGCTAAGAAAGCCTGAAGCCCAGATCTGAGGTGTAAAAGGCAGGGACCAGGAAAAGCCCTCCTTCTTCTATGAAGGAGCCACAGGGTCTAACAGATGGGTAGCAAGACTAGCTGTGGTTAGGCACAGACACACACAAGAATGGGAAGCTATCCTACTTGGGACTTGTAAACTAGGTGATTGGCTAGGACTTGAGGACTCTGCGGGATTTTGAGGGCCTCAGAGGCCCTTTGTGGAAGAACCTCACTGTTCCACACCTAGGCTTTAAGCCTTGCTGCAGGCTAAGGGTTGACCACTGAGAACGCTGGCTCTTTAGTGGGGCTCCGGTGTCTAGGAAGCACCTTCAAAAGTCTTGAGTACCTAGGGACTAACCTTGAGGGGCCACCGTTCAGATGCAGAAGGGGACCTTCCTGAATACTCTGTAAGGCTCTGTGCACTCCAGCTGCTCAGAGCAGGCTCCCTGGGGAGTGCTGGCGTCAGGGATCCACAGCACCCTGCCTTGTAGGATGGACTGCCACTTAGAACAGTAAACCTTGGTGGCTCCTGACGCAGGTCTGAGGGAGTCTGTGGAGACGTCACTAAGCCCTCAGTACCAGGTAACAGCATCATGCTGGCATGCTCAAAGCCCACCCAGCTGTTGTGGACAGGTGCTCTGAATGTGCTGTCCCTCTGACACCCAGATTCAGGTCCTGTTTATTAATCTGCCTACCCTTTTTCTGACGTCATTCCCATTTCAATTTATTTTATTAACTAATTTATTTATTATTTACTTTTGGGTTTTTAAAACAGGGTTTCTTGTGTATTCCTAGCTGTTCTGGAACTCACTCTGTAGACAAGGTGGGCCTCAAACTCACAGAGACCCACCTGCCTGCCTCCTGCGGTGGAGATTAGAGGTATGCACCACCACCACCCAGACTCATCCCCATTTTCATGTCTTGGATACATGACTTAAAGCAACTGCAGGTCAGAGCCTTGGGAACTGCTGGTGGCAGGCTGGGCCCAGGACATGGTGGGTTACCTTGGCATACTCAAACATGCAGAGGTCAGTGTACATGTCGAGGGCGAGGTTCTCATGCCCGCTCCTCTTGTACAGTTTGGCGGCCTCGTGGAACTTCCCCTGGTAGGAAAACACATCTGCCAGAAACAGGTCATTGTTGGTCTCTCCCCTCTTCTTCCTCTCCTGGAAAAATTAGAAGCACAGGAAATGGCCTTTACAGCCTCGCAGGAAGTCGCCTGTACAAAGGCTAGCTGCAGCTATTTCGGGTCTTCCTACTGGAGCCTACACTTGGCTCCTGAGCTGCTATGTCTCTCACCTATGTCTCTATTGGGAATGTTCAACAACAAAAGCAGATTTTTTTCCTTTTTCAGACCACTGAAGATCAAACAAGAGGCGAACCTTTGTTTGCTCAGTGGAAATTCCACAGGACTGTTTTCCTGTACATTTGCCCAAAGCAACCACTGGATAATTTGAATAGTGTGCACTGTCAGAGTTGGGGACAGCCCCTGCATGCTCAAGCCCTCCAAGGCCCTGATACCTGGGTGGCAGAGCTGTGACCCAGGATGATGACAAACAAGGACTAAGTTTGGGATTTTCAACCAAGATGGAAGGCATAAAAGGGTCACAAAGCTAACTATGTTTCTGTTTCTAAGAGTTGAAGAGATATTCTGTATGCTGGCTAGTTTTATGTCCACTTGACAGAAACTCCTCAGTTGAGAAAATGACCCCACCAGGTTGGCCTGGGGTAACCCTGTGGCGTGTCTCTTGATTGATGTGGCAAGTCCAGCGCACTGTGGGTGGTGCCACCCCAGGACTGGTAGCCCAGGTGCTATAAGAAAGCAGGCTGAGAACCGGGCAGCGGTGGCACATGCCTGTAATTCCAGCACTTGGGAGGCAGAGGCAGATGGATTTCTGAGTTCAAGGCTAGCCTGGTCTACAGAGTGAGTTCCAGGACAGCCAGGGCTATACAGAGAAACCCTGTCTCGAAAAAACAAACAAACAAACAAACAAACAAACAAAACACAAAAAAAGAAAAAAGAAAGAAAGAAAGAAAGCAGGCCAAGCAAGCCAGAGGAGCAAGCCAGTAAGCAGCATTCCTCATGTTTTCACTGCAGCTTCTGTCTCCAGATTCCTGCCCCGACTTTCTTCATTGACAGGCTGTGATGTGGAAATTTAAGTTGAAGTAAACCCTTTCCTTTCCAAGTTGTTTTGATTAGGGTGTTTTATCATAGCAACAGAAACTCTAAGACACTGTGTGCGCTAATGTCTGAAGCATAGTTCCTAACACACACCTGGTGTGCACATACATGTGCACATGCAAGTGCATGCACACTGAAGCGCACCCACACCTTCCTCCCATGTTAGTCTAAAGTGCCAGTGTTTGTAAACATGTGCCAGCACTCAGCCCGAGCCCCGGCAGTTGCCGCTTGCTTGTTTTCTATCAAGTACATCTCACTGGAGGGAGATGAGACACGGAATCAAACCTCTCGACAAGCTGGTAGAAGTTTCAGCAGCTGGAGACAACATGCCTCACCACTGACAGAAATAATTTTTAAACCTTCACACAGTGCGAGCTAATCAACCAAGTAAGCTGACATCTAAAACTTATGAGTGAATTAAACTCTTGTAGTAAGACAGGTGTCAGTTGGTGGGGAATGTGGGCCACAGAAGAACGTGTTTGTAAAGGACTGTCAACATGGACAGATTATTCTGCCACGGGTATGCTATTATCCCAGGTATTCAACAGGAACCCACTGAGGAACACAGCTCCTTGGTAAATGCTGGCTATCCATAATCCAGAAGCTGAGGCCTGAGGACAGTCACAAGAGGTCAGTTGAGTACTCTTTTCTCCAGAGAGTTCCTTAAGCGCAATTCTCAGCTCACAGATCATAAGCAAAGGTAGACGGTTTGAACTAACATGACAAGTGATAAGTGTCAGCTTCCTCTCTGGCCAGTTACTTTTGTACAAAGAAAAGTGATGTTCTGCAGCTTTGGACAAAGATTCCAAGGGTCGCAATGGCTCACACCAAGCATCATCCCCGAGAGCCAGAGGCATGAGACAACGGCACCCAGCTAGCCCTTGCCCACCTCTGTGGGAAGAGGCTGACAACCAGTGATCGGCTGGGTAGAAGACACAGGGAAGGCTCACAAGGCAAAAGTGGCAAAGCTTAGGGAAAACAGGGAAGTGCCTGGGTGTCCCTGAGGTTTTGAACAGGAGGATGTGCCCCACCCTCTCCTAACTTTCCTTCCTCCCCCCGCCCCACCCCAACAGGGCTGACAATGCCACTGGTCCATCACACTAAGGACCTTGTAGGTGTCGCACATTCTTTGGTTGTACACCAACAGACTCAATGAACAGCAGCTACCATATTGTAGTCTCCCTTGGCTCCGCTCCGCTTGCTGCCCCTGCCCTCCCCACCCACACAGGGCTGAGGCCCACAATAAGCCTTTACTCTGCTGAACTGAGTTAGAGGGGCAAGACATTCTCAGTTCCTTCACTGCTTCCATCTGGGCACTCCAGTGTGTCTCACATTCCCTCAGCCTCACAATAAATCTGTTCGGGAGAAAGAAATGTGTGTGCCTTTTTTATAGACAGTCAGACAGCACTGAGATACACAGAAATTAAAAATAGCGTCTTCCATCACCCATAAATGGTGCAGTCAGACCAGATTCTTTAGCCTACCGCAGGCCTTCTGGGCAGGAGGACGCCTTAGTAGACCATGTTGGGGACATTTGGGAAATACTTTGTTTCCTGGCAGATTACTAGCGTCCAGGAAAATAGCAATAGCTACTCATTCCAACGGGGTATACCAGGCTCTAGAGTCTGTCTTATAGCAGTACTAGAGAAGAACAGACCCCCATATTGGATTTTTGCAACAAAGTTTCTCTGTGTAGCCCTGGCTGTCCTGGAACTCACTTGGTAGCCCAGGCTGGCCTTGAACTCAGAAATCCATCTGTCTCTGCCTCCTGAGTACTGGAATGAAAGGAGAGCATCACCACTGCCTGCTGTAGAGATCCCATGGTAGGAACAAGGAGCCAAAGCTTAGAGAGACCCAAACCTTCTCCCTCAACTACCAAGCGACTAAGCGGGTGTTGTCTCTATACAGACACTCTATCCTCCAGAACAGACTATAGGGCCTGCGTCCACATCTCCTTGTGATTACTGGCCACTGTATCCTGTGATGGAAGATGCTTTCATCAGTTACCTCAATACTGCTGATCAGTTCTAGGTATCGAAGGTCCTGGACTCTGGTGAAGGCCTATGGGAAAGGAATAAGAATAGAGTCAGCTGCCTTCCTGTTCTCCACAGGCTGATGGGGGTGGGACACACCAAGCTCTAGAGAGGCAGCCAGCAAGCAGGGGGCTGGGGGAAGCTCGATTCATCATTGTGTGAAGAGAGGCTCAGCCTGTCTTCATCTCAAGGATTAGTCCTTACAAAGAACTGTAAAGAAGTCCTGGGAGCATCAATCATTTTGGGATTAGGTAAAACAGAACTGTGGTGATCCTGAAGTCTACCGTGGAACCCTTGCCAGACACTGCTCATAATGGAAAGGCAAGCCGGGCTGATTCCAGTCAATGGCATCTGCAGAGTAGGCAAGACACAGAGACAAGAGCCTGCACGCTTCTCCCTTTGATCTGGATGGGAAGCAGCAGACAGCTCTGCTAACTCAATGGTGCTATACACACAGGGCACATAGGGAGAGGAGGAAAAGGCTCGGGAAAGAGCAGTGCTCAAGGAGGATGGCAGGGAATAATCTCCTGGTCCCTAGAAAGTAAACTTGCATGTTAATCCTGAATGCGTATCCTCTGCTTGGACTCCCAATCGGGGTAGAGACTTCTGATGATGGATTTCTAGAAGGTTGTGAGGGTCAGGCAGTCTGGGGCCAGTGAAGTGCCTTTTGCTGCTCTTGGGTATCACAGGGACTTAGGCAAACTGAACCTCTGTGTGCTCTGCTGTGTTTTCTGGGTTGTTCATGTGAGATGGACTGACACATGCCCAGAGCACAGTTCCTGAGCCATCGTGGTTTACAATGTGCAGCCCTTGGCCACTGCTAGGTACCCTCAATGCTGAAAGAAGTGCTCAAGCCATCCAGTTTCCGGTTGCCTCACAGATGGCCGCAGGCTGACTTCATCCTACCCTACAGGGACAGGATCTAGTCAAAGGCTGGGGACACAGGAATTTCACTTGGCCTCTGTCCCCTTCCCTAGTTCAGGGGTTCACAGTGGAAATGGAAAGCTTGGAGATTAAACAGAGAGCTAAATCTCCCTGAGCCAAGAGCTACACTAGCAGGAGGCAGATCCCCTAGGGAGGACACTTCCTGTCTGAGCATGAGCAGTGGCACACCGCAGGATTAGGCAAAGCACTGCCCAGGAGGGACCTGGCAAGTGGCTTTCTTTCTGAAACAGGGACTTACTATGTTGCCTAGGCTGGCCTTGACCGGCTGTGCTCACAGGATCTTCCTGCCACAGCCTGCTAAGAAGCTGGGGTGACAGGCACACTGCATAGGACCTAGGACTTGGCCTTTCCTGAGGAACTGGTAGAAGGGTCAATTGGGCAGCGTGAACAAAACTAACAGCTGCCACCCGGATTTGTGCTTCCTGAGCCATGTACAGTAGGTCCCTGGTAATGGGCAGAGCAGGGAAAAGACTCGGGTCTCAGCCCACCAGGACCTTGAGCTATCTCCTCTCTACGAATGGGCTCCAGCAATCCTCTCTGCAGTCAGGCAAGCAAGCGGCGCCTCTCCAACAGTCTTTGTGGTTCTGAGCACTGAGTTCTTGAATTTGATAAGTCTGTCACTGACAACTTTCAGCCTTGATATACCGCAGAGTCAGGGTGCTATTTGGAGTGGTCAGTCACGAGACTGTGAATAACTTCCACAGAGGGAAGTGGGGAGCAGGGAACAGATGCAGCTGGCAGCACTAAGCAGCTCTCCTGTGCCATCTAGTGGGGGGACCCTTCTAGGCCAGGCCCCTCCTGCCACAAGTCTGAGTCCTGAATAACTGGTACCCAGGGGAGAGGAAAGCCAAGGATTCAGGATTAAGACAAAACATCAGTCAAGGTCTATGTTCAAAGCTCTATGACTTTTCTAAATATCATACTACCCACAAGAAATATACAGACAATTTTCATGTGTCAGGTAAAATGACTAAAGAAATACCACTCTAACAAAGAACCCAGGGCTTTGATCCGATCATGTCTATTCTCAAGTGTTCTGGGATGCAAGGTGGGGTGTGAAATGAATAGAAGCTTGTGTTCTAGCTTCAGTTCCCTTTGTCTGGACACGTGCTCAGTGACTCAGAGGTCATGTGCTCCATTACATGCAATACTAACATGAGCTGGCTCTCAGGCTCTAGGTGTGAAGGGGTGACTATCTAGAGGGAACTTTATTTCCAGCTATAGATCGGAGACATCCTGAAAACCTTTTAGTATTCCTGACAGGCTTGCATTTTTAGGTGGGGTAAGAGAATGAACTCCCTATCTCTTCTGAATTCCCAAAGCCCTAGTCTAATATTTCCCAATGCTTATCTGATCTAAAAACATGTAGGTAATTATTGGGTAGCTTTACTCTTCTTCACGTGCTGTGTTGAAACAAGGCCTTGTGCATGCTAGCCAGTGCTCTACCACCGAGCAGGGACACCTCTGACTCTGTGTGACAGGGTTGGGATTTGCACAGCTTCTCCAAACTCCTCTTTACCAGGCCTGAGGAGGCCTCAAGGTGAGTACAAAATAGAGGAAGAGAGCTATGCATTTTCAATGCTGGGGTAGAGAAGTCAGGCTGAGAGAACAGGTTGGGGAAAGCCCAGCTCTGAAGTGCGCTCTGGTTCAATGGTCCTGTTTGACAGGAGGCAGGGACCACATTTGTCTGCAAGTACTTCAGTATCAGTAGCCTGGGCAAAAGGAGACTCTCCACTTGGCTATGGGACAGAACGCAGGGAAAGAGGACAGGAGAGGCTGGAAGCCATTCCTTCTTCTCCCTTGCTCTATCAGATGGGCACTCCTAAGTCTAGGAAAGCTTAAATGTTTTTGACCATTTCTTTAGCTTTTTTTCTTTTTGCTAAACTAGAAGTAACACTACGAGTCATGCCAAGAGGGTGTGGGACACTACCACACTGACTGCTGTGGGAACCAGAGAGCCTGGGCATCTCCTTTGCACTAAGCCATTGCCAAGAACAATGGTGGTGTGAGATGGCTGGTGCTTAAGCCCAGGCTGAGACATGTGATTAATCAATGGCTGCCACGTAAGGCTTTATCTCGGCTCTTTACGTAAATTACTGCTACCAAGACTGACAGCCGGAATCAACCAGATGTTCTACTAGCTTTATCTGCTTACATCTTCCCAGCTTCCTGAGAACAGGGCCTAGTCTGCCAGAACCTTCCAGAGAAACAACCCTGGGAAGGGTGTTCCCACCACTGTGAAAGGGGTGACTGAGGAGACTTCAGAGCCCATTATAGTCGGTTTCTACTCCTTTGGTGTTACCAGGACCCTTCTGCCTCAAGGGACTCTTCCAAGGACCAAATTCTGGCTCACTACTAAATACATACCTTCTTTGCTGTTTCAAACTCTAGTCCTTCTAGGGCTTCCATGGCCAGTTCACGCCAATCAGTGTCTGTCACTCCCAAGCAAGCAATTTGGTATGCTTCTTTGAACATCTTCCTATCAAGGTACTGGTACATCGGAGCAGACTGCAGGGTTTCGAGGAGAGAGAGAATAGTCTATTCAGAGTAGTGGAAGAGTCAGATTATAACCAGATGTTCACAGTGACGTCAGCAGAAACACCTACCAAACTTCACTGATCAGGATCTTTGCGGCCTCGCCTTGGCCCACCTGGGCACCTTTCCTGCCACCCCTCCTGCTGAGCTCTCATCACACACCTTTGGCTGTCATCTGCTTTCCTCTTCTCTAGGTCTACATAATCCTAATATGTCACCTTCTCTGGGAAGATCTGTCCTCTCACCCTCCCACCCCCCATGGAAATGCCTACTTGGCTTTTTAAAGCTCTGTTAACAGGTCCCTCCAAGTTGTCCTTGGCCTCGGCATAGATAATCTTGTGCTGTGCTCCATGTGGGTCTCTGGAGTGAAGCCCTGCCCAGCCTGCGGCAGCAGCAAGGCTCCAGTCTAGTCCAGCAGTCCCTCCACCCAGGCCAGAGGAACAAGTTAATCGACCAGAAGGGAGAGAGATCTGGGATGGCCTCTTCTCAAAGAGACTTTGTCTGAACAGGGCACAGATAGGGAGTTTGCTCGACAGCCCAGGAAGCTCTGAGGACAAGTTTCTCTGGTCCTGAAGACCAACTCTCCCCTCAAGACCAAGCTGCCTAGCTGAGAATATCTGCAAGTATTCCCTGACAACTCCTTTTTTAAGGCTATAAAGACTGTTGCAGTTGCCCAAACATTAAGGAGATGTCGTTACCATTGATAACACCCCAGGAGAGGGAAACTCCTGGAGGAGACCTGACTTGCCTGAGGACACAGACCTAACAAATTAAGAACCTGAGGCTAGAGCAAGAGGCGACCTATGCTCCTTTTTGTTGCGTGCGTGTGTGTGTGTGTGTGTGTGTGTGTGTGTGTGTGTGTGTCCGTTCCACAAATGCATGCATATACATCGGGCTAAAGCTGAGCTGGGCCAGGCATCTTTAGCAAGAAAAACCCTGTCTTGATTTGAGGCCAGTCAATATACTTCAGGGACCTTTGTCTGGATTCCTGGGCAGTAAAGATCAATCAGCCAGGACCTCTGTACTGGAAGTGCTGTTTCTCCATTCGGGGCCTTTATCTTGGAAATTTCCAGTCCTTTTTTGCCCCCTACAGAATTAAAAGAAACCTTTTTCCTTTCAAGCTGATCTACCCTCTGACAGCAAGACTAAGCTGTTCCCAGGGGCTTGTTTTCCCTGAGGTAATACACCATACACTTCCCCTCTTACTGGAGGGAGGCAGCTGGCCAGACTGGGAGCTGAGATAGCACCCAGGCCTGGCTCAGCCACATCCTATCCAGGTGCCTTCTGTTCAGAAACTCTGCCCGGGCCAGGCTTCTGTGGACCAAAGTGGCACTTTGAAAAGGGCAAAGTGCCCATCTTCCTGGACACAGGTTCCATCATTTCCTTAAGCTTTCCCAAGCACCACCTACCCTGCCCTCCAATAAGCTCTCTTCTCTAGACTGCTCTGGTCCACTTTAGTTCTATTTTGTGGCTTTTGATATGTCATGACTGTCTGTAATAAGAAGGAATAACAGGAATTTGGACAGACAAAACCTGAACCTGGGTGTAATTAACCCCATTTCACAGTGGCAAAGCCTGACGTCTCATCTGCTCTGGGGAAGATTACTTTAGCTCTGGAGTTCAGAACTAGTGTGAGCAACATGGCAAGTGCCTGTCTCAAACAAACCAAACCAAACCAAAAACTAATGATCCTATTACACAGAAAAGAACTGAGGCCTCAAAGATGGAGATATGGTGTTCAGGAAGCAGCTGGATCAGGTTACAGAATTAGGATCCAAAACCAGGGCTCCTTTTCCCAACCTGCAGAACTTCCTGTGACAACCGACTCCCTGATGACAAGGGAACATTAAAATGCGGCACAAGAAGAGCTGATTGTACAGCAGAGAGGTACAACCAGAATGAGCATTTGGAAAACATACTAACGAACCAGTCCCCTCTGCGCCAAGCCCTGATCTGGCTGCTGTATTCCAAGCATGACGTCATGGAGCACGACTCAGGTTTACTGCCCCA
The DNA here is from genome assembly GCF_947179515.1 of Apodemus sylvaticus. Classification (NCBI taxonomy): domain Eukaryota; kingdom Metazoa; phylum Chordata; class Mammalia; order Rodentia; family Muridae; genus Apodemus; species Apodemus sylvaticus. Next base: position 147,518,862 of record NC_067473.1, on the reverse strand, counting down.
CTTGGCAGCTCGGACACACCAGTTCTTGCACAAGATGATACAAATTTCGAAAGGAAACCAAAAATCCCAAGAGCAAAACTGAGTTTCTTTGCCTGGTCTCGAGACCCAAACCACAAGACTACTGGAGACAAGGCGACAGATAAACAGCCTTTGTCTCCAGATCGCCTTTCCCAATGCTTGGCAGCTCTGGCCTGCTGCATCAGCAGGAAGGCTGGCTGCAACCAACAGAGACTTTGGCTACTGACTCTTGAGGCTCTGGCAGAAGGAGCCCCGGCAGCCCCTCCGGCTCCCCTTGGCTAGCCAGAATCAGGGAGCAGCAACTGCATTTATTTTTGAGGTTAGGATGGCAGTCTGGGGAGAAAACCTTTTAATAAGCAAAGCCTGTTTGGCACCGATGAGGAAGAGTGGGCTCCCGGCAGATGTGGTGCTTGGGTTAGGATGCTGCTGGGGAGCAGATAAGGACAGCGAGGAGAGTCAAGCAGGCAGGCTGTCCTCAGCTGCCACCACACGTCGCCCTGTTCCCATCTCTCGTGCTCTCTCTTTTTCCACAGTTCGTTCCCATCAGAACTCACTGCCACTGCTTGACTATCCGTATGGAGCAGGAGCTGATGGATGTGGACACTGCTGCAGCAAACCCTTGCAGCAACAAGTGACAAGGGCTTCCATGGCTCCGGGGAAGAAGAAGGCAGAGTCTGTAGGGCAGGTGTATGCAGGCAGGCAGACTAACAGCATTCTAGAGGAAAGACAGTCTAGAACGTATGAACATCTATTAATGTATAAGCCCTCTGGCCCAGCAATTTCAGTTCTTGTCATTTATACTAAGTCAGGACATACACAAGGAAGATACCCACTATTTGGGAGAGCAAAAAGCTCTGGGCATGGGCTATCATGTGAGAGAGGAGCTGCACTCTGACAAGAAAGCTAGGCACACAGCAGGGGAGGGGGCATGGGAGCTCGAGGCTGGAAGGTACTCCGGACTGCACGCTGGAGCAAAGGATGAACTACATCACAGTCTTGCACACTACTACCTAAGGGGAATTGAGCAACATACACAAGAAATCACTTGTCATTTCTCACGCACAGATGTGAGCCGACGGTTGTCTTACTGTCTGAAAACTCTGGTAAAGTGTACTCACTGACGTGGCACAACATTCCCAGTAGACTGATGAGCGAAGGGCCCGATCAGTGAGTGGGGCTTTTGGTTTTGGCAACTGTTTTTGTTGTTAATGGGGTTTGTTGTGGATTTGTTTGTTTGTTTGTTTTAAGAGAAAGCACTGTGATACATCCCAGGCTGCCCTTTAAACCTGAACTCCTCTGGCTCCCCTCCAAGTGTTGGGATATAGGGATGAGCCACACCGCTAGGTCAGAGCGCTAGTCAGTAATTCGTCAGCGGGGTGGGCCTGCAATAGCTAAACGTCAAGTTAAAAGAAGACAGCACAGGAGCTGGCAAGACGGCTGAAAAGGTAAAAGTACTTTTCTGCACAAGTGTGACAACCTGAGTCCAACCTTCAGAACCAACAATGGAAGAAACAATGCCAAAGGTTGTCCTGGGACCTTCACAGTCACAGGTGCCCACACACACAGACTTGAACACATTTTAAAACAGATGGTGGCACAACATGACAAGAAGCTCCATTCGCTTGCTTTTGGTCCACGTCAGTGCAATAACAGTCTGGGGTCAGGAGGGAGGGCCCCATGGTTAAGAGAGGACCCAAATCACATTCTGAGCACCCATGTGGGGCAGCTCACACCACCACCCAAACTCCAGCTCCAGGGAATCTAATGACCTCTTCTGTCCACCATGTGCACCACACATATGTATATATGCACATATGCACACAGTTTAAAAAAAATAAAATATCCTCTTAAAGATAGGATGTTGTGGTTCAAGTTTCTCCTTAGTGTTTGCCTTGTTTTTATGACAGTTCTGTGGAGAATGTCTCTCACTTTAGGGATAAGCAGACAGGCAGCGAGGGCAGCTATAACTAGGTCAGTTTCCAGGGGTGCTGTCTGGGTTTTCCTGTCTGTTTCTCCCTTCCCTATCCTGTGGTTTCTACCTGGCCTCCTCTATCTCAGGAGACTTGCACGGCCCCCTGTGCCATCTCTAGGTACCATTCCTCAGTGCCCTCTCTACCTATTCTCCTCTCACACAGCATTACCACTCACACCTACGCACCACCTGGTGGCTTTGCTATCCACACAGTACTGAATACTGCTAACATGGTGCAGCAGGAAGGGGATCAGAACGAAAGAGGGCCAATTTGAGTCTTGCCTAGATTTATGTCACCTTGGCATAAAACTATCATCACCTGAGAGGAGGAAACCTCCATTGAAAAAGATGCCTCTATATAATCAGGTTGAGGGCTGGCCTGTAGAGCATTTCTTAATAATTGATGGGGGAGTGCCTAGTCCATTGTGGGCGGGCCCACTGCTAGGCTGGTGGTCCTGGGCTCTATAAGAAATCAGGCTGAGCAATTCACAGGGAGCTAGCCTTTAAGAAGCACCCCTCCACAGTTCCTGCCTCCAGGTTCCTTCCTGGTTTGAGTTCCTGTCCTGACTTCCTTCAGTGATGGACTCCTATGTGGAACCATAAGCAGAATAAACCCTCTCCTCCCCAGCCTGCTTTTTTGGTCATAGTTTTTCATTACCACAATAGAAACCCTAACTAAGACAATGGGACTGGTCTATTTGTCCAGAAACGCATGGCTACACACAAACACACAAGTTCATAGCACCTTGAGATATCAGATTCCACACTTCCCTCCTCCTCCTCCTCTCTGCTCTTAGCACCAGTCTGAGGGCCTGACCACTCTGTTTCGTGTGTCCAAGGGTTACCTGTGGCACCTCCACGGCAGACATAGAGAAGACATGAAGGCAGAAGATCTTGGAGCCGTTGTAGCCCACCACGAAGCCCTGCAGCTTCTGCTGGTGCACTGGGAAGGTGCTGGCCTTGATGTTGAGGTAGCCTCCGCCCGAGAAGCAGAGCATGTCCTCACACTGGGTGTTCCAGGCCACACTGTTGGCGTTGGGTTCCTGAGGGACAGGGGTCTGTGAGGCTCTGACACCACTCCCACTTTTCACTCCCACCCATTCTTAAAGCCTGGGTGGCCCTGAAGTACAGACAGCAGGAGGAAGAGAAAGAGGGAAAGGGTCAGAAAAGAAGGGATGAGGCATACTCCTCTATGCACTGGTAGAGTGACAGAATTTTTGATATGTGCCATTTTCAATATAAATTATTGTTCCCTCCATATTTTAGTCACCCCACGGTAAGTGGAAGTGTAGCAAGGTGGACTCCATTCCATTAGAGGAAGCGAGCAGGTGGGGTGCTGCTCTGGGGTAGCTGGCAGGCATGTGTAAGAGCCTGGGTTTCTTTCCCAGCTGTAGTGTGTGTGTGTGTGTGTGTGTGTGTGTGCGTGTGCATACACACCTCCATACAGTCCTACCCACCTGAGGAAGAGGCTCAAAGTGTCACCCTGAAGATTAACAGTGACTGCTTTGGGGTGAGTGGAATTGTGAGGGATCTCTATTTTCGTTCCAATTTTAGTATATGTGCTGCTGAAGCGAACACGAGGGATTTCTTTTTTTTTTTTTTCTTGTTGCTTGTCTGGTTTCTTTGATCATGAACTTCCATTGTTTTTTATACTAAGCAAAAGAATGAGGAGTTCTTTTCAAAATTAGAAAATAATACATTGCCTCTGCATGTATAACTCTTACAGTAAAAGCACAGTCACACCAAGAGGTACCCTCCCTACCAGGATCCTGCTCACCTCTAGAGACCTGGGACCAACAGAGACTTAGTCCTCCCTGCCCGAGTCTTCTACCTCAGCAGAGACTATGCTTTAATGAGGAACATTGGTACTTCCCATGTGAAGGGCAAATGCAGTGGGTGACAGACTAGGAAGGTTGTGTTTCCTGGCAAGACCTGAGAGCCACCTTTGCTACTTCTCTAGAGAAGCTGCAGAAAGAGCCATGCGCCTTTCCAACCTCCACACAGGACACACTGAGGGGCTTCTAACCACCTCCAGGTCCAGGCAGTGGCAGTGCTGAGGCTGGAGAGAAGGGCAACATTAGGGCTAATTATGCCTAGCACTGAGCACACAGAAGCATCTTGTTTGCTCTTGAGTTGTTCTTGTGGCAGGTCTGTGAGAATGCAACTTCTAGCTTCATGTTAGCATGGAGAAAGAATGTGGTTTAGTTAGCATGCGAAAGGCCCTGGGTTTGATCTCAGCACAATATAACATCTCTAGCCCCAGTGCTTAGGAAGTGGAGATAAGGGATCATCCTAAAGTCCATCCTCACCTGGAGGCTAGCCTAAGCTATGGAGAGATACCGTCTCAAAAAAAAAAAAAGTTGAGACTCACAGAGGCCCGTGAACACAGGTGACTCTGAAGACAATGGGGATATGATCCTTCCCCTAAACTCTCTGCTTCCTCTGTGATGTGATAATAACTGAAGTCATTTTGGGTTACTGGTAGCCATGTAGCCCTGTCCAACTGACTGAGGAAAGCCAGGCACTTCCTCCCTGATGGATCTGTTGGGAAGGGCAAGGAGGGCCTTGGAAGAGGACCCATGTCTATCTATGACATTGGGAAATCATGCAGGAGAAACCAGAGAGCAGAGGCTCCAGTGTTTCTCTCAGGGGGTCCTCACTTCACATAAATTAACTCTGACGGCTCACAATGCCCCAGAGAGGCCAAGAACAGTCCTAGCATGGCAGAAAGCCTGCCGGGTGAGGGGTACAATCTTTGGGCTGCTCGGAGTCACATTTCTTTCAGCCACAGGACCAAAGACTGTGGAAACAATGCCCATTCCCAGAGATCCATGCAGCTACCGTGCTGTAGCATCCTGTGGAGGAAGCTTAGGTGAGCTTCTACATATCCCTCCTAGTGTGCCTTAGGCCACTGGAAGCAACTAGCAGTCCTGGGTAGGGACTCAGGCTTCATCAAGAGTCACCACACACATTAACTTGACTACCAGACTTGTCACCATCCACTCTAGCACTGCTTGTGGCTATGTGAAACTGGTTACTGGCCCATCTTCCTGACAAGGAAACCAGTGCTCAAGAGACTGGCCCAGCAACCTCCTCCCTGGGGTAGAGTCAGAGTCTACACCTGTGCTGGGTCCCAGGCCCTTGTTGTTCCTCCCAGACAGGGCTGGGTGCCTCCTTGTACAACTGGGAAGCTCAAGGCGGCTCCCTGTTCCAAGGACTGGGTCTCCATCTAGGACTCCACCTGGAAAAGCAGCTCCTTCGTGTGGATGTCGTACACCAGGCATGTGTCATTTTCATCCACCACAGCCAGCTTGTTCCGGGAGGCACTCATGTCCAAGCAGCGCACGGCTGTGGCCTGCTTCAGCAGGACAATAGCAAAGAGATTGTCCACAAAGATCTTCAGGATCTGGCGAAATTTCAGAGAAATAAGTGTGAGTTACCACGGCAACCAGACCCTGGACCACTGCCAGACTCTTGGCATCCCATGTGTTCTACAAGAACAACACCCACTAACTCCTCCAGAAGCTGCGTGCAGAGAAGACTCATTAAACAAAGCAGGGGGGAGGGGGAGGGGGGGACCATGCTTAAGAGTCCAAAAGCATGGTTCATAGGAGGTCACTGAAGCAACAACAGGCTTGAGACAGGCCAAGCTCACTCCAATGTCTGTGCAAACCGGGGACATTTTTAATGATACTGCTTAAACTGCAGAGTAGAGGAGTCATACACTAACACAGGAAGGGCTACTGTAAACACAGGGGGAGACATCTGGTATAAAGTAATAATGACAGTGCTGATGGTGACAGCTGCCATTCACTAACATCCCTGCTTCTGACGGCCCTGAGAAGAAACAGTATTGTCCTTATTTGGACAACTTGAGCCTCAGAGAGGCAACCTCATCTGCCCAGGGCCATACAGCCAGTGAGAGGGAATGTGGTCCCAGGTTAACCTGACCCCAAAGTCATGCTCACAGCCTCCCATGAGACCTGACAGCTGACTGAGGAAGTTGCAGATTCTCCCCCACTTGGGTGCTGCTACTTGACAGCTCCTACTGATCTCATGCTCTGCAACTTCCGTCCCCAGCAAAGACCTGACAGGCTTCAGCCACAGCCATCTGCTACACAGCTTGGCTCTCAGGCTAATGCAGTTATATTTTCACTTTCAAATTTCTATGTAGCCCACATAGAACTTTCTTATTTTAAGCAAAGAATGTAGATGAACACACCGAGAATCTGTTCAACTTCGTGTAGCCTAGATTTCCTAATTGATTTGTCCAAACAGTCCATTCTTCTTTTAGGTTCTAGTAACGCCCTAAGGACCAGCACCATAGACCCCAGACAGGAATACTGATTAATCCAGTCACCGCCTAATAAGGCTCTGACCTGGTGAACAATCCCGCCTGCGTCTCCGGCAATCCACTAAAGCTGCGTCTCTGCCAAATCCCACCTTCGGGGTGACCTTAGCACACTGATCCCTTCTACGTGCAACTTGAAAACCATGGCACCAGCTCTGCCAGGTGGGTGCCTCCCACACGTCTGAGGGCCACAGCGCTGTGGCCCGAAGCTGTCTTTACGAACACAAGCTCCAGGCTGTCTACAACCCAGCGCGTGCATCCCAGACAGGAAGCCCGTGCCTGCCTGGACAGCGAGCTGGGTAGTAGCACGGGGAGACTCACCTGGCCGTTTTTCAGGCCTACCAACAGACCTTCTCTTCCGGCAGGGCCACCGATCACCTTGATGTAGCGAATGAGAGATTCCATCTGCCATTCCCTCTCCTTCACTCCACTGAAGGACAGGCACTGTAGCCGCTTCTCCTAGGAAGCAACCCAAGCTCAGCATGGAGTGTCAGAGAAAAGAGTGCTTGCAACCCTCTTGGGGAAACCGTCCTACTCCATCAGTGGTAATCCAACCCTGGCTCTTCCCCGATCCTGCCATTTCTAATCCACCACAGGCTCCTCAGGGGCCATCTTCAGCTTGGCCCTCCAGAGCAGCAGCAGCAGCCTCCGACCTGCCACAGCTATTCTCTAGCCCTACGTGGCAGGAGTGAGACCCTCACACAGGGTTTGATACTAGTTTTACACTAGAATGGCTCCTAAGCATTTCCTCCTGCTTACCTTCTCTAACAGGCCTGGCCAACCAAGGTCAGGTCCACCCACAGCAGGCTTTTTTCAAAGTCGTCCCAAAACTCCTCGTGGCACTGACCTAGGGACTTTAGAGATCTATGACTGAGGGGAAATTTTTCTTTTGAAAAACTAAACCAAACCAAATAAAAACCTTTTTAGAGTAGTGGTTCTCAATGTGTGTGTCACGATCCTTTTGGGGTTACATATCCTGCATACAAGATATTTACACTGTGATTCATAACAGTGGTAGAATTGCAGTTATGAAGTAGCGTAGAAATAATTTTATGGTTGGGGGGCACCACAGCATGAGAAATGGTCTCAGGCTCACAGCATTACTAAGCTTAAGAACCACTGCCTTAGAGACTTTTTTCTTTTTTTCTTTTTCTTTTTTTCTTCTTCTTTTTTTTTTGTTTTTGTTTTTTTTTTTTTTGTTTTTTTTTTTTGGTTTGGTTTGGTTTTTTTTTTGGTGGTACAGATCTATAGTTCCCAGTACTCCGGAGGCTGGGGCAGAAATATTGCAGGTTCAAGGCTTGCCTGGGCTACAGAGTAAGTTCAAGGACAGCCTGGTGAACTTCATAAAACCTAGTCTTTAAAAAGGTGGAAGAGAGAGAAGACCGGGGATATGGTTCCATTGTAGAGGACTTTCCTATTGTAGAGAAGGCTCTGGGTCCAATTCCTAATGCCTCACGAGAAAAAGTAAAGAAAGGAAGGAACTCTCTTAGGAGGTAAAACTTCCACTTATAAAAGTTTGCCCTAGATGAGTGTGCCACATGCTGTCAATTCAGCACTCGGGAGGTGACCTGGGGGCCACGGGCTTGAGGCGAGCTTGAGCAGTTAGTAAAACACTGTCTCAGAACAGAACGAAGCTGCGTTGTAAGACACTTTACAATACATCTGATCCCAGCGTGTCAACGTGCCCCACAGTCCAAAATCATCCCAACCACAGACTTCATCTCGATGCCGAGGGCCGGCCACTGAGTCAGGACCATCATTTTCCCTGGGGGAGGGGGTGAGCTGCCCACCTGGCACAGGATGATGTGGTCAGCACACACCACCAGCAAGTTGCACTCAAACTTCTTGACAATTTTCTCCTTTACCCGGTAGTGCATGTCTGCCGAGTCATCAGAGTACAGCTCATAGATGAGGATCTTCTCTGGCAGCTGGATAGCTAATCGATTTTTGTAGATGGCAATTTTCTTGACAAGCTCTCTGCATTTAATCCGAACTGTCAACGGAGGGAAAGAGACTCTAGCAAAAGGTTGTTAAGTAAGGTGAAAGGCAGAGAAATTAAAAGCCATCCTTTATTTATTTAATGCTCCTGACAATTAAAGTGACACACTCTCATTACAAAAATCTTTAACAGGGACTGGAGAGACAGCTCAGTGTTTAAGAGCACTGCTGCTCTCTGAGACTTGGGTTTGATTCTCAGTATCCATCTTAACTCCAGTTCCTGGGGATCTGTTGCCCTCTTCTGGCCTCCTTAGGTACTGTACACACGTGGCACACAGACATATGCAGGCACTCAGACATAAGTAAACAAGGTCAATCTGCTAAAAACTCTCTCCAGAGCACCTGCCGTGTGCAGGCAGTTGTGTTGAGTGGGGTGCGGAGCTACATATGCTCCCATTTCAGGGAGAAATATAAAGATCAAGCAATAAATGCTACCGATACAAGCCCTACATGTCTGAGGACATCTAGACTCCTTACTCTGCACAGCAATAAGGCCCCCATAATGACACATTTCATAGCTGGCCCTGCAACCTTCCTGATCACAGGGACTTCCATGCAGTAGGTTCTGCCTTTCTACAGACCAAGTCGGGTAAACAGCACAAAGAGGACTTGGGGAACTGTCCCAGTGGCCACATTCCCACCACGGAGTTAGAATTTTCAAAACAGATCTACCCTGGCAGGGAGAAAAGAAGCCACCCTGAATCTACAGGATGGTCCCTAACTGAGACCCCTATGCAAAGACACCTGGCCATATCTGGTCAGCAGCCTCCAGATAACATGTGCTCTGCACGTCTGGATATGCGTACAGCTGAGGGGAACTTGACCCTTAACCAGCAGAGCTACTTACGTGAACAGAAGGGAACTGTCAGAGTTTACACTGAGAGGCTGGGTCCCTGGTCCTCTCAGCATGCCTGAGCCTATCTACTGCCCGTGCCTGTCTAGTAGAAGGAAAAGTCTGCCAGAGTGGCTCTGAGCAGACATGGTCAGTGCCACAAAGCCCTCAGTCAGCCTGGGTCTCAGGGACTCCATTTACACCATGGGATCATTTGTAAAGGGTAAAGAGCTGGTGCTTTTAAAAACAACCCAGGGGCTGGAGAGATGGCTCAGAGGTTAAGAGCACCGACTGCTCTTCCAGAGGTCCTGAGTGCAAATCCCAGTAACCTCATGGTAGCTCACAACCATCTGTAATGAGATCTGACACCCTCTTCTGGAGTGTCTGAAGACAGCTACAGTGTACTTATATATAATAATAAATAAATTTAAAAAAAAAAAAAGAAGTTTCACCAAGGGCTGAAGAGACAGCTCAGTCATTAAAGGCTAGGCTCACAACCAAAAATATAAGAAGTTTCACCAAGTGGCTAAGATAAAAACACTGATCAAAAAACAAACAAACAACAACAACCCAGGTTTATTGCTTGTGCTGGATCTTCAGAGAAATCTTTGTTCTCCTTCTACTGACAGAACCTACAGCCAGGCCAAGGGAGGCACTGCCTATTATCCTATCGCATGCCGCCACCAGCCCAGTCCCCGCCCCCTTTGCTAGTGTCTACAAGCAAGGGCAAGCTTCCCCTTACCTTTCTGCTCCGTTATCAGGTGTTGCACAATGACATCTGTCATGCTGTCCCTGTAGGCATACCGATCCTTGTAGAGGCCGTGGACTGTGCTGAAGATCAGCTGGTAGAAGGAAATGGTGCCGTCCTGGCAGCCGACCACCTGCACAGAAGAGAGCTGTCAATCTAGGCTGCAGTGACAAGCAGTCTGCCCTCCACCTGTCCGGAGCGATGGCCAAGAATCTGAGTGGCTGACCTGATGCTCAAGGCTTTCTCTAGCACTGCTCTGCAGGAGTCCTCTACTTACCACATAATTGGAGTCAGGTTTCACTCTACAGGTCCACACCCAGGAGTTCTGCTCCCCGACGGTCCCCAGTCGCACTCCGTCCTTGGTGAAAAGAGATACCTGCTTGTCTGAACCCCCCACCAAAATGTACTCTCCTTTAGTGAAGTAGCTGATGCAACAGGGGTCAAAGTTCAGTGGCCGATCCTTCCCAATCTGAGGAAAGAAAACATACCCCAAGTGAAAGACCAGTCCATAACCACCATCAGTAAGGGCTTCCTCGCCAGCATCAGCCGGGTAGGGACAAGGTTAGGAAGCCTTACCTCCTGAGTTAGTCCATTTCCTACACAGGTCTCGCCACCTCTGGAATCCACTCCTCCCCTCAACCCAGCCAAACCTAAAGTCTGCCACGCCTGACCTAAATGTTGGGAAGTTAGCCAGACCTGGAGGCCAGGGAGTCTCCCCTTGTTCGCCCACCTCACCTCACACATAGCTGGCAGCTCACCTCAGCTTCTTCCCTATCTATTCTCTGAGCTTGTTCACTTGAAAAGACTGCCCTTTATTCTTTATTCAATTTAAGAAAAATAACCCTAAAAACCTAGATTTTTGCTTTAAGGCTCAGGGTCACTTTACAAATGTTTTCCTATTTATAAATCTAGGAAAAGTGAGCAGTCAATTGATGCTGACAGCTTAATGAATGCAATTTGAACTCATAAAACCACTGAAGTAGTCAGCTCCAACTTCAACTTAGTTAATTCCCTTCAACTAATTTAAACTGCAATTATAAATTTAGTATGTTCACTTTTCTTTCCTTTTTAGGAATTCCAAATGCCTAACAACCGAAAGCTTCCCTCCTACCTCCCAAAGCTACAAAATCTAAGAAGAACACTGCAGCACCTGTCATGACACCGAGGGCGGAAGCTGCCGGCTGAGGCTTAGGACTCCTTCCAAGTAGCAACCATCAGCTCTAGACTAACTACAAGGACCAGCTGAAGGCAGAAGTGACCAAAGCAGACAGGACGTGAGCAAGGGGAGCAGCCTCAGGCAAGGGTCTCTCAACACAGCTCCTTTTTGGATGGGCAGAGAGTGAGGTGGGGTATTGTAGGTGAGGTGGGGTATTGTAGGAAGGAAGGTCAGATGGAGGCCATCCTGCACCCGAGCCCGGCTCCCCATCACCTTTAGTTACCTACCCACATGACTCACAGGTGACGCCAAAGGCCTGCACTAGGGTCTCAGCTGCCGACCATTGAAAATCCGGAGCAGAGCACAGCAAAGCCAACTACCTGGCCCCCCTCCTCTACCCTTTTCCCCCTTCCCCGCCCTCCAACACTCACCTACAGGCAAACCTGAGAGAAATTAGTTTCTATGGTGTACAATTTACTATCCCCAGAATATAATTCAATTTTTCAAAAAGCAGGACATTATGAGTCTGGAGGCAAGGTTCAGAGGTTAAGAGCACTGGTTGCTCTTGCAGAGGACTCAGGTTTGGTTCTCAGCACTTACATGGTAGCTTACTGGCATCTGTAACTCCTGTAACAGGAACCTAATGGCCCTGTTGGCTGCTGTGAGCACTGCACACATAGGGTGCATAGATGCAAACAAAACATCCATACACATAAAAATAAAAATAAAATATTTCTAAGTAGGAAAGTGTGAATCTTATTTGAGAAAGGACAATCAGCAAGGCCAGACCCTGGTGGCCCAAATGCTGGAACCAGCAGAAGAGAGCTCTAAACCATCTGGATAACATGTTCACAATACTAAGGAAGGGCTGGAGATGACGCATGGACTGCTCCTGCAGACGGCTTGACCTGGGCTCCCACGGGGAACTGGAAAGTGTAGTGACTAAAGTAACTCACTGGATGAGCCTAACAGACATGGAGAGATTATGGAGGGTCAAGCAAGCGACTGGGAGCTGAAGGAACAGAAAGAATGAAGAGAAAGTATCTGAAGAGATGAAGGCCAGAGTTTTATCACCTTTTAATTTTTTTTAAATCTTTGGTTTTTTTTTAAATTTTTTTAAAGACATATTTATTTTATTTATATGAGTACACTGTAGCTGTCTTCAGACACACCAGAAGAAGGCACCGGATCCCATTACAGATGGTTGTGAGTCACCATGTGGTTGCTGGGATTTGAACTCAGGACCTCTGGAAGAGTAGTCAGTGCTCTAACCACTGAGCCATCTCTCCAGCCCTGGTTTTTTTACCCTTCCCTTCATCATGCTTTTTAAAAGAATAAATATATAATTTTTTTTGGTTTTTAAGCCTGGTGAATCCCAAGCAGGAAAATATAATGAATCTCTTTAAAGTCTAATATTGCTAAGGCACCTAATTAAAAATTTTTGTCTTTCCTTTGAAAATCATTTGCATAAAAATCAAGGCTTTTGTTTGTTCGTTTGTTTTTGTTTTGTGTTTTTAGAGACAAGGTTTCTTCGTGTAGCCTTGGCTGTCCTGGAACTCAAGAGATTTGCCTGCCTTTGCCTCTGCCTCTGCCTCTGCTTCCTGAGTGCTGGGATTAAGGGTGTGTGCCACAACCGCCTGCCTAAAAATCAGTTTTTAATTCAATTTTTCCTTTTAAATAGTAATCACTAGACTAATTTGACAGACTTCTAGCATCTGTCTGGTCAGATTCCAAACTAGCTGTGGCCACATACGAAATCACATCCTTGAGGCCAGCGGCCTCTCAAGACCTCAGTTTTCTTACACGTTCAGCAATGGTGGTAGCAGTTCCTCCGAGTAATTTGAGAACTAAGAGAGCTATCCTATAAATAGCTTAACAGTATCTACACCAAGGAATACCAGCTGTGGCACTAAGCCACAACCTCATCAAACACTACAAATGTCTAAAAGGTCAAAATTACACAAATGTTACCTAAGCCTAACAAAAACCTTGACTTTGTTTTAGCCATTCTTATCCTATATTTAACCCTCAAATCATTCCAGAGTTGAAAAGATACTTCAAAACCAAGAAATAACTTCAGTCCCAAACAAGTTGGAGTTACCATCTGTACCATTGTTCAGACTTTAAATGACTCTCAGGAACTCTGTGTCAAAGGCTCAGTCCCCAGCCAATGGCATTATTAAAGGAAGATAAAGTTTAAGGGGTAGGACCTAGTTGAAAGAAACAGGTCACTGGACATGTCCTCTTGAAAGCATATTGGAAATTCCCGAAGAACTACTAATCCAATCTGGCCTTCGATCCCACAGTCCACCATTTTCCAACTGTGTAGTATTTACTGCTCGGGTCTTGGTCTCCCTTTTTTTGGGGGGGGGGGGGGGGTTGAGACAGGGTTTCTCTGTGTAGCCCTGGCTGTCCTGGAACTTACTCTGTAGACCAGGCTGCCTCTGCCTCCCAAGTGCTGGGATTAAAGGTGTGTGCCACCACTGCCCGGCTTGGTCTCCCATTTCTAAAAGTGCATAATTAAAGTCTCTTTTCACAGTGCTGAACAACTGAAGAAGAGAGGACAAAGTATTGGGCACAGGACCTGAAGTCAAGCTCAATATGCAGATGCTAACAATGATCAAGTGTAGTCACTGATAACAATCTCAGAAACACACTATCAAAGTGTGCTTCAGCTGACATGTGTATCTGGGTTTGCATGGTGCTACATACCTGTTTTCCACTCAGCTGGTAGAAGGAAAGTTTCTGTCCCCAGTCAGCTACAGCCAGGATGTCATTATGTTCCTCTCTAATCAACAGAAGACAAAAGAGGTTATAAGGGGGCACAGTCTGCTGATGACTGTGGCTAGGGGCTCAACAAACAACAGGAAAAAGAAAGCCCTGGCCAGGCTGTCAGGGAGCCAAGTACTACACAGCCATACTGGGGCCATCCATCCATCAGCCCAGAGACAGGTTTGGCCCTCCTGGGATCTGCTATTGCACTGACTCCTAGCCGTGAATGGTCTGGGCTAGGGCATGGCTACAGAGGCCTACAGATCTGTCCCATGGGACGGGACTTCAGGACCAGAACCTAGGAGAAAGGCCTCAGATGGGAAGCCAACAACTCAGGATGCAGACAGAGAGAGGTTTCCCAGGCTTAAGGCTGGAACAAAATCCTCCCCAAGTGACTGAGCCTCTATTAACGCCTGCTTCCCTAAGCCCAGGGTCTGACAGTCACCTGGCAGCACCAGTAGCCACATAAGCATGCTCTGTGCAGCATGGTCTGTAAAACCCAGCCAGGACTGCAGTGAGGAAAACGCCATAGACATTAATTCAGAATTCAGAAAAGGGGGGAAGGTAAAGAAATTAGCAGATGAACTGTGCTTACTGAGGCTAAATCCAAACCCTAGCCACCAGTGAAGGCCCCGTGGCTTCACGTGGCTGCATGTGGCTCTGGGTTAGGCTCAGCTGCTAGACACTACACCAGGAGTTTCCAATCAAGCCCATAAAGGTGGGCAGTGGGCTTTACCAAAACACCCATGCTGATGATAAAATTGGGCCAAGGCTCAGATGGGGACCTGAGGGCCATCCTTCTTCCTTTCTTCGCCCCCACTTTCCACCCACAAACCTGGATTCCTCTAATGAGTCTTAGGTGTCAGGGGTACAGTGAGGAGGGTCCCAAGCTAGAATCACAACCCCCTGGCTGCCTTGGCTCTCCCACTCCACCGGAAGGATTTCCCTTACAGATCATATCAACGGAGAGAAGAGAGACTGCCCAGCAGTCAGGACTATGAGTGTGTGCTGGGGTGAAAGTGAAGGGCTCCCCTTTGTATATGTCCTAGCCAACGCAAGGCAAAGCAGAGTGGGACTAGGCCAAGAAAACCATCCAGTAAGTAAAGCATCAGGTGAGTGGTGGTCCTGAAGCTTCTCAGGGAATGTCTAATGTTGCTGGAAGGGGCTCTCTCAGACGTTAACTTGAGAAGCAGGCATGGAAGTCAGAGGGGACATACACAGGTGTCGGGGCCTATTCAGAGACGGCAGTTTACAGAGATATGTCCTCCTCTGAGCTACCAGGTTTCTCCTCCTCTCTCAGAGGACTGCTCTATCTGCCACCCACACGTGCTTCTCAGGGGAGCGTCCCTTTGTGAGTGTGGGGGAACACCAACAATCCCCGGCCCCTGTTCTGCTGCCCTTGGCCAAGGAGTTTCTCAGCAGCATTTGCTTCGGCAGGTCTGTGGGGGCCTGGGCCCTCCCGAGGGTCCTCACTCTGTGGGACACTCACGAGTTGCCGTCCCTGGGACTGTCGTCCTCTTCCTCTTGCTCTTCCTCCTCTGCCTCACTACCCTGACTACTGTACACTGTTGACTTCAGAATGGAAGGGATTTCCTGAAAATATCTGTTGACAATGACATCCTCAGCATCCTCGTTCTCTCTGCTCATCCAGATATTCTCCCATCGGCTGTAGACAGTAAGGGGATGTTCACAATCACATTACCTAGGACTACACTGAAGCTATAATTTCAAAACCTGCCAAGGAGCCCCTGGACCCTGCCCGGAAGAAGACAGCCACCAGGTACACTGGGCATCCTGCTTCTCATGAATTAAAAATGGTAGCTTGAAGCCACAAAGTCATCTGTGGCCACAAAATCAAACAGCAGGAACTCTGGGGTAGGCTAATGGCCTTTGAAGGCATTCTATACATATGGAGGGCCTCCGCTGGACAGAGTTATTCAGGAAGAATTATAATAACCTGTTGTAAGAAAGGCAACAGAATTAAACAGCCTCCTCAATCAAGTGGGCGCCCACCTGTAAAATAACTCTGGGACAGTAAACAACTGAGCCCTTTAATTTACCCTCAGGGAACTCCATGGGGATAGGTTTAATAATATTATAGAATTACACAAAGAGCCGGGAGAGCTTTTAGTCCACCCTCAAAGTCACATGGCATAAAAGAAAAGTATGTGTGAGGTTTGAGCAGGTAGTGCCAACTGTCTGCAGACCTTTAGGTTTTAGGGGCATTTTAGGCTTAATTTTAACTTTTTGGCAAGGAAAATTAAAAAAAAAAAAAAAAAAGCACTCAAGAGAGTGCGGTTCTGTTAACAGTGTAACAGGTGGGTGGGTGCACACTCCTGGATCTCTCTTCTCTCTCTCTCCTCTCTCTCTCTCTCTCTCTCTCTCTCTCTCTCTCTCTCTCCTGGCCTAGATAGTTCATCTGCTTGGCTAAATCTCTGGGATTCATTCCAAAATCCAATATAGGCTCTTTTAAAACTTCATTTATAAAAAGCAAGACCAGGCAAGTGGGGAAAGAGGACTTTAAACTACAAAGACGTCAGGAAGAGAAAAAGGGCTCAGAAGGCCTCTTATAATAGCGCCAGGCAGGAGAAACGCAGCATGGGTACCTTGACGGGTTCCAGCAGATGGACCATATTGGGGAGAGGGAGCCCCCAGGGCGCTCGATCTTCACTTTCTCTTCGCCATTTTTGTTCCGTATGCTGATGATGCCATTGGCCATCCCCAGAGCCAGGTACTGACCATCGTTTGTCCAGCTGCACACACAACCAATGGAGGGCATGGGAGGTGGAGAGGAGCACAGAAGGTAGAGCCTGTGAGGTCAGCCAGGCTGGGCTTCCATCGCTCCCACTTATCCCTGACATAGACTCAGCTTAGACTGCCACTTACATCTGGAATCAGGGAGCCCTGAAGGCAGGGACGCCTGTTTCAGGCGGCACCTACCCCGACTCTGCACACATCTCTACGGCAGCCTGCACTCCAGTCCAGGCCCTATTTTCTGCTTTACAGTTCAACTCCCTCCCTCCCAATCCAAGGGTTCCCAGTAAACAGACTATCTTGTGCCTTTTTAGCCTTAAAACAGGGCTTGACATGCCATTCAACAAATGTTCAATCATGGAGTACCTTCAAAAGGTGCTCAGTTACAGAGTGCCTAGGCCCGCTGGTGCTGTGAATATTTCCGGAAATGGTATTGTTATCACCACTGCTCCAGGATTTAGTAACCACCCTAAGGTCATAGGCCTATCAGTGACAGGATGTTAGATTCTGGTCTGAGTCTAGCACCAGCGTCAGGGGTTCCTGCCTGGCTTTCCCAGAGAAGACGCCCATGCCAGCTCAACACACGAAGGTTATCAAAAGCACCAGTCTTTTCCATCAAGGAGACAAGAGAAGGAAAAAAGGAAACACAGGGGCCTATCCCAATTGGCCAGCAGCACACTTTCCCTGTGGGTGAAATCAGAGGCTTGTGGGAGTCTGCTAGGAGAGAAAGGAGCACAATGCCTGTCGTCAAAGCCCCCTAACTTACCTGCAGCAGGTGATCTTGCTGCTGGATTTGTGCTTGGAGACAGACTTCTGCTCAGGAGACCACAGCCCTTCAGTATCATCAAGCAATAGAAAAGAGAGCAAGACTATTCAGCAATAGAGGGGATTAAACTATCCATTCACATAAAACTCAAATCTCCAGGGGCTTATGCTGAGTTAAGAAAAAGAAAAAGCCAACTTCCAAAGGCGTGACACCATAAAAGTCCATGTATACAACACAACCACACACTTGTAGAACACATCTATGGCCACTGGGATTGTGGGTACCCAAGGGGCAGGCACTGGTATGGGATTGGGATCCTGATTTACAGTGGTCGTTGTACAGTGCCACATGTGATTGAAGGACAGAACTAAAATGCACTGCCCCTTCCTCCCTGGTGCCTGGACTGCCCATTAGGTGCCCACTAGGAGAACAGGGTGAAGACTACACCACATCGCTCTATACGGTCTCTGAAATGTACTGAGAATCTACAATTGTTTTTTTAAAAAAGAAAAAAGGTAGCTGGTGAAGTTCTAGCCAAGTTCTTCAGGACTTAAATCCCAAAGAAAAGCTTAGCTGCTCATAGCTAGGGCATGGCCACCAGAGACCAACCCAGCATTAAAATATAAGGATGTGGAAAGTGCAGAAGTGAAGCTGCGAAGCTTCCCATTGATGACCCAGTCTCAGACAGACAGACAGACACCATGTGTCCTCATGCCTAACTGGCATGACCCAGTCTCAGACAGACAGACAGACATCTCGTTTCCTCATGCCTAACCTTTAGTGTTTGTAAATAAGGGGTATGACAGTGGGTACAGACAATGAAATTAGTAGGAAACTATGAGAGGGAACAAGAGACTTGGGAGAGGGGAATGGTAACAGACATGAAAGTGGGAGGAGGACACCAGGAAGAGGGGGAAATGGGGGCGGGGAAGGGGAGGAGACAAGAAAACCAAGTTTGTTTGACAGTGCCACCGTGGAACCTAACTCTTTGTTAGGCTAATAAAGGTAAAATAAGTAGTGAATGGGCTTTCTGGAGAGCCGCTCTCTAGGACTCTGTCCTGCACATGACTGCGCATGGCACTCTGGTCAGTTCAGGCTTGCTCCCTCCAGTCCCCAGAGTGGTCCAGTGGCCTAAACAACAGACAACAAAGCAAATCCTACCCTGCCTGGGCCGTAAAGTACACGAAATACAGAGGACATATAACTGTCCATGGCCGGAGCACCCATAGGAGCAGAGGAAGCCATGAGTGAGGGAGGGAGTCCTCCTGAGTGAACGTGCTCCCACAAGGCCTCATGGCAAGGACCTCACAGCTGCGGATGGCAGAGCCTTCCCTTTCTGCTCTGTGTGGATACTGGCACTGCATGCAGAAAATGTCCACCACAGCTTTGCTCCCAGATATTTATGGCTTGAAGACTGTGCCCTACAGAGACTGCTCTAGCCGAGACTAGCTAACCCTGTCTGTCCCCTTGATCCAGCTGTATAGAGCCCTGTCTCCTTGATCCAGCTGTATAGAGCCCTGCCTCCTTGACTCAGCTGTAAGCAAGAACCCTGCCTCTATCTATGTTCAACTCTATGCAATAAACACACTGGGCTTCCAGAGAGCTGTGGTCCACATAATCCCAGTTTTTCCAACTGGGTCTTATCTTTTCTTCATTCCCTGCTGTCCCAGTCACATGTGACCCCAGAGTCCCTGTATCTAAGCAAGGTTTAAAAGGGAAATGTCTGTAAATGCCTGAGTCTTCCCCTCCCTTCTTTCAAACATTCCCACCCCACCCATGCATTCTGTCTGTGCTCACTGCAAGTGCAGGAGGCCTTCGGCTGCAGGGACCCCAGCTGCCCAGCCTCCCTCAGGAATGTCTGCACTCAGCTCTGTGGAATACTTTATTCCACAAACAGGCACACAGAGCAGCACAGAAAGATGACCTAGGGTTTTTTTTAGACAAAAGTGCTTCCAGAGAAAACCAGTGCCTGCTAGAGTGAGCCAGAGTCTTCTGTGCCTTCCCTCGCATCCATCCCGCCATCTCTTCCCCTAGGACCCTACTACGGCTCATCTGTCTCAAATGGCTTATCCTCAAGGCCATCACCTCTCACTGTCTCTCTGCAATTTGTTTTTTTTTTTAAGACGGGTTCTCTGTGTAGCTCCAGTTGTCCTAGAACTATGTAGTCCAGGCTGGCCTCAAACTCACAAAGATCTGCCTGCCTCTGCCTCTGCCTCCCAACCTCTAGGATTAAAAGCATAAGCCACCACTGCTAGCTCTTTCTGCAAACTTAAAGGATCAACCTCCCTCGGCTGCTGGAGGTGGAGAAGAGGCCTCACTTTCTAAGGACAGACCAGCAGTTCTTGTGTGTGTGTGTGTGTGTGTGTGTGTGTGTGTGTGTGTGTGTGTGAGCACTCTCCACTAGAGGTGATAGAAATTTAGACTTACCAAAGTCACTGGAGGAACACGATGCCAGCTGGTGGGTGACAGGATTGTAAGAGACACACTGTATAGAGTCATTGTGCCTGGAAGTTGAAGAATTGAAGATTATTCCACAACAAACCACAAATGTCTCAGGAGCTACAAATGGAGAGTCAAAGCAGGCTTAAAGGGGCTGGAGAGATGGCTCACCAGTTAAGAGCACTTACTACTCTTCCAGAGGACCAGAATTCAATCCCAGTACCCAAACGACAGCTCACAGCTGTCTGTCACACCCGTTCCAAAGGATCTGATGCCCTCTTCTAACCAATACAGGCAAAATACCTATACACATAAAATAAATTTTAAAACATAAATTTAAAAACAAAACAAAATAAAAAAGAACAACCCCAAGACTGAAGCCTCTGGTGACATGCTGCAAGCCCTTCTCTAGGGGACCAACAGCACAGAGTCTCACAGGACTGCCCTCAATAACAGCTTCTACCCGCCCAGCATCCCACCCAACTAAAACTCTTCCTCCAAGGCTCTGCTCCTGATATCTCCAGTGTGTCTGAGTCAAAGACAGAGAGTGCAGCCCAGTGCGAGGGGTGGCAGGAGTGGGCTGGCAGCAGAGGCTGCTGCAGCTGAGCCCTATTGATGGGGAGGGGCTGGCTAGTAGAGGGGGAGATTCGAGCATGACCCCTAAGGAGCAGGAAACCTAAAGCACACCGGCCTGTTAGCTTTTGACACTGGTACATGCAAAGCCATTGGAAGAGGCAGAGACACTGAAGGGGACAAGGTGGGTGAGAGGGAATGACAGTTGTCTGTGGGGTCAGATTAGCTGAATACATCACATGGGACACAGCTCAGTGGAGCTGAGCTGGTTGCTGACCACTCCCTACCGACCCATCCCCAAGCTTAATTCAAGCTGGTCTTGGAGAGCAAAGCTCTTCCAGACATTCTTTCCAAGATGTGGCTACAGTGAGTAGCAGTCAGAGCAGAGTTGGGTGTCATCGATGGGCAGTCCTTGTAAACCAGCTACCTGAGGCTGAAGCAGGAAGGTTATAAGCTTGAGGCCTATCTCAAGCAAACAAAACAGCTGTCACCCATGGGGTCACTCACGTGTACTTCAGAATGCCTTCCAGTTTTGAGGTCCAGATAATGATGCTCTTGTCGGCAGATCCAGATGCAAAGCGCTTGCCTAAAGGGTTTTTAAAAGAAAATCCTCACATGTATTTTAAACCAGAATTTTCCAAATAGACTGTCCAAAAAAACGAATTCTTCATACTCAGCTAGAAATGTAGTTCAGTTGCAGAGTAGCTATCTAGTATGTATGAGGCCCAGGTTCAAATCTCAGCACTGTACAGAGTAGTGGTATACTCCTGTCACCCATCACATGTGGTAGCAACAGAATGAGTTGGAGGCCAGCCTGGACTACAACAGACCCTGTGTGAAAAATGCTTTTAAAGGGGAGTACGTGTTCCTTTATTCTCTAACACTGTCTTTGGATGTGGTGTAGGGATGGAACCTAGGGCCCACACACGCTGAGTACGTACCCCGCAAGGAAGCTCACCCCAGCCCTTCCACTGCTTCTCATCGACACTGGCAACAAAGGAGCCTGCAGTTTGGACTCTGAGGTGCCAACCTGCTCTTCCTGGGACTAAGTAAGATACACTGAGGGTCGGCTACATCTGTGCGCCATGCTCTGTAGAAAGGGCTGGGCAGTGATTCAGACGCGTAAGCTTCATTTCCATGGTGTCTAGTCCAAGAAGCAGACATTAAGTTTATCCAACACAGACACAATATGGGAGGGGATGAGGTCTATGAAAGAGAGTAACTGGGAGAACTAACATTAAAATGTTTTTTTAAAGATTTTACTTATTTTGATTTTATGTGTATGGGTGTTTGCTTACATGTCTGTGTACTATGTACTTGCCTGGTGCCTGAGTAGACCAAAAGATGACATCAGATTTCCTGAAACTAGAGTTGAAGGTGGTTGTGAGCCCCCATGTAGGTGCTGGGAATTGAACCTGATTCTCTAGAAGAACAGCCGGTGCTTCTGACTGCTATGGCACTCCTCTAGCCTCCTAGTCATTTTCAGAGTCACAGGTGCATGTAGTTATCTACTCATGTGTTAGTGTGGTGTATGTGAGCACACAGGAGTGTGGGTAAGGCTGACGTGACTCAGGTACCTTCCTCTGTCGCACCAACCCTGGTGCTCACAGACTTAGCTACATTAGCTGTCTAGAGAGCCCGTCCTGTCTCCACCTCTAACGCTAGGACAGCAGGCACACGCCACTGTGCCCACAGTTTTACGTGGGCTGGAGATAGAAACTCAGGTCTTCATGCTTTTGCAGCAGACACTTAACCAACTGAGTCATCCCCAGCCCCACAGCTGTATATATTCATGGAGTACAGTACAGTGTTTTGATATATTTAGTCAAATAATTATATCAAGCAAATTAACATATTTATCACCTTTGATACTTAAAGTCTGTTCTTTTAGCAGTTTTAAATATATATTATTGTTAATTATGATTACCATTCTGTGCAAGAGATCTCAAAAACCTACCCAATCTGCCCACCTAAAACTGTGCTCTTGGGTCAGCATCACCTAGAGCAGTGGTTCTCAACTTTGGGGGAGGGCATGTCAAGTGACACTTTCACAGGGGTCACCTAAGACCATCAGAAAATATGATATTTACATTACAATTCATAATAGTACCAAAGTTACAGTTATGAAGTAGAAGTAATAAAGTAGAAGGAAAATAATTGTATGGCTGGGGGTCACTACAACATGAGGAACTGTACTGACAGGGAGCAGCATTAGGAAGGCTGAGAACCACTGCCCTAGAGGACTGGATGTAGATGAGATCCTTCAGGGCAGATCTAAAGGATAAGCAGAGCTGACCCAAGTACAAAGGAAGAACAAGATGTGTACATGGGTGAAACATGTGCAAAGGCCCTGAGGCAGCAAAGGCTGGCATTGCTGAGAGGCCATGAGAGGCCACAGCTTAGAGCAAGTAGCAAGGAATGCAGCAGCTGAGGAAGGAGCTCCAGGGCCTTTGGGGCCATAGTGCAGGGGGCTCTTACCCCCAAGCCGTGGGACCCCAGAGAGGCAGGCCTGAAAGTAAGAGTGACAGATGTGCCTTACATTTCCACACTGCTTGGGATTTAATGGGCCTGCTGGGCGGTGCTGGTGCACGCCTGTAATCTCAGCACTTGGGAGGCAGAGGCAGGTGGATTTCTGAGTTCCAGGCCAGCCTGGTCTACGGAGTGAGTTCCAGGATAGCCAGGGCTACACAGAGAAAACCTGTCTAGGAAAAAAGAAAGGAAAGAAAGAAAGAAAGAAAGAAAGAAGAGAGAGAGAGAGAGAGAGAGAGAGAGAGAGAGAGAAAGAAGGAAGAAAGGAAGGAAGGAAGGAAGGAAGGAAGGAAGGAAGGAAGGAAGGAAGGAAGGAGAGAGAGAGAGAGAGAGAGAGAGAGAGAGAGAGAGAGAGAAAGAAAGAAAGAAAGAAAGAAAGAAAGAAAGAAAGAAAGAAAGAAAGAAAGAAAGAAAGAAAGAAAGGGCTAAAGAGGTAACATAAACCAAGTAATTCCTTCTTTACTCCATGGATATCAACTGAAATCAGGTCAAAGAATCGGGTACTTCATAGCAAACCCCAGGACCCTTCATGAGGCAAGCACAGGACAGGATTTGCACACCCAGCTGTGGAGTTTTGTTACATTTTTATTAATTTGTAACAGTATATGCCAGAGGCACAAAGACACTGTGATTCACACTGGGACAACTTTTGGGAGGTCTCTCCTTCTACCTTGTGGGTTCCACTAAGCAAACTCAGGTTGTAAGGCTTGGTGGCAAAGTGAAGGGCCCTGGCCTGCTGAGCCATCTCTACAGCCCAGCCTGTTGATGTTTAGACTTTACTCTTGGGGCAAGGGAAAGGTGGCCTTCAGAAGTCACTGCTCCTAGAGCCTCAGTGTCCCCATTTGAAACAGAGAGGGAGCAGTCAGAGGCTATGAAAAGACAACACATCTGCAAAGTTCCTTCTCTAGCAGCTCAACGGAGAGGCTGTAGTGGGCCACACGGCACTGTAGCAAAAACTGATCAAAGAGACTACTGCCGTGTGGACCCTCCCCGTTTCCTGCCCTGGTGAGCATCAAGGGTGACAAGCATAGGCTCCAGGCCCAGAGTCTCTTCATCAGAATCCCTAGTGATGTCACTGAGCAGCTGGGTGACTGGAACTAGCTCCTGGACTCCTCCAGGGTTTCATTTCCGCATGTGAAAATGGACATTAATAGGATTTACCTCTTAGCTGATGAGAAGAAAGAGCATGCACATGTGTGCACGCGCGCGCGCGCACACACACACACACACACACACACATACACACACACACACACACACACGTTCAAAGCAATGCCTGACCAGAACTGGGCTAAAGATACAGCTATTGCTACCTTCTTCATGCTGGCGTATGCTGTTCTTGAACAAGGGGACTCTATCTTTCACACCTTTAATCCTAATAGATCATAATTACTGGAGAAACTTCAGAAGTCAGAAACAAGCAGGCTTAAAGAGCAAAACCAAGCACACTGTGTGTGTCTCAATTTTCAGATCTAAGGGTGCAGACAAGTCTGGAGGAACTAAGACTTCCTAACCATTATGTGTCACAAAAAGCATGGTACATCAGGCAGACCCAGGCACAGTGGTCAGAGGACATCAGTCAGGCTCTGGAATTGCTCCAGGCCTGTTTGCCCCTCTGCCTTTGCTTCGTGCTTCAGAAGGCTACAAGAATAATCCCATGGAATGACATGTGTGACAGAGTTCTACAGAGCACTGGCAAACCCCACTGCTCACAGGGCCACAGGCCACAGGGCTTCCTCACACTCAGGAAACCCGGCAGCCTCTGCATCTATGTACAGATAATTCAGCTACCCAGGCAGCCTGCCACTGGTCTCCTTGGAACATCACTCTCAACTTGAACTCAAACTGTCACAGCACAGACACCTACCTGACCATGAAGCAAGAAACGTGTGCTGTCTCACTAACTTGTCCCAGCACTTATCCATTAAGTGTTCTCCCAAAGTGCATCAAGGGGGCTGTCAGGCCAGAGCTGCAGACGCCGCATACACATGAAGTATGAGCATCTACCTGCAGAGCAGCCTGCAGCGGTCACCTAATTCTCAAAGAAGTCCTCCATCCAAAGGAATTACAGACCCGGGTCTTAGGCTCATCCAAGCTTGGTACCCTTAGATACAGGGACTCCAGCTGCAGTCAGAGCATCATCTCCAGCCCCACATCTGACACAGGAAGTAGCAGAGACGATCATGAACTCAAAGTCAGGGCTTGGGCCAGAAGTTGGCTCAGCAAGTAACAGCACAAGCCTGATAACCTGAGCTCAGTCCCCAGAATCCAAGAAAAGGTGGAGAGAGAGAACAGTCTCCATAAAATTTGCCTCTAACTTCCACATGTGTGCCATGAAAACATGTCCATGTGTGTGAACACATAATAATAATAATAGTAATAATAGTAATAATACATTAATTTAGATATTTTAGTATCTAATTTAGATATTTTAACTTAGATATTTTAGTTTGTGTGTGACTGCGTATGTGTGTGGACTTATGCACTCCACAGTACACATTGGAGGTTAAAGGACAAGTGCAAGAGTAGGTTCTCTTTCCACCATGTGGTTAGCAGGGCTCAAACTCAAACCAGGCTCATCACACATGCCTTACTCTGATAAGTCATCTCCAATAAATTGGAGACTGTTCCAATAAATTAACAAAAGAAAGACAGCTTTTGGGTTGGGCTAAGGTTAGAACTTCCATGGCATAGCACTCGGTCTGTCTGTCTGTCTGTCTGTCTATATACCTACCTACTTACCTACCATTTGTTTTTCTTCATTTTACTTCAGTCTCTGCAGTGCTGCGGAAGGAACTCGGGGCCTTGAGTGTGAGAATGCTGGACAAGCGTTCTACCACTCAGCTGCGTTCCCAGTCCACATGAATGTAAGTCACAATCTCACTTGACACAGCAGTTCTCTGACCACCCCCTCTCCCAGCCTTCCGGGTTCCCCAGCATAATAATCCCTCGTGGCCCAGAGACCCCACCTCCTCTCCTCCGCCGTCCCCCTGCAGCCCATCTCCACGCACTTCCAGGTCACTGCTTAGGACTGTGCATCCTCTATGCTCTGCTCTCACTCACCCTGCCTATAAAACTGCTCCTCAGACTAAACCCACCTCTGCTCCTACCACCATGCAGCTCAGACTGGCTGGAGAAGACAGGCCACAAATGATGTCACCTGTCATTTCCTACCCACCGGCTTCAAGTGCATCCTCTAGTCCCTGGAGGGCTCACTGCACCCCCGAGTTTATTCATTCTTCCACTCTCTGAGGCTGCCATTTTCCCCTTTTCCTTCACTTCCTTCCCAGTCCTCCCTCTCAGTGCCAGTGGCTTCTCCTTACACTAAAACCATGGAAGAAGAAGCGAGGAGATCCTTTAGATCCCTACCTTCACAGGCCCTGCCTGCCACTGCTCCTTTCTGAAGCAAAGCCCTACTGTGTCTTCGGTCCCACATCCTCGCCGCTCAATGCACTGCAGCCATCACCTGCCCTCTCTCCTACCTTAACCTTCCACAGTGGAAATGTGCACCTTCACCTTGGATCTCCACTGCAGCTGCCCCACCGGCAACAGCACCCACATCGGCGGAGGGGAACTGCATCATTCAGTCCCTTAGGTCAAAAGCTTCCTGCAATGTCCACCCCCACATCCAACCTGCCAGGAAGTCCCATCTGCTCCACACTCAAAGTATATCCATCTCTGGCCACTGTCACCCGGTCCTGAAAGATGCTTGTCACTCAGCTTCCTGAACCCTCATCTTTGGTAAAGCTGTTTCCAAGGCAAATATAAAACAGAAACCACATCAGCGCCTGCTCTGCTTAGACCCACCAACAGTGCATCTTTTCACTGAGGATCAGAACCAGTGTTCTGACGATGCTGACACCATCTGGTCACCCCGACCTGTTCTTTTCTATCCCCTCTCCCACTTCTCCCCAATTCTTCCTGCCCTAGCTCCCGAGAGGTGCGTTCCCACCCAAGGGCTCCTGCAATGGCTCTTCCATCTTTGAGAAGCTCTCTTTTCCCAAATGTCTGATGCCCAAATCTCTCTGTCTCAGACAGAAAAGTCTCTGTTGAGCCTCCCTATCTGAATGGGCCCATCTCACAATCACACTGGAGAATGCACCAGACCTCTGTCCTGCCCAGCACTCCCAATTCTCAGTCTGTCCATCTTACTGCCTATCAGCCTAGCACTTGGTCATCCTATTGACTCTGCTCATGCTATGTGTTGCCTGCTCCCTCCTTCCTCTCCAGCTTCCCAACAAGCCTTTCTCTTGCTTTGTTCTCTGAAATAACCCAAGCACTTAAGACAGCGCCTGACACACAGATAGATACCTAAGGACTAGAGTTGTAACTCAGTGGCAGTACATTTTTCCAGTGTGCCCAAGGCCCTGGGCTAAGTCCCAGCACCACAAGAAACCAACAAACTTGTTCAGTGAATAGCTAAAGTCTAAGCTATCTCATATCCTCTGAAAATACAGGTTGTATTTTAAAGATGATCACAGAGTTCCGAAGTAGAAAGCCAAGCAGCTACAAGGCCATCACAGAGACCAGAACCCGGAGCAGCCTCTTACCATCCTTTGCATATGCCACACAGTACACAGTGTCTTTGTGTCCCTTCAGGGGCTGAAGTAAGGTGCCATCGGAGGTGTCATAAACCTGTCAAAAGGGGTAAAAATATCGATTATCTGTGTGACATCCATTATTCAGAATTCCTGCAGGGTGCTACTGCTGCTATTTTTGTTTTTATAACACAACAGTTGTTGATTTGCTAAATTAGTATCAAGTAGAGACAGCACTGCATAACAAGAATGACTACGCCTTAATGCAGGGCAGGCAGGAAGTGGAGGTCCAGCTTACGCTCTGTGTGGCTGGCCACATACTACCAATGCTGGAGAAACGGCAACCACACTGATTCTCACTCCAGGGAAAGTTCTGCAAGCTTCACCCATTTTCTCCACTCCCTCACCTCCCCACCCAGGACTGGGAACTAAATCTGGGGCACTGAACAATGCCAGACAAGCCCTCGGCTTCTGAACTGTGTTCCCAGCCTTCTCTCTTAGTTTTCATTTTGAAATAGTGCTTGACTAAGTTGCCCAGGCTGGCTCTGAATTCCTTCTGCAGCCCAGGCTCTCCTTGAACCTTTGATCCTCCTGCCTCCACCTCTCAAGTAGCTGAGATTATGAGCCTGCAAAACCAGGCCCTGGTACATTTCACTCTTCCTTACAAGGGCTTGGATGAATGATCCATCAAGGCAGGCCCTTGTCAACAAAGTCAGTACCTACAAAGAGCTGGTAGACAACATGGCTAACTGTCAGGGACAACACTGCCACTCGTGTCAGCACACACGGATGCATCATACTTGCTACCACGGCCTGAAAGTCACAGGTCTAACAAACGTGGGTTTGCAAGTGGGAGGGAGTGTTATAAAACCCAGCTGCAGTGTGCATTGAGAATAGTTTATAGTTGTGCAACATGGCCAAATATGTGGAGATGTAAAAAACACAGCATCTGAGAAACGAGGACAGAGCTCTCCCACACAGGCAGAAGACTGAAGAAGGAAACCAGGACAGGGAGTGAAAAGGATCTATGCTGTTTACCCTGGAGAGAAGTCTGCAGAACAACCAACCACAATTATAAGACTATGCAGTTAGTGCAGAGAACACGGACATCAGTCAGTCTGTGAGTCTGGACACAGCAGAGAGGAGGACCGTGTCTTAGGGGAGGAACAGCTATCACAGAGGTTGCAGGACAAACAGAAAGGTGTCTCTGAAGATTACTCTTATATACTAGGATAGGTTCCAGAGGGCACTGGTGGCCTTTGAAACTATGAACAATAGGAGAGCATTCATATGGAATTGTTTAGGGGCAGCAGAGTCCAGAAGTGGGGGTCAGGCCTTCTGACTTCTCATGGAAGGACAGCCTTTAGCCTTACTAATTCACTTTGGTCCAACAAAATATGAACTGACACCCACTCACTTTCAAAGGCATTTTGATTAATTGTCTGCAACCATTTCATGAGTGTCTCAAAGGGGAAAGACAAATGACTCCAAAGGAGGCATTGTTCATGGGTTCCTATCTGATAGACAGTTTACTTACCTGTTTTAAATAGACCATTTCCTTCCTTATTAAAAAGTAATGGCTGGTTTTTCCGCCCTTGCCTTTTTTATCTCAAAAAAAAAGGGGGGTCAAATTTCAGAGTACTTACAAGAGGGAGGGAGGAAAAAAAGCACTCAGAATGGAAACGCAGAAAAAAATCTTACCAGCAATCTGTTTCCTGCAGCCAGAATCAGTTGAGTTCCATCAGGCTTAAACGCGAGGTCGTAGATACTAACAGGAGACAAGACAAAAAGACAATTAGGGACCGAAATGATGAGGTCTGCTAATGGCCAAGAAAGCAAACTTTATTTCCATTACGAAACACTGTGTGTGTGTTGAGGGAAAAATAATGGCTAAAAAATGCATCTGGTTGCAAATTCCACTCAACCACCACACCTTGGCAGCCCGTTCAATCATGATCTGCTCAGCAGTCAGCTCAGTCCTGGTTTCCTCGCCTCCAGAAGCCAGAAATGATTCAAAGGGTCAACAGCTGCGGGCACAGGCCCTTCCAGTCATGCCATGGAAAGGCAGGGGTCACCAGCTAGAGTGTGAAGCAGGACAGCTACACAGATACTTACCAATTACCTGGTACGTGTAGGGCACTAACACACACAGTGGAGGATAGAAGGGAGAGGGCTTGGCAGAGTCTCTCTCTGCCTCTATGAATTTCCACTTGAGTGGAAAACTATAAAGCAGACATGTTGGCCAAGGACTCCTATGGCATCGAGTTTAAGGAACATCCTTTTCACCTTTTTTTTAAAGTAGTTCTTTTTTTTCTTCTTTTTTTTTTCTTTTCTAAATTCTTTGTTTACATTCCAAAACGCTTTCTCCTTTCCCAGTTCCCCCCTCCCCACAAGCCTTCTCTACACCCATACTCTAATCACCTCCCTCCTTTTTCTCTCTCCTGGTACTCCCCTACAATGCTGGATCAGGCCTTTCCAGGATCAGGACCCTCTCCTTACTTCTTCATGGGAGTCATTTGATATGCTACTTGTGTCTTGGGTATTCAGAGCTTCTGAGGTAGTTAATATCCACTTATCAGTGATTGCATTCCATGTGTATTCTTTTGTGATTGGGTTACCTTACTTAGGATGATATTTTCCAGTTCCAACCATTTGCCTACAAATTTCATGAATTCATTGTTTTTAATTGCTGAGTAGTATTCCACTGTGTAAATATACCACATTTTCTGTATCCATTCCTCCATTGAGGGACATCTGGGTTCTTTCCAGCTTCTGGCTATTATAAATAAGGCTGCTATGAACATAGTGAAGCATGTGTCCTTATTATGTGCCGGGGGATCCTCTGGGTATATGCCCAGAAGTGTGGTATAGCAGGGTCCTCCCAAATGGTGCTGGTTCAACTGGAGGTCAGCATGCAGAAGATTGCGAATTGATCCATTCTTATCTCCTTGTACTAAGCTCAACTCCAAGTGGATCAAGGACCTCCATGTAAAACCAGACACACTGAAACTAATAGAAAAGAAACTGGGGAACCACCCCCCTTTTTTTTTAAGATTTATTTACTTTATTTACATGAGCACACTGTAGCTCTCTTCAGACACACCAGAAGAGAGCAACGGATCCCACTACAGATGGTTGTGAGCCACTATGTGGTTGCTGGGATCTGAACTCACGACCTCTGGAAGAGCAGTCAGTGCTCTTAACCACCGAACCATCTCCCCAGGCCCTCCTTTCCACCTTTTAATCTCTCTGAGTTTTCGATGTTCTTCTATGTGTCAGGGAAGTATGGCTGTATTCTGCTCGCCTGCGTGCTTGCTTTCACACTGATGTGCATGTAGTGGTCTTAATCAAGGCCTTGTGAGTGTGGGTGAAGAAATGAGGAATACTGAGACTGTGGAGGGAGCTGCACAGAACTGTGCTGCTGTGCTTGGGTCAAGGCAGGGCTGCCCTGGGGAAGAGGAGACGAGCCACGGAGAATTGGAATGTGGGGAACTCCGAGCGGTTGAAGAACACAGTATCGGCATGCCGGGCAACTCCGAGCCGTGTAGACAAGTGGGAGTACAGCTCTTAGAGAAAGACACAAGCCAGGAAGTGGACACAGCAGGAATGTAAATAAGGAAGCTAGACTGAACCCTCAGACCATGTCTAAGGTGGTGGTGTGGGGACTATCAAACCAGCACCACTGAGATTCTCGAATGTCCCAACCAGAAGAGTCACTATTGAAGAGAATAGTGACAAGGCAGTGAGTGTCCACTGTGAAAATATGGCTGGGATAAACCACATGGGCTTGTCAGCAGTCTGAAAACATACACTTTTCATATTATCATAGCCCTTACTTCTTCAAACACAATTTTATTTCATTTTCACAATAAGCCTATTGGGCAAGGATGATTAAAGTTAACCCTCTGTCCAGTGGACTCTACATCTATGAATTCAAGTAACTGGGTTCAAAAATATTTTTAAATTTTTAAATATTTTTTAAAAATCCCAGCACTCAGGAGGCAAAGACCAATCTTTATGAGTTCAAGGCCAACCTGGTTTATATAGAGTTCCAGGTCAGCCAGAGCTATACAATCAGACCCTGTGGATGTACGTACACACACACACACACACACACATACACACACACACACACACACTCATACATGTATGTACACATACATATATGCACTACAGAAACATGTACACACGCACCCTCAAGGAAAAACCATGTCTGTGGTGAGCACATGCGCTCCCCCTTACCCTTCCTCTGTGACCACAGAGTATGAAGTGATCTCTGCAGCACTCCCATGCTCGCTCTCCTGAGGTGATTTACAGCAGAGCGGCAGCTCTAGGCTCTGCAGACATTATGCTAACTGAGAGGACTTGAACATCTATCGGTTTGCTGTCTTTGGGGTTTCTGAAACAACTCTACTATGGTCAGGAAAGGACAAAGTAGGCTCTGCTTTATAGACAACAGAATGGTCAGGCTGGAAGAAGCCTCACACACACAGCAAGTACCAGGGCCTCTGAAGCCTGGGGTCCTGACCACTCTACTGCACTGCCTCTGCTCACTTGGATTATCACCAGGAGTGTCAAATGTTTTTCTGAATGTTCTTCCAGTAGCTGACATTTATTAAGTGCATTTGTTACTGTGTACAGGATACAGTTTAAATTCTCAATTGTATAAATTCTCTCAACCTCACAGCTCCAAGCCTATCTTGCAGATAAGAAACCAACAAAGTTAAACAACTTGCCTGAAAGTAAACTGCTGCAGAGAAGAGGTGACGCCAGGACTCTGGTTCTAGCAGCCGAACCCTAGCCCATGTGTCAACCCTCAGGCTGTGTAGCCCTCATTATTGCTATTAGCGTATATCATGGTTGATGAAGCAATTCATAATAGCTTTCTTGCCTTCTGAAAACTGCTCCCACCAAAAAAAAAAAAAAAAGTATTATCATTTACTCAGGGCATTCCATGTAGAATTGGAAAGTAACTGAAAAATAATAATTGTGTATATTTATGGGGTATAACATGATATTGATAAAATATATAAATATATATTGCAAAAAGCTAATTAACATGTTTATCACTTCAAAGACATCATTTACTGCAATGAGATATTAAAAATCTGTCCATTAGCCATTTTGAAATATACAATATATAACTGTGGCCCTCATGAGACTGCTGAAATGTATTCCTCCACTAACTGAAGCCCAGTGCCCTCTGGTCACCACCTCCCTTCCCACATCCTCTTTTCTGCAGTTTTAGTATTATTTTATTTAAAACTTCCTGTGTCTTTGTGTGGGGTCATATGGAGAGTCAGAGAAGACTCCTAGAAGATTCCTTGAATAAAAACTCTTCACACTTGCAGACAGTTGAGAGCTGTGAGAGGGAAAGTGTCTGCTAACCCCACATGCGTGTACCACAGCACAATGGAGTAGACGGGCCCCCTGAAGAAATGAAGGGTACACAGCGCTGACGTGAGCAAAGGTGAGCCTGTCTGGCTTGCCCGCTCAGCATACTGCATTCTGTAGCAAATCCTGGCCCAAGTGTGCCCTTGTCCTTTTTCACTGTTTTGTGAAAACAGTGACATGTTTTACATTCAAAAAAGCAAGTGGTAGAGGGGAACTGGGGCCAGGAAAGCTGACCTATCTGAATTTCACCCTTACTATAAAACAAGGTAGAGAGCTGCTTCCTAATGCCAGAGGCCAGGGACCCACCTTGTGTAAAGTGCCTGGCATCTGTGTGTCTTCATGCTGAGACATTAGCACCTTTCATCTAGTCCTTGGTATGGCTTCTTCCTGCCTGTACACATCTGGACCAGTCATGATGACTCTCCGACCTCTTCTCCGAGAGTTGACAGAAGCTGAGTTAGTTCTACTTATATTTGTTTGTTGGGGCGGGGTCTTACTCTGGCCCAGGCTAATCCAAGAGACTCTTTTGTAGCCTAGGCTGGCCTTGAACTTATGATACTCATCCCAAATGCTGAAATTACAAATGTAAACCACTTCACCTGGCTTTTTTTGTTGTTGTTGCTTTTTACACAGTCTCCCGTGTAAAATGGTCTGATCTGGTCCCAGACTCTCCCTGTAGTTGACATAGCTGAGGATGACCTTGAACTTCTGATCCTCCTGCTCCACTACTCAAGTGCTAGGATTATAGGCATGTGCCACTACTCTTGGCTTCAGTTCATTTTTCTTTTACATTTATCAATTTATTTTAGGAAGCAAATGAATGCTGGGTGTATGTGTGATCAGAGAACAACTAGCAGGAGTTGGTTCTCTCCTGACTATCATGTTGGTCCCAGGGATCAAACTCAGGTCATCTGACTTAGTAGGAAGGACCTTTACTTACTAAGCTATCTCCATGTTTCATGTTTTATTTGGGCCAAGTGTAAACAATCTTCTCAGATGTGAAAGTTCACTTTCTAGATGTCCTGAAATATACTTTCTTAAATTACAACATACGTATCTAATTTGTGATTATGTATCACCCAACATGGGTGCTGGGGACCAAGCCTGAGGCCACTGAAAGGAAGAACAGAAAGCACTCTGCTGCCCAATTTAACTCTTGCTGTACTTGGAATCTAAACACTTCACCTTCGCTCTCAAGCACCTAGTCTTCTGTATCTGGCTGTTTCATAGCATGCCTCCTCAATACACGTGTCTTCAGCCTGAGGCCAATAACCAAGTTTTATGTTATTTGTTAGACCAGGGGCCTGAATTCTGATGGCAACTGATTCTAACTGGCAACATGCCCGGATTTTATGTTTAAACCCCAGACTTTAATGATATCACAACATTACAGAACCCCCAAACTAGAAAGGACCCAGACTTTATCATGGAATCTAATGCTCCCTCCACATGACCGCCCAGCCTCAGCAGGCATACCCTAGGCTGGAGACTGCTGCCCTCTGGCACTCTGTGCTGCCCCGGCAGGCTCTCTCCCAACTTGTCCTCTTCTATGAAAAAGATACACCACATGCTCAGCTTTCACTGCTGAGAGATGAGACGTGAGCCCTGCCGACGGTCCTCTGGTACCGAAGGCCCAAGGTGCCCTTCAAACCCACTACAAGCTACACACACTACTCTGCTTATTTTGTTGTCTTCCCCTCCCCCACAACCCCAAGCGTGAAGTCCAAGACTTTCCTCTCCTTTTTCTGAGTCTCCTAGGCTGAAGATCTACTCTTAGCCTCTGAGTAGCAGGGATTTGCAATCTCAGACAAATTATATCACTTTATTAAATGTTTAATGTGGTGCTGAGAATGCTAGGCTTCACACACACTGGGCAAGCCCTCTATCACTGAGCCATACCCCTAGCCTCCTCCATCAATCCCAATATCTGGCAATGCCAGCTAGCCTGCCTAGAAAAAGGTAGGCACTGGGGTTGAGATGAACCTACAGCAGTGTATTTAAGGAAGGACGGAAAAAGAAAGATCAGAAAGAAAAAATAAAGAGAGAAAGCACTTAGAGGTCAGGAGATAGCTCAGTGGGTAAAGTGCTGGCTCTGCGAGCGAGTGAGCATGAAGACCTGAGTTTAGGTCCCCAGTGTTCCATGAAAGCCTGGGCACAGGTCATACCTGTGACCCCAGCGACTGAGCTGTGAGAACAGCCAGGTCCCAGGGGCCTGGGGCTAACCAGTCTAGCTTAAATGGTGAGTTCAAATTCACTGTTGAAACCTAATCTCAAAAAAATAAGGTTGGGGTCTAGAAGGATAGCACAGCATTTAAGAGCACTCTCTGTCTTGTAGAGGACATGGGTTCCCAGCTCCTACTGGCTGACAACTGTCTAACTCCAGTTCCAGGGAATCTGATTACCTCTTTTGGCATCTGCAGGTACCAGGCACTCAGGTAGCACACAGACATACATGCAGGTAGAACACCTATATACATAACATAAAAAAATAAGTAATAAAATAAGGTGGATAGAAATAGAGGAAGATACCAATGTCAACCTCTGACCTACTCATGCCCACGCACAGTCAAGTTCATCTGCATACACACATGTATGCAAATCCATCTGCATACACACACACACACACACACACACACACACACACACACACAGAAAGAGAACAAAAAAGGGGGAGGGGGAGAGAGGAGATGGAAAGAATCAGTTTAGAAGGATCTTTGAGTAGGAATATGGAGTCTTTGGCTAAGGTCCAAAACATAATCTAAATGTAAGCCGCCTAGAGGCAAGAAGGCCAGGGGGACCACCCAGAAAAGGACATGAAAGGGGTCACTCTGGGTTTATGAGGAGCAGAGCAGCAGAATCACAGTAGCAGGTCCTGAGTGAGCGCTTTTGCTGGGTGAAGAACAGACCAGGAGCAAATGCCCAGAGCAGGGAGCCTGGGGCTGACTGTGGAGAGACCTAGTCAAGGGTGTCTGGGATTGCTGGGTTCGATCTAGGTGGGAATTTTGTTCTGTTTTGTTCCATTACATCAGCTGGCATATGTGGCCATCATCAGGCTGCTGGCCTACAGAATCTCTGCACCTCCTACTCTAATAGATTGTTTCAAATCTGTAACAGCCCTAAAAGCAGATAGCCTGTCTTCACTGGTCATTCACTTCATTATTCCTCCATGAACACACACGTCTACTCACTAAACACTAACAGGCTCCAGAAACATTTGGAAATAGAATACAGCCATTGCTTTTACAGGTTTCTAGACTTCTGGGATAAACAGATTAAAAAATAACTCTTACACCCAACAGACAAGAGCAGAATGAACAAAATTCTGTGCCAGGGGTTGAGAACAGAGCAGATCAGACTGCATTTGACCAGCAAATGTTTTGTTTGGCTCACACGGTGTTTTACTTTGTTTTTTCTAATTAGGTGCCAACATTTAAAAATTAGGACATTTCACACTTAAAACGCAGATTCCTAGCTTCTGGTAAAAATAGGAAGATCTGCACACACCAGGCCAAATTTCTACCCATGCTAATTGGCAGGAGCAGAGCAGCAGCTGCCCCTTCCATGCAGAGCGGGAGCCTTCCAGTTTGCCACAGTCCTTGACGCTCCCTATTGCTCGACGACATAGAGGCTGATGCTTGGTTGACAGTTATGGGCAGCTTGTGCAGTGGGCGCTCTTGCTCCATTGGTTGGTTGGTTGGTTGGTTGGTTGGTTGTCTCATTATGTAGCCCTGGCTATGCTGGAACCCACTATGTAAACCAGGATAGCCTCAAACTTAGAGATCCAACTGCCTCTGCCTCCTGAGTGCTAGGATAAAAGGCGTGCACCAGCACCCCTGGCTGTGGGTAATCATATACTATAGAAGGAGGAGAGAAAAGTAATAAAACTATGTTATTACCTCAGCACTGCTAAGGTGGAGGCTGGAGGGCCAGAAGCCCAAGGCCAGCTGGGCTACATGAGACCCTGTCTCAAAAAAGTAACATCAAGACTTTTTTTTTTCCTAACGCTCAACTATTTATTGGGACAGGTGTACCATGGAGCACTTTTAGAGGTCAGAAGACAACTCGGTTCTCTGCTTTCATCACGTGGGGCCTCAAACTCAGATCATTATGCTTGGCAGTAGTTCCCTTCAACTGCTGAGTGCAGTTGCTATTGCTAACCTGCACAAAGCTGTTTATTAAAATGAAAGACACTGAAGCCAGGCGGTGGTGATGCACGCCTGTAATCCCAGCACTCTGGGAGGCAGAGCAGGTGGATTTCTGAGTTCGAGGGCAGCCGGGTCTACAGAGTGAGTTCCAGGACAGCTAGAGCTATACAGAGAAACCCTGTCTCGAAAAAACCAAATCCAAAAAACAACAAAAAAAAACAACAACAAAAAATGAAAGACGTAGCAAGTGACGTGTTCCAAGCAGGATGCAGGAGAATGTCCTGCGAGTAACAGAAATCCCTTCTATTTAATACGCAAGTATGGGCTGTCT
Organism: Apodemus sylvaticus; assembly: GCF_947179515.1. Classification (NCBI taxonomy): domain Eukaryota; kingdom Metazoa; phylum Chordata; class Mammalia; order Rodentia; family Muridae; genus Apodemus; species Apodemus sylvaticus. Next base: position 147,481,546 of record NC_067473.1, on the reverse strand, counting down.
ATTCACATTCCTCACCTGACTGAAATCAGAGCCTGAGAGAACTGGTTTTGCAATAGGGCAGCCTGCGCTTGCAAGCTGGCTCTACCACGCAGATGTGCACCCATCTCCCCTCTCTCTCAGTCAGTTTCCTTGTCTGTAAAGTGGAGATCATTAGAGCTCTACCTCCCTAGAGCTGCTGTGAAGGGACAGCGAGGTAAAGGACACACGTCCTTAGCTAGTGTCTAAATCAAGTCAGCATTAGCTGTTATGTATACAAATTCCTCCAAAGCCAGCCTTGAGGGACGTTTAGGATCTTAGTGTTACACAAGGAAAGGTCTCAGGACAGACAGTGGTGTGAGGCAGAACAGACCATCTAGGAAGACTCTGAGTCAAGTTGAGAATTATTTAAGCCAGAATTTCCTGAAATGTGTTCTTGGCTGGTAGATTTATTTTTAAGATTTTTTTATTTATTTTATGCATGAGTACATCACCATTGCTCTCTTCAGACACACCAGAAGAGGGCACCAGACCCCATTACAGGTGGTTGTAAGCCACCATGTGGATGCTGGGAATTGAACTCAGGATCTCTGGAAGAGCAGTTGGTACTCTTAACTGCTGAGTCATCTCTCCAGCCCTTTATTTATTTATTTATTTATTTATTCATTCATTCATTTTGGTTTTTTCGAGACAGGCTCTCTCTGTATAGTTATGGCTGTCCTGGAACTCACTCTGAAGACCAGGCTGGCCTCAAACTCAGAAATCTGCCTGCCTCTGCCTCTGCCTCTGCCTCTGCCTCTGCCTCTGCCTCCCAAGTGCTGGGACTAAAGGCATGGACCACCACTGCCTGCTGGCTGGTGGATTTTAATGACAAAATAAAATAGGCCATCAAATCATACTGAATTAATTAAGATGACAAAGCCATTCTATTGTCAGTCTCTCTTTTTAAAACATTTTGATTTTTTTTAAGATTTATTATGTATACAGCATTCTTCCTGCATTTACACCCGCAGGCCAGAAGAGGGCATCAGATTTCATTATAGATGGTTGTGAGCCATCATGTGGTTGCTGAGAATTGAACTCAGGACCTCTGGAAGAGCAGACAGTTCTCCCAACCTCCAGCCCAATTTTTTTTTTTTTTAACTATATATATATATATTTTTTTCTTTTTTGGGTTTTTGTTTTCTTGAGACAGGGTTTCTTTGTGTAGACTTGACTGTCCTAGAACTCACTTTGTAGACCAGGCTGGCCTCACACTCGGGCATCTGTCTGCTTCTGCTTCTGCCTCTGAAGAGTGCTGGGATTAAAGGTATGTGCCACCATGCCCAGCCTCTTTGTTTCCGTGTAGCACTGTTTATGTGTAGCACTGTGTGTGTGCAAACGATACGAGGTACACATGCCATGACACTGGTATGAAAGTTGGAGGACAACTTTATGGAACTGGTTTTCTTCTACCAGATTTCATCTCTGGGCAGCAAGTGCTTTTGTCTGATAAGGCATTTTCCCATCCAGTTTCTTTTGTTTTTTTGAGACATAGTCTCACAGAGCCTGGGCTAGCCTTGAACTCATTATGTAGCTGAGAACTCCAGACCCTCCCGCTTCCTCTCACAGGAGTGCAGGGATTGCAGACTTGGGCCCAGTAATTTCTTTACATCTGTTTTCCAACTATTTTTACTTGCTTGTGTGTAAGTGTGTGTGTGTAAGTATAAAACATGCATAAATATACATGTGTGTGTACATGTGTTCTGCAGAGGCCAGAGAGCATCAGGTGTCCACCTCTCTTCTGACTTGTTCCTCTGAGGCAGAGTCCTCTCCCTTAACTTTGAGTCTCTCTCTTTTTAGCTAAGTTGGTGGCCAGCAAACCCTATCAATTATCCTGTCTCAACTCCCCTCTGTGCCACCATTACAGGCTTACATAGGACCATACCTGGCTTTTATGTAGGTGCTGGAATCAGAACTCTGGACCTTATGCTTACTCAAAGTGCTCTTAAATACTAAGCCTTAATCCTCAGTATTTTAATTAAGCATTAAATTAAGCTCAGTCTTTTAAAAAAAAAAAGATTTATTTTGTGAGTATACTGTGAGATTGTGAGATTTATATTTGTGAAATTTATATGTGAGTACACTGTAGCTGTCTTCAGACACACCAGAAGAAGGAGTCAGCTCTCGTTATGGATGGTTGTGAGACACCATGTAGTTGCTGGGACTTGAACTCAGGACCTTCGGATGAGCAGTCAGCGCTCTTAACCACTGAGCCATCTCACCAGCCCCAATTAAACTCACTCTTAAGTACTAATTTTGAAAATACTCCTCAGACCTTCTAATCAGGAGATGTCTTGATTTGGTGGGCATCTTACATGTTTCTCTGACCTTACAAAAAATGTTCTGCTTCAGACACAGTAGATCTCAGCTCAGGTGGAAATGCTCAGTACCTAGATGCAAGTTACTCACACTGTTTTGTTTGTTCCTGCTTGAAAGTTCTTAATCCCAGCACTGGGGAGGCAGAAGCAGATGTTATCTCTGTGAGTTCAATGCCAGCTTGGTCAACATACTGAATTCCAGACTAACCAGAGCTTTAAAGTGAGACTCTATCTCAAAAACAAACAAACAAAAAAAAAAAACCAAAAACAGAAGAAACTTAAAGAATGTCAGATAAACAAAAGTGTGGGCACTTGACGATGGTTAGGAAGCTGAGAAAACACTGATGGATCAAAGTCCAAGAGTGATTGTGAGAAGAGAGAAGCGAAACTGGATGATGATGACGTATACACTGCTCTAGCGGACCACCACCCTCAGATGGTCCCTAACCCCCTCCAGGAATCTCGGTTTCTCTTCCCCTGGGGAGTTGAAGGCAAGGAATCAGCGTCCTCAGCCCAGGCCGCAGGCCCGTTGTCATGGCAACGCGCCGGTTCCCGCCGCCTCCCCCGCCATCCCCGAGGTTCCCGCTCCTCACCACTGCTCCGCTTTGTCTCTCCACGTCAACACGGCCCTCATCGCCGTTTCCCTCACGCCTCGGGCCCCTCCTCCCAGCCTCCGCAGCAACAGGCTTCTCTCCACAAACCACTTCGGCTACCTGCGCTACCCTTAGCAACGCACATGCGCAATGAACGGCGCGTGAGTTTTTCCCCCCCACCCCCCAAAGCTCCAAGTGCGCATGTCCAAAAGGGAGCCCGGTTCTGCCGCAGCAGCGCCGAGCGCGTAGGGACGCAGGAGGCGGAAGCGTATGTATGACACGAGCGATTGGTCAGGGAAGGTGGGTGGGGCGGGGAGTCTTGACAACGGAGGGTTTGATTGGCGGGACCCGGCTGTGGCTGAAGCCGTGGCGGGAAGGTTGTTGACTTTCACGTCCGTGTTTGGATTCGGCCCAGAGTTTTGGGTTGTGTTTTACTCCACCTCTCGGCCTGGAGCTGCCGCTGCGCCCCAGTGGATCAAAGCAGCAGGGATGGAGAGCCCAAACCTTGGGGACAACGAAGTCCCCTCTGTCACCGCTGGAGAGATCCTAGTTCCAGACCCGCCTTGGGATCGCTGGCAAGTTTTTAAACCTCTCTCGAGCCTCAGAGGAGTCGCTCTTGTGTGGGTCTCCCTAACCTTTAACACAAGGTGACGGACACCTCGAGCTGTCGCCCTGTGGGAGCAGACTAGGGTGTACCCGATTTCTTGGCCGAACTGGCTGGGGAGCTTGGAGGACGAGGGAGGTTTTGTGATGCAAGCAGGTAGCCTTGGGCCGGAAGGGCCCCTCGGAAATTGCCCTATGAAAAGTCACAGAGGAAGCCACTGTTGTGTCCGGGCTAAAATGATACACTTATTTGCATGTCCCAAAACTTGGCCGCTCAAACAATTTTAAGGTCTAGACATTTAACAAAGTTGGTAGTGTTTGCAACGTGGGTTCGAGCGTCAGCACCGAATACCCAGGCTTGGCGTCGTATGCCAGTGGAGGCAGGAGGATCAGAAGTTGAAGATGAGTCTCTGGTACGTCATGGGTTCAAAGCTAGCCTACGGTGCATAAGATCCTGTCTCAAAAGCAAACAAAACTTTTTTTTAATGGTACTTCCTTTTTACAGATGGAGAAAGGAGATTTTGAGCTCAAAGTGACTTTCTCTTTGGAAGCTCGGCTAATAATAAATAGCGGTGCTGGGATTTTGACCCATTTTGTTAACCTAGTAGTTTGTGGGGATTTCTTCAGGTTTCAGTTACCTTGTCTCTCCATAAGATCCGTCTAGCTGATACTTATCGCCAAATTCCATCGAAGAATGCCGTGGTTCTAATTGCAGTTAGACTCTAGGTCTTGCTTAGTTTCCCTGTTTCCCTAGTTGCAGAAAGTAGATTGGGTTAGAAGGTCTCTCTAGAGACTCACTCTTATGTATGTGTTTGTATATGTACGTGGGTGTTGGTGGAGACCAGAGCCAGTGTCAGATTGACTGGAGCTGGAGTTGCGGGGCGGTGGTGGCGCACATCTGTAATCCCAGCACTCTGGGAGGCAGAGGCAGACAGATTTCTGAGTTCGAGGCCAGCCTGGTCTACAGAGTGAGTTCCAGGGCTACACAGAGAAACCCTGTCTTGAAAAAAAAAAAAAAACAAACCAAATCCAAAAAAAAAAAAAAAGCTTCCTGATGTGGGTACTGGGGTCTAGCCCCTCACTCACCTTTTAAAATGTATAGTTTAGTTATTAAAATATGCTGTACTAAAAGCTGGAGAGAGAATTCAATAGGTAAAGCACTCATTGCTCTTTCGTAGGGTGTGGGTTTGGTTCTCAGCACCCACAGCAGAGGCTCACAACCATCTATAACTCAGCTCCAGGGCATCTAGTCTCTTCAGGCCTCAGCACCTGCATGTGCACATAAATAAAAATAAACAAATTCCTTTAAAGGGGGGAGAAATTCACTGCACTGAAGGTTTTGTGGGAACTATTCCTCCTATAACAGTATGGGAGAAGTATTAGGTAGGTAGGCCTAGGTTTTGGGATCCACTCTGCAGGTGATTTGATCTTGTTGTCACACAATTTGTCAATATTTATTTGTTTTATATATAATTGTGTGTGTGTGTGTGTGTGCGCGCGCGTGTGTGTGTGTGTGTGTGTGTGTGTGTGTATTTTGTCTTGCGTACCAGAAGAGAGCATGTGTGTGTGTGTGTGTGTATTTTGTCTTGCGTACCAGAAGAGAGCATGTGTGTGTGTGTGTGTGTATTTTGTCTTGCGTACCAGAAGAGAGCATCAGGTCCCATGTGATTACAGTTAGAAAATTGTGAACTATCATGTGGATACTGGTAATAGAACTCAGGACCTCTAGAAGAGCAGCTAGTTCATCACAGCTAAGTGTAGCTAGTCTTAACAGCTAAGCTATCTCTTTAGCACCCAATGAGTAAATTTTAACCTCACAAAGAGATGAGAATCAAGATTGAAAGAGATTCAGAAGTTCTTATCAGAAATTATGTATCTTTTGGAAGGCTACACCATTTTATGAAAGTGGTAGTTGTTTTTCAAAAATGCACACCTATGTGAAATGTTTCCCTTACATGTTTGCAGGAGAGAAGGGTGATTCATTTAAGCAGTTTGGCTGATCTCAGATGAAAAGTTCAGTTACTGGCTCATATCTCACACTTCCAACAACTTATCAGAATCCTTTACAATAGCCCTATAGTGTGAATTTAAAAAAAAAAAAAGTTTAGCAGGTATCTTCAAGTCAACTGTTACTGTGCAGAGATTCCTAACATTTAAAAACCTATATTGAGCTGGGCAGTGTTGGTACATGCCTTTCTTCCCAACATCTGGGACGCAGAGGCAAGCAAAATTCTGTGAGTTCGAGGCCAGCCTGGTCTACAGAACGAGTTCCAGGATAGTCAAGGCTACACAGAGAACCCTGTCTTGAAAATCAAGATGGAAGCCGGGTAGTGGTGGCACACACCTGTAATTCCAGCACTTGGGAGGCAGAGGCAGGCAGATTTCAGAGTTCGAGGCCAGCCTGGTCTACAGAGTGAGTTCCAGGACAGCCAGGGCTACACAGAGAAACCCTGTCTCGAAAAAAACAAATCCAAAACAACAAAAAAAAAATCAAGGTGGAAGAGGACACCCTGTTGAAGGGCGAGAAGTTGTCATCAGAGAGGGGACAGCACTCAAGACTAACTCACTGACTTTAATCTGTATTCTATGCAGTCCCATTCTGCTGTGGTAGAACTTGAGGAAGCAGGGTACAAGACATTTTAAATGAGTTCATCACCTGGGTTTTGTTTTTCCAGCAAGGAGGATGTTGCTGTTGGACTGGAGGGAGTGAGAGAAGATGGAAAGGACCTGGTGGTCAGCAGGGAGAGCAGCTCCCTTCTCCAGAACACTGCTTCTCCTCAGTCTGGTGGTACTGCAGCGACAGACTGCCAAAAGCCTGTCCCGTGTGGATGGGAAAGAGTTGTGAAGCAAAGGTTATCTGGGAAAACTGCAGGAAAATTTGATGTATATTTTATCAGGTAAGCATTTGGGAAGGAAAATAACAATACAGCCAAGTGATTTTTGTTCGTAATGGAGAAGGAGAGCAAGAATCTGAGGTTTAGGGGCTAAGGAAATGACTCAGGGAATAAAGCATCTGTCATTGCAAGCATGAGGACCAGAGCGCAGACCCCCAGAATCTGTCTACAGAGCTAAGTGGGTGCAGCAGCTGCCTGTAATCCTGGCTCTCGGGGGCCTGAGATGGGATCCTCGGGGAAAGCTGGCTAGCTAGACTAGCTGGGCTTAGTGCCTTCTGGGCTCAGTGAGAAACACTGTCTCAATAAATAAAGTGATCAGGGACACCAATGTTAACCTGAGGCTTCCTTCCGTGTGCAGATACACATGAGAACACTCAACACATGCATAGACCACACATACATTTTAAAAAATGTATTATAAAATCATTGTTCCATCGGTGTCACTGTTTGTATCAAGTGATTTGGGGATAGTCACATAACATATTCATTCACAGTGTTGATCCTGTTACCAATGGTAATGAGACGTTTGGATTTAAGCTACATTTATATGTTGATTTTTTTAAAATATTTATTTATTTATTTATTATATGTAAGTACACTGTAGCTATCTTCAGACACTCCAGAAGAGGGAGTCAGATCTCATTATAGATGGTTGTGAACCACCATGTGGATGCTGGGATTTGAACTCAGGACCTTCGGAAGAACAGTCAGTGCTCTTAACCGCTGAGCCATCTCTCCAGTCCTGTATGTTGATTTTATACTATCATAGAAGAATCTATTGAAAAGGGCCATTAATCACTTTTTGTTGCTTTAAAATGCCAAACATCTTTGGTGACATTTAGAAATTATTAATTGGAATTCTGAAATGTGGTCCAGTTCTTTTTTAAAAGTCACTTTTTTTTTTTTTGGTAGCCCACAAGGATTGAAGTTCAGATCAAAACGTTCACTTGCTAATTATCTTCTCAAAAATGGAGAGACTTTTCTTAAGCCTGAAGATTTTGATTTTACTGTGCTTGCTAAAAGGAGCATCAGTCCAGGTTATAAACACCAAAGTTTGGCAGCTCTGACTTCCCCGCAGCCAAATGAAACTGACATTTCAAAGCAGAACCTGAGGACACGAAGCAAGAGGAACACAGATGTGTTGCCTCTGCCCAGTGGTAATTCAGAGTCGCCAGATAGCAGCAGACTTTCTGACTCTAACTCTGCTCACTTGCTATTGGAAGAACGTGAGGACACTCAGGATGCTGACTCCGGGGAGAGGAGAAAGCCCAAAAGAAAGGTGACTGTTTTGAAAGGAATTGCAAGTCAGAAAACCAAACAAAGGTGCAGGAAGAGTCTCTTAGATTCTACTCGAAGAAACAGAAAAAGAGGATCTGTGGTTCAGAAAGTGGGTGCTGAGAGCGAGCTAGTTCCACAGGAAATTCAACTCAACAGAACCCTCTGCCCTGCAGACAGCTGTGCAAGGCAGCTGGTCAGCCGGGCTGGGGAAGGAAAGGGCCTGGCACAAGGAAAATCGCCAAGCCCGGAGTCGGATCTTTGTTTCATAGGAGTAACTCCTGGCACCACAAACAAATTACCTTCAACTGAAGCAGCAGGTGAAGCAAGGCCTGAGCAGACATCAGAGGCGATCAGAGCGAAGGGAGACAAAGAGGGGGAGGCACATTTGCATATTGACGGTTTACAGGATGGCTCTGAAATGCCCAGCTGCTCACAAGCCGAGAAACCCTTTACTTCTGAGACATTTCAAGGTACTCGGTGCATGAAAGTTCTGTTAGCTGTGTGGTGAACTGTCTGTTCTCCCAGACCTTGTATTTCATACCTGGATGTGGTTGAGATGGGGAGTATAGTGAAGAAGAGCCCTGCGTCAGATGTATTCTCCCACGATCTCCCACTAAGTGATCTTTGAGGACAGGGTTTCTTGTATCCTGGCCAACCTGGGTCTCACTGTGTAGCTGAAGATACTTTTGAAGTTGTATCCTTCTGACTCTGCTTCCTGGGTGCTGATTTAAGGCATGTGCCACTAGGCAAGTTTATGTGATGCTGGCCACAGAACCCAGGGCTTAATGCAAGGCAGACAAGCACTCTATCAACTGAGTCACATCTCCATCCCGTACCTGGTCATTGATCTTGGTCACAAGCCCTTAATTATGGCAAAGAGGTACTCAGCTGGCTACAGCCAGGCTGCTCAGCAGAGGAAGACTGGTGTGTCAGGACTGCTGCCCCCGCTCCCCGGACAGCAGCTGAGAGGTGGGGCTTTCCACACCTGCTATCTTCTTTTTTGGCAGCAATTCTAAGACCGTAAGGAAAATTCTCTGTGAAGAATGTAGATAAGACTCCTTTTATAAACTGACCGAGAATAGTCAGCATCTTCCTGCCCCTCCTGTGCTGCTGCTTTGTGACTCCCAATTTAATTTCTTCTGTATTACATCCTTTTTTTTCTTCTGTTACAGCATGATGCTTCTCTAAAAGGCCTTAGAGCCTTCAATAATTCAAAAGTATAATCGCTTAGTTCATGTATTATTTGTACTGTGCTTTTCACACAAGAGTCCTGGGCTTGGCAGTTTTGCCTGTACAATACCTCAGTGAATAATGGATAAAAAGATCTGAGCAGCTCTGGGTTATTCATTATGCTGTTATGGCATAATGAATATCTCCCTTAAAGAAGAATAGTAATTTTAATTTTACTTAGATTCCCTTGGGAACATAGCCTGCACAGATTGGTGGAACCAGCGTAACACTTGATTTCTGCTTCCAGTCCCATCCATAATTGTGCGTCTTCTCTGTGCCTGGGATTGATGCGTCTTTATCAGATGGCCACATATACCTAGGAAATGGATAAGAATTCCTCAGTGTATGTCCTTTGAGCTTCTTAAAGCATTGGATTGTATAGATATACTGCAATTATAATGGGTAGGTTAATTATTAAAAGCATCTTCTCTTGACTAATATGGAAGTATCCAGCTCATCCTATACTGAAGTCTAGTTCTCGGTATAAGAGGAAATTCTGTGGGATTCTAGGTGCCCAGTGGGATGATCATTGCATGGCTAGAAAGTATCATGTCAACAAGTAATCAAGGAAGCCGGTTAGTTAGTGTGGGAACCCAAGAGAAACATCAGGTCCCCCTAAGGTCAGTTTCCTTTATTCTGCTTCATGCTTCCTTCTGGGCTTTCCCTGGCAGACTAGAATAGCAAAAGCCACTGACATTATGTGAAGACCTGGATACTTGATGCAGTGTTTATTCAATTCTGATATCATTTTCTGGCAACTACTTTAAGCTTTAGTTTCTGAAAATTAAAGGAATACCCCAAATGAGTTCTATTTTTCATATCAAGACAAAAGGCAGCTAGAGAGATGGCTCAGCAGTTAAGAGCACTTTCCACCCTTCCAGAAAACCGAATGAACTTCCCCCGCACCCATGTCAGGAGGCTCATAACTGCCTGTAACGCCAGCTCCAAGGGATCTAGTGCCCTCTGCTGGCCTCCACGGGTATCTACACACAGGTAACATGCATAAATTGAAATTAAACAATTTTATTATAAGGTAGCTGAGTATGGTGTTACATGTCTATAGTCCAAATACTTGGGAGTTAACTGTAGAAAGATCATAGAGTTCAAAGCTATTCTCAGCTACATGGTAAGTTTGAGGTGAGCCTGGACTACATGAGACATTGTCTCAAAACAATAATAAGATAATTGTGTGGGTGACTAGGTGGGTATCCACAGAAGGCAGAGAAGGGTATTAGATTCCCTAAAGCTGGAGTTACAGGCAGTTGTGAGCCACTCAGCATTGGTATTGCGATCTGAACTTAGGTCCTCTGGAAGAGTGGTGAGTACTCTTAGTCCTGAGCAGTCGCTCTACAAGTTTGTTGGGTGGCCCACGTTGGCATCGAGCTCACAGCTTTTTCTCAGCTTCTTCTGTGTGCCTCCTTTTTGGTAAATACAACTGGAGAAGCTTTAAAATGTGTGGGGAGACAGAAGAAAAGAAAAATTACCACTTCTAACAACCACTGTACCATTGGAATTCTATTCTTACTGTATCTATGTGTATGCATACATACACATACAAACTCATGTTTATAAAATTGAGGTCATATATAGAATCTTGCCTTTTTTTTTTCCTATTGTGAATAACAAGATATTGAAGTAAATGTCAGTAGAAAATACTCATGATAGAGTCTCAACATTTCAGTAATCACATTGTACAAATATATTACAATATTCAGACTGAACTGGGCAGTGGTGGCGCATGCCTTTAATCTCAGCACTCTGGGAGGCAGAGGCAGGCGGATTTCTGAGTTCGAGGCCAGCCTGGTCTACAGAGTGAGTTCCAGGACAGCCAGGCCTATACAGAGAAACCCTGTCTCGAAAAAAAAAAAAAATTAAAAAAAAAAAAAAAAAGACTATTCAGACTGTTACAGTTTTGCATACTGTGAGCTGACCACGTAACCATAGGGCGCCAGTAAAGGGCTCAGCTGTTGAGTTAGCCTGCCTGGATCCCCACGGTAGCTCTGACACTAGCTGTGTCACCTGGGACTCATTTAGCTTCTCTGTGCCTCTGTTTCCTTATGGAAAAAGTGGAGATAAAATAATGCCTAACTGGTAGGATATTAGTGGAATTAGGGTAATTTATGTAGCCTAGGCTAGCCCCAGCATTCTCTAAGCCATAGATTAGAAACTATTTTTGCTTTTCAGAAGACAGCATCCCACGAACCCAAGTAGAAAAAAGGAAAACAAGCCTGTATTTTTCCAGCAAGTACAACAAAGAAGGTACCCACCCTTCCCCAAGTAGAATGGGAGGTGGGTGAGGGGAGGGGTTCCGAGTCTTTTATGAGAACAACTTTGACAACCCTATGTTTTTTGTAGCTCTTAGCCCCCCAAGACGCAAAGCCTTCAAGAAATGGACTCCTCCTCGGTCACCTTTTAATCTTGTTCAAGAAATACTTTTCCATGATCCATGGAAACTCCTCATCGCAACTATATTTCTCAATCGAACCTCAGGTTTGTGGGTCACTATCATCTTGTCCTGGTTAAAAGGGAGATACCCGCACTGGTTAGGAGGCCCAAGTGCACAGTACAGTTTGAGTTTGTGATGTCGGACAAGACTTTTCCCTTTTAGCACTCAGAACTCTTTTTTTATTTGTTTGTTTTTTGTTTCAAGACAGGGTTTCTCTGTGTAGCCCTGGCTGTCCTGGAACTCACTCTGTAGACCAGGCTGGCCTCAAACTCAGAAATCCACCTGCCTCTGCCTCCCAAGTTCTGGGATTAAAGGCATACGCCACCACTGCCTGGCTAGAACTCTTTACCTATACAAACATTAGACTGGATAACAGCCAACATTCTTTTTAATACTGAGGGCCAAGTGATCATTGATTTCCTACTAACTGATTAGCTTTGGTTATCAGTGAAGGAGCAGTTAATATTTTTTGCTCTATCCTGGTTGCAACTTCCCTGTGTTCACTGGATGCTTATAGTGGTTATCTAGTGAGCTGATTATTTGAAAACTAGCTGATTATTTGAAACAGTTTCAGTATGGCTTGGACTAACAGCCAGTAGATTAACAGTGCTGGTATTTGGTTCTCTAAGAGGCTGTTGGTTCGGGTCGTGACTTGACAGTAGTTAACCAGGCAAGGCTGGGGATCGAGCTGAATGGTGGAGCCCTCGCCAGCATGCAAAACACCCGAACTTCATTCCCAGCACCACAAGCACAGTCACCGGAATGCCGAGACCTGAAGTTTCTAGATGTAAAACTACCTAAACAAGAAGTCAGCCATTCCCAGACAAGTGTCTGCCTTTGTTTATGCTCCCCAGGCAAGATGGCCATCCCTGTGCTGTGGGAGTTTCTAGAGAAGTACCCTTCGGCTGAGGCGGCCCGAGCTGCTGACTGGAGGGACGTGTCGGAGCTACTTAAGCCTCTCGGTCTCTATGATCTCCGTGCAAAAACCATTATCAAGTTCTCAGGTATGTTCGTTCCCACAGCCCCAGTGGACAGAGCAAATTGTGCCCATGAAGGCAGCCACACCTTAAACTTTAATGCCCTGGGATACTATATTAATTGAGGTCATTTAGGTCAAGCACCAAAGACATTTAAAACAGGCCGCTTGCCCCACACCACAGACTCCTGTTGACCCAAACCATAAATCCTTGCCTGACACTGACTAGCCCTGTGCATGGAACTGAAGTATTTTCTCTGCGTATGTAGCAAAGCACAGAAGAGTGGTGAGGAAGAGGCAGATGATAAGGGCGTTACGGACTTGAGGCCACAATCTGTGCTGCGTCAGAGAGAGGGGTCATCTTGCCCCGTTACAGGTGTAAGGAAGGTGACTTTCTCAGGCTGACCACATTTGGATGTGTATCCCTCAGATGAATATCTGACAAAGCAGTGGAGGTATCCGATTGAGCTTCATGGGATCGGTAAATATGGCAACGACTCGTACCGGATCTTTTGTGTCAATGAATGGAAGCAGGTAAGCCCACCATTGGCTGTACCCAACATAAGCCAACATAGTCAGCATATTTGCCTCTAGGGCAGAATAAGTCCACCAGTGTGCCTGGCTCTGTGGGAAAGCAGTCCTGTTGTAGTCCCAACCAGATTTGCCCTGTGTTCAAAGAGCAGCAGTGGCGTGAGGTTAGGAGTTGTAGTTATGAACTCTTGTGGTGCTGCCCCAGTCACTGTGCTGTGGCCTCCCGCTGACTTGAGCTGTCTGTCACTCCTGACCCTGAGTTCAAATTCCAGCAACTACACGGTGGCTCACAACTATCTGTTTGAGGTCAGATGCCCTCTTGTGGTTTGTCTAAAGACAGCTACAGTGTACTTACATATAATAATAGATAAATCTTTAAAAAAAAAAAAAAAAAAAAAAAAGACTTCAGATCCCTAGGACTCAGAAGAGCCAGGCACGGCAGCACACGCCTTCTACCTGGTAGTCCCAGCACTGTGCGGGCAGAAGCAGGAGGTTGCCTGGAAGCCCCTGGATAGCCTGTCTGAGCTTGTACACCAGCTAGCCTAGCCTGTGTGGGTAGAGCTCCAGGCCGGTGAGAGACTCTTTCTCACACAGGAAGTGGACTGTGAGGCAGGGCGATGGCTCAGGGTGTAGAGGGGCTTGCTGAGCAAGCCTGGTGACCCGAGTTCCATCCCTGGAACCCACACAAAGGTAGAAGAAAATAACTGACTCTGAAAAAAATCATACTTCATGAACATGCCTCAGTACACACACATATACAACTAATAAAATTTAATTTTTTTCTGAAGGTAGAAGGTGCCTGAGTCCTCTGACTGCACACATGCACCAAGAATATACAAGTGCCTGTACTGATACACTCATCCCCAAAACAGGATCCTCCTAGAAGAGAAACTATTTGGACTTAAGAGTGTCTAATTGTCAGATTTCTCTTCATATATCTCAGACTGGAATGTGGCATCTGGGTCCTATTACAACTACCCATTCCATTGTTCCTGCCCAGCACGGGGGCATGTTGATGGCATACTGCCTCCTCACAGTATGGCCCTATATTAAGTCAGTGAGGTCTAGAGAAACCCAGGCTGAAGGGCCACAGTTGTGCCCCTTCACCACCAGAGCCATCAGTTAGCTTCAGAGTCTCCAGTCATCACTGCCTTCTGCTCCAGGTCTGGGTTAGTTCTGAACTGGAGAGCACCTTGTAAACTGTGTAGGGTTTCTGTTATATAAGGTATAACTATATACAGTCTTGGTTGCTGTTGGGTTCGTTGTCCCTGTTTATCTCAGGTATGTTATGATGAACTCCATCACCAAACCTTTAAACATGTCTGTGGCTGATATGTTGCATTTCTTCCAGGTGCACCCTGAAGACCACAAGTTAAATAAATACCATGACTGGCTTTGGGAAAATCATGAAAAATTAAGTCTATCTTAAAGCCGCCTGTTTGAACTTTGTCATGCATTGCTTTGGGCTTCCATTGCTACGGGCTCTGTGGTGTACAATGAGCTCCCTTCCCGGCCTGTGGATTCCCTTCAGTTTGTTAGAAGCTAGTGTACGTCTTAAGCCTCTGCCCCCCCCCCCAAAAAAATGTTGGATAATGATCCTAAAAGTGTGTTCAGTTTAATTTTTCCAGTGATGAAATTCAACATGCTGATTCTCAAAGCCAGTTACCAGCACCCCTGCTGAGGAAAGGCTAAACATGTATTCACTTTCTGTACAAAGTGATACTATCATGTGCAGAAAGATTGTCATTCTTACTGGTATTGGAGTCTTACAGTTTAAATAGTGAAGCATTTACCTTAGAAAGATATCACTAAATAAACAGTAAATTGACTTGCACATGACAGCACACACCTGTAATCCCAGCGCTCAGGAGACTGCCGGAGAAGCATGGAAAGTTGAGGGCCTGCCTGTACTGTAGAGAGAGACTCTGCCTCAAACACAAACAGCAGGGCCAGTGAACTGGCCCAGTAAATGAAGTCACTTGCTGCCAATCATGATCTCAATTCCATCCCTGGCACCTGCTCCTGAAGGCTGACCTCTTACCTTCACTTGAACCCACACATACGTGTTACAAAGTACATAACTTTTTCAGAAATAGTCTGGAGAGAGATGGTTCAATGTTTTAGTGTGCTTGCTGCTTTTACAGAGGACCTGAGTTCATATTTTAGCACCCACATCAGGCAGCCCACAACTGCGTGTAACAACAGCTCCTGAGGATCTGACACCTCCAAGTCTTAATTACTTAACACTGTTTTAAGATGTCATTTGAAAATTCTCAAGGCAACATCCACTCAAAATGCATAATATTCCATCCCATTTTTCATTAACAAAATATGTTCTGATATATTCACACATGCCAATCATGGTGGTACACTACACTTGGGAGTCTGGAGAGGATCATGATCAAGGCCAGCCTGGGCTACATGGCAAGACCCTTTATAAAAAAAAAAAAGTGGGCACTCAGAGACAATGAACAGATGGGCATTATAACGTATACGTGATGGTGCTGCATACATATACAGTACTTGGGATGCTGAGGCAAGAGGGCCACTTCGAACTCAAAACAGCCCGGCTTAGAAGAGTATGACGGCAGCTTTGGTTACACAGCAAAGCCTGTACAAAAAGTACAAAAAGTCCAATTATTTAGCTTGTTGGACTAAATAAACTATGTCTGGAGAAGAATCTGTCTTGTAAAATGGAATTCTTAAGATCCTAATATTCTGTAAAACCTATCACTTTGTATCAGATAGTTAATAAAATATTTTTATTAAAAATGAAGGCCCCTTTGGCATCGTGTTCTTGACCACTTGCATTGGCTCTTAGGAATTTTAGGTTTGGCTTCAATATCCCTGAGAGAGTGGCTTACGGCTCCATTGCAACTCACTCTTTAACCCTGATCCTTCGTGAAACCTCATCTCTCAATGTTTGGTGCCATGTTTATGACAGGTATTATACCATCATGGTTCCTATCCCAAAGATCAATTGTCGTTCTAAGGTTTGGTTTGAAAATTAAATCGAATGAAGGCAGAGTAAACCAACTGTTAGGAAACTGTCTGACACAGGAGAGCGGGTGGATATAGGCAGATGTGCTATGATGCAGGCTAATTGATTTTTCCCTCTGGTGAAGAAGTGGCAGCTGTTAAAGAGCGATGCTGGGACTGGAGAGATGACTGGTGACAGTAGTCAGGTTCAGTTCCTAGCATCTCTATGGAGGATCACAGCTCCAGGGATTTGTTGCCCTTTGGGCACAGTGTGTATCCATACATGTGAAATAATAAGTACACATAAGTGTAAAGAGAGATGTGGCAGGAAAGCTGGCCACGCCTCCCACTTCACAATAACCCATAATATTTCCACAGACATCACAGGAACACCCATAAGTGCAGAGCCCTGGCTGGGGAGAGACCTCCCAGAAAGAACAGTGCTAGCAGTATGGCGGGGCAGAGAAAGTATGGCTGGACATCCAGACACAAGCAGCTCAAGAGTCCAGAGAAGTCTGGATCCCTGGGCCACAGCCATGGTTAGGTGATAGGGCAAATTTCCTTAATGTCAGCTATGAGGTAAGGCTATAGGCAAGACAGGGCTGCTTCCAAATCCCCTCTCCCTGGTCACCTTGAAGGGGAGCGCTGCCTGGCCAATGGCTGTGGCTCCAGGGTGCCTCTTCCCTTTCAGGAAGGGAAGAAAGGGAGGTTGCCTGACCTCTGAGCCTTCCCTTGTAAAATCATGTTGCCTTGTCATGGTCTTGTAAGTGTTCAAAGGCTGTGGCTCGGAAGGGCCAGGAGAAGCGAGTGCCTCAGGTTGTAGGGAGTCAGGAAGATGCTAAATCAGTGACAGAGCATAGAGAACTTGTTCAAGTATTGATCTTTATTTTGTGACATAAAGTTTAAAATCAGTTTAGGACAATTTTTTTTTTTTTTTTGAGACAGACGGCTAGCCTCCAATTCGCAGAGATCCTCCTGTGTACTACCATACCTGGCCAGAGTACATTTTTAAGTTCAATTAAATGATTTTGTTTTGTGTTTAACACATTTACAACCACTAACTCCAGGACATTTTCATCACCCAAATGGAAACCCCATTCTAGCTAATAGTCCCTTCTCACTACTCATGTCTGATCACCAGCA
The DNA here is from genome assembly GCF_947179515.1 of Apodemus sylvaticus. Lineage (NCBI taxonomy): Eukaryota > Metazoa > Chordata > Mammalia > Rodentia > Muridae > Apodemus > Apodemus sylvaticus. The sequence continues at coordinate 147,464,537 of NC_067473.1, read as the reverse complement.
GCTGATTATGTTGTAGACTTACCTATTCTCTGCATTTCGTATAATAGAACCATCCAGTGTGAAGCCTGAGTCTGGATTCTTCCGTTTACTAGACTCCATGTAGTGTGGGTCATGTGTCTTTCCATGCACACCCCATATTTCACCTATTAGTGGACATTTCAAAGGTTTATTATTAGGACTGGTTCCAACCTGTTTCTGGCTTTGATTATTAAAGATAAGCTTCCATTGTGTAGTTCTGGCTGGCCCGGGACTTAAGGCACACAAGTGGTTGTCACCATAACTGTTGATTCCAGACCATAACACTGACCCTGACTGACTAGGATTCTCGGAACCCAGTGTAGAGTATGATACTTTTTTTTAATGAGAAAAGTGAAGCCTAAAAATGAGATCTGTGAAAATCCTGCAGCTTACAAGAAAATAGGAAATGTTTTTCTTCAGAATCAGGGGCCGTGGGAAGGCTGGGGACATAGGCATGATTTCCCAAAAGAGGCACCAGCCAGAGCTAAGTAAATCTCTGATGCTCCTGGCTTCCGGGGTTTGGGGGGCGGGGTGGGGGAAGGGTTCTACCGCCTCCTTCCTAAAAGTGGAAGCGCTCAGCCAATCGGCGTAGGGCATTTGTAGTTATGGCAACAGAGGCTTACTCTTAGCAGGTTGAGCTGCCTTCTTGCAAAACATGAAGCTAATTTGCACCTAATGGCTAAACCGGGGCCATGCTCCACAACGCCATCTACAGGAATCCTCCGGCTCCTGGCGGCAGAGCCATTGGAGAGCGCCAGCATAGGCTGGAAGCCTCATTGTGCCGTTCCCATTGTGGGATAGGGGTTCCCTGGAGTTCCAGAAGGTCACAAACGTCCTGGATTCCTATGCCGGGACCTAGCTAGAGAACCAGACCGGGTCACGTGACTTGGAATCTAAGCCGGCTCTCGTGCCTGGGAGCCTGCATATTTCTCAGGCGACAATGCGTTCTATATTGAAAAGGAGACCTGGAGAAGAGACAGCCAGATGTCTGTCCCCAAACAAGCTCTCGGCAAAGAGCTGCAGTCTGAGAGGTGGAGGGTACAAACAGACAAGGAGAGTTACAGGCCAGAAGATCCATGCTCTCGGAAAGCCGCCTGCCCACCCATCTGGTGCTGCCCAGAGGAATGCTGGTCGCCTTAGCCGCCTTTCCTCAGCACACAGCCAGAATGTGGCAGAAACCCTGGCTAAGCACAGTGGGAAGCCAAAGAAAGCTGAGGAAAAGAAAAGGAGTCGCGTGACATTCAGCTTGACATTACCTGACCTCGGTAAGTGAGGGTGCTTTCCACGGAGGTGAAGGTGTCTGGAGGACCTGGTCAGATGAGACTGGAACCAGGGGACGCCCAGGACCCTGTAAACTACAGAAATGAGATGTTTCTAGAACAACTAGGCCGCACGGTTGTGCTGCTCAGCTCAGGTTACTCAGCATGGAGGTGAGTGGGAGATGCCTCTGACGTAAAGTGTTGAGAGTGACCCAGACAACAGGAGCCCAGGATGTTGGCTAGAAAGGAAGGCAGAGCTGAGACGTGAGTCAGAAAAGAACAAGTGTGTTTTCTGAGACAAGTGAGGGCCTCAGGCGGTGCTCCTGGGAAACACATGTGGGTCAGTAAATGGGGTCTTATCCAGCATTCAAGGCCGCAGTGAAGTTCTCTGTGCTCCTGGGAATGTATGAACAGAAGCAGAGCCACTGACATCAGAGTGTACCTGACTGGTGCAGGAGTGGAAAGTCAGCACATTCCCTTCCAGTTCCACCATGTCTTCTAATGACAAGGTGGTGGCCTCAGCCTGTCACTACAGGAGACCCACCACCTGCCGTGCATAGTCATAGTCCTGAAGAGCACTAGAAAGAAGTGATACAAGAGGGAGTGGGGTGGTGAGCAGGCCACCTGCATGCAAGAGGGTGGCTGGGATGACGCCTCAGGCTAGTCACTGTGCTTCGCTGTGAAGAGGGACAACGCCTCAAGGCGACTCTTATGAAAGACAGCTTTTTTTGTTTGTTTGGTGTTTGTTTGTTTTTTTTTGGATTTGTTTGTTTGTTTGTTTGTTTTCCGAGACAGGGATTCTCTCTATGTCCCTGGCTATCCTGGAACTCACTCTGTAGACCAGGCTGGCCTCGAATTCAGAAATCCACCTGCCTCTGCCTCCCCAAGTGCTGGAATTAGAGGCGTGCGCCACCACTGCCTAGCAAAAGAGGCTTAGTCCATTATCATCCTGACAGGGAGTATGGTGGCAGACAGGCATGGAAAAGTAGCTGAGATTTATACCCTGACACGCACGCTGAGAGAGCAGGAGCAAGAGTGCACCTGATATGGGCTTTTAAAACCTCAAATTCACCAGGCAGTGGTTGTGTTAGCCTTTAATCCCAGCATTCAAAGGACAGAAGCAAGCAGATCTCTGAGTTCAAGGCCAGCCTAGTCTACAGAGTTAGTTCTAGGACTGCTAGGGCCATACAGAGAAACCCTGTCTCAAGAAAAACAAACAAAACTCAAAGCCCACCCCCAGTGGCACATTTCCTACAACAAGCCCCACCTTCCTCCCCTTCCTCCCTTTCCTCCCCTTCCTCCCCTTCCTCCTCCTTCTCATCTTTTCAGTTAAGCCTCCTGATGACTGAAAGTGTTCACACATATGAGCCATTCTTATTCAAATTATCACACCCTTACTGTGAACCACAGAATGGGAAGGGCTGGAAGAGAAGCTTCAAGGAATACCGTGCCCTTTGGAGCTCACAGCAACTGGGTAAATGGAACCCAAGGGCCAGGCAAGGAGCAAGGAAACATGACTGAGGAGAAAGAAGCAATGTGCTGGGCAGTGGTGGCGCACGCACGCCTGTAATCCCAGCACTGGAGAGGCAGAGGCCAGCCTGCTCTACAGAGTGAGTTCCAGGACAGCCAGGGCTACACAGAGAAACCCTGTCTGGGGGGGGGGGGGAGGGAAGAGAAAGAAGGAAAGAAAGAAAGGAAGGAAGGAAGGAAGGAAGGAAGGAAGGAAGGAAGGAAGAAAGGAAAGAAAGGAAAGAAAGGAAAGAGAAAGAAAGAAAGAAAGAAAGAAAGAAAGAAAGAAAGAAAGAAAGAAAGAAAGAAAGAAAGAAAGAAAGAAAGGAAAAAAGAAAGGAAGGAAGAGAAGGAGGGAGGAAGGGAGGGAGGGAGGGAGAGAGAGAGAGAGAGAGAGAGAGAGAGAGAGAGAGAGAGAGAGAGAGAAGCAATGTAGAAAAGAGGACAAGGTGGTGTGAGATCTCAGGGGAGAAGAGGGGCAAAGAGCTTTAGGCCATGGCAGGAGATGTATTAACTCCTTGAGCACCAAGAAATCAGCTGTTTTAGGGTTTTACTGCTGTGAACAGACAGATTAAGGCAACTCTTACAAGGACAGTATTCAATTGGGGCTGGCTTACAAGTTCAGAGGTTCAGTCCATTATCATCAAGGCAGGAGCATGGTGCAGGAGGAGCTGAGAGTTCTACATCCCTATCTGAAAGCCCCTAGGAGAAGACTGGTTCCCACAAGGTTAGGAGGAGGCTCTTAAAGCCCACAGCCACAGTGACACACTTCCTCCAATAAGGACACATCTCCAAGTAGTGCTGCTCCCTGGACCAAACCTACTCAAACCACCACGTTCCTCTCCCTGCCTCCCATAGGCTTGCTCAAAGTAGTCTATGGGGGCCACACCTAAACATAGCATAATGAAAAATGCATTTAGTCCAACTTCCAAAGTCTCCATAGTCTATAGAAGTCTCAACAATATTGAAAGTCCAAAGTTCAAAGTCTCTTCTGAGATTCATCCAGTTACTTAACTGTAATCCTCAAAGCTGAACAGGAAACAAGCCGAGCAAACTCCAAACTCTGTATCTCCATGTCTGATGTCAAAGCAGTCTTCAGATCTCCAACTCCTTTTTCGTCTTTGTTGACCACAACAAACTTCTTTCTCCTGGGCTGGTTCTACTCCCTGTTAGCAGCTTTCCCCAGCAGGTATCCCATAGCTCTGGCATCTTTAAAATTTTGGTGTTTCCAAGTCAAGTTCAGTTTCACAACTTCCTATTCCAGTGTCTGGGATCCACACATGATCTGGGCTCCTCCAAAGGGCACATCACATCTCCAGCTCTGCCCTCTGTATCACGCCAGGCTCTAGTTGACTCCACTCCACTGTTGCTGTTCTTGGTGATCATCCTATGGTACTGGCATCACCAATACACTGGTGTACTGGTTTTGTGTGTCAACTTGACACAGGCTGGAGTTATCACAGAGAAAAGAGCCTTCCCTTGAGGAAATGCCTCCATGAGATCCAGCTGTAACGCATTTTCTCAATTTGTGGTCAAGGCTGGGAAGGCCCATTGTGGGTGGTGCCATCCCTGGACTGGAAGTCTTGGGTTCTATAAGAAAGCAAGCTGAGCAAGCCAGGGGAAGCAAGCTAGTAGCTAACATCCCTGCATGGCCTCTGCATCAGCTCCTGCTTTCAAACCTGCTTGAGTTCCAGTCCTGACTTCCTTTGGTGATGAACAGCAATGTGGTGGTATAAGCTGAATAAACCCTTTCATCCCCAACTTGCTTCAAAAAAACAATGGGTTATTTTTGGGTTGGTTTTTGTTGTTGTTGTTGTTGTTTTTGTTGTTGTTGTTTTTGTTGTTGTTGTTTTTGTTTTTGTTTTTTTGGTTTTTTCGAGACAGGGTTTCTCTGTGTAGCACTGGCTGTCCTGGAACTCATTCCGTAGACCAGGCTGGCCTCGAACTCAGAAATCCACCTGTCTCTGCCTCTGCCTCTGCCTCCCAAGTGCTGGGGTTAAAGGCATGTGCCACCACCACCCGGCAGGTCACAATGTTTTGTGTAGGGATAGAAACCATGACTAAGACAAATGGGGTCTTCTGACTTCACCAGTATCCTCTCACAGGCTCTCTTCATGGTGCCAAGCCTCAACTTCTTTGCATGACCTCTTCAGTCCTGGGCTGTCAACTGCAATTGAGGCTGCACCTTCACCAATGGCCTTCCATGGCCCCTCACAGTGCCAAGCCCCAGCTGCTCTTGATGACCCCTTCTTTCCCCCCTCCCCCCTCCAGAGAGTCTCTCTTTATAGCACGGTTGTCCTGGAACTCGCTCTGTAGACCAGGCTGGCCTCGAACTCAGAAATCCACCTGCCTCTGCCTCTCAAGTGCTGGGATTAAAGGCATGCGCCACCACTGCCCTGTGAAATGTGTATCCCAGGCTGGCCTTGAACTTGTGATCCTCCTGCCTCTGCTTCCTTCCTTTAGCAAATCCTACCGGCTTGTGCCACCACAACCGGTTCCATGGCCCCTTCATATCTTTCAAAACCAGTACCACCTGGGTGACTCTTACACATTACCAAGTCCAGCTGTAGCACAGGGTACAACCTTGGCTATCTCTAGAACACAGCTTCTTTTTGCTCTCAGAAAACACCAGAAGATTTCACCTCAGTGATGCTGGTCTCTTCATAATCACTGCTAATTTCTTAGCTCCAGCTAACCAGCATCAGTTTTCCCTGTAGTCCCTTCTATTCTAAAGGCAGAGCCACATGACCAAAGTTTCAGAGTCCTGCTCCTTGCTAGGTCTGGAACATGGTGCCCCTTGTTCTATTCCTAGCTTTCTGTTTTCCAACTGCCTCCCTGCCTAAGCTTGGCTGTCCTGGAACTTGCTCTGTAGGTTGATCCTGAACTCAGAGATCTGCTTGGCTCTGTCTCCTGGGATTAAAGGTGTGTACCATCACACCTGGAATTAAAGGTGTGTACCATCACACCTGGAGTTATGCTTTTCTTCACCTAGAACTTGCTGTCTCAGGGTAGCCTTAAACTCAGAGATCTGCTTGGCTTTAATCTCCTGGGATTAAAATTGTGTACCACCATGCCTGAACCTAAATTTAGCTGGGTGGGATCTTGAGATCCCCAGAGTCCCACTCCCTTAATCTGTTATCTCCTAGTACACAGCATTTAGCTCCACTCCACTTCCTGGTGCCTCTTTTGAACCATATATTTTGTATTTTTCCTTTCTCAGCTTGATCCTTTTCATAAGAGTGAACTTTGCCACACAACAGAACTTACACCAGGCTGTTTTGAGACTTCCCTTTTCAAAGCAATTAATTTAAATCTCTTCACCTTAGCCTCAGGCAGATTCTTAGGACAATGGCAAAAGGTAGCCACATACTTCACCAAAATGCCCCAAAAAACAGTCTCTAGGCCACATACTGAAATTCTTCTCTACTGAAACATCTTGGGCAAGGTCTGCTGAGTTTACTCTCAGCAACAAAATCCTCCATATTTCTACTAGGATAGCTCATCAAGCCCCACATAAAGGATTCCACTGCTTTCCAAACCAAAGTCCCCAAATGCATTCTTCCAAACAAAAGCATGCTCATGCGTTATCACATCAATACCCCACTCCTGGTACCAATTTCTGTCTTAGAAGGGTTTTACTGCTGTGAACAGACACTATGGCCAAGGCATCTTTTATAAGGACAACATTTAATTGGGGCTGGCTTACAAGTTCAAAGGTTCAGTCCATTATCATCAAGGCAGGAACATGGTGTAGGAGGAGCTGAGAGTTCTACATCTTCATCTGAAGGCCACTAGGAGAAGACTGGCTCCCACACGTTACAAGAAGGGTCTTAAAGCCCACAGCCACAGTGGCACACTTCCTTCAACAAGTCCACACCTCCAAATAGTGACACTCCTTGGACCAAGCCTATTCAAACCACCACACCAGCCTTGGTGGTGAAAGCCTGTCATCCCATAATTTGGGAAAGAAAAGCATCCTGGCCTACCTGATGAGACCCTGTCTCAAACCATGCTATGGTGGGACTAAATGTAGAAACTGTAGGGGACCCAGCGGGGGTGGGGGGGTGGGGGTGGGGGCTGGAAAAGAAGAGCTGGGAAGATTTCAAAGGATAGTGATGCCTGAGCTGGGTCTGAAAAGCAAGTTAGAGATAATTGGGTGAAGGAGTGGGAGGCAGTATGAGTGAACTGGGCTGCCTGTGCAGTACTCCAGGCTGATCTATTGGTACAAACGCAGGTGAGGAGCCAGTTACACTGCTCTGTCCAGTCCCCAGCACAGGGATGGGGGGGATTGATGGCAGCCAAACCATTTAGAAATGAAAGTCTTGAGACATGAAGATCAAGTGACAGTTGAGTAACAGCAAATAGCTGAAAGCTTGACTCTTGGGGCTGGAGAGATGGCTCAGTGATTAAGGTCCCTGCCCTTGCAGAGGTCCCAGGTTCAGTTCCCAGCACCCACATGGAGGCTTACAACCAGTTATCACTCCAGTTCTGTGTAATTCAACACCTTCTGACCTCTGTGGGTACTGTGCACATGTAGTGCACATACATACATTCAGGCAAAACATTCATACACATAAATTAAAAAGGAATCCTAAAACAAAAGTACTTGTCAATGGGACTAATTAAGCTCTGCTAATAACCAACCCAGTGACTTTGGGCCTCTCTGGGCCTCAGTGTCTGTATCTGAAAACGGTACCCAGTCAGCTCCAACCCCATGTCTATATCTGTCATTCATGAACTGTTTACTGAGTTCCCATTACAGGTAAGCACCATGGTGGAGCCAAGACTTCAGAAGCGAATAAGAGACATAGGCAGGGGCATGGTCTTCACAGAGCTTTTTCCTAGAGAAACAACCAAGGCATTGGACCAGGAGTCACAAACAGAGGCAATTGTTAAATGAACTGAGTTTAGCTAGTAGAGAAAGTAAGGAGGCACTGCAAGCTAGAGAGGCCACGCCCCAGGCTGCAATACTACAACTGGAGACCTTTTAAGTAAAGCGTGAGAGCTACCAGTGTGCAGCCCAGACTGCATGCAATGATGTCTTAGTTACTTTTCTATTACAGTGAGAACACACCATGACCAACCATACAGTTTGTAGTCTATCATCCAGGGAAGTCAGGGCAGGAGCTCATGCAAAGATCATGGAAGGGTGCTGCTTACTGGCTTGCTCCTGGTAGCTTGCTCAGCCTGCTTTGTTATATCACCCAGGACAACCAGCCCAGGAGTGGCACCACCCACAGTGAGCTGGGTCCTCCCACATCAATCATTAGACAAGAAAACACAGCACAGACTTTCCCACAGGCCAGTCTGGTCGGGACATGTTCTCAGTTGAGGTTTCCTCTCCTAAAAGGGCTCTAGCTGTGTCAGGTTGACATAAAACTAGCCAGCACAGATGGTGACGGCGGCATGGAGGAGCATATGGGTCAAGGTATGCAGAGTTGCCCTGGGGCTCCAACTGTGAGCTGGGGCATGGTCTAAGGCTGGGAAAAGGAGGAGGAGGACTAGAAGAAGAGGATAAGAAGATTCAGAGCAGAGGAGGGAGCAGCAGGTGGCAAAACCTTAGACAGGATGGGGCTTCCTTTCATCACATAGGAGACAGAAGGGGCCTAAAGTAGCCTGTGCCTCTGGAAGGAGAAACTGGATGCCAGGAAGTCTGTGTGGGAGAAGATAAGGGGCCTCTTGTCCTCAGGACTGCAGCTGTCAGGGTTTGTGATGAGTAAGCAGATTTTGTCATCAGGTATTCAGGTCTGTATCTGCTGCCTGAGCCCCCTGTATTCCAAAGCAAGTTAAGAAACAACCCAATAAGAAAAAAAAAAAAAGGTTTTATTCACAAGTTAGCCAAACTGGAAAAAGGAAATACCTATTTCTCTCTGTCTCTCTCTCTCTCTCTCTCTCTCTCTCTCTCTCTCTCTGTGTGTGTGTGTGTGTGTGTGTATGTGCGCGCGTGTGTGTGTATGTGCGTGTGTGCGTGCGTGCGTGTGTGTGTGTGTGTGTGTGTGTGTGTCCACACAGACTTACAAGTTCTAGAAAAGCATGAAACAAAAGGCAGGTTAGCTGTGAGACTGTCCAGCCAGTCCTTTCTTGAGAGGAGGAGAATGGCTTGGCCTCCAGCGTGCCTAACTGTCTCCATCAGCAGAACAGAGAGGTCTGCCGTAACCCTTATGCGGATGGGTGTTTTCCCTGTACATACGTCTGTGAACAATGTGTGTGCAGTGCTTTTAGAAGGCAGAAAAGGAGGATTGGAGAGATGGCTCAGAAGTTAGAGCACCGACTGCTCTTCCAGAGGTCCTGAGTTCAATTCCCAGCAACCACATGGTGGCTCACAACCATCTGTAATGGGATCTGATGCCCTCTTCTGGGGTGGCTGAAGACAGCAATGGTACACTCATACACATAAAATAAATAAATCTTTTTTTTAAAAGGCAGTAAAGGGTGGCAGACTCTCTGTAACTGGAATTACAGGTAGTTGTTCACCATTATGGGGATGCTTAAAATTGAACCCACATCCTCTGAAAGAGAACTGAACCATCTCTACAACTACCCCCCCCCTTTTTTTTACAATTATTTATTTCAGCAGGTGAAGGGCCTGTGCTGTGGTGCCTTTGCCATGTGGTCAAAGGAAGAATTGTAGTGGGCTTTTCTCTCCTTCCATCACGTGGGTCACATGGATCGAACACAGGTTGTCTAACTTGGCAGCACCGTTATCCTACCTGCTATGTCATCACAAGTTGGGGTCTGAGGAACATAGAACAGGGGCGCAGTACTTCTCCACCAAGTACAAGGCCTTGGGTTCAAGTCTTAGCACTGAAGAAGAGTACATCCACTATACGTAGTGAATGTAAATATGTATATGTGTATGTGGACACATAATAGCACACTGACTACAAAGCAACTTCTAATAAATACCTCCATCACCTGATAAATTAGGTAGCTATTATCCCCATCTTATGGAAGAAACTGAGACACTGGCTAAGCAGGAAGCAGTGTTGAGGTTTGGTCTTTTGCTATGCATTGTAACGCCCTATGTAATATAATGTAATGTATTGTAATACTGGCCCCCCAAGGCCTGGCTGCTCCCATGGATAAGAGAATCCAAGTGTACAATGTGACTCTGCCCCTTAATTTAAAACTATTGGTTAAATAAAGATGCTGACAGTCAATAGTGGGACAGAAGAGACACGGGCGGGGTTTGGGGATCCTGGGCGTAGTGTCCGAGGAGAACCACAGTGAGAGAGAGAGAAGAAGGTGGAGAGAGGAGGAAGCCCATGGGGTAGATGAATCATAAAAACATGCCCACGAGGGCTGGCCAGTTGGAGTCAAGAGCTGCCCAGATGGAACGTGGTAAGTTAGGACTTGGGGTTACTGAAAGGGAGAGTAGATTCTGATAGCATCGAGGGGATATCTGCCCACCTCTAGTGCTGACTGGGGCATTATAAATATAAAAGTTGTGTTTCTTTTATCTGGGAACAGAATGATCAAAGGTGGGGTAGGAGCCCCTGATTGAGATTGAATACCCTCTCCAACTGCGGACCAGGGCTTAGCCCCAGCTCTCTGGCTCACTGCCTTTGCTCCCACCAGAGGGTGCTACGACGCCCAGGATGGTCAGACAGGATGAGGTAGATTCTTTGGAGCATGTGCAAAGTGTAATGGGAATCTGACTGTGGAAAGCCCTTTGCTTCCTGTCTTCTGTTGGTGTCTGCAGGTGATGTTAGCTAAAACCGTTTTCCTTACCACTGTGACGCAGTGATACAGCCAGGCCAGGCACCGTGATACACAGCTAGTTCCTACAACAGCCCCTTCCCTGATTCTTCTTAGTTCTCTTCAAAAAAGGAACTCACCCTGTAACCCTCTTCTCTCAAGGGTCCTACCAGTCTTTCACCTCCATAGACGATGACTTTGATGAAACCAGCAGGGTTCCCGTCTTCAAACCTGAGCTGGTCACTGCTCACTGCTTCAGGCGGTTGAAGGAGAAAGACTTCCACCTGCCAAAGAGCCGCCGGCGGATCATCATTGTGCCTGGCACAAAGGACCAAGTGTCAGTCCAGCCCACAATCCCTCCTGAAGCTCCCCTTCCACTCATGCCCAGCTTCAAAGTTCTGGATACTGGAGACACCCAAGAGCTACCAGTGGACATGAAGGTGTGGCTGAGTCAGAGGGCAAAGCTGCGGCGGCAGCTGGAGACATTTGGTGACGTCAAGGCATGGCTGAAGAATAAACCCTCCATCACATCATCAGAGGCCAAGGTTCTGTCTGTGATTCGCCAGGAGCAGAAAGCCCCAAAACGTACCTTGATTTCAGTCCGGAGACCCAAGGTGAGAAGCCCTAATGACCAGAAGGTGCTGAAGGCTTCAGGAGTGCTGTTGTCATTTTGTTTCCTTGGACTAGACATGACAAAGTGGTTTGCCCCATTTAACAGAGGAGCAAAACTGAGACCCCAAAGGAAAATGTATGAGTTATCTATTGCTGCACAACAAATACTCCAGAGTAACTTAAAAAACAAAACAAAACAACAACAACAAAAACAATAGGCCGGGCAGTGGTGGCACACATACGTGTGTGATCCCAGCACTCTGGGAGGCAGAGGCAGGCAGATTTCTGAGTTCGAGACCAGCCTGGTCTACAGAGTGAGTTCCAGGACAGCCATGGGCTACACAGAGAAACCCTGTCTTGGAAAATCCAAAAAAATCCAAAAAAACAAAAACAAAAACAATACATGTTTATCATTCTATACAGCTGTGTCTGTGACTCTGGACTCTAGCTGAGAGGCTTTGTCTCCATATCATGAAGCTGTGGTGCAATACAGAGGCCAGCCTCTGACTTGACCAGGGCAGGAAAGCAGACCGCCTTCCCAACTTGTTTACACGGCTGTTGACCAGAGGCTTCAATGGCTCCCTCCGGGATCTGGAGGCTGCATAAGAGTACTCACAATAAGAAGGCTAGCTGCCCACAAAGTGAGCCTTCCAGAACGGAGAGGAAGGAAGTCAGTGCTGTTACACCCTCGGCTTTGGTCTTGCGACTGCACCATATCAGAATGAGCCACTGAGTGCCGTCTGCACCATGGGAATGGGAAGGAGAGTCCATCTTGACAGGGGGAACGTCAGAGTCCACGTGGCTGTGCTTTAAAAGCACCCCAGCTGGGGCACACTAGCAGTCTGTCTTGATGATGGACACCTGTCTGCCAGAGTGGACAGCCGATAAACCCGAAGATCAAGACTATCAGGTCAGGTCAGGGAGGAAGGCCACCTGTGGTGGCATCACCCAACTGGGAACCATGGTTTGTACACTGAGAATAGGGTGGGTCAGCCACCCACCCTCAATAAGCCAATTAAAGTACTCTAATAAATAAGAACAGAAAAAATGAGATTTATTCAGTATGGCCACATTGAGAACAGGGCAATATATACAGTGCATCCTGCCCTCCAGACCATCTTTGGGCTTTGAAGTGAGATTGAACTTTTAACAAGAGGGCTAGGGATATGCACATCTAAGCAGTCCTCATCTGCCTCACTCTTGCCTCTTCTAGGGCAAAGTTCAAAAATATGTCCGCCCAGCTGTACCCCAGTTGCGACTGCCTAAGCCCCCTGTCCTGTCTGACATGTATGCCTACCTGCGTAGTCGAAAGATCAAGATCCTGGAGATATTTAGCAAGGGGGAGCGGGGTGAGAATCAGCGCGTCACCAGAGAGGAATTTCTCATGGCTCTGAAGGCAGTAAGTATGAGCTTCTTAATGGGGCTTGGGGTGTGGTCTGCCCTCCCTCCCCCCTGCAGTCCTGGGGGGCAGCCTTATATTTGCAGAACCTCAGTAGGAAACAGCACAACCCACAGTCAGATCGCAGCCTTAAAACAACCTCAGCACTAGGCTGACCTGCAGAGATGGCTACGATACAAGCCTGATACGAGCCTGGCTGCTCTTGCAGAGGACCCGGGTTCAGTTCTGAGCTGCCTCCGTGACCACTGCCAATCACCTCTGACTCCATCTGCAGAGGATCTGATATCGTATTCTGGCTTCCAAGTGCACTGCATGCACATGCTGCATAGATACACATGCAAGCAAAACATTCATATACACACCCAAGATAAGCTGTTCATACATTCTTAACTGCTGACCCATCCCTCTAGCCCACAGCTGTCTCTTCAGCTTGGGCTTGAACCCAGGACCTTGCATATACCAGCAAGCTGTCTACTACTGAACTATATATCCAGACTTAAACTTTCAATTAATCAATTTCCAAACATTTTTATGACATACAATTATGTGAACATCCAAAACATTTTTTAAAAGTAAATGTCTTTGACTACTAAACAACAACAAAAAAAATAGTTTAAATATTAAATCCTGGGCCAGGAGAGGTGGCTTAGCAGTTAAGAGCACTTACTGTTCTAAGAGAGGACTGAGGTTCGGTTCACAGCGCCCAGTGACAGCTTGCAACCCCCTGTACTCCAGGTCCAGGCTATCTGTCACCTTCTTGGAACCTCTGGGTATACTAGGCATGTTTGCAGCACACTTACATACATACAGTCAAGACACTCAGACACATAAAAATAAATCTTTTTTCAAATGTTTAAACATGAAGTCCTTTAGCACCAGGACAGTTCTGAGCTGGTCCAAGGACAATAGAGCAGTGACTGTTGTCTAAAGAGAATGAAGGGACAAGTATATTCATAATCATGTTTCCTTTCAAACTTAACCTTTATGAACATTCAATGTTTCTTGGTAAGTACTGCATACCTCCAAAACTGTCTATTGTCCTTTGTATTAGTCAGGGTTCTCTAGAGAAACAGAACTGATAGAAAAATGTATGTGTATATGTATGTATGTACGTATGTATGTATGTATGTATGTATGTATGTGTGTATGTATGTATGTATATATGGTATTTATCAGAACAGCTTACAGGTTATGGTCCAACTAGTCCAACAGTGGTTGTATCCTGATGGAAGGTCCAACAATCCAATAGTTGTTCAGTCTACTGTCTCAGCTGGTCCTCAGTATAGGTTGGAATCCCAAAGAAGAAGTAGGCTTTAATGGTGGTGAAAGAATGGATTTGCCAGTGAGAGCAAAGGCTTCCTCCTTCCAGTCCTTCAGATAGGCTTCCAGCAGAGGGTGTGGCCCAGGTTAAAGAAAAACCTCTCTTTAAACCCAGCTACTTGGGCTTTAGTTAATTCCAGATGTAGTCAAGTTGACAACCAAGGATAGCCATTGCATCCTTAAAAAAAAAAAGTACGGATTTCTAACACTTTAGTCGAGGAGGGCATACTTGTTCCTTGTGTATACTGATGGATGTATGGCTTTCTTCCCAGCCAGAAGTTAATCAACTGAAAGAGACAGAGGCTTGTGGGGCCTGAGTTTTTAGGGGGGGGATGGGAGTTTGTCAGGCAGGAGTGGCCGCAGGGGCCTGATGACAAGGGCGCTGCACTATGCAGCACCGAGTTAGAGTTGAGAATGCTTGTCAAGCCTGCTCACCAGTGAGGTGGGCCTCAGTAACTTCCTGTGCCTCCTCAGGTCGGAGTTCCTCTGAAGAGCCAGGAGCTGGAGGACATCATCATCTACCTTGGCTCCCTTGGGAAGCAGAATGCCATCACCACAGAAGCCCTGGCCAGCACCTACAAGCAGTGGTCACTGGCTCAGCAGAAAAGCACCATACCGAGTGCCAAGGAGTGTGCGTGCCCATGCCCCACCCCACCCCACCCCAGCCCCAGCCCCTGCCCTGGGATCCAGCCTGGCTTTCTCCAGCACTACATCCTCAAGTGGCTCCTCCTTCTCTGGCTTGCTATAGGCTTGCCAAGTTCTGGAGTTTCCAGACATAGAGACAACGAGGAAGCGAATATTTTCTCAAAGGCCCAGCTGCCCTTTTGTCTATTCAAAGATGAAGTCCAGCCCCTGTCCTTAGAGGATCGTAAACTATTGATTTAAAAACGAACCTGAGGGCTGGGCATAGAGAAGTTGGCAGAGCGCTTGTCCAGCATGTTGGGAGCCCTGGATTCTATTCCCTGCAGTGCATAAACTAGGCTTAGTGTCACATGTCTTCAATTCCAGCACTGCACTTGGGACGGAGGTGGGACATCCTTGGTTGTGTAGAGAGTTTGAAGTCAGTGTGGAATACAGGAGAGCGGGAAGGTGAAAGGCTAACTAAAATCTCTTGCTCAGAAACTGAACGTGTTTGGAGTTAGCTGCTCTGGGCTTTCTGTCATCATGGATATTATAAGGGATGCTGTGATCGGCTGTTTAGGTTAACACAGCCCACGTTATGTTTGCTCTTGTGTGCTTGTGGGGTTGCAAAAAGCAGCAAGAAGAGGCAAACTAGAAAGGATTCTCTAATATGTGGGCTATGAACTTACTGCACAAGCCTGTATCTTTCTTTTGATTGTTTGAGAGAGGGCCTCTCTCTATCGCTCTGCCTGTCCTGGAACTCACTGTGTATGTAGATCAGGCCTACCACAAACTCACAGAGCTCCCCCTGCCTCTGTCTCTCGAGTGCTGGGATTACAGGGGTATGCCGCTATGCCTAGTTTTGGGCAGTGCTGACCTCGAACTCTGGGTTCTGTGCTTTAGACAAGCATTCCACCTACTGAGCTACGCCCCCTCAGCCTCTCTGTCTTTTCTTTTTAAAATTTATGATTGTTATAGTGAGGAAAAAAAACTGAATAGCTCCAACACTCGCCATCCCAGCTCCCATTCAAATAGAGCAACATCCTTACTTCTTTAAGTGGAATGAATGGGTCTTGCTCTGCCCTTCTCCACCAGGTTGGCAGGAAATTAACTTCAGATACATTTTAGGGAGGGGTGGGGTTCTCTCTCCTTTAAGATGAAATAAAAGTTGCCAGGAAACAGGAGGGGTTTTCTTGCAGGGATGGCGAGCTGAAGCAGGGTTTCTAAGTCAGGGTGAATGGTCACGCGGAGAGCCTGTAGCATCCTCCCTGGTATGGTGTCTTAGGCAGCTCCTGCATGGTGTGTCTTCCCCAGCTCTAGAAGTCAGGCTTCCTGTCTGTGTGTCACAGATGTCCTGCAGATAGACTGGCATCCAAGCCCGGCCCACTCCCATGAGGGTCTCTGACACATCAGAACCGCAGAACCCCAAGCACCCTCACAGTTCCGGTGGCCCAGGGTCAGCACCTCATAGATTGCACTTTCCCCCTCTGCTCCTCCCATAATTTCACGAATGCCCAGAGCTGCTGTGATCTCACAGCTGGCTGCAAGTCACTAGGGCACAGTCCCGCTTATCTTGATTTGAAGTCAGGTGATCTTCAGATGCCACCTGACTAGAGGGTGGCAGTTAAGACAGGTATACTTGGGGAGTCTCTCGGTTTGTCTGAAGGAGCAAGCATCTGGGGCCCTGAAATCAGAGGAAAGGAGGACCATGTGGGCTGGCAGCATGAGCTTCTTGTCTGGAGTCTAGGAGGAGGTGAGGCCAAGATTTCACCTCAGCATGAGGCTGCCACCAGGACCATGGCAAGGTGTCCGAACCCCTCTATTGGTCCCCATTTGGCAGTATCTTTCAAATAGGCCCACTTATAGGAACTGGGAGACTGCAGTGGACCAGCCCAAGCCTGGCCTCCATCAGCTTACACGATAAGGTGCTTGTCCACAGAGACGGTTGCCTTGGAGTTAATTGGCTGGAGTGCCAGGACGGTAGTCAGGCAAAGCCCCTGAGCCGACCCTTCAGTGACGGGTGCACAGCCAGCGTCTGGAAAGGGCATCCAAGGCAGATGAACCTGCCAAAGACTTCTGGGATGCAGTAGGTGAGGATGGCATGGAGGAGGGGTGACTAGTGGGATGGCAGCTGAAGCAGATGTCCATGGTGCTCGAGGTCCAGGGCAAGGAGTCTGTTTTTAGTGTGTGTTCCCTGGGAAGTCAGGAACGTTGATGAGTTGATCTTGTTTACATTTTTGTTTGTTTGCTTTTGTTTTTTTGAGACAGGGTTTCTCTGTGTGACAGTCCTGGCTGTCCTGGAACTCACTTTGTAGCCCTGAATTCCCAGAGATCTGCCTGCCTCTGCCTCCAGAGTGCTGGCATTAAAGGTGTGTGCCACTATTTCCAGCTGCCATCTTATAAGAGTTCTTTCTGTTTGCTGCTTGGTGGGAACATGGTAACAGAGGATGGGAAAAGGTGCAGGGGAGGTGTGTGTGGGATATGCAGATGCGGGGCTTCATAGCAACAGAGGAGACAAACTCACAGTGCCCCTCAGACTGATACTGGCTGGACATAGGGGAAAGGGCAGAAGAGCATGCTTCCATCTGCGCACGGACATCAGGTTGAGTTCCACAGCTTGGTTGCCCTCTTAGTTCCGCCTCCATCTTTCCCTCCCACTCTAGATTACAGTTTGTCTACAAAGAAAACTTCCCGGAAGCAGAGCCCTAAAAAGCAGCAGGCTATCTCCTCCCCACAGCCTCCCGAGATGGACCTGCTGAAGGTGCCTGAGGTTGATACGAAGATGGAGGGGCGGCCCATGTCAGAGGAAGACATGGAGGATGTTGGCAGACGCTACCGAGAGAGGCGGAGGCAGTACAAGGTACCTCTGTAGCACAGGCTTGGGCAGGGTGTAGGATTTGGCACTGGCACCTGCTAGCCGAGGAGCCCTCGGGAAGGTGTCACCTCCCTCAGCCCTTGCCTGTCATCTGTACAGTCAGCTCAGTGTACAGAAACACCGCCACAATCCCATCACTTAGGAAGTCCAGTTAAAAGGATTTATGAGTTTGAGACCAGCCTGGGCTACATAGTTAGCTCCAAACCCTTAAACACTTAGAGCTACACAACAAGAGTCTGTCTCAAAACAAGCAAGCGAACAAACAAAAAACAAAAACAACCCATATATGCAAACAAACCAAACAACAGCAAAACAAAACAAGCAAAACCAAAACACAAAACGACAAAAACACCCAACAGCCAGTGGTGACACCTCTCAGCCCCTCTGCACTGGCAGTGTGGGTGCAACTCAGGATATCACACAAATGGCTATATCTGATTTAGAGTCCCCCTGCAGCCAAAGACACAAATATCATTTTTCAACAGGACACCTCTAGGTCACTGACTGCTACTGTGCCTTTATATAGATATTACACATTAGAGAGTACATGGATGCACCCAGCATCAGTGTGTTCTGAGGATTCAGGAGCCAAGTACTCGAAGCCCCTGAGGGGGTAACCTTGACCTCGAAGCTTACTCCTCTAAGCTATTAGCTTTGGAACCTGAACGGCAGCCCCACTACACACACATTGCTCTTCATGGGGGCCTGAGGAGGTAGGGACAGTGCTATGCTGTCTTCTAGCCAAAATGAATGCCACAAAGACACACGATATCTTGTGTTCTCTCTGTAGCTCTCTCTCCCCTCCATCCAATACGTGGAGAACTGCCGGCTGGTTCGATCTGGGACGAAAGAGTTTGACAACCACTGCCTGCCGTCCACCATTTCTGGGGAGATGGAAGAACTGCTCAACATGGCCCGCAGGGATGACTTCCTGGTCTACCTGCAGTGCTGGGAACTCTGTGAGGCCTATGGCCTCCCGCTGACTGAAGATATCCTCATGAGAGGTAGGGGCTTGCTTCAAGGGAGAGCCTTGGCTAATGTGGAGTTGGACCTGATACTGGCTACCCTATACATGCACCTAACCAAGCCGCCGTGGCCTTGGGTGGGGACACTGGGAAGGAGGAGAAAGAAAGGCAGACAGCTTGACTGCTAGGTGAGCTTCCTAGGACACAGGCTCTGAGGTCTGGGCTTCTTAGGTGAGATTTGGGAGATCTGGGTTCTGAAGCTCTGCCTTCACACGCATGTATACACCTACCCATATGTCCACTCCCCATGAACACCCCCCTCCACATCTATGAGACAAATTCAAACCATTGAGAAAACCACCATCAAAATAGTTGAAGCAAGTTCCTACCACTCATCAAAGCAGTTCTAAGGACTGGGAGTGGCGCTCTGTGGAAAACTCTTGCTTATCAAGTACGATGTCTTGACTTCATACTTGACATGCGCACGCGCGCGCGCGCACACACACACACACACACACACACACATTCATGCAGGCACACACTAATTAACCTAGTGAAATCTAGTTGAATCTTCCCATCCTCAACCTAAGCTTGCAAAGCAGCTCCATCCCGATTTGCTGTTACACAATGCTCTCCCTTTCTGGCCCCTGGTGAGCAGGGTCATCCAAAGTCCTTTTCTGATACTGAGCTGCAGCTGCATGCCATGTTGCATTATGAGGAACTGTCGGAGAGTTCGGGAGAGCTTTATATCCTAGCATATTTTGCAATTTCCAAAGAACCTACTACCAACTAAAAATAAGAAGTTGGGCTGGCAAGATGGCTCAGCAGACAAAGGCCGTTGCTGCCAAGCTTAATGACCCAAGTTCAATCCCTGGGACTCATGTAGTGGAAAAGGAACCAACCAACCAACCAACCAACCAACATATACTTAGAGAGTCTGGAGTGAGACGGTTCAATGGATAAGGGCACTTGTTGCCAAGCCCAATGACCCAAGTTCAATACCCAGGGTCCACATAAATGCAGAGAGAACAGACTCCTCAAAGTTATATTCTGGCCCCCACATGCACACTTTGCCACTCTACCTGCCGAGCCATCTTGATAGCTCAAGAAAAAAAATAATCTTTTAAACAGAAGTGAGAATTTTTTAAAATAGTTTCCACGTGACCCTAAGTAAGTAACTTTGGCTAATGGACTCTGCTGTCTTCCTTGCTGCCCACAGCACTGCTGTATCCAGGAGACAAGATAATTTCTCTGAAAGAAGAAGTGCGCCCGATCCGGCAGCCTGGAGGCTATTATATAGACCAGAGGATTGTGCACAGCCTGGCTGGATTCAGAAACCTCCAAAAGCACGGGGGGAAGAAGCGAGACAAGCTGAGTGTCAAGTTGCTGGGGCTGGGACACGGGCATGCGTGTAGTGTCATGTTATGCCAGGATCTGTGTCCCTACCTCGTCACTTCTGGCTGGCCAGTCCACAAGGTCACCCTCAGTGCATATCTTAGGTTCACACAACTCTCCACCTGACCATAGACTTACATAATCATAAGGCCTATGGGAAAGAGCCAAAGGGGGTGTTGTCATCTTACCCTGCATTAGAAGCTGAGAAACTCTGCAAAGGACAAGGACTAATTCCTTCCCTGTACTGCCACCTTGTGGCAGGCACACTCATTCTCCAGCAAGAGGCAGGCTGGTAGCCCCTGGGAAAACAAAAAGGTTGCCCTAACCATTGGACTATCCTCCTTTGAAGTGATCCAAAGCCAATTCCCCCTCCATTCCCACTAGATGTGGGCCAGTCAGGAGGCCCACATTCCCAGGAGGACGTAGCATCAGTAGTGACTGCCGAGGGTTGAATGAGGTGGTATCCCTGCAGAGGGTCGGGTGGTGTGATGTGACAGAATGCCGGGCGCAGTACAGCACAGTGGATGTTGTCTGGTCAAGAGGCAAGTTACTGCATTCTGAACCATGTATAAAGTGGACACATCACTCGAAATACACACAGAGAGGGTTTGACAAGGGCCATAGGTTGTCCTCAGCACCGCCAGTGTGGCTGTTGCTTTTCCTGGCACTTGTTCAGATGTTTTTGAGTACAGAGGCAGTCTAGGCCCACAGCAGTTGTGGCTTGCAAAGTTATGAGTATGACCCAGTCAAGTAGTAGCTTAGAGGGCCTCTGAAATATGCCTTCTAACCTGTGGCTAGCTGGTGTCAATCACTAAACCATGAACCCGGAAGTAGGTTTGAGGACCGAGTTGTCAAACACATAAGCCTGTGGGGTACACAGAAAAGGAGCACACTGGAGAATGAGCAGGCAGCTCACTACTGCAGTTCTGGGGTTCACCGCTGGAAAACTGCCCGAGAGAGTTGGACTGGACCCTGTGCATGCCTGGTATCCACGAAGAGATGTTTTCTTGTGTTTGATCAGCCACATCTGTAAAAGAGAAAGAGGTTCCCTAGCTAAAGGAGGGATATTGGCTCTCTCTCACCTCTAGGGACTAACTTGTAAAAGATCCCGAGGCCAGATGCTAGGGGTAGAGAGCGGACAAGGCTCACAATTCAATCCTTTGTATCAGAAGAAACAATGCAGGATTCTGAGGCCAGATGTGGGCGGGCTTGGGAAGGAATCCAGTCGTCAGTTAGGGATGTCTGCCAGGTGGGTCAAGGTATGGAGGCTGAGTCCTTATCGTGCGTGTCCCACAGAGCTTGGCCTCTGGCGAGGGAAGTGGGAGTCAGGCTCAGCATTTACCAGTTACTGAACACATCTATCTATTTTGGAGGCCTCCATTCCAGGAACGAAGGAAACCAAGGTCAGGGGTTTCCTCACCCTACCAGCCAGGGGTGTGTCTTGGAGACAAGCTAGGGCCTCAAAAGAAAAACATTCTGAGCTCTGCTCTGAGACTCAGCAATGCATCTCTGCCTCCTCAAAGCTCACTTTTCCTTATATTTGTTTGATTTGCTGTTTTTTTGTTTGTTTGTTTTTGAGAGAGGGTGTCTCTGCGTATATCTGGCTTCCCCGGAACTCACTCTGTAGACCAAGCTGGCCTCCAACTCACAAGAGATCCACCTGCCTCTGCCTCCCAAGTGCTGGGATTGGAGTCACGTGCCACCACTGCCCGGCTCCTGGAGTTTCTCTTTGCTAACAATGCTTCTCTCTATTCCCTGGTAGGAAAACATCAAAGAAAATGAAGAAAATGCACTTTCACGATTTCGAGGAATTTACTGGGTTTGTAGTGGTACTGCGTGTCTGCTAGGAGGGCAGGGGATGAGGATGGGAGGACTGGCCTCTCCTCCACCCAGAGGCAGCTCTGGGACCCATGTGGATTGAACAGATTCCTGGCCTCGTGGTGTGCTGGGGTTCCATGCCCAGGTCCTAAGGGGCAGCAAAAGAGTGCTCAGAGAGTGCCAGGCATGGCTGCTCCGGAGCAGAGCCTCCCATGAGTGGGACTCAACCACACTGTCCCCAACAAGCCTGAGTTACTCAAGAGGACACTGACACACAGTCCCAAGTCTGAAGCAGAACCAAATGAGGCTGGCCCCAGAAGCTAGATTCCAGACCTGATAACCAAATGCTTCCGGGTGGGGCCAGGCTGTAGCTTAGCAGCTGGATATTAGCCTAGAGCATGTGAGGCTCTGGATTCTATCCCCAACACCTAAAAGACCAGGTGAAGTGGGGCGAGGAACAAGCCCTCTAGAGCAGTGATTCCTAACCTGTGGGGCGTGACCCTTTGGGAGTTGAACATCCTTTTCACAGGGGTCACCCGAGATCATGGGAAAATAGATATTTACATACAATTCATAACAGTAGCAAAATTACAGTTATGAAGTAGGAACAAAACTAATTTTATGGTTAGGGGGTCACCACAACATGAACTGTATTAAAGGGTCAAAGGATCGCAGCATTAGGAAAGTTGAGAGCCATTACTCCAGAGCTAGGATGGCACATGTCTGAGTTTGGGCTGGAGAGATGGCTCAGCAGTTAAGAGCACTGACGGCTCTTCCAGAGGTCCTGAGTTCAAATCCCAGTTCACGAACATCTGTAATAAGATCTGATGCCCTCTTCTGGGGTGTACTTATATATAATAAAATGAAGAGGCCAGAGTGAGTGGGGCTGGAGGAGGGCTGGATTAAAAAAAAGAAGAAGAAGAAGCAGTGACTCGGCCCTTAGCCACTCATTCACTGAGTGATCTTGATCTTTAGATTTCTAGACTGGAGGTGTTTAGTGAACACTGGACAGTGTGGTCACAGCTTATGTTCTCTGCTGAGAAGGAGCCCTAGGCCTGGTCTCTCTGCCACAGCAACCTTCTCTATGTCTTTTCCCTTTCCAGGAAGCTTAAGTCGAAGAGGCTAAGCGGTCCCTCATGCACCCACCCCAATCACTTCTGGCCCGGTCACCTTCTGGACAAGCTGAGGCTCTACCTGCCCACTGTGGCCAAGGACCGGAGCCTGGCGATCTTCAGCTGTGTAGAGCAAAAGCCCCCTGTTTACTCTGCCATCTACCACTCTAAGGACTGGTGGCCCATGAAAGACTTCGCTTACGTGACCCATGCCTATTATGATGCAAACAAGGTGTACTCCATCAACTAGAGTGGCCTGAAGGATGCTGGGCCAGAAGACAGTGCAGCCAGAAGCCCGCAGCTGCAGAAATGAGATACCAAAGAGCTATACGAAAGGAATGTTCCCGGGAAGGTCTGGGGATGTATCCCCCGATGCCAACAATGTCCAGTGGAGTGTGGATGTGTCCACACACACATGCTGTGTTTTCTTCTCTGTCATGACCTCTGCCCTTTTGAACTAAACCAGGTTAGAGCTGACCTGTAGCCTGGCTCATGTGATTTCCTGCTTAAGGGCTGGAAACTTGAAGGTGTGAGGGTGTAAGAGATTCCCCAGGACACCTCCCACCTCCCATCCTGGGACATTAATACCTACAGGGACGAAACTGACCGTCAGGGTGTCCTCAGTTAAACGAGGTAGCGTGTCCTCGGCTGGAGAGATGTTTAGACTGAGACCCTTAGCCCCTGTGAGTCTTCAGAAACCAGAGCCATCCTCTCTAGTTCATGGGCCTTCTGTATGATCCCCCACTTGCCTTTCTCTCTATGTAATGTACTCTGTAAGGTGCCGTTAGCCACACACTCCCGTGCCCCATTGGCCTTCACATAGCCGTAGGACAAGCAGCATTCGGGAAGGGTGGGCAAGCCACAGACACGGGAAAGTGACAGTCCTGCCCTGATGCTTGCCAACCAGCCTCCTCAGACCAGACACTAGACTTATCTGGGCCTCGACTCCCCCTTTACAGCAAGCACAAGGGTTGGGGCAGCATACCCAATGCAGCATTGTCCCCACCTCCTGGAGCCACTGTGAACATCCCCAGCGACATCTGTTGTGTTTGAGTTTGTAGAATCAAGGTTTTAAATTTTTTTTAATTTATTCTGCTGGGCAGTGGTGACACACACCTTTAATCCCAGCACTTAGGAGGCAGAGACAGGCAGATTTCCAAGTTTGAGGCCAGGGTTACACAGAGAAACCCTGTCTTAAAAAACAAAACAAGGCCGGGCGGAGGTGGCGCACGCCTTTAATCCCAGCACTTGGGAGGCAGGGCAGGCGGATTTCTGTGTTTGAGGCCAGCCTGGTCTACAGAGTGAGTTCAGTGAGTTCCAGGACGCCAGGGCTATACAGAGAAACCCTGTCTGGGGTGGGGGTGGGGGGCAAGGGAAGAAGCCAGGCAGTGGTGTGGCTCATGTCTTTAATTGCAGCACTTGGGAGGCAGAAGCAGATGGATCTCTTGAGTTCAAGGCCAGCCTGGCCTACAGAGTGAGTTCCAGGACAGCCAGGGCATTTGGAGAAATCCTGTCTCAGAAGAAAAAAACCAAACCCAAAACAAAACAAAACAAAACAAAAAAAACCCAAACCAAACTAAAACCGCAAAAATGGTGTGTGTGTGTGTGCGTGTGTGTGTGTGTGTGTGTGTGTGTGTGTGTGTGTGTGTAGGGAAGGGGGAGTTTGAAGAGATGGCTCAGTGGTTAAGAGCACTGATTGCTCTTCCAGAGGTCCTGAGTTCAATTTCTAACCACATGGTGGCTCACAACCATCTGCAATGGGGTCTGCTGCCCTCTTCTGGTGTGTTTAAAGACAGCTACGGTGTACTTATATACATAAATACTTTTTTAAAAATGAGATTTATTCTATTGAGTGTTTTGCCTTCAGGTATGAGTGTGTACTACATGCATGTAGTGCCTACAGAAAAAGGCATCTGATCCCCTAGGGCTGGTGTTACAAGGTTACGAGGCAACACCTGGTTCCTGGGAACTAAATGCTAGTTCTCTTCAAGTGCTCTACCAAGCCACGTCTCCAGCTCTGGTTTGGTTTTATTTCCTCCTAAAATTAGAGTTTTCACAATGATCTGAAAAAATAAAAATTAAGCAAAATAAACTACTCTGCCTGCCTCTGCTTCCCAAGTGCTGTGGCTAAAAGTCGTGCACCACCACGCAGCCAATAGACTATTTTCTTAGAAATATTATCAACCTATCACTAACACATTGCTCTAGGTACATACCATAAGTAGAGAAGATTTAAACATACAGAAGACGCGAGAATGCTCGGTAGCACTTCACAATACAGGGGTTTGCGCATCTGAATATTCTGGAGTTTTAGAACTTTTGCTCAACCAACTCTCTAAAGAGCCTTCGGAAAGTCTCTGTTTTGCTACCTCCAAACCACAAGGGGGCACACTCTGGATGAACAGTTTAAAAAGCTATTGGGCTTCCACTTAGGGCGGAAATAAATGCCCACCTAGCAGGTCTTAGCTCAAAGAGAATCCCAAATTTCTTAAGTAGTCCCAAGAGAAAAATACATTTTAGTTCATTCGAAGATGTTAATGCCTACTACATAACATTAGTACACTAGGGTCTTTTTCAGCACTATTTCTCAGGCATATCTTTAGAGGACCCAGAGCCGGAAGTACTTACCTTTTCTCTGCCAGGACCTAAGAGTCCGTCCCATCATCCCTTGCGCGCCGCAGTCTCTTCCTTCTTCCTCGGCGCTGCCTACGAGGTGGCTGCCATCCTTTTTGCGGTGAGTCTGCATCGGCGGCCATCCGCTGCCTGCGGGTTCGGCGCGACTCAGTCTCCGGGTGGGGAGGCCTCGGCGTCGGCCTCCGTGCTGGCGTTGTAGTGGCGAACGCGCACGGGCCTGGCCACTGGCGCTGCTTCGGAGGCCGCCCGGGACCAGGCATCGGCCAGGGCGGGTTTGCTGCCATGCGGCCCGTGGGTTTCGGACGGCATTTGCCGCTTCCTAGTTAGCTTGTTTACAGCCCTTATTTTGTGGCGGGTACGAAATCCTGAGTCGGGAAGCTGCCGCCGCTCGCCGGTGAGCAGAAATGCTTTCTGAACACGAGTCCGTTGGGTACCCAGTGCCAGCCCGGTAAAGCCGGCTGTCTATGAAGGGGACAGAGCGCACCCTTTGGTTGGTGACCTGGGGCGATCCGGGAGGGACAGGCAGTCTAGTGGCGTGTTCGAAGTACGTGGTGGTTTTGCGTATTTAACGGCGCAACATTTGAAACCTTAGCTGAGTGGCGTTTGCTGCTCCTCCGCTAGAAAGGCCTGGCTCGGGTTCTATAGGTCTGTTGCCGTCCTTTGAGGTTCAGAGTGGGTGAGGTGACCCACTGACCTCTTGGGATCGCGTCTGGAGAGTGACTAGTATTCTGCCAGCTTCGGAAACAGGAGGGAGAACAAGTCTAGCAGAGGTACCCATTCCATTCCCAGTTTGCTCGGTAGCTGGTGATTGGAAGACACTCTGCAACATCACTGGAGGCCTGAGACACGCAGCCCCCACCTCCCAGTTTTTTTACTAACGTGGGTCTGATTTTTGTAAAAGGCATCATGGCTGCCCTCCGGCCTCTGGTGAAGCCCAAGATCGTCAAAAAGAGGACCAAGAAGTTCATCAGGCACCAGTCAGACCGATATGTGAAAATTAAGGTATGTGGTCCTGGCGTGGGGGTTGAGATCTCAGCACACATTGCTGATGTCACCGATCTCTGCAGTCGGTTAACTGAAAGTTCATTTTTAAAATGACACTTTCTGTTTTATATGTGTGAAGGACAGGGGACTTCAAGGAGTCCTCGTCTTGTGGGTTCAAGTCAATCTTAGGTTGTCTGGCAGCGGGCACTTGAAGCCATCTCTGCACCCTGACTCTGTATTTTAAAGATCTTTGAGTTCTTGTCTGTGTGTATGTCTGCATACCAAGCACATGCATGCATGGGATTGAACTTAGGACCTCTGGAACAGCGGCCAGTGCTCTCAACTGCTAAGACTTCTGTCTCTGCCCAGAAATCACCAGTTGGCTGGGTGGGCATGCACACCCAGCAATTACCTGATCCATTCCCTTCCCCTCCACACACACCCCCTCCCCCCTCCTTTTTTGAAACTTAATTGCAGTGGAGGATGATGTTGAAATTCCAGTCCAAGTGCTAGGGATGGAGCCCAGGGCCAAGCGTACTTCAACCTGAGCTACACCCTTAGCCTTGGTGCATGTTTTCTATGGGACAGAAATCTTGGGTACTAAGAACTCAGTGTGCTGTGTGCAGTCCCCACCCATGTGATCAGAATCTGGTCAAGAAGGAAGGTTTGGCTTTGTTGGGGGATTATATACAGTGAACCACAATTTTGGGACTTTTTTTTCTTAAATAGTGGATAAAGCAGTAGGAAGTTACATACCTTCTATGATATGGCCCCCTTGAATTCTGCCCCCTTCCTGCCGAGGAAGAGCCAGACATTTGCACGGGGACTAACTTTAACCTGCCTGTTTCTTTAGCGAAACTGGCGGAAACCCAGAGGCATTGACAACAGGGTGCGGAGAAGGTTCAAGGGCCAGATCTTGATGCCCAACATTGGTTACGGGAGCAACAAGAAAACCAAGCACATGCTGCCCAGCGGCTTCCGGAAGTTTCTGGTCCACAATGTCAAGGAGCTGGAAGTGCTGCTGATGTGTAACAAGTGAGTTGGGCCCCTGGTTAGGAGTGTGCCTGCCTCCTGTGAGACTGGGGGCGCTGCAGTAGGCATGCTTTTGAAATGTTCCTTTGCTTGAGGCGGGGCATTTGCACTCAGGACTGGAGAAGGGGGCTGTCTTCATTTTATCCAGTAGGTCCTTCCTGGTCCTGTCTGGAACACTGCTATAGTGTCATGAGACTGCAGGGGGCTGTGTCTAACCTGGCACCTAAGCTGTGCTTGGCTCTGCTCTGACGGGTGGATTTGCAGAGCAGCTCGGGTCTGTTGGGCTTGAGGTAGAGAAAAAGGCTCCAGGCACAGCTGTAGAGAGGTGTGGGGTGTTCTGGGTACTTTGAGCAAGTTACAACCCTTGGTAATCTCTGAGATGCAAAACTAAGCCTCCCCCTCCCCCAAGGAAATACTCTTGACGTAGGATATGAGGATGTGGTAGGAACAGTTTATTTTTCCCAAGTAAACTAAGACTGCAGAGAGTGCCGCATGAGGACTGCAGAGGGTGTATGTTCAGGTTTCTAAGGCTATTTTCTGGGTGGTTGTATGCAGATGGAAAGAGTCAGCATGGGGAGATTATGTTGTGCATTTAATTTAACCAAGCCTTGACTGAAGTGCTGCAAGTTCTTTTGGAAGGGTGATTGCAGGGTGTGTGTGCGCGCGCGCATACACAGGAGCAGCAGTCCGTGTGGCAGTGTTGTTGGTGCTGCATTTCTAATGGATACATCTGCCCCAGGAGAGCTGCTTGGCATTGATAAACTCTGCAGGTGCACCTACTCACTGAGTTTTTTGGGAGTTTTAAATCCCCTTAACTGAGGAGCAGGGGAAGTGAAAGGTAGTTAACAGAAAAACCATTGGTAGTAGTTTGGGGTGGGACATGGCTGCACATGACTTGTGGATGGTAAGTGCTGGTTACAGCTTTAGATGCATGTGGCCGGGGATGTGGGCTTCAGGTTAGAAAGCGATGCAATCTGTTCCTCACTCTCTCTGTAAGGGAGGGTCCGTCTGTATTTGGTGTGTGTTTGTATGCCTTCCATAGCTTTGCCGTCCTGCTTCCCTAAGGGTTTTTCCTCAGCTCTCTGTCTGGCTTCAAGGTCCTCTCCATACTGGGAATGTGTTCATTAGGAAGTTTGCGGTTGAGGGAAGACAGGCCATGTGTTGTTCGCTCTACTTGAACTGTGTACCTTACAGTGACTGCACTGGAAAATATTGGCTCCTATGGGAGAATTCTGGGTTAGGTTACTGAGTATGAGGAAGACCCTGAACCTGCTGTGGGCCCAGCTTCCCCTTGTGGATTAGTGCCTACCTAGTCACTACCATAGACCACTGCAGGAGCCTTGGTGTCTTGGTCCTCGGGATTTGAGCCTGTAGTGTTCATTAAACCATTTCCCTGGTCACTTTTATTGGTTTGCTTCTCTTTCAGATCTTACTGTGCTGAGATTGCTCACAATGTGTCCTCTAAGAACCGAAAAGCCATCGTAGAAAGAGCAGCACAGCTGGCCATCAGAGTCACTAATCCCAACGCCAGGCTACGCAGTGAAGAAAATGAATAGATGGCTTGTGTGCATGTTTTGTGTTTAATAAAATCACAAAAACTGCCATCTTAGTACTTCCTATTTTTGGTAACTGGAGATTGTTCTTTGCCGCTTGTTCCCCAGTGGGACCTTCAGCTGGAGGCAACAGGGCCCAGAGTCCTGTACTAGCCTCGGTTCACTGCCGGGACTTTGAGGAAGGGGGAAATGGCTTGGTCCTCTACAGTGTAGGCACACAGCACTAGGACCCTGGGGGCCAGGCTAATCTCTGCTCTCACCTGTTCTAGCTGCTAGCATGGATTATCCTGAGGCACTTTTCTGAGGAAGCTTATAGTTTCATGGGATTGGCCTCCCTTGGATTGACAACTTCATGAGATTGGTAAATACTCTTCACATGAGATGCTACAAGGGCATCTTCTGTATCACAGGCCAGACTGGCTCACCACTTGTATGAAACAGTAATGAAGTTCAGATGTGTTATGTTGTCGCAAGTGACATGACTGGACAGGAAGACATTCCAGCCTTTTCAAGTTTTTCTCATTGTACAAATGAGGTTTTATTTTCTTGCTGTAGCAGTGGGGGTTTCGTTTACCTTAAAGTGTTT
The DNA here is from genome assembly GCF_947179515.1 of Apodemus sylvaticus. Classification (NCBI taxonomy): domain Eukaryota; kingdom Metazoa; phylum Chordata; class Mammalia; order Rodentia; family Muridae; genus Apodemus; species Apodemus sylvaticus. The sequence continues at coordinate 147,435,147 of NC_067473.1, read as the reverse complement.
TGTGTTAGGTGAATGTTCTACATCTGAGCTATTTAAACTTTTGTGTTTTCCTGCATGTCTGCCCTGGGGGCACTGGATCCTTTAGGACAGGAGTTAGAATTGTTGCTACCAGGAGGGCTGGGATCCAGGGAAGAAGGGCCTGGTACTGAGCTATCCTGCCCTGTTGCTGCTTTTAGATATGATCGTAAGTTGCTCACTATAATCTGAGTGTGTAATTCAGTCTCTAAAAACTAGGATAATAGGTCTATGCCATTAGCCTTTATATTTCCTGGACTTAATCAGTCTGGATAAGAATTATGTGAGGAAGCCGGCGGTGGTGGCGCACGCCTTTAATCCCAGCACTTGGGAGGCAGAGTTAGGCGGATTTCTGTTTGAGGCCAGCCTGGTCTACAGAGTGAGTTCCAGGACAGCCAGGGGCTACACAGAGAAACCGTCTCAAAAGAACCAAAAAAAAAAAAAGATTTATGTGAGGAGGGGGAGAGCTTGGTATATCTTTTATTAACTCAGATAACTGGCCTCAGCTGGCTCTAATCCAAGGCAGGTGGCTCTGAGTTTGGGCCATCTGTGGCTATAAAGAGAAACAGCGTCTTAAAAAAATAATCAAAACCCTGGTCACTTGTACTTAAATTTTCAGAACTAACAACTGCATACATGGAAAGAACACAAACCGGCTGTTACACACCTGGGTCCTGGCCAGTGATCTTCCCTGTAAACAGTTCTTATTATAATTAATTAGGCACTAAGTATAAATTGGTTCTCAAGCCCAGACCTAGAGCTCGTATGGGCTTTACATAGCCCTACCCATGGCTAGGCTGGGGTGCTACTTGAGTCCAGAGCAAGTGAAGTAGGAAGTCAACCCGTTGCCTTCCAGTCTTAAGCACAGGCCAATGCTGGCTTCTAATGAGGGGAGGGGTGTGGCGTAAAGGTGGTGGGACATCTTGTGAATGAATGTCCTGAGTTGACGGGCCTGGCTTTGGCACTGGGGCTGTGAGCAGGGGGCCCTAGCAAAGGCACTGAGGCTGATGGGGAAGGATGGGAGAGGCCAAGGCTTGTGTTAGGGACAGCTAGCTGAGCTCCATAGAGTCCATGCTGGAGCCAGAGGCTGTGTCCTTCTGGATGCTCTCGAAGAGGGTGGTGAGTTCTGGGTTGGACCGGATCTGGGTAGAAAAGTCAGCCACACTGGGGCTCTTGCGCACCTCAGGGTTGGTCAGCAGGGCAGCCACTGCCCGCATTGCTGAGCGCTTCAGCTCTTCCTGCTTCTCCAGCTCCTGCTTCACAGAGCCAGCCTTGACCTGCAGAGGGAGACAGTGTCCTCACTGAGCCTGTCATCCATTTTAAACATAGGTTTCAGTTTAATAAAGGCCTAATCTCAATCTGACTCCCACCCGATTTTTTCTCTACTATGTACTGCTATTTGAAGATCACAACTTTGGAGCTGGGTACATGGCTCAGTTGGTAGAGTGTTTCACCTGGCGTGCACAGCGACCTGAGTTAGACCCCCATATCTGAATAGGGAAAAGGGGACCAGCTAGCACCCCACCAAATCTGCTGGCAGTTCCAACACTTGAGGGCAAGGGCTTCAGGGCCAGAAATTCAAGTCACCTTTAGCTGTATACAGAGTTTAAGGCCAGCCTGGGCTACCGGAGCATCTGTGTCTACCTGTCTCCAATGAAACCTGTGCCCTAACAGCCCCAATATCTCCTACATACACACAAAGAAAATGAAAAAATATGTGCCTCAAGTCCCAGCTACATAACAAGCAAGACAGGAGGAAGGAATCATTTGAGATCAGGAATTTGATGCCAACCTAGAGAATATAGATTTATTTATTTTTTTTTTAAATAACAAAGCCACTATTCTGAGTCTCGCCTAAAGACTGAAATTCTTGGTCCTCTGAGTAAATCTTATCCTTAAAACTAAAACTCCAGCTGGGCAGTGGTGGCACATACCTTTAATCCCAGCACTTGGGAAGCAGAGGCAGGTGGATTTCTGAGTTCAAGACAAGCCTGGTCTACAGAGTGAGTTCCAGGACAGCCAGGGCTATACAGGGAAACCCTGTCTCAATCAAAAACTAAAACTGCAATATGGGACTAGGGAGATGGTTCGGTTGATGAAGTAATTACTGTACAAACCTAAGTTCAGATCCCACGTAAGAGCTGGACGTGGACATTTGTGGGTGCACACACAGGCAGATCCCTGCAGCTCATGGTCAGCCAGCCAAACTGAACCAGTGAACCCAGGTTAGCAATAGTGGGGTACACCTTTAATAGGCAGAGGTAGTCAGATCTCAGTTCTAGACCAGACTGGTCTATGGAGTGAGTTCCAGGACAGCCAGGGTTACACAGAGAAACCATGTCTAGGAAGGGGGGATGGAGAGGAAGATGGCAGATTAAGGAAGGCCACTGAAGTCAACCTCTGGCCTCCACAGATACACAGGACATGTGCAATACATAAACACCACACACACACTTTGATTCAACAGGTCTCCACTAGGACCCCGAGTGTGTTCCCAACATTACAACGTTCATAATGCATTCACCCAGATCTCCCTCGAGACCTTGCACTCAGTGTAAGCAGTGCTCTGCCCCGAGGCAGCCAGCCAGCCAATCAGTCACAGGAACCAGGCCCAGCTCCAGCTGGAATTGACATGGACAGAGTGGGGAAGCTAGCACCGGGAGCATCACACCCTGGGTCCCTCTCCCAGGCCAGCACCGGCGGAGTATTTAATGAAGGAATCTAACAGCCTGGGAAGCTGTGTAGACCGGGACAACAGCCAGCCCACCCCACTGCAGTGCACATGGTACAGTGAGTGGTGACTAAAGCCAACAGGCACTCCAGGGGCAGGGCAGGGCAGGGCAGGACTTACCTTGGCAGTACAGGTGGCTCTGAGTGGCTCGATGAGCCGGTCCACCCTCTGCAGGACAGGTGCAGGACAGAGCGTGGCCAGCCGGGCCAGCATGATGAAGGTCAGCATCTGCCCAGGAAGCAGACGGTGAGATAGCACCCAGACAGAGCACTAGACTCAATGGAAGCTCCGGCTTGCACTCCACAAACCGACAACCAAGTCCCTCCAGGGCCCCCTACCCTCTCGGCGTCTGTTTCCTACTATAGATGTACACCTAGGTGCTGAGTCTTGCCAGCTACTCTTAACTGTGTGCCGAAGACTGGATAACAAAAGGCACAGGGAGGGGCAGGTCACATGTTCCCACGCCTCTGGCGCAGGCCTGGGAAGGAGCACAGCAGCTCCTCCGCTCCCACTGACAGTGGCTTGGACACGCTGCAGCTTAGATACAACTTGGTGTGTATCACAAAAGCCTGAGTGCGGGAAGCTTGATCCCCAGGATAGCAATGCTGAGGGGTGACAGAACCTTCAGCAGGAGGTGGCCAGGTCACGGGAAGTGGTCCCGCTGGAAGGGGTCAGGTCTCAGAGGACCTCAGTTCCCAGAAGTGAATGATAAAAAGAACATGCCTCCATCTTTAATCCCAGCACTTGGGAGGCAGAGGCAGCGGACTTCTGAGTTCAATTCAATGCTGCCCTGATCTACAGAAAGAGTCCAGGATAGCCAGGGCTGTTAATACGAAGAAACCCTATCTAGAAAAAAACAAAAACAAAAAACAACAACATAAGAACACACCTCATAGCTGGGCAGTGGTGCTGCACACCTTTAATCCCAGCCCTTGGGAGGCAGAGGCAGGCGGACTTCTGAGTTTGAGGCCAGCCTGGTCTACAGAGTGAGTTCCAGGACAGCCAGGGCTACACAGAGAAACCCTGTCTCCAAAAACAAAAAACCAAACCAAACCAAACAAACAAAGCAAGAACTGGAGAGATGGCTCAGTGGTTAAGAGCACTAGAGGCTCTTCCAGAGGTCCTGAGTTCAATTCCCAGCAACCACATAGTGGCTCACAACCATCTGTAATGGGGTCTGATGCCCTTTTCTGGTGTGTCAGCGACGATGTACTCATATATGGAAATCCCAGATGTGGAGATGCCCATAAAATAAATAAATATATAAAAATGAAGCAAAATGAAATAACCAAAAAGCAGACTAATATAATGGCAATGTGGGAATTTACCTAGTACTATGGGTTGTTTTCAAAAGAAATACTATTTTTCATATAAAATCTCTTTAATTTTTAAATGTTGGTAACATTTTTTAAAGATTTATTCATTTTATGTATATGAGATTTATTCATCTTACAGTATATGAGTATACTGTAGCTGTTTTTCAGACACAGGGTTTCCCTGTGTAGCCCTGGCTGTCCTGGAACTCACTCTGTAGACCAGGCTGGCCTACAATTCAGAGATCCTCCTGCCTTTGCCTCACAGGTACTGGGATTAAAGGTGTGCAACACCACCGGGCTGGTTCCTTGTTCTTGACATAAAGCACAGCTGCTTTCATGGGGTGCCAGGAGAAGGGGAAACAGCAGGGGCCTAATGTTGCCTGGTTCCCCTGCTCTGACCTGGGCTTGCATCGGGTATGGTGCCACCTACCCGGATGTCATAATGGTCCTTCAGCCCATCCTCCACGTGGTTCAGAAACTCGCAGATGTCCAGCTGGCCCAGGCAGCTCTCCAGCAACGAGTACATGCACTCGAAGGCAGCCTTCCTCACGTCCAGCCCATCATCTACAGTGTGCTTGAAGGGCCCCATCTCCACCTGCAGGAAGGAAGGACATGGAGGGCTTTGGAATATAAAGCCCTGCCCCTAGATTTGCAACTCACCCCACCTGCTCAGCACTGCATCCTGGCCCTAAGTCACACCGCCTGTGCTCAGGCCTCAGGTCTCAACACAGCCTGCAGCATCCGCTCTCTAGACTGTCACACTCGCCAAGCAGGCAGAGTGTCTGGTACTATGTGTGCGTGTCCCCTTGCCTGACAGACAACATCTTCCTGGAGTACCGAAGACACCTTGGGAAGGTCTGGGCATATGCCTTAGAGGGTAGAGTGCTTGCCTAGCACACACAGACCCAGGTTTGATCTCTGGCACTGAATAAACATGAAGGCGCGTGTCTGTAACCCGGTGCTCAGAAGGTGGGAGCAGGCCAGAGTCTAACCTAGACTACACAAGATTCTGTCTCAAAAAAAATGAAAACCTTAGGAATAAGGTGTCATTATCAATCCTACTCAACATCCAACTAAGGCTCAGAGAGGTAAACTGACACGCTGGAGGACACAGAGCTGGCAAGTCACAGAACCATACTCAAAGAACCAAGTCCTCTGAAGCTTTTGTTTTTCCTTCGAGACAAGGTTTCTCTGTATAGCCCTGGCTGTCCTGGAACTCATTGTGTAGACCAGGCTGGCCTTGAACTCAGTGCGCCACCGCTGCTCACCCCTCTGAAGCTTTTAACCATGAGATCTGGCTTCTAAGTAAAGTCTGAGCCTCAAAACCCAACTTTAGAGATTACACAGATTAAAAAGAATGCTTTAGGCGGCAACGGTGGTGCACGCCTTTAATCCCAGCACTTGGGAGGCAGAGGCAGGCAGATTTCTGAGTTCAAGGCTAGCCTGATCTACAGAGTGAGTTCCAGGACAGCCAGGGCTACACAGAGAAACCCTGTCTTGAAAATACAAAAACAAAAACAAAACAAAAGAATGCCTTGTGGGTAGGCAGAGCTTCATGTAATGGCACCACCTGCCAAGTGATGCTGGTGGGCCACAGGAACTTCAAGAGGCAATATATGCCCTGTGGACACCCTGGTTCAGCTCAGGGGTACAGATCTTAGACTTCTGACCTCCAGAACCATGTCTGATAACAGGTACAGTAAGCAGCTCACACCTTTGCCTCTACTCAAGAGGTAGAGACAAGAGGATAAATCCCTGTGAGTTTGAGGGCCAGCCTAGTCTACAGAGTGAGTTCCAGGATAGCCAGGACTATAGAGAAACCCTGTCTCAAAAACAAAAAAACTTCAAATGTATTTTTAGAAAACGTTTCCAACCCCTTTTCAAGAGCTTCCTCCTCAGACCTCCCTGAGGTGCTGTAGGGTGACTTGGCTGTCAATCTCAACCCCCTCCGCCCCTTCAGCTCTCTGACTGACTCTCCTAACCGCCGCTCTCCTGGAGGCCAGGCTTCCAGTCTTGGTGGCAGAAGCCAAGAATGGTGGGACTATGTGTCCCGGGACTATGCGACTCTGGCTAAGTGACAACAGTTGCTGACACTGTAGTCCAATCCCACATGCCTGAGACCTGAGGTTCAGGAGATTGCGTTTGTTTGTATTGTGGATTTTAGAATGTTTGCATATTCAAAGAAATATACTGGGGAAGGGACTCAAGTCTAAATACAGAGCCCATGTATATCCAATAAGCATTCTTCTTCATATACCTGAAGGCAGTTTCAGACAGTATTTGTAGGGTGCCTGCATTTTAAATAGGGCCTGTCACAGGTGCCATCACATCTGGGGACTAGGTGCTCATGCTGAACATGAGCCACTAAGCACCACAGCTGCCCAAGTACTTAGGGCATATCCTTGTGGTGCTGGCATGGTGACTCTCCTCACTTAGCTCCAGGGGAAACTGAAGCTAAGTGGGCACTGGGTTGCCCAGTCCGCGCCCCAGCTGGGGAGTGGAGGGGCATGACACAACTAGGGCCATGTGGCCCTGCTGCCTGTGTGGACCTCACTCCTAGTCTTTAATGAGCCTGGCCAGTGAGGCACAGAAGGCTCGACAAGGGCTAGGCCATAGGTGTCCATGCTGCCTCATACCTCTCGGATGAGGTCCCGGCGGATCTTGGTCTCCTGGTAGAGGAGGGGTAGGATGTCATCCAGCAGGTCCCGGACCAGCGATGGTTTGTTGTGCACAGCTGAGTTGAAGAAGGTGAGTGTGGCGCGGCGCACGTTCAGGTCTGGGTCCTGCAGGCTCTCCATGAACTCTGCTGCAGAGGGACAAGACAAAGGACATAGAAGCAGAACACAAAGCCACCTCCGTGCCGTACCTGGTGACCTGGGCACTGTGAGTTATGCAGAATGAAGGGCAGACATGTCCTCAAGTCAGACACAATACCCTCACAGTCCACGTGAGAACGCCTAGCTTCGAGCTAGAGAGATGCTCAGTGGTTAAAAACACTAACTGCTCTTCTGAAGGACCTGAGTTCAATTCCCAGCACCCACATGGTAGCTCACAACCATCTGTAAAGAGATCTGAAGCCCTCTTCTGGTGTTTCTGAAGACAGCTACAGTGTACTTAGGTATAATAATAAATAAATCTTTAAAAAAAATGCCTAGCTTCCCACTCTGGGTTCTGGCAGCCTTGACCTCCTATGGGGCTTTTAGGAGTACGACATGGCAGCAGCTGTAACAGGGCTAAGAGCTGGCCCAGAAGACTTCGTTCTGAGCCAGGTCCTCACTGGATAGCACCAGTTCTGGGATCTGCCTGCCTCAGCCTCTTGAGTGCAGAACAACAAGTGAAGGGCAGGTCTGAAGTGCCAGTCTGACACGGTTGCTCTGAGTAGGCCTGCCTTTTGAGAGGTTTAATTTGGGAATTTGGAATAGTGCTGCGGATGGAACCCAGGGCTCGCACATGCTGAGTGTACATGTTACCACCGAGCAGCATCGTCATCCAGAAAAATAAGACACAGGAACTTGAGTCTCCACCGCGAGCACGCGACCACACAACCATCTGCACCGCAGCGTGTGCTACTGTCATGTGACACCTAATTCCCCCACACTGCGAAGAACTGCAGTCTTCCAGCAGATCAGGACTCAACCACACTGGGACCTAGGGCCCTCCCACGGTGTATGCTGGCTCTGAGAGTCCTGCTTCTGTGAGGATGCAACCCAGGACAGACCCCTGAACCCTCTCTTGGTACTCAGTTTCCTCATTTGTAAAATGGGACCAGTGCTGGGGCTATTAGAATTAACTGACGAGTTTTATCAAAACATCTCATGGCATCTCATGGTGTCCATCTTAGGGAGCTTTGAACTGAGGATCAAACATGCTCAAGGTGGTGGCACATGCCTGTAATTCCAGCACTTGGGAGACAAGATCAGGAGTTCAAGGTCATCCTCAGCTATATAGGGTGAGTTTGAGTCCAGCCTGGGCTATGCAGATTGTCTCTAAAAATTGTCGCCTTGGGAGCTGGAGAGATGGGTCAGCAGTTAAGAGCACTGACTGCTCTTGCAAACAGCCCAAGTTTGGTTCCCAGCACCCAGGTGGTAGCTCATAATCATCCATAATTTCAGTTCCAGGGTATCCAATGTCATCTTCTGATCTCTGCAGGCACCAGGAACACATGTAGTGAACCACTAATACACATAAAACATATCTTTTTGGGGGGAGGAGTTTCAAGACAGGGTTTCTCTGTAGCCCTGGCTGTCCTGGAACTCACTCTGTAGACCAGGCTGGCCTCGAACTCAGAAATCCACCTGCCTCTGCCTCCCAAGTGCTGGGATTAAAGGCGTGTGCCACCCAGGGTGAGAGGTGTTAGTTGCACCTACCAATGAAGCTCTTCAGGAGAGGGTCGATGGAGTGTGGCTGGTCTGAGATGAGGAACTTGACTGCAGTAATGACTGTGCTCCGAGTGTATGGCTGACCTGCAAGACAGGAGGCGATAGTGTGGGGCAGGGGACCACCTGGAGACCCAGCAAAACACAGTACACCCTCTCCCTACTTGAGAAACAACCCCCTCCCAGGAAGTCCATGTGACTATTCCCCATGGCAGCCTTGAGTCTGCCCAGTTCTTCCTCCTGCTGCTAGGAGAGTAAGTGGCTGGGTCTCAGCAGGTCCAAACAGAACACTAGGACCCTAGGGAAAGTCCTGCCCTCAGACTGAGACTGCACTGCCTTTTCAGACATCCTCTCCATTCAAACTCACATAACAAAATGTTAATTAAAATACTGAAGCTGGTGAGGTAGCGCAAACTTGTCATACTAAGGCTCCAGGAGTATCTTCAGGAGTTCAAAGTCAGCCTAGGCTACAGAGTTAGTACCTGTCTCAAAAACAAACAAAACTATGAAGAACTATTGGTCCGGTTTTACACAGGAAAGAGGGACTCAGAAAGGCCATGCTCACGTTTAAGGCCACAGAGAAGAGGCCAGGGGGGATTTTGGCAGGCTCCAGGCCAGTGGGATCCCCCAGAACTCAGGTCCTCAAGCCAGTGTCGTGCAGGACTCAGGTCCTGGAGAAAGGAGGGGCTCACCCAGTTCCCTAGGGATGGAGGCTCATGCCAGGACATGGTTACAAACATCCAGCTTGGTCCTCATCTGGAAACTGGTCATGCATCTTTGGGACAGAGTAGGCTGTGGAAGGTGAGCCTTGATGGTTGCATTCGCCTTTGATTCCAGCCTGAACTGCGTCCTGACCCACTAAGGTGTGAACTAGCCACTCGGCTGGTTCCTGTGGCTACGACTGCTCACAGCAGGCCTTCCCATCATGGCTGGCTGCTCCCTCTAAGCGGGGTCCTTTCTAAAGCTGCTTCTATCAGGTATTTTGTCACAGCAGTGAGAAAAATAACTGCTACAGATCGTGACCCTATATTATGGCAGATCGTGAGAAATGACATCATATGGTCTGTATTTCAGAGTTCCTCCTGCCTCTGCCTCCTGAGTGCTGAGATTAAGGTGCACACTACCACACCCAGCTCCATTTCACCTCTTACTTGTGTGAGACGGTAGGAATGGAACCCAGGAACGCTCATGTGTCATAAGCGAACGTTCTACCACCAACCAACAGCTCCAGCCCCAGCCCCTTATTTATTTATTTGGAGTTAGAGTCTCATTAAATTGCACAGGAAGACCTTCAATATCTGTAAGCACGTAGACTTTGAAGTAATCCTTCTGCCTCCTAGTTATATATTTCTAATCCTGTACGCCTAATGCCATCATGAAGCTTTACATTGTATCTTTACCCCTTAGTATCTTCAGAGGACAGGATCCAGGATCTCTTTGTCTACTAAGCCCAAGGACGCCAAGCCCATTCCACAAAACAGCATTGTGTTTGCACAGAACCTATACATGTTTTTCAATCTTCTTTATGTTATTTACATTGAACATGTCAACAGTAGTTAAATCTATACTGTTTAGGGAGAATAAGGCTTGCAAGATGGTTCTTGCTATACAAGTAGTTATTACCAAGCCTGGTGACCCGAGTTCAAGTCCTCGGGATCCACATGACAGGAGAGAGAACTGACACCTGTAGTTGTCGAGGATCCACATGACAGGAGAGAGAACTGACACCTGTAGTTGTCTTATGACCTCTCTATAAGCGTGCCATGGCAAACACACACACACACACATGCATAGACACACACAAATTTTTAAAAAGTAAAGACAAGAAAAATTTTCACATATTAAGTACAGACATAATATTTTCTTAGGTTATTTTTGATCCAAGTGATTTGAATCTATGATGTAGTCCCCTTGAGTGAGAGGTCTGACAAATAGGGGGACATCAAAATCCCTGTCCTCTTGGACTGGAGAGATGGCTAAGCAATGAAAAGCACTGCCCACTCTTGCAGAGGGCCCGAGGTTATTTACGAGTATCCACGTGGCCGCTCACGTGGGGAACATGGTCTGTAACCCCAGTTCCAGGGCCTCTGAGGGCACTACCTGTATATAATACACATATACATATGTAGGTAAAACACCCATACACACAAAATAAAATAAAATTTGAAGAATGTGGGAGGGAGGGAAGACTTTGTCCCTCTACCCCAGAGACCACTAAGAGGAAACCTGCACATTTGGGGGCCCACTTGTTTGACTGGCTTCTTTCCCTTCATTAACAGACATGTGACTCTCATCTCCAGTGATCTGCGTGAGTTGTGTGGATGCTTGGGGACCAAGGACCGCCTCGTGCTCGGCCCACCTGGGCCACTGTACTCTTACCTGCAGCGAGCTGCTTCCGGAATCGAGGCAGGAGGAAGGGAGGGTTCACAAACACTAGCTTAGCGATGCACTCGGCCACCACACACCGAGTGCCTTCCTCGGGGCTCTCACAGCGCTGGAAGAGCAGTGCCCACACATCCTCAACATAGGGCTTCAGGTTGTCAGGCTGGGCAGCCCCCAGGGCCTCCCTGAGTGCATGGAGCAGCAGGTACTGTCGCCGGGGCTGAGCCTCGATTTGTGCCAGCAGGAAGGGCAGGAAGTCAGGCAGGTTGCCAGCACCCACACGGCCCAGGGCATATGCGGCTGCAGCCCTCACGTCCTCATTGGGAGACCCCAAGGCTTCCAAAAGCACAGTCTTTAGCTCCCTCTGGGGGCCTGGCCCAGCCACCTGGCCCACCTCAGCCAGTGACAGGAATGCCAAGACTTTGACCCCTGTGCTTGAGTGGGGTGACCTGGCGTCACAGACCAGGCGGCTGGCAGTGCCTGCCGCCTCCTGAGGGCAGGCAGCTGAGAGGGCAGCTACACACCGGGCCAGTGAGTGGAAGACCTGCTTGTGCAGGCCGGGTCCTCCGTCCCCAGCCTGGTTATAAACCGGTGCAGTGAGCAGACTAATGAGCTCCGAGTACTCTACACATGGAGGCCGGGTTCCCACCAGGGCCTGCAGGAAGCCTTCAGTGGCTGCCAGTACCCCAGCAGGCAGCAAGGGGGAGTGCAGCAACTGCAGCAGCTCCTCCAGAACAGGTTCACTGACTTCAACCAGAGAGGTGGGCTGGGTCTGGGCCACTGTGGTGAGGAAGTCAACAGCCAGCTGGGCCACATGCATGTCATTCTCGCTGACCAGAGCAGGCAGCTCAGCTAGCACCGTCCGCACGGCAGGCGGAGGCAGGCCAAGGCCCTGACTCTGAGCCAGAGCGTCCAGGGCAGCCAGTGTGGCCAGCCGCAGGGCCCGTTGATTCTTGCGCAGAAATGAAGCCAGGATGGGCAGTGCCTCGGCCAGGATGGGCTGCAGGTCAAGTTGCAATGGGGACACAGCCACCAGTGTCAGTGCCTTGACAGCAGGCAGCCGGGTGATCTCATTCCGCAGGCGATCCAGGAGAAGCATAAGTGTGGGTTCTAGGTCATCCCCAAGTCGATCACCAAGGTGACCCACAAGGTGGCCCACACAAGAGATGGCCCGTTCCTTCACCTCCTGGTCCAGGTCAGTGGCTCGGAGTCGTGACAGGGTAGCTGTGGACATCTCTCCAACGTATGGCTCAGGGTCCAGCAGCCGAGGCCTATCCAGTGGCCACAGAGTCCGCACCAGCTCCTGGAGCACCAGTAAGGCCTCGGCTGCCACCTTGTAGAAAGGGTCAGCCACACAGGCCATCACAGGTGGCAGGAGGGTTGGCAAGTGTGGGTGGAAGGCCTCAGCTGGCTCTGTACCCAGAAGCCCCTGCAGGAAGGCCAGGGCATCCATCCGGATGGTGGAGGAGCTGGAGTAGTCGGCCAGGGAGAAGACGATGCCTGCAGGGGAACCAAGGTTGGGGCTCTTCAGCCTGGCTCAGTCTGGGGCTGTGGTGATCAATGTGTCTGTACTAAGCCACGCATCCGGAGCTCCAGAACTCACCTGAAGCTTAGAAGCAGCCTTGTTTTCCCCGTGGCCAGGGCTTGCAGGGGAGGGGGACGGGACAACACCCACCCACCATGGGCCACCATCACACAGTGCAAGCCCAAGAATACTGCTGGGCTCTCAGGGATTGAGGGCTCAAGGTAAGGTAGGGTCTGTAATCTGGAAGAGGCCCAGAGAGAAGAGAACCAGCTGAAGCCCAGCGTACCTGACACCAACACAGCCATGTGCTCTGCCAGGCTGCCAGGGAGGACGCCAGCCAGCTCCGTGAAGAGGTTGAAGCAGCCTTGGCGGGTCCGGACATTCCGGTCTTTAAGTTGTCGCTGCAGGGCCTTTATCACTAGGGGCACCTGTGAGCAGGCGGGAGATCAGGAAACAGCCAGGAAGTCAGTCATCCCAGGGAGGAAGTCACCCTGGGAGGAAGTTACCCCAGGGAGGATTCCAACACAGACAGGACGCCTTCGTGCCCATCAGTCCCTACGAGTCACCTGATGCAGACTCTGCAGACACAGTGGCAGCTACCTCCATCTTATAAATGTGCACAAGGAACTGGCTCAAGGTGACCCAGCAGCCTGGCTGTCACCTCTGTCTCTATGAAGAAAGCAGAGCTGAGCTGTCTTCAGCACGTGGTCTCTTCCCCCTTTACCTATACACCCTCCCCAGAGTCCTGAATCCAGTGGCGGGAGGACCACCCCGATCTGTACCTCTGATCCAGCTTACACATTTCCTGCCCTCCTAAGTGGCTCAGCCTGGGCATCTGCTACAGTCTAAAGTCTGTGCCCCACAAGGACTCACAAACTGGAAGCTTGGTCCTCGGTGTGGTGGTGAAACTCAGAAGAGGAGGGACCTTTAAGGAAGTCACTAAAACAATGAAATGGGTCTATTGGACAGGTTTATTATAAAATGGGGGCTTAGTCCTTATCGTTCTGGCCTCGTGTCTTACCATGGGCTGGCTCTCTCTTTTGTATATTCACACTACCTGCAAAGATGTCACACAGCTAGGGCAAGCCACACCAGGGCACAGAACATGATTTTAGGACTCTGTTTCAAACCTAAATCTAATTAAGCCTCTTTTCTTAGTAGGGACCCAGCCTCTGGTATGTGTGTGTGTGTGTGTGTGTGGTATGTGTGTGTGTGTGTGTGGTATGTGTGTGTGTGTTTATTATACAAACAGAAAATTCACTACTTAAAGCCAATGAGGAAGGACTTCAACCATAAATGTACAAAGATGTAGTTGTGCCCTCCTCCTCCTCAGTGTCCCCTGTTGCAGGAAGCCAAGAAGTCAGCTACTACCTGCCTATCCCAGACACTAGTAACCTATTACCAGCAAGATCCAGCAGTTCAATCTGGCCCAGTTCTCAACGACCATTCCTTTCAATCCCTCAGCCTTCTGAGTTGAAGGCACCATCTCTTGTCACCTGACACAGCTGCAATGTCCTCCTGTTGGTCCCCAGCCATGACTCTTGTCCTGTCACAATCCATTCCCCACCCAGCAGCCAGAAGAAGAGATTTTAAAGTGAAGCAATCGAAAGTCTCTTCTCTCCTGCAAGCCCTACTTGTGCTGCTGCTGTCTGTGTCCCAACTTGCACCACTCAGACCAAGGACGAGGCAGGGCGTCATCTGAACACAGGCTGGGCACAGAGAGGCGCTCACACCACATCCCTCAGCAAGTGACGAGAGGGGGGCAGAAAAGAAGAACAGAAAGAGCTAGCGAGAGGGGATAAGGACACAGCCTACCTGTGCTCGAAGCATATTGAGGTTCCTGCCAGTCTGGGTGGGCTCCTCCACAGCCTCCAGCCATCCTTTAGGGGGCCGTGTGTGTCGCAGCAATATGACGTAAGCCCCGAAGATGTCTGCCTTGACGTTCTCCTCCCGCTCCTTGAAGCGGCGGATGAGCGCAGGTGCCAGCGTGCAGTGGAAGTCGGGTAAGAGGTCGGGCCGAGAGCTGATCAGGGCTGCCATGCACTTGGCTGCGGCCCGGCGAACCTTCCAGCTCATGTCGTCGTCGTCACTGTACTCATCCTCACTCTCTGGGGCAGGAGGACACACAGAGCTGTCTCTCAGGAGGCAGCGGAAGCCCTGCCCTGGGCTTCACATTCTGACCAGCAGTATTCGGCCCACTGGGAATGCCACTACCCTTAGTGAACACCTGTGGCACGCTCGGGATGGTACCCACGGCTTTGATCTACAATCTCTCCTGTGGGCAAGGACCTTTCCCCATCACAGAGAAGAAAACAAACCAAGAGACAAGAAGATCCACTGTACGATCATCTGCACTTCAGCCACAGCCTGTAGTTAGATCCTTGTCTGACCATGTCAAGGAAGAAATGGGCTGGTAAGCTGACACAGGCCTGTAAATACCAGTACTGGAGAGGTGGGGTGGGAAGGTTATGAGTTCAAGGCCAGCCTGGAATACTTAGTGAAACACTGCCCTCTTCAAAATAGAATGACATGGCCGCCAGGTTTGCAGTGGAGGCCCAGAGAAGCTTTCTGGGGCTCAACCACATCTCTGGGTCAGGTCTGGCCTGTTCATGTACTGGGATTTTCAAAGAGAAAGGCAGACTTCCTGTGCACTCAATGCTAACCCAGTCCCCGGTCAGCTCTCAAAGGTGTTCAGAGAGATAGATAAACGCCAAAGAAAGGATAGGTGCGGAAGGCCCTCTGCTGACAGGCCTGAGAGTCAACAGATAAACAACTCCACAAGAACAAAGGGACTACTGGCCCATTGTACAGATATCAAGGCCAAGGTTCAGAGAGGGTGAGAGACCTCCTCAGGGAACATAGGAAAATGCAGGGCAGAGATTCAATCCATCTATCTCACTAGGGGAAAATGACAAGGAGCGCTCTGCATCCTGTTTCTGAGACCAGGTATTCCTCCTGTACCATTCTGTTGACAACTACGACTCCAATGGCAAAGAAATCTGGACCAGCTACAATGAGCATGGCCTCTGGTCAGCTCAGCATACATCTCCTTTAATTGACCTGTGCCCCGCCTCGAGAAATGTCCCTAGCCCTCTATTACTTGGGCAAGAAAACGACCAACTCTTAGCTTAGCATTCAAGGCCCCAGGAGCCTGCCTCATTTTGTTTCAAGTCTCTAGTCTCCATGTGCTCCCCACGTGTAGGAAATCTGAGTGATGGAGAGGACCTCAAGCTACGGGGAAGAAGCCACTGAGCCCCATCTGGACTTGTCTCCTCCAAGCACCCACCATTCTCACTCTAGCTTTGGCACCGGGCTAAAAACATTATCTTGAAAACCATTTATAAAACTGGTAGCTTAAAAGTGGAAAGTCTATCAGAGCTCACCCATGTCCTAGCGAGGTCACTTCTGGTGTTTCCTTGGTTCCTGTCTGAAATATGAGTTTGATCCTCCTAGGTTTTAGGGTCACTCTGAGTAATATGAGGGAAGAGCTTAGAGTACCAGCTTAGATACTCAGGAAGTGATGATTAGAGTTGTCCCTTGGAACCTGTGGGAGCCTGGATGCCAGGATCGCCTTAAGTGACCACTAAATGTTTATCACACCGGATACAGCATAAACACCCCAACACCAGCTGTCATATCATTGTCTGTGTTGAATACAGACTAACTTTTTCCCAGGTATTTTTAATCTGGGCTATTTAACAGCACAGGCAGGAGGATGATTGCATTGCCTTCCTTACAGCTAGAGGAGAGCAGCATCCAGCCAGGCAGGCCTGTGGAAGCCCCTGCTTTGGCCGCTAGGCCCTGCTCTCCCTCAGACAGGCTGTCCACCGACCTTGGTCACTGAATTCACTGTCCTCAGTCTCCATCTGCTCCTCGTCATCACTGTCATGGTCATAGTTGGGGTCATGCTTCATGTACTGCAGGCAGAGGCTGGTCACGTTGGGTACATGAGGGTCCATCTCCTTGGGGCACCTGAGGGACAAAAGGGGAGGCCCCACTGGAACTCAGCGTGGAAGAGCAGGGGTGGGGCCCACAGATGTCGTGAGCTGTCTCCCATCCCTGCCGGCTTCCCGTGGAGCTCCCCTGCCCACTGTCTGGCGCAGCTGCCACACTTACTTTCTTAGGAAGGCCTCAAAGGCCTGGAGGCAGGACTCTCTCAGCTCATCGTCATCCAGGTTGCAGAACTCCTCCACCATGGGCACCAGACGGTCCAGGTGGGCCCCTGCAGAGCCCAACAGTCACTGAAGTAGCCGAGCTCCCCTCAGGCACCAGCTTGAAGCCTCAGCCCAACCCTGCCTTTGTAGGGCAGAGTCAACTTAGAAGCTTTAGAGGCAAGCTGACTGGGGTCTAGCCTGGTTGCTGTGTTTTGGGGCTGCGGGCCACCTGCAACGACTTCCCGGTCTACTGATGGTGATGGTATGGAAACCAGTGAACCACACTACAGGTAGAGCTGAGCTCTGGTCCCTGCAGATCGGGCACATGTGGTTGAGGCACAGGGCTGTGCCTTATTCCTACACTAGGGTGTGAGGTGCAGATGGCAGAGCAAGAGGGTCCTGTGCCTGGTCCCCACCCACCACCTTGTGATCACTGCCAGCCACAAAATTTCATTGCTACTCCACAACTGTAATTTTGCTAGATATGAATCATAATGTAAATATTTGTTTTCCAATGATCTTAGGTGACCGCTATGAAAGAGTCATTTGACCCCCAAAGGGGTCTCAACCCCCAGGCTTTAGAGGATCTATTAGCCCTCTTTCAGCCACACCCTTCCCACTGTGCAAGAAGGAAGATGCTAAGCTGGAGATCCTCAAACATCCCTTCCAAATGTATTTTTTTAAAGATTTATTTATTGTTATATCTAAGTACATTGTAGCTATCTTCAGACACCAGAAGAGGGCGTCAGATTTCATTACAGATGGTTGTGAGCCACCATGTAGCTGCTGGGATTTGAACTTAGGTCCTTCAGAAGAGCAGTCAGTGCTCTTAACTGATGAACCATCTCCCCAGTCCAAATGTAGTGTGTGTGTGTGTGTGTGTGTGTGTTGCGTTGCCTGCAGAGACCAAGAGAGGGTGTCAGATCTGTTGGAACTGAAATGACCGGCCTTTGTTGGCAGCCTCATACCGGTGTTAGAATCTGAACTCTGGTCCTCGTGACTGAGCAGCAAACACTTAGCCACTGAGCCGTCTCTCCAGCCCTAGACAGCCCTTTATAAACTTTTTAGGATCCTTGGGAACTCAGTTTCCTGCCCAACCACGAGCCCTAGGCTGAGCCTCTCCAGCCTCCTTCCCAGATCCACGTTCTGAGGGTAGCCAGGGGCAGCTGCTCAAGTCCGGCTCACCAGGATTTAGGGTGTGGCTTGTGCTGCCTCCACTCACACTGTCTTGTTCTCATTCCAACACCTAAGATGTCTGTGGCTAACACATCCCTGATGAGGCCTGAGGTGGCGATCTAGGAGGGGCAGAGATGGGAAATGGGAAGATGGTAGGAATGCTGAGTGGGTTTCTTTTTCTTTTTAATCTTATGTCCATCAGTGTTTTGCCTGTATATATGTCTGTGTGGGGGTGTCAGGTCCTCTGGAACTGAAATTACAGACAGCTGTGAGCTGCCATGTAGTTGCTGGAAATTGAACCTGGGTCCTCTGGAAGAACAGCCACTGAGCCATCTCTTCAGCCTAATGATGAGTGTTCTGACTGAGATGTGAGCTCACAGCTGGATGCTGATTTCTGAATAAGGGTTTGCTATCTTGACTTGAAAGGACTACCCCTAAGCCTCAGGCCACAGCAGTCAGTCCCAGAAGACCACTCAAGAGGCATCAGACTCAAAAAGGAAAGGAAAGCCAGCTTATGCTCCCGCTGGGAGCATGTTCCCTCCCCACCCCCACCCCGCGCCCCATCAGCGCTTTAGCCCCGCCCCCTCACCCAGGCGATGGCCGGCCTGACGGCCCACGCTGCCCAGGCACTGGATCAGGGTCCGAATGGCCGCAGGGCTGGCGGGAGCCCGTGGCCCGGGCAGCCGGTCCACCAGGTGGTCAGCAAGCTCCACGAAGAGGTCGGTGCTGCAGGCGGCAGCCAGATGACCAAGGGCGACCACAGCGCGCTTGCGCACAGCCAGGCGCGGGCTACTCAGCTGGGGCAATAGGCAGTGCAGCAGGCTTGCATGGAAGGTGCCTAAAGGAGCACCCAGCCTGGGGACAGGATGGGAGGGAATGTCAGGCAGTTAGGACCCACACCCCCATCCTCTCTGTATCCCTTATTCACGATATTCAAAGACCCTTGGAAAGTTATCAGGAAGCCAGTGGAAGGAGACTGCCTTCTGAAGGCTCTGAAGTCAACAGTGTAAGCCTATGACCTGCGCCCTGGTGTCCAGTCTCTCCGCTCAGGGAGGAGTCCAGTAGGTATGGGGGCTCTGGGAGCCTGGAGGCTGCCTCAATACCCGTCCCTGCAAGTCTATCCTCCTTACTGAGCCTCGAGGGGAATAAAACCTAACACACTTGATCACTCTCTGCTTAACCCTGCTATGGCTCCCCAGTGTCCTCTGGGTAAGCTGAGCTCTGAACTCAAGACAAGCAATAGCCGTCATACAGTCTCTCCACGGGTGGGACCTGGCTCTCGGTGGCCCCAGCGCCTCTCCCACAGTCAAACAGCTCTGGGTGACTTTGACCCCAGTGTCCAGGCTGTTTCCTTCCTGCTCTGCTGCCCTCCATGACCTCATGCTCCTGTGTCCAGCCCAGGTCACTCTGCTGCAGCCTTTACCTACTTAGTCATCTACTGTGTCACAGGTTCTATGCTGGAAGTCGGGCCATAAAGGCAGACTCTGGCCCCTGAAGCCCATGATTGAGGGGTGCCTTCCAAGCTCCACAAACTCAACATGCCCAAATGGAACACACCCCCTCCTACTGTACCCCTCTGATCCTGGAGCACCCCACCCCAATCCTCTCATCTCCTGGTTCCTAACACAGACTTGTAGGATCAATCCTCTAGCCTCACCACTCCACATCCTGTGGGAGTCCACCTCTTCAGACACCAAGAGCCAAGCCAGGCCTATAATCTCACCTGCTAGCAAAGCTAAGGTGAAGGATTACAGGTTTAAGACCAGTCTGGGTTACAGAGTGAGTTCAAGGCCTGCCTGAGCAACTCTGAGATAGAGTCTCAGAAATAAAACATGACAAGGGTTAGAGACATTGCTCAGTGGTAGGGCTCTTCCCCAGTGTGAGTGAAACCTTGGGTCCAATCCTACCACAAATGCAAAAACAAAGACACTCCTATCCAGCCCTGCCTGTCCAGACTACAGAAGGAAAGGGCAAAGGCAGACAGGGCTGTGTCCTCGCTCCTGCCCAGCCCTCCAGCCTCACTGCTGCACACCAGCTTCCACAATCAGCTCACCATGCACAAGCCCTGGGCTCAAGTCCGCTAGGACCCACCACAGAGACTGCTTAGGTCATGATCACATGCTGCTTACACTGTATTAGGTCCCAGACTAACCCCTATACGTTGCATACATATTCATCAATGGCCCCTCTTCCCCTGAAGGTCACTCCTTCCTCCAAATACAAGAATCCTTCCCCGACCCCTGCCATCCTGGATCAAAGAAGGCCTGATTACAAGCACCAATTAAGGACAGTTATCACCTACACTCTGTGGAACCTCTCAACTTCTCTGAAACCTTTAAGGGACCCCACTCTGCCACAGAGGCCTAAACTCTGCTTAGAGACCCACCATGTTGGGTCTCCCCTCCCTGCCCAAGATAGGGTTTCTTTGTGTAACAGCTCTGTCTGTCCTATAACTTTCTGTGTTGAATAGGGTAGCCTTGAACTCATAGAGATCTGCCTGCCTCTGCCTCTGGAGTACAGGGACTAAAGGTGTGCACCACCACACCTGCCTTTCTAATCTTTTAATCAAAAAATACAATCTGCATCAGTGTCCCCTTGAGTTCCAAACCCGAACCCTTTCACAATCCTCTCCTGCCTCTGCCCTCTGAGATGCCCTTAGACCTGCTGGGCCCATGAAGACTCGGCTCCAGTAAGATGCCTGTCCAGCAGCTGGGCTGGGGCCTTTGAGTTGGGCCCTGTACTTGACCTGACCACTTAACTATTGTATTTAGCTGGCCACCTGCCTGTGAGCTCCTCCCCAGGGACAATGCAGACTCACCAATGTGCTTGCCTGCCCCCAGAACAAATGCTCAAGTCACCGAAGTTTATTGACTGTGTGACCTTGGAGCTAACGACCTCCCAGAGCCTGTCCCGCAGGGTGACACTGTTGCTTTCTGTGCAAGGCTGTAGGGTGACTAAGGAGTCCTAACCACAGACAGGCCTGGCATGCAGGCCACTCATCTTAGTCTCACCTGTCCCCATCTTTCCTGCCCAAAGTGGCCTTACTCACCTGCTCAGCATGTCAGAGAGGATGTCCAGGGCTTCCAGCTGCACGGCCACATCCTCCTGCTGGGCGATGGCACTGGTGAGCTGACCTGTGACCTTGCGGCACACGTTGATAGCCAGCCCTGAGCCTGCGCAAGGTACAAGCGGAAGGGTCAGGTCCTGGGTTGGGACAGCAGCTCCAACTCTGGCCCGCTTGTGCTTCGGAACCCATACCCCGATGTCTGTGGTTCAGGAAAGCCAGGGCTTCAGTGGTTCAAGGCTGACCCAAGTCTTAATGGAACAACTACAGGGATCAGCTCTCAAGAAGGTGACAAACCAACGGCTGTGCTGCTGGCTGGCTCACACACTAGGAGGGAGATAGACGTTTCTTTTTCCAGTCCCTTGCTACTAGCAATGGCCAGATGGTCTGGCTCTGGCCAGTGCAATCCATTGGGGAAATGTGTCTCTTCTTACAAAGGGGAGAGAACACGGGAAAAGAATGTGACCCTGTCAGACTGAGTTACAGAACCACTACAAGCATGGGCGGGAGTAGCTGGGCTCAAAGCCCTGCACTGAGTCTCCAGCATTGCCACCAGAACAAAGGAGAGAGGGGAAGAGGAGGAGGAAGGGGAGGAGGGGTGGAGGAGAAGATCGGCAGCAGCAGTCATCCCTCCAGAGAGAGCACAGCAGGTCTTTATGCTACCATGACTTCGAGCTCTTTCCTTATGGCTGGAAACATTCCTGACAAACAGGCAGACATAAGTTTAAACCGATCTGTGTCTGAATTCTTTACTACCGAGGGACCCAAGTGGGTCTTTTAACTTTTCTGAGCCCTCTCTCTTTTTAAATTTGAGACGAGGTTGCACTATTTAGCCCTGGCTGTCCTGGATCTATGTAGATCAGGCTGACCTCAAACCCATACTGATCTACTGCCTCTACCTCCAGAATGCTCGGATTAAAGGCATGTGCCACTACTTACGAAAGATAGTTAATATAGGCGTAAGCACTGGGTGAGGGGAAACAGACATACAGGAGGCGCACTGTGAAGACAGGTGTGGGCTTCCCACGGAGTCGCCTGACCTCAGTATCTGAGACATGGGTGGGCCGAGGAGCAGCACCAGGCCTGGGTACCTGTGGCAGCGGGAGGCAGCTCTGAAAGCACAGTCTTCAGGCCAATGCCAGCGATGTCCCGGAGCTGCTCCTTGTCTGACCGCATGTTGGCACAGAGGGTGTCCACAATGTTCTCCACTTGGTACTCCTTCACCTTGCCCACCAGGGGACCCAGGCTGAGACAGACAGAGGAAGGGAAAGGGTCCAGAAACTGGAGGCGTGGCTACAGCCAGGCTGCCTGCTTCACTCCTCTCAGTCTTGTGGGGACACACGGACCGAGGAAAGACCTCAGCTCAACAGGAAACCCTTTCTTGCTAGGAAAGTGGTTCATGCCCAAGCCTGTGATTTGCATCTTATCCTGGGGTCCCACAGTGCCCCAAAGCCTCACACCTGAGCTGGTGCCACATCTCCCAGGGGGTTCTAAACAGTTGCTGAGTCACCCTGAGGGTCTAGGTGGGGCCTTCCAATGCATGTCTAACTGGTTTCTACTTTCGGATGCCGGTCATCAACCTGAGGTCTGGGGCCTCATTTCTCAAAGCCTGGTCCAGATCATTACCTGGGGACCTCTCAGGGCTATAGAACTCCCTCCCATCTCTTCTCCCCTATTCCCCTTCCTATTCCCTGGATCGCCTCCCACAGAACTTAGATTTGAACTCTTGGCATTGGGTTGACCTCTGAGAATGCTGGCTAAGCCACCATCTGACCCTACTATGGGCTCAAGAACTGCCTGATGATTCTCACAGGCTGCATCCTGGGGCAGTGGCCCTCCCCCAAGTCACCCCCACTCACTCACCACTTGACAGCCAGGTTCTGCACCTCGCCACTCCTGTCCTCCAGGAGCCGCAGGAGCGTCCTCACCACCTTACGCTCGCTGTCCTCATCCAGCTGGATGGAATCTTTCTGCAACTCTGACATCAGGTCACTGGTAGCCATGAACCTGGTGTAGCGGCAGGGGAAAAAGAGGGCTGGCCAGCAGTTCCAAGATCCTGACAATTTGGTGGACTATCTCAGAGCTCCCCAGAAGTAAACCTCAGTGCAAGGACCCAAAGGCAGGCGGGCAATCAGGACTGTGGGCAGGGCTGAGCCCTCAACTAGACCAGCTGCCACAAGGTGGGAAGACTGAGACAGGAGGACGGGCTAAATCACGATTTAACCTTCCCAGTGCTGCAACCCTTTAAAATAATATGTTCCTCACGTTGTGGTGACCCCCCAACCATAAAACTATTTTATTGCTACTTCCTAACTGTAATGTTGCTACTGTTATGAATCATAATATAATATCTGATATGCAGGATAACTGATAGCAACCTCCAAAGGGATCACGACCCACTTTGAGAACCACTGAGCTGGAAGCTCACAGTCTGGGTACTGGGGGCTCCTGCCACTGCTACTTCAAAAACTGGATTCACGAGAGTCAGTTGCCTTCCCCAATCCTTGGTTTACCTGTTTGAAAGATGGGAATGGGGGCCAGAGGTAGTTTCGCATTTAAGAGCACTTGCCAACCAGGCAGTGGTGGCACACACCTTTAATCCTAGCACTTGGGAGACAGAAACAGGCAGATCTCTATGTTCAAGGCCAGCTTGATCTACACATTAAGTTCCAGGACAGCCAGGGCTACACAGAGAAACCCTGTCTCAAAAGCCAAAAAGCAAAAAACAAACAAAAAGAGAAACAGACCCCACAAACACATAGTGCTCTTGCAGAGAACCTGGGTTTGGTGCCCAGCACCCCCATCAGGTGACTCACAACCACCTGTAACTCCTGTTCCAGGGTTCTGACCTCTTCTGGCCTCCAGGAACACTGGATGTATGGTATAAGCACTACTACACAGAAAACAAAAGGAAATACATCTTTTTAAAATATCTCTTTAAATTGAGGGGGAAAATGTGAATTAGACTTGGGTTCTGATAATAGGGTTGTGGGACCCACAACACACACCCGTAACTGTGCGCCACTCACGTGTCACTGTAACAGGTGGTTCATGAACACCTGCCCGTGAGATAGACAACTTCACGGCAGAGTCAGGCGTGCGGCAGAAGCACCTGTAGATGCAGAGATGCACCTTGTTCAGACCTGCCCTTGGCGAGTATCTGAATCTGTGCCCCTCATCCAAGGGGCGTGTTTATCGCAGCTAGGCCCAGCCCAGCTTCTCTGACCTCAGGTAGAGGCTTTGATTTAACAACACACATTTCCAAGTTCTTAGGTGGTGTTCAGGGACACAAACTTGTTTGTTTGGGCTTTTGTTTGTTTTGTTTTGTGAGACAGGTTTCACTATGTAGACTGGCCTGGAACTCACTCTGTCAGCCAGACTAGACTCAAATTCATAGAAATCCCCCTGCCTCTGCCTCCTAAGTTCTAGAATTAAAGTTATAGGCCACTATGCCTGGCTGGTCATGAACACCTTTAAAAACATGCATATTTTGGAGATCAGAGCTAACAGTTGACCAATACTCTCCTAGCTACAGGACTGGGCTTTACCCATCCCAGGAGGGTGAGTCCTTGAGGCCTTCTTAAAAAGGCCTGCTGCTGTCCTGAGCATCTGGCTTGCACTGGGAGTTCAAGTCACAAGGCAACAGAGAATGGGAGTGAAGGGACCTCATGAGACATCATTCTTGCTACAATGAAGAGGGCAGAGTAGACGACCTAGCTGGCTGCCCTCAGTTGTGTGCGGCTTACAAATATGTTTTCCCCTGGGTAGATTACTCATCAATATCTGAACGCCATTAAAGTATTCTTCTAACTCCCAGAAACAGAAGATCTAACTATGACTGGGTCTCTACCTAGGGCACTAACTGCAGAAAACTTCTCCAGTGCACCTAGTCCCACAGGCCACCATGTTTGCTAGCTCCTGCTAACACATGAACGGGAACTTGAGTGGAAATGAGCCAGAGCAGGAGAGATTCTATAAAGAGGAGTCTGGAGAAAGCCTGCTTCCTGTCCCAGCCTCCTGGGGTAAAATCTGTCACCCCTAGAGTGGGTCCCAGCCCTCACATTGTGGGCCTTGCCAGGCCTGCTGTTTAATATCAGGGCAGCCCACAGAGCCTGCAGGACCCTGTCCATACCATCATTCTTAATTGTAATAGCTGGATCAGCCTGAAGGTGCTGAGAAAAAGCAGGAAGCCGAGCTGAAGGAGAGGAGGGTTCTGTTGCTATCCCATCTACCACCCAGGCACTTTAAGGTAAAGGATGTTTGCCTTTGGACCTTGCTAAACGTCTGCTGCATGGGGCCCTGACGGGCCTGACAAACTCCCGTTCACTCACTATCTCAGTTAAGGGTTCTATTGCTATGAGAAAGACCATGACCAAAGCAACTTAGGAAGTAAAGGGTTTATTTCATCTTACGCTTCCACACCACAGTCCGTCACCGAAAGCCCGGAAGCAGGAACTGAGGCAGAGGCCGTGGAGGTTTAAAAGCGTGTGCCACTACGCCTGGAGAGGCCATAGAGGAACGCAGCTCACTGACTTACAGCCATGGCTCCTCCAACTTGCTTTCTTATATTATAAACCCCGGGACCATCTGCCCAGGGTTGGCATCACTCACAGTGGGCTGTGCACTCCCTAATCAACCACACTAACTAAAAAAATGTACCACAGTATCTCTAGGCCAATCTTAGGGAGCCATTTTCTCAATTATGGTTCCCTCCTCTCAGGGAACCATAGCTTGTGTCAACCTGATGAAAACCAACTAGCAGACCCAACAAGAGTCTGATACAAACGTTTCTGTTTCAGGGATGATCCTGATCACTGTGAGGGACACACACCAAAGCATTACAGTTTCCCTAGACTTTGCACCCCTCCTTGACAGCACTGTTCTCCTGTGTGGCAGTGAATGCATGAGAACACTTCGTCAGACTCACACACACACACACACACACACACACTACCCTCCCATATACACATACATATAAGACCCCCCCATACCAAGACACAGACACACACACAAAGGAATACATATACTCCATACATGTACACACAAACATACATAGATATACACACATGCATCTTGCACACACATTAGCACATGTACATGCACACATACCCTTGCTCAGCAAGTTCACATCTGACACTCCAGGCTCAGCCACAGGTCTGAGGTGAGGAGTGAGGGCAGGAGAGTCTGTGCTCAGCAGACCTTAGAGCAGTGGTGTGGATTGAGACCGTATCAGATATCCCACATCAAATATTTACATTACAATAGCAGTAGCAAAATTACAGTTATGAGGGAGCAACCAAATAATTTTATGGTTGGGGGTCACCACAACATGAGGAACTGTATTAAAGGCGTGCAGTGTTAGGGGGGTTGAGAGCCACTGGCTTAGAGCCAAGCAGCCTCGTGGAAATCCGAACCCAGAAATCAGCATTCACAAATAAACCTCAGCATTTCAAACACCTCAGGTCTGCAGACAGCACTCTCAGAGGAAACGGCGTGGTGCTGGGGTGCTGGTGATAATAATTTTACAAGCTAGAGCTCGAAAGCAGAGCGAGGCTTGAAGGAAACACACTTGTCTTGCCTTATCAGTGAAGTCAAATCTGGCCAGCTGCCTCCTTAACCCTGAGTTTCAGTTTCTCCCTGAATAAAATGGGGATTTTCTTTGTCCCTCTCCCATAGCATCCTTGAGGGTATTTTTTTTTAAAGATTTATTTATTGAGAGGGGCGGTGGTGGCACACGCCTGTAATCCCAGAACTCTGGGAGGCATAGACAGGTGGATTTCTGAGTTCGAGGCCAGCCTGGTTTATAGAGTGAGTTCCAGGACAGCCATGGCTATACAGAGAAAACCTGTCTCAGAAAAAAAAAAAAACCCAAATCCAAAACAAACAAACAAACAAAAAACAAAAAAGATGTATTTACTGTATTTTTGTGAGTACACTGTTGCTGTCTTCAGACACACCAGAAGAGGGCATCAGATCCCATTACAGATGGTTGTGAGCCACTATGTGGTTGCTGGGAATAGAACTCAGGACCTCTGGAAGAGCAGTCAGTGCTCTTAACCGCTGAGCCATCTCTCCAGCCCCCGTGAGGGTTTTAATAGATCAATCTGAGACAAGTGGGCTCAGAGAGGTTACAAAGCACCCGCGTGAGGCAGGTCACCTAAATCGTCAAACAGCAATATCACTGCAAAAGGATTTAGAAATCCCTGCCTTATCTCTCAAGTTCCTGGTTTTCCCTGTCAGAGTCTGATCCCCAAATAAAACTGGGAACCAAGGCTTTCTGTCTCTTGCCTGAAAACCCAGTCAGCCATTCCCCTCTGGGAAAGTAAGCCATGGTCTCCTGTCATGTGAGAGGCAGCACAGGACACTAGGACACATGGTGCCTGGACAGCTGGTGGGGGGTGGGGGAAAAGGCTCAGGTTACTGGTATTCAGACTTTTAAAAATAGATACCATTCTCATATGCTCAGGGTGGTTTTAGGTGTCCTCAAGGCTGCTGGCAGGGACAGATTTAAAGGGCTTCTCAGGCGCTGGATGACAGGGCCAACTCCCTGATAGGCCCAGGAATCATTTCCTCAGCTCTGGCAGGCTATGTGACTTTGAGTAAGCCCCCCTCCAGACATCTGGAGAACAAGACAACCCCGGGCCCAAAGAACTCTCTACCAGGACCTACCCCGTTTCCCTGCAGAGTCAGGACAAGCATTCAAAGCACCTACCTGTTACCTAAAGCGCAAACAGAACCTAAGGTTCAGAGGGGATGGAGTATTTGACCATCACTTACAGATCTGGTTAGTGATGGCTGCCAAGATCGGAAGCTAGGGCAAAGGATCCAAAGCCCTACTACCACCATGGGCTTGGGGCTGCAGAGAGTTTTGAGGAATGTATTTACAGGACACAGTAAGGGTCAGATCACACAAACAGGCTTCTAGCCCCTCCTGACTGGCTAGATTGGGAACTCTCCATCTCTGCTGGCCCTACCTTTAGCCTTGTACCCAGGCCCTTCATGACCCTGAACCTCAGTTTCCCTGTTTGTTAAAGAAGGGATAACTAATGTGACAGAAGACTCAGAGTGGGTGCAGTGTCCTGTCAACTTGAGGGTACAGAAGTAGATATAGGTTCCGGGGCCAACCCTTTTTTGTCACTAAACCCCGGTTTCCCCTGCAAGATGAGGGGCTACACCAGATATTCCCATCCTTCTTGGCAGCTCAGTTCTTGTGTTTCTGTGGTGTTTGGAGAGAAGGGTGGGAGAAAGAGAATGGGGGGACTGAGGTAGCCCTCACCCCGACCTTTGCTTCCTGCTCTAAAGCATGCTTAACCTAACATCTTGGGAGGAGAATGAAGAGGATGGGGTAGTGATGAGGGGCCGGGGAGAAGAGGGATGGGATGAAGGGAAAGAGGTGAAAGAAAGTAAAGTTAGAGTTAGGAGGCCCGGCAGGGGTACAGGGTGCGGGGGATGGGGTAAGCTAGAGACCCGGCAGAAGTGGGTCTCGGAAGATAGCCTTGGATGGAGGTTGTGCAGGGAAGAAGCCTGTTTCAATGAGGGTCAGAAGAGAACTGTAAGGGTTCCAAGGAGAGGCAGACGGGGACTTCCCTGAGGGGCCTGGGGGGCGTCCAGAGTGCGGGACTTGAGAGGCCAGGGCAGCAAAGGCGGGAAGAGGTTGGGGGCGGGGCTGTTGCGCCGGGCAGCAGGCCCAGCCAGGCCCAGGCGAAGGGGGGAGGGGGAAGGGGAGGGGGCTCCCACAGGGGTCTGCAGGGGGCAGGGGGGCGGCCGGGACAGGCTGAGACCCCTGCAAACGAATCCCGAGCCGCCGCAGGGCGCACCTGAAGTCTTTGTCGCTGGACGTCATCTTCTCCAGCAGGCTGGAGATGTAGAAGGCACCGGTACTCATGCTGGCTGCGCCGCGGGTTGCGGGTCGAATCGAATATGGCGGCGCAGCCTCCCCCTCCCCCTCAACCACGCCCCCTCCCCACCGACCACGCCCCTTCGCTCTCCCTCACCCCTCCTGTCCCGAGAAGGGCTGAAGGACCGGGCCTGGCCAGTTCTCCCGGAGAGCTCTGCTCAGCATGGGCTTGCACACTCAGAGACCAGCAGCTCACCACCGAGCACTGACCACGCTTTCTCCTGGTTGTGCCTTGAGGAGTCCTTGACCTTGCTCAGTGGCGCTCGTGCATACATGGACATGGATGCCAGTTCCAGATTCTACCAGGTTGCACACAGCCAAAGATCCTGAAATGAATTAAGGATGGACTTCAGGTTCCTAAAGCCCAGAGCAATAGTCCTTCCCTAAAGTTGATCACAGTTTTCCCCAGTTAGGAGCGTGTGTGTGTGTGTGTGTGTGTGTGTGTGTGTAGATCTTTAGGAGGACTCTTTAAACTGGATAAGAAGTGTCTTCAAATCTCTGCTGCCTGACTTGGTGGCCTTGGGAGAGTCACACAACCTCTCTTGGCTATTTTTAGATACTCAAAGGAATAAAAGAAACCTTTATCTTTTTTGCTTTGTTTTGCTTTTTTGAGACAGGGTTTCTCTGTACAGCACCTGCTGTCCTGAAACTCACTTTGTAGACCAGGCTAGCCTCAAACTCAGAGATCTGCCTGCCTCCAGGTATTGAGATTAAAGGTGTGCACCTCCACACCTGGTTTTGTTACTTCTCTACCACAGAGCCACACCCTAGGGTTGGTAAAAGGGAATGGGGGATTGGGGTGGCTCATGCCTGCAATTCCAGAACTTGGCAGGTGAAGGCAGGAAGGCAGGAGGATCAAAATTTCAACCTTGGCTACATAGATCCTGTCTTTAAAAAAAGAAAAAAGAAAAAGAACAATGAGACATCTGCTACATCTTTGATTTTGGCTCTTGATACAATCTCTACTCCTCTAAATGACTGAACAGTGGCTACAAAGTCCCAAGCCTTGGACATCTACATCTCTCCTAGTCTCCTTCATCCCGTCTCACTCACACCTAGGTGGCCATCCCAGAAGAAGGTCATTTTTTTCATGAGTGGGAAGGGGAGACAGCCCTTCAGGGAACTGTGAATACTCACTCTACTCACTCACAGGGAGGATATAGCAGTCACCTGGCACCTTAGGTAGTCATTTAGTAAATGACAGTGGAGCCAAAATTGGATTTTTTTACATTTTATTGTTATTATTTATTTGTATTTTGTATGTAGGAGTGTCTTGCCTACTCACATATATGTTTGTATGTATACATCTATACCATATGTTGCAGTACCCATGGAGGACAGAAGAGGGCAATAGAATCCAAGAAATTGTAGTTACCAACGGTTGTGAGCTGTCACATGTATGCTGGGAATGGGACCCCAGGACCTATGCAAGAGGAATAAATGGTTTTAAATTCTCAGCCATCTCTCCAGCCTTCTTTTTAATTTTTTATAACATTAGGCTGATTTGGGTAAAGGTTGCTACTTCACTCCTCTGGTAAACTCTGTTTACAGTCCAGCACTTCAGACCCTACTTCTTGAGCACTAGGTAGGACTCTGAAAGCCTGCCTGTGTTGGAAGAAAGCATGGTGTTTTAACACAGCAACAGAGGCTTAATTAAGATCAAGGTCATATGGCTGAGCCTACAACTAGAGACTCTAGGAATCAAACTGTCTCCAGCAGCAGGTGACTGCATCTGACCTGTGGGCAAGTCAGAAACTCATCCTCCTGGAACTAACTAGTTGTCATTCTGTGTTGCCTGTGTGGAGACGGCACAATGATGCTATAGAACTTGTAGGTGAACAGGTGTACTCCCACCCCTGACATCTCAACCCTGCAGATTTCAAACTTCCTGTTGGTGAAAGGCACAAGTGAAGTCTAGAGTTTTGAGACACAAGAAGGAGCTATTGAGCCAGGCGGTGGTGGTGCATGCCTGTAATCCCAGTACTCTGGGAGACAGAGGCAGGAGGATTTCTGAGTTCGAGGCCAGCCTGGTCTACAGAGTGAGTTCCAGGACAGCCAGGGCTATACAGAGAAACCCTGTCTTGAAAAAACCAAATCCAAAAAACCAAAAAAGAAGAAGAAGAAGAAGAAGAAGAAGAAGAAGAAGAAGAAGAAGAAGAAGAAGAAGAAGAAGAAGAAGGAGGAGGAGGAGGAGGAGAAGGAGCTATTGAAAGAAGTCTGCTAGCCCAAGGACCAGGGGGTCTCTGGAATCGGAACGTGGTCCTCAGCCTGCTTCTGGCCCAGGCTGCACCTGAAGAAACGTGCTAGCCATTGGGGAATGCGTTCCGGAATGGCTATAGTCCATCATGCCAGCAGGAGCCTATCAGTCAGGAAGCAAAGAGGTTACACTTCATGGGCACAGGAAGCAGAGAGTTCTCTCCTCCTTTTCAGTAACTGAGGTTCTATGGAGGATTCGAAGGTGCCTTGTATGTAATTACAATCTGAAAACTGTAAAAACCAGGAGCCACTAGGGTTCCACAAGAGATTCTGGACATGCCTTTTACTGTAAAAAAAGGTTTCTGCTGTGATTCCTATAAAACTGTAGATTTATGAAAGGCCTCCTTAGGGAGTTTAAGGGACACACTGAGGTGGATTGTCCTCTTGGTTAAGAAGTTTATTAGAAGAGTTATTTATGCTATGGGCAGACAGACAGCATGGCAGAAACTCTGATGAGAATTCTGGCCCCAGAAGCTGAGTGTGTGAGTCTTTTTTTTTTTTTTAAAGATTTATTTATTTATTATATGTAAGTACACTGTAGCTGTTTTCAGACACTCCAGAAGAGGGAGTCAGATCTTGTTAAGGATGGTTGTGAGCCACCATGTGGTTACTGGGATTTGAACTCAGGACCTCTGGAAGAGCAGTCAGTGCTCTTAACCGCTGAGCCATCTCTCCAGCCCCGGAGTGTGTGATTCTTATAGGTCTCAGAGAAAGAGGCCAGGTGTCACAGGCTCACCCTGATTCCTAAGCAGCAAGGGAAGGGAGGAACGTGCTACTCTGAGGAGGTGAGGAGGAGGGGCACACCTAGATGAGATGTTTTCACCACATAGATGGTGATGTGCCAGGCCAGGGATGTGCTGCCTCTGAAACCTCTGGGTCTGGCAACTTGAGGCCTTGCGCTTACGTTCTCCTGGAATCTGGGCAGCTGTGAAGTCTGTTTACAGACTCACAGACAGGATCTTGGAACAGGCCTTGTCATTTCCTTTAGAGTAGCTACAAGGAAGAGGTTGGTGCAAGTGGGCGTGGCCTGACAAGGCCCCAGCCTCAAGCCTAACAGTGTCACAAGATGGCTCCCGGCAACCTGAGTCCAACCCTGGAGCCCAAGTGTGGTTGTTTGAATGAGAAATGTCCCTATAGGCTCATGTAGTTAAACTCTTGGTCTCCTATCGGTGGTCTTGTATGGGGAGGTTATGAAAATTGTTTCTAAGATTTTAATTTATCTTATTTTATGTGCTTGTACCCACATGTCTACCCTCTGAATGTCTGATGTCCAAGGAGGTCAGAAGAAAGCACCAGATCTTTGGGAATTGGAGTTATGGATAGTTCTGAGGCTCTATATGATTGCTGGCAACTGAACGGGGGCACCCGAAAGAACAGTGCATGCTCTTAACTGCGGAGCTGTCTGTCTCTCCAGGGCAGATTAGGGAGCTGTTAGGACATGGAGCTTGGCTGGAGGAAGTGTACCAATGGGGTCAGGCTTTGAGGATTTAGTCTTGTGTTATTTCAGATGCACTCTTTGCTTCCTCTGTGCTACCTGGATGTGATCCGCCAGCTTCCTGCTCTGTGCACTTGCTACCATGTCATTGTGATATATACCCCAGTCATTGTGATATATTTGTGGTGGGGTCAAAGGGCAACTTCCAGGAGGCAGTTCTCTTTTTTTTCCTACAGTGCATAGCCTACAGATTGAATGCAGTGATCAGCCCGGAGAGCAAGTGTACCTACTAGGTGAATCATTATCACCAGTCGGGATTCTATTTATTTATTTGTGTATTTATCTACGTACCTTGAGACAGGGTTTCACCTTGTAGCCCTGGAACTTACTCTGTAGACCAGGCTGACCTCAAACTTATGAAGATCTGCCTTCCTCTATCTCCAAATGCCAGGTTCAAAGGTGTGTGCCACCATGCCCAGTGTCTCAGTTTTCTATTCCTGTTAAGAGACACCATGGCCAAGGCAACTTATAAAAGAAAATATTTATTGAGACTCACAGATCCAGAGGGCTAGAGTTCATGATCATCACGGTGGGGAGCACGGCAGCAGGCGGGCGGGCAGGCGGCCATAAAGCTGGAGCAGTACCTTCGAGCTTACATCCTGATCCACAGGCGTGAGGCAGAGAGGACTAACCAGGTCAGACCTAGGCTTTTGAAATCTCAAAGCCCAGCCTCAGCGATACTTCATCTCCAAGGCAATACTTCCAAATCTATTCCAAACAGTCCCACCACAAGGGAGTGAGCCTGTGAGGAGCATTCTCATCCAATCCACCATATCCAGCTTTATTTTATTTTTTTTAGAATTATATTTCTTTAAGGCTGGAGAGACGTTCAGAAGTCAAGGATAGTATTGCCCTTGCAGAGGACCAGGATTCAGTAGTTCCCAGCACCATATAGTGGCTTACCACTCCAGTTCCAGGAGATCAAACTCCCTCTTCTGAACTCTGCAGGCTTCCGCAACCCATATAAATGAGCAGTCATGCACATGCGTGCACTCAAA
Organism: Apodemus sylvaticus; assembly: GCF_947179515.1. Classification (NCBI taxonomy): domain Eukaryota; kingdom Metazoa; phylum Chordata; class Mammalia; order Rodentia; family Muridae; genus Apodemus; species Apodemus sylvaticus. The sequence goes on along the minus strand of NC_067473.1, from coordinate 147,401,762 downwards.
AGTTTAAGACATTTTAATTCAATTAGCTTATTTATTGTGGCATTCTGGGGGGGGGGTGCATGTGGGTATGTGGGTGCAAAAGCACACCATTGGAGATCGGAGGACCACCTCCAATGGTCACATCTCTCTACCATAGAGAACCTAAGGATGGAATTATGTCATCAGGTGTGGTGGCAGGTCCTCTCACCTGCTGAGCCTTCTTAGTAACCCTTCTATATTAGTTTTTAAGACAAGGTCTCTCACTGAACTTAAAGTTCAATGATTGGCTAAGCTAGCTGACTAGTGAGCCCAAGCAGCTTCCTGTCTTAGCCTTACCCATAAGCTTGTCCTGGCCTGATTTTGTTTTGGGACAAACTCTCCCTAGTATCCCTGACTGGCTTTAGAACTCTCTATGAGGACTAGACAGGCCTTGAGCTCACTTGAGATTCTCCTGTCATTGATTCTCTGAATGCTGGGCCTAGAGTTATAGACCAGTATTCCTGGCTCTGGCTTATTTTTAAGGCTAGCATTAGGGATCCAAACTCAAGTCCTCATGTTTGAGAAGTAAGTGCTTTACCCCACTCCACCCTCATCCCATCCATGTCCCCAGCATCACCTTTCTGTGTTTATTGTAGAATATTTTTTCTTCTGGCATCTTGAAATCAGAGAAGCTGTAGCTATCCTCACAAGATCAGGTCTGATAAGACCAGACTGATGTGGAGTGTTAGACTGACTCACTTGAGATTCCAGTCCTTCCCTCCCTCCCTCTGCCCCTCTCTCCCTCATGGTACACTAGCTGCAGTGTGTCTTGGGAGGCTCTGTAGTGGACTGAAGGTGAGAAGCTAGCTGAGGAGAGAACTCAATCTAGGCAGCTTCCGGGAGGTAGTCACCTGGCTGGAGTGGGTGTTGGTGGCAATGCAGCTGTCTGGGGCTGGTCACCATGTTCCTTTAGATAAGCCCAATAAACTCACTGGTTCTTTCGACTTGAGCTGGGTGAAATCTTCAATTAGTCATGAGTATCCATCCTATTGTGGGGTAAATTGATATATGTTCCTGCCTTCCTAGGAAAAGTCACACAACCATTTACCTCTATGATCTATTAGCTCTTTTCTGTGGAAAGCAGCGACTCAAGCCAGGACAAGGTTCTGGGAGGAGGACAAGAGACATGCTTGGAAGGATTACACAGGCTTTCACCTCAAACCCTCCCTGGCTCCCACACCATGGGACGGTGTGGGCTGCCTGCCCTGGTTTGGGCTGAGCTGAGACACTGCTTCTAACTGAGTCATTCCGGAGTTCCGGAGTTCCGGGGAGGACCTGAGGGCTAGAAGCAGGATCTGGCTACTGAGGTGACCTCTGTCCAAATACCTAGTTGTAAAATATTCTTAAGGAATTTTTTTCATGGCTGGTGGGATGGCCCAGCCAGTGCTTGCAGTAAAACCTGACAACCTGAGTTCGGTCCCTGGAAATTGCATGGTAAAGGGGACAACTGACTCCTGCAAATTTTCCTCCGACCTCCACACAGGCACCGTGGCCCCTCCCCAATAAATGAATGTAAAGGAACTTTAAAGAATGTTCTTTTGATTTTCCTCCCTCCCTCCCTGCTTCCTTCCTTCTATTCTAACTTTTTTCCTTCCTCCTCTCAACAGAAAATTTAAAAAGCATTAATGTATGTATATGTATATATGTATGTCATTTGTGTCCTCGGAGGCGGTGCTGGACACCCCCCACCCCGCCCCCAGGTGGAGTCACCCTACCTGAGTCCTCTGGAAGATCAAGTAGGATTTCTTAACCACTGGGCCATCTCTCCAGCCCATTCCCACGCCCCCACCCCCAGCCCTCCCCCTTCTTTCTATTTGTCAGAAAAGGACCACTTCCATCACGGATGGAACTCAAGATCCCGCACATTTTAGGCTCAGGCTCTGCCACTACGCCCCAGGCCACTCCCAGGGGGTTCTTTATTCCCGGTGATTGTCACGCATCTGCGAAGGAGCAGAACTGTCCCAGCAGATTCCCTCTCCCCCAGTCTCATGGTTTTACTTCACTTCCTTCCTGCACTGGGAGGCGGAGCCCCTTTAATGAGCTGGCTCCAGGCAGGCTCTGGCTGGGGATGGGTGGGTGGGTGGGGGCGGGGCTGGGGCTGGGCGGGGCATGATGGACCACGTGATGCCGCTGGTTTTGCTTCCAGTAGCTGCGTGCGTTGAGGGCTCCTCAAGGAGACAAGAGCTGTGCCAGTCCCCTCTGTAAAGCCCGTCTGTAAAGCCCAGCCCTGTCCCAGGCCCAGTGAATTTACATTAGGCCTGCGAGAGGGCACCAGCACCGGTGACTGGGATTGTCCCTCTGCACTGCTGTTGTGTCTCCTGAGAGATCACGTGCTGTGGCAGAACTATAGGGTTCAGAAGAGTCCAGGTTGCTTGCACATGGGGAGTGTAAGGGTTCCTGTTGGCACCCAGTACCTAGACAGACACATCTTACAGTCTCATAGAGATTTTCCTTCATTTCTTCACCCTGATTTTTGCAGTATCTCATGTAGCCCAGGTTGCCTTCAAACTTATTGTGTAGCAGAGGCATAGAACTCTCCTATCTCTATCTCGAGTTCCAGCATACTGGGATTATGAGCATGCACAGTTACTTAGCACAGATGGTCTTCTGCTCCATCTTTTACCTACAAGTTGAAGTCTTAAAGCCCTGAAGGCCTATAACCTGGATATAGCTCCTGACCACTCCCTCCCCAGTTTAAAATAAAATTAAAACATGATTTGGGAACGGGAGTGGTGCCATGGGGTGGGTTTGGAAGGTAGGGGACCACTTTCTGGCGTTGGTTCTCTCTTTTGCCGTCACATGGATTCTGGGGATTGAACTAAGGTCTCTGCACATCCCTGGCAAGTGTCTTCACCGCCTGGCCACCTCAGCAGCCTTCCCAGGGCCTCCGCATGGCTGTCCCTAGTGTTTTCCCCCTTTCCTGAAACCCAGACGTTGGTCCCTCCAGGATACTTTGACCGCTCTCTGATCTTGGCTCCTCCAGGCCTAGCTCTCAATCAGGTACCTTTGACTGCTCTCTAGTTTCCTTCCCTATAGAAAGCCATGTTTGTGCCAGACGGAGGGAGCCACAGTAAGTTTGGTTAACTGAAACCTCCAATTTCTTTTCATTTTTCTGTTGTTATTTGAATTAAGACAAGGTCTTGATATATTATTCATGCTGGGTTCAAAGTCACTGTCTTCCTGCCTCAACCTCCTCCATGCTAACTCTGAGGCTTGCTCCACCACATATGTTTCTAAACCTCCAAAACTTACTGGTAATGGCTGTGTGACCGCAAATAAATTCCTTAATCACAGATTTCGGAGTCTCCCTAAAGTTCATTTGCTTCGGGGTCTTACCCTTCCCTCTTCTGGAGGAAGGTGTTTCCTCAAATGTGTCCTTTTGGAAGCTGGCCCTTCCCCTCCACAGTGGCCTCTCTGCTTCTCTTCCTTTGGCAACATGGACTAGACACGGAGCTTCTGTGTAGTGCACACTTGTCTGAGGTGAGAGAGAAGAGTAAGAAAAGTGTCTCCTTCCACAGAGGGCCCATGAGGCCTTCCCTGAAGGGCAGAAGATCCTTTTCTCTCAAAGTCCTTGGCATCCACAGGCAATTCCCTTAGACCTCTAGGCCTAGACTTTCTCAGCTATAAAATGAGCTTTAGGATGACTATTCAAGGGTCAGGCATGGTGATCCTCACCTTTAATACCAGCATTAGAGAGGCAGAGACAGGCCAGGTGATGGTGGCGCATGTCTGTAATCCCAGCACTCTGGGAAGCAGAGGCAAGCGGATTTCTGAGTTCGAGGCCAGCCTGCTCTACAGAGTGAGCTCCAGGACAGCCAGGGCTATACAGAGAAATCCTGTCTCGAAAAAAAACCGAACCCCAAAAACCAAAACCAAGAGAGAGAGAGAGACAGAGAGAGAGAGAGAGAGAGAGAGAGAGAGAGAGAGAGAGAGAGAGGCAGAGACAGGAGAATCTCTGTGAGTTGGTGTCCAAAATGCTTCCACCCATAGCTACAGGGTAAGACTTTGTTTTGAAAAAGAATGACTGTTGAGGAGCTGGAGACTTGACTCACCCTAGAGCTCTTGCCCAGCACCCACGGTGAGGTGCTCGACTCAGGGCGTGGCTCAGCAGCACCCTTGCCTGGCATGCAGGAGGCCTACATTCTAGTCACAGTTCTGGGGGGAAGGGGGCTGGGGGGGTGGGGGGGAGAATCCAAACCACTAAAAACTGTTCATTCAGTCCGCTTGGCCGCTGTGAATAGACAAGGGAATGGCTATTCAGCGCTTTCAGAGAATGGCCTGTGGACACAGAAGGTATCTGCCCACCACGAGCTGACAGAGGATCCGAATCTTCCATTAACTCTGCAGCAAAGGCAACAGCAAGCAGAAAGCAGGCCAGAGGCATGGGCTGACATCTCAGCAAGAGAAAGGTAAGTGTGTGGAGTGAGTCCAGCACGGTTAGCCGGCATGGGAAGGACATCAATGGCTGGGGGTGTGGTTCAGTGATGGGGGCTTGCACAAGGCCCTCAGTTTGGTCCCCAACACCCCAGAGGAGGAAGAGAAAGAATAGGAGAAGGGGGAGAAGGAAGGGGAGAGGAGGAGGGGGGAAGAGGAGGAAGAGTAAGGGGAAGAAGAGGAGGAGGAGAAAGAATAGGAGGAGGGAGAGAAGGAAGGGGAAGGGAGTAGGGACAAAGAGGAGGAAGGGGAAGAAGGGAAGGAAGAGAAGGAAGAGGAGGAGAAGGAAGAGAAGGAGGAGGAAGAGGAGGAGGAGGAGGAGGAAGAGGGGGAAGCTCAGGTTTCAGTTGTAGATTTGAATAGCATAAACTGAAACTACGTAAACCTGTGGATTAACTCGGAGTTTCTCCATGGAGGAGTGGGAAGGGTTGGGGTTTCAAGCCAAGGAGATCTTGCTGCCAATCTCAGCCCAGCCTTGTGACCTTGAGAAAAACAATTTCATCTCACCTTCTGTATCCACGAAATGGACACAATACTCTTTGATTTAGAATTGTTTGTTTGTGTTTAACTAAACTAATTTTTAAAGATAAGGTCTCCTTATGTAGACCTAGCTGGTCTTAAAGTCACAGAAATCTTCCTGCTTCAGCCTCTTGAGTACTACTGGGAGGGAGTACAAGTGTGAGCCATTACCCCTGGCCTTAGAGAATTCATTTTACAGGCAATTTCAGATAGAAAAGATAGGCCCCGCCATCCCAGACATCCTTCCAGGAGGGGTGTAAATGGCCAGACCCCTGGGCCTCACAGCAGGGGAGATTAATTTTCTTTTCCTCCTACATCTACAGGGCATAAGTGTCAGGTCTAACAAGTCACTGGGGTCTTCTTCAAGAATCCTAAGATCAGCCGGGCAGTGGTGGCACACGCGCATGCCTTTGATCCTAGCACTTGGGAGGCAGAGGCAGGCACAACAAGGCTGGGTGTCATTGGCCAGCAGACATGAGCACCCTTGCCACGTGTAGGGAGCAGCTGCCTCATTTTAACAAATGGGGAAACTGAGGCTGGGCTGTTAGACTGTTGTCTGTGGGGTACACATGCTTGCTGAGTCAGGGGCCTGGGTAGCAGTTCTGGAATGCAGGAAAACTGTACGTCAAGCTCAGCTGCTGTGCTGACTCCTGGGACTGTCAGCCTGGCTCCATCACGGTGGAGGCTGTGCTGTGAATCACACACACTCTGGGCACTGACTTCACCTGGGTGGGGCAGGGCTGGGGCGGGGACTCCTTAACACCTCAGACAGGTCTGCCCTGACTACAACATCTGCCCACGTGGAGATACCTCTGTCAGGCTCCAGGTAAATATCTAAGCAGGTGCTGCAGGAGAGGCAAAGAGGGAAACTGAGGCACAGGGAGGGAAGTGCCTCGTGACAGAATTAGAAGAAGGGCAACCAAAGTTAGAGGATTCCTTTGGGGAGGCACTTTCTGTGTGCCAGGCACTTAAGCCTTCCGATGGCAGAGGTGCCAGCACAGATGTGCAAGGACAGCCTGGGGATTCCACAACTTCTGACAGAGCGTGGTTGCCAGGTGATTTTGTCGCTTGTTCATCTAGTGAAGTGAGTACATTATGAGAATAAATAAGGTGTTTTGTTTGTTTGTTTTTCTGAGACAGAAGCTCTCTATGAAGCCCAGGCTAGATCATCTTGATTCAACTTGCTGAGTGCCAGGATTATAAAATGAACCACTGTTGGGCAGTGGTGGTATATGCCTTTAATCCCCGCACTCGGGATGGAAGAGGTGGGTGGATTTCTGTGAGTTCAAGGCCAGCCTGGACTACAAAGCAAGTTCCAGGACAGAGAAACCCTCTCTCTCAGAAAAAAAAAAAAAAAAAGAGTCCCTAATTTACTTCACCCTCCTCCTATCTTAAGAGGGGTCTTAAAGTTTCTTCTTGTGTACAGCCCTCAGGAAGAGGGCTCATTGCCTTTCTTACCAACCTATTCATTTCTAGCAAATTCTCATTTGGAAGTTGGGTCTTTTCGTGTGTGCTGTGTGGAGGTGGAAGCTACCCATCAGGCACTCCCCTGCGGCTTCTGAACCACACGGTCTTGTCAGAAGGATTTACTGGAGAAGGGAGAGGGTTAGAGTTAGTCTGAGGGTCTCCCTCACCCCACATCCTTACCCCCATGTTACAGAGACCCATGGGCTATACTTTCAACCCATCATACACTGTACTCCTAAACCTTTCAGTGGCTACAAGAAAAACTAGTTAAAGTTGTAATACCAGACTTTATTAACGAAGTCAACTTGACAACAGCACATTTTGACATCGTCAATATGAACAACAGAAGAATGAGCAGGGTGTGGCGGTGCATGCTTTGCATAATGGCACTTGGGAGGCAGAGACAGGTGGATCTCTGTGAGTTCCAGGCCAGCCATAGCTACACAATGAGACCCTGTCTCAAAAAGAATGGTTCTCTAATTCCCATTGAGTATGCAGTTTACACGCATACCCCGACCTGAACATCTCCGTCCACCCAGCCACAGATCCCAAGTCCTGTCACATCTGTAGCTGGCAGGCACTGTCTCAACGTAGCCCAGAACTTCCCAGGACCCTGCCCCCAGTCCCCTGACCCCTATTCCTCAAGACATCCTTGCCAGTCCACATCACACCTTCCAGAGCTGTTTACCCCGAACAGCCCTGACTGTGTGGCGCCCCACTGCCCTCCGATCCCCCATGCATCTCCGTGGTGTGGCTTCAGAGCTCCTGCCTAGCTGGCTTCCCCTCTCTGTCTCTTTTGTCTCCAAGGACCCCACTCATACCATATGGAGTGATGTATAAAGCGTGCCCTCCACCCTCCCCACCATCACACACACACCAGCCTAATCTAACCCTTCAGATCTCTTTCTCATTCAGCAAAATTGACTGAATGCCTTCTGCATATTGGTTCCTGTCCCAGATCATAGAGTACGTGCTTAATGAGGGAATCTGCGCCAGGAAATAATGTGTGGAGTGTGGAACAGTGGGGCAGGCTGAGGCTGGCAGAGGCAGGCTGAGAAGGAGCTGGGGCTGATCAAGGCAGATCACTTGGGGAGGTAACATTTGAATAGAGACCTAAAGAGTGAAGGAAGAAGCCTTTCTAAGGGAGAGTTTTCTGAATGGGACAGCCAGTGCAAAGGTCCTGAGGTAGGTGTCTCTCTGGGATATTTGGAGCATTTTTCTGGTATGGCACCGGCTGAGGGAGAGAGGCTGTCATGGAGTTAAGATCAGAACAAGAGGCATGCATGGACTTTGAGAATGGGCTGTGCCCTGAGAACTGACAGTTACGCATAGCGGGTATGGAGCTGAATTGGCTGCTCAGTTGGACAGTAGTGGGGGGCAGGGCAGAAGCAGGGGAAGAGTGGTAGTGGTGTAAGACCCACGTGACAGCTGTGGAAGTGAACTGGGGGTGGGGGTGGGGACTGGGGACAAAGCAGAGGCAGGCTGTTGGACTTGCTTCACAGGTCAAGTCAAGCATATGCTGAGCTTGAGTCAACAGTCATGGATCAGGCCTGAGCTTAGGATGAGCTGCTTTTCCAGGAAACTCCTGGCTCTGGAAACATTTCCTGTCCTGCTGCTCAGGGTGACTGAGCAGGAAGCAGAGGTGGCAGCTGTGTGACATAATTCTCGGTTTCCTGCCTCTTGAGTTCCTACCCATCCTAGAGAGGTGGCTGCCCTCCTGACCTGCCTCCTTGCTTTGACCCAGTTCCTTTCCCAAGGGAAGCACTGACCCCCTCCGCAGTCCCTGAGCTCCCTCCACCTCTACACAAGCCACTCCAGCCTTGGTGTCCAGGAGCAGGGAACATGACAGCATCTTCTAGCTTGCAGGGCAGGTCGGGACACATGGCTGGAGCCTGAATCAGCCTCCTGAGCAAGGAGGAGGAAACCAAGACAAACCCTCAACTCCTCCCTTCCAGGAGTTTGTCACAGCCTGGGGAGGCCCAACATGGTTGCCACTCGGGGCTTGAGGTCACAATGTGATCCCCGGGGGTCTGCAGGGGTGTGTTTGCCACCATCTGTCCCTCCTAGGATTCTGGGGGAAGAGGCAAGTCAGCCAGGAAGGCCTGGGGGCTGATATCACCACAGGAAGGAATGCCACAGCACCCCGGTGAGCCAGCGGGGGCCCAGGGGCAACGTCATGGTTGCCCCGCCCACTGCTGTTGCAGTGCCATGGCCTCTCCTTCCCCAGCCTGGTCACATTCACAGTCAACACACAGCTCGCCTTGCTGCTCACGTGAGCCCAGGCACTCCAGGTAATGGGGCAGGGGGCAGGGGGCATAGGGCAGGGGGCAGGGGGCAGGGGGCAGGGGGCAGGGGGCAGGGGGCAGGGGGCAGGGGGCGTGGAGACTGGTCAAGCAGGGGTAGGGGCAGGGAGATGTATGTGGAGTGGTTTCAAGAGGATCGGGAGAAATGGTTGATCCTGAGGCTTGGCTCTGTGTGCTTCCTTGGTGGACCTGGGATAGAAGCCCAGCTCCACACCTTCCTGGCTTGCTGAGGTCCCTCACGCAGTCTCACATTGTGGATGAACCATTCGCATGACCTGTCGCTGTCATTATTGTTTTGACACTTCCATCGCTTAGACAGTCCATGACCAGCTCTGACTCTTATATCACTGGCTTGCTGTGGACTTTTAGAAACCCCTGACCTCACTGAACCTCAGTTTCCCCATTTGGAAGTGAAGGATTTGGCTAAGTATCTGTAGGCTTTTCTCAGCCTGTTGTGGTGGATCCCAGAAGCTTAGGGATGCAAAGGGTCTCAGTCTGAGCCTCTGGCTGAGATCAGGTAAAGTCACCACTCTCCCTAGCCAGGCTGGGAGACTTAGGAGAACCCTACGCTGAAAGGCACCTGTAGAGGGAAGTTGGTAAAGCAGCAGGTGTGGGGGTGGGGACAGGTGCTGCTACCAGGCATAGCCTCTGGGGAGAGGGTGCTGGCAGACCCCAGGGGGCCCTGCTCAGCCCTCTTGAGGTTACTTTTCCCCAGGACAGCCATTCTGATCCGGTGGTCTCTGCTCAGAGTGTCCCCGTCCTCAAGCCTCCAACAGGTCTTTTAAAGGGGACAGAAAGGTTATCCAAGAGTGCTTATTGTTTTCTTTTGTTCTGTTTAAAACCTCCCTAGATAATCCAGGACTCTACTTAGAGGCTGGGAGCATGTGTTAGGGGAGGCACAGTGAAAAATAATGTGTGTGTGTGTGTGTGTGTGTGTGTGTGAGAGAGAGAGAGAGAGAGAGAGAGAGAGAGAGAGAGAGAGACAGAGAGAGAGAGAGACCCTGTTTAGGTCAAGGAAGCAGATCTGTAAGGAGTAGGACCCGAACTCAGGGTGATGTGGCCTCTACAACAGTAGCCCATCTGCCTCTGAAAGTCTCCTAAAGCTGCTTTCTCAGCTGTGTCTGTTCTCTCTCTCTCTCTCTCTCACACACACACACACACACACACACACACACACACACACACACACCACAGTGATGTGTATGTGTGTGTGTGTTTCTGTCTCTGACTCTCCCTCTGTCTTTCTGTCTCTGTCTCTGTCCCTCCCTCTCTCTCTGAAACAGCTTTGTTGAACCAGACATGACAACATATACCTGTAACCCCAGCACTTGAGAGATGGGGTCAGGAGAATTAGGAGTTCAAAGTCACCCTCAACTATACAATAAGTTCAAGGCTAGCTTGGGCTGCATGAGACCCTGTCTCACCTGCCTCCTGCCAAGCAAAACTACTTTATTGATAGATGGGCTTTATTTGCCATAATCTTTCCCTCTTTACAAGGTACAATTCAGAGGTTTCCCATATACTCCCTGAGGTATACAGCCTTGACTATCAAATTTAAAACACTTCTCATCCCAGGATAGAGCTGGTTCCACATAATGGGTACCTCTCCCACAGAACTAACTTCTTTAACCCCCATGGGTGTAACTCAGCATTTCAGAGCCTGGAAAATGTTTGTTTAGTATGTGGATATATATGAAATACATGTGTGCGCATGCTATGACATAAATGTGGAGATCAGAAGACAACTTTTAAGAGACAGTTCTCTCCTTCCACTATGTGAGTGACGGGAAACTGAGCTGTCAGGTTTGGGGTCAAGGGCCTTTACGCACAGAGCTACCTCACCAGCCCTGGCTGTGCGATTCATATACTTGCAGTGTTTGGTCCCTTCTGACTTGTGCTCATCCACATGGTACCAGATCACCCTGCCTCCCCCCTGTGGCTGGGTAGCCGTTTACCCCTTTTCTGGATATCCATTTACCAGTTGACAGAGACTTCTGGTGTTACCACTTTCTGCTATTTTGAATGATTCTGCCACAACTGTTCAGGCACTGGTCTCTGTATACATATGAGTTTTCACTTCTTTTTTTTATTTTTATTTTATTTATTTATTTATTTTTGTTTTTTGTTTTTTGTTTTTTGTTTTTTTTGTTTTTTTTTTTTTTTTTTTTTTTTTGAGACAGGGTTTCTCTGTGTAGCCCTGGAACTCACTCTGTAGACCAGGCTGGCCTCAAACTCAGAGATCCACCTGCCTCTGCCTCCCAAGTGCTGGGATTACAGGCGTGCACCACCACCGCCTAGCTTGGGTTTTCACTTCTTTTCAAAATTTCTTTTAAAATTATACTTATTTAGTGTGTGGGTGTGGGTGGGTGGGTATGTTTGTGTGCATGTGCACATACCATGGTTCGTGTGTAGAGGTCAGAGTATAACTTGCTGGAGTCGGTTCTCTCCTATTGTTAAGTCCAGGGGACTGAGCTCAGGTTGTCAGGCCTGGCTGTAGACACCTTTACCCGTTGAGCCATCTCAGCAGCCCAGAATTCAGTTCTTTTGAGTATTTACCTAGCAGTGAAATCCTGGATCGGCTGGTAACTATGCTTAGCATTTTGAGGGACTGCAAACCAGTTCTCCAGGGCAGGCTACGCAGTCTTACCTTGCTTCCACACTAAAGGCACTCTGGTGTTCTCATTCTTGTCAACACTTATTTCTGACGGTCTCATTTAACCATGCTAGTGGGAGTGAAGTGGAATCTCATTGTGGTTTTGATTTGTTTTTTACTGATGAATAATGGTGTGGAAATCTATTGCCCACATGTATGAGAAACTTCTATTCATATCCTTGGCCCGCTTTTAAACTGGGCTAGAGGTCATTTTATTATCACACACACACAAACACAAACACACACACACACACACACCAGCAATAACACTTACCCGCCTTTGCTTTTTAGGCATCCAGAGCAAATGCTAGACCAGGCCTGAAGATAGAACAACCACCTCCATCGATCAGCCACTCGATGAACACCCTGCACTCAGTGTGCTGTACCGCTGAGCCTCCAAGCCACTGAGCTGCTGGCTAGGCACAAATGCGTTTTCAACTTACAGTGTGTTATCAAGAACTGATCCCTCTGTAATCTCGTAACTATCAGGGTCTATTCATTAGGTGCATGCACTGGTGTCCTGAGGCCTGGTATCCACAGGGAAGGAAGTCGGCCACGAGGGGGAGAAGTCACTTTTTTTAAGCACTCTTTCTTTCTTTCTTTCTTTCTTTCCTTCTTTCTTTCTTTCCTTCTTTCTTTCTTTCTTTCTTTCTTTCTTTCTTTCTTTCTTTCTTTCTTTCTTTCTTTCTTTCTTTCTTTCTTTCTTTCTTTCTTTCTTTAAGACAGGGTTTCTCTGTGTAGCCCTGGCTGTCCTGGAACTCACTCTGTAGAGCAGATTGACCTCGAACTCAGAAATCTGCCTGCCTCTGCCTCCCAAGTGCTGGGATTAAAGGTGTGTGCCACCACCGCCCGGCTAGCACTCTTCTTCTTATTGATCCAATAACCAATTCGGCACAGGTGAAAGCTTTGTGTCCTCAGTGGGAATGAAGCTGGTCCAGGGCTTAGGAGAGCAGCGCTAGGCGGGCTGCACTTTTCCTGTTCTTGTACTTCCACGATTAGTGCTATCTCCATTCGCGGTTTCTTTTTGGGGACTCTGGAGTCACTTGTTCACCCTTAGGGCTGACTCAGTGACAGCTATGTCGTCTGAGCCTCACATCTACCCAGTGGGGCTCCTGCGTACTGCTTGTACCCAGCCTGTACCGTGGGGCTCTCCACTGGCCTTGGGGACACTGCACATGGAAACCTGCCCCCTGCATGACACGGGCCAAGGGTGCACGTCAACTGTGCTATGTGTTATTAGCTGTTTTTTTATTAAAAAGTACAATAGAAAAAGGATCCCATGTGGGAACACATACCTTTAATCCTAGTACTTAGGAGTCAAGTGTATCTCTCTAAGTTCAAAGCCAGCCTGTTTCACCATGAGTTCCAGGACAGCCAGAGCTACATAAGACCCCATCTCAAAAAAAAAAAAAAAAAAAAAGAAAAGAAAGAAAGAAAAAAGAAAAAAAAGAAAAGAAAAAAAGAAAAAGAAAAAGAAAGAAAGAAAAAGACAATCTTCTGTTTCTGCTCTGGAGATGTTTGTTGCAGGGACACAGATTCTGGGCTATGACGTGGTCACTAGCTGTTACTGCCGACACACTTGATTCCACACTTGATTGTATTCAGGGTCACCCAAAAGCAGTTGTTTTGAGAAAATGACTTCATGTACTGAGCAGGATGGTTTCACAGGCCCCTGGGTCCTGCCCAGGAGTGAACCTGCGCTGACCCGATATCTGGGTGGCAGCCAGGGGCTGATTGTGTTCAACCCTAGACTGAGGCCCCGCCTCTCCAGGCTTTCTCCTTTCTCAGGGCCCTGCTCTCTCTGGGTTCTGTGTCTTTCCCTGTTCTGTGCAGAGCATAACCCCAAGGATGAAGGCTGGGGAGGCGTGGATTGTCCTCCTCACTGTAGACTCCGCTTCTGTTAGTGTGACCTACGGCTCCGTGCTCTTTCCGCCATGTCTGCCTATACTGCCACTTGAGCATGCAGTGGTTGCCCACCTACTACATGTTGCACACCTTTTAATGTTAGCTTTTCAGGGGTTCGGGGCCAGACAGCTTCATGAAACCCATTCTCAAACAAGACCTAATCCTGGGGTAGTAGCACAGATCTGCAATCCCCAGCACCTGAAAGGCCAAGATAGGAAGGTTATACATTGGAGACCAGCCTGGGCTACACGTGGAGACCTTGTCTCAGAAGAATCTTGAGATGCTTAATCTGATTGTTAACTTGACAGGATTTAGAATCACTGTGGAAACATACCCATGAGGATGTTTCCAGAAAGGTTTAACTAAGAGAAGTTGCACCCTGAAAGGGGGTGAGCCAACTTCATAGGGGGTGGGACAGGGGGGGAGGTGGGATCTTAAAAAAAATCAAGCTGAGCACCAAGTATTAATCTCTCTCTGCTTCCTGACTCAGGGACGAGGTGAGCAGAAGTCTTGTGTTCCTGCCTCCATGCCTTCCCCATGGAGGTGGAATATAACGAACCACGAGCCAAAGAAATCCGTCCCACCTTACAAAATGAAACAAAACAAACAACAAAAAAATAAACCCTTCATCTTTAAGCTGGCTGGCCACCCTTCTCCACTTAGCTAAAATCAGGGGTGTCACCTTCCATGGTCCCTGGGTGTCACCTTCGATGGTCCCTGGGCGTCACCTTCCATGGTCCCTGTCATTGTTTCTCCATTTCATTCATTCTTCCACAGCCACAGGTCCATCTAGTCTGCGAAGTTGGTTAGACTGTGTGGTTTGTCTCCCCTACCCCCTCAATCCCCCTGATCTGACGTGGGACAAAGCAGTAAAAGAAGTGGAGACCAAAAGGCCTTCCTTCTTTCCCTCGGGGCATTCTGTACCAGTCAGCTTTCTGTCACTGTAACAAAACACCTGAGCGGATCTACTTACACAGAGAAGGTTTGCCAGGCATGCCACACAGGTTTATAATCCCAGCCCTGAGAAGACTGAGGCAGGAGGTGACCGGCCTGTACTACACTGCAAGACCTTATCTCCAAAACAAAACAATAACAACAAAAGCAGGTTTGGGCTGGCTCACTTGGTAGAGTACTTGCTTAGTGCACACGAGGACCACGTTTGGTTTCCTGCCCTGTAAAAACCATGCCCGGGGAAGCCCCCGATCCCAGCACCGGAGAGGTGGAAGCAGGATGTTCCGAAGTTCAAGGGTATTTTTTCAGATGTAGGAAAAAAAAGTTGAGGGCAGCCTGAAGCAGCAATGGGAAAAACTGTTAAGTGCTGTGGAGGGAGGGACAGTTTTAGCTCAGGAGCAAGCGATTTGGGCCTGTGGTCCAGAGGTATGACACCCTGGCAGGAGCAAGGAGCATGCAGGAGAGTGAGGCCAGAGAGACCGGGTTCCATGGTCTCCTTCAAGGGCCCGCCTCCCAGTCTTCCCAGGAGGCCCCTCCTACTAGGACGCTAAGGAATATTACAGGCCTGCTTTTTAAAGCAAACAAAACCCAACAATAGAAACTATTTTAATTACATTTATTTATATATCTGTGTGCATGCACACGTGTGTGGGGTGCACGTATGCGCACTTGCGGGCATGCTCTCTCACATTTGCACTTGTGAAAGTATTTTGAGGCATGTGTGTGGAGGGTGGAGGTCAACTCGTGGGAGCCAGCTCTGAGGACCGAACTCAGGGCAGCAGGCTCTGCAGCAGGTCCTTTACCCACGGAGCTGCCTCGCCAGCTTAGCCCTCTTTTCTTTCAGTTGTGCGCATGCGCGCGTGTGCCCACAGGCCTGTGCGAATGTGGAGGTCAGAGCACAAGCTCAGGTTGCCCTCCCTGGGGATCTTTTAAAGCCTTATTTTTGTTTTCTTATGCACATGGGTGTTCTGCCTGCACAGGATCGCCTAGTGCCCTCAGAGGCCAGCGATGGGCGTTGGATCCCCGGGGACTAGAGTTTCAGATGGTTGGGTGCTTCCGTGTAGATAGTAGGATTTGAACCCAGGATCTCTGGAAGAACAGAGGCTGCTCTTAACTACCAATCCATGATGCCAGCCACCCACCCACCCTGTTGTTTGAGACAGGATCTTTTACTGGTACTGGGGCTTCAAGATTAGGTGAGGCTGACCGGCCATCAGCTCGAGGGATCTGATTGTCTCTGAAGGCCTCTCCTGCCTTGAGGTGATAAGTGTGTCCCAGGCCTGGCTGTTGTATAGATTCCAGGCTTTGGCATCATGTCCTCATGCTTGCAAAGTGAGGTTCAGAAACACATGGTTCTTACTCACAGGAGTTCAGAGGAGACCTTGTTAGCTGAGCCGGCATAGCAGCCCTTGCGACACAGTGGCACCAACCATCTCCCACAGGGGGACAGGCTTGCAAAAGTGAAATGGCAGAGGAGGAGTGAAATAGGGACTCACTTGGGCTTTATGTGCCTTGTCCCTGTCAGGCAAGTGACATGCCCACTGCCTCAGAGGAGATGGTGGTAGCCTCAGGATACCCAGGGCCAGACTCTTGGACTGCTGACTCAGTTTCCTCTGTAGCTCTTGCCCAGAAGTCCTGCTGGGGCAGGTTCTAAAGGTCACACCTCGGGTTCTGCTGCTGGTGAAATGTCTCTGGGGTCTGTGTCCCGAGGCCACGCAGGTCATATTTGATCCTGGCTGATGGGTCTAAGAGGCGGGCACTGTCCACAATGGGCAGTGACAGTGCTCAGGCTTGGATTCCAGGGCATGCAGGGTTGTGCGGAAAGCACTGGACTGCTTCCTGGGGTCAAGGACTGGGTTCTTGCATAGTCTAGGAGAGAGACCAGATGGAATCAAAGGGATGGAGATGGAGTGTTCTCTTGCTGACCTCAGAGCCTTTAATATTCATATTGCACAAGCCTCAATATCTACCCAAACACGTGCTTCCTGTTAAAGAACTGCTGTCCTCACAAGATTATTAAAGATTGTTCTAGTTTCTCCGACAGGTCCCATCATGCCTGAGTCCCAAGGTTCTTGTGATGGGACAGGTTAATCCTGAAGGTTTTGTGTAGAAGGCAGTGCTCCTACAGAGTGCCAGAGCTGGGAGGGTACTGCAGCGATGGGAAAACAGGCCCAAAGCAATCCAGCCGTGTTTGGAGAGAGGAGGCTGGAAGCAGACCAGCCGTATCGGCCTGGCACTGGGCTACAGTCTTATCTACAAGTGAGGAACAATTAGATAACCACATTCTCACCTAATTTTGCTCCTGACATTGGATCCCTGACTTAAAAACCTCCAGGAAGTCTCAGGAAGCTCCCATGAAACCAGATCATTAGTTAATTTGGAAGACATTGTGTCTAGAAGGGAGGGGAGGGGCCATAGTGGATCTTGAAGGTAGGTGGCTTGTGTTTTATGTGCAATATTTTAGCTTTATAATGTCATTCCTGTGAAGTTCAGAGCAACAGAGATTAGCATTCCCATTGTCCAGGTTGGGAAACTGAGGTTAGCATCGTCTGGAATGGACAGTTCTGGAGCTCATTCCCCTTCCAGGTCTTTGTGGTAAGGTTCGGAGGACCAGGACTTCTGGGGGTCTTCTCAGGCTTTGGCTGGCTGGTGAGGAGGGAAGTACTTTTGATTTTCCTGACCTTGGAATTTGGGTTTCCAGGAGCATGATGGACTCAAGAGAGGAGACCTGGTGGACAGGGAGATGACTCAGTAGGCAAAGTACTTGCTACGTAAACAAGAGGATCTGAGTTAAGATCCCCAACACTCACACAAAAACCTAGGCTTGCTGGCATGGGTCAGAGCTGGGAGAGTGGAGATGGATGGACCCTAGGCACTCGATGGCTAAGCATTATAGCCTAACTGGGGAGTGCCAGGTTCCGTGAAAGGCCCCAACTCAAAAAAAAAAAAAAAAAAAGAAAGAAAGAAACAAAGAAAGAAAGAAACAAAGAAAGAAAGAAACAAAGAAAGAAAGAAAGAAAGAAAAGAAAAGAAAAATATGGAACCAAAGATGACCTTAAATACTGGAATCTCCTGCTTCTATCTCTCCAGGCTTGGATTACAAGCCTGTGCCGCCATAACTACTTTCTAAGATACTGGAGGTGAGCCCAGGGTCTTTTCCATGCAACGTGAAAACACTACCAACTGAGCCACAGCCCCTTTTCTTTTCTTTTCTTTTCTTTTCTGTTCTTTTCTTTTCTTTCCTTTTCCTTTCCTTTCCTTTTCTCTTCCTTCCTTCTTTCCTCCTTCCTTCCTTCTTTCTTTCCTCCCTCCCCTTCCCTCTCTCCCTCCCTCTTTTCCTCTCTCCCTCTCTTCCTCCCTCCCTCTCTCCCTCCCCCTCCCTTTCTTTCCCTTTCCCCTCTCCCTCTCCTTCTTTCCTTCCTTCCCTTTCTCCCTCCCTTCCTCTCTCCCTCCTTTTTTTGCTTTCTTTGAGACAGGTCTCACAATGTAGCTCTGACTGTCCTGAAACACACTATGTAGAGCAGACTGACCCAAAACTCACATATATCTACCTGCTTCTGCCTCCTGAGTTCTGGGACTACAGGCTTATGCCACCATGCCTGCAAACTTGTTTTTACAAGTCACCATAATGACCAAGGCAGATCCTCAGGGTTTGATCTCATCCTGTTACACCTTTCCCCAACACTGTCGCTTTGAGATGAAGTTTCCCAGTGAACCACTGCCAGCACATTCTAACCACAGCAGTAACTTAAATACAAATTTCTTTTTTTACCGGCCTCAGCTTCCTTGTCTGTGAAATAGAATCCTGTGACACCTGCCTCCTGAGTGGTGTGACAGTGGCGTGGAAGGAGCAAGTTGTGAGGCTGAGTTTGAGTAATGTTGGGGTTATTACTCCCCCCTCCATGGGCTTTGGGGGACCTGTGACAGCTGGAGCTGCAGAGGAAATCCAGTCCTGAGCCCAGATGCCCTGGTGACAAAGATGAGACCATTGGAAGAGAAAGGTCTAGATGCTGGAACAATGGCTCAGATGCTAACAGCACTGTTGCTCTTGCAGAAGACCTGAGTTTGGTTCCCTGCGCAAACATGGTGGCTCACAATCAATCCTGGAACTAGCTCCAAGGGACCCGATGCTGTCCTAACTCTGTGATGGTTCCATCTGTCCCCTCCTGATAGGTCAGATGCTCCAAACACTCCAGGTTGTAGCCTGTGCATCTGCATTCCTGTCAGGAAGGATGCCTTTAGCTCAGGGGTAAGACCAGCCTGGGAAACTCAGCAAAACACTGTCTTAGAGGGCAAATGAAAATGAAGATGTACTGGGCACTTTGGAAAGAAGGTGCCCAAGAGTAAGATACGCCATGTCCTTCAGGGTCAGCCTCAGAGGAGGGGTCACCTCAGGGGCTGGGAGCCTCTGACCAGGACAGGTGGTGACTGGAAGTGGGTTTCTCTGTAGAGGAGGGAGTGGGCCCAAGTATGAATTGGAGACCTTAGACAGGCTATTCCATGTACCTGAGCCTCAGTTTCCTCCTGCGCCAAACCAAACTTAAATGGAATTAAATAAGATTAAAGAAACTAGGCATGATACATGCTTGTAATTGCACACCCAAGAGTACTAGGTAGGGGAATTATAATTTCTAGGCTAGCCTGAGCTATGTAATAAGACCTTAATTGAACAAACAACAGGAGCAAAACAGAGGTGGTGGTGTGGAGGTGCACATCTTTGGTCCCAGCACTTAAGCAGGGGTAGATAGAGCTCTGTGAGTTCTTGGCTAGCCTGGTCTACATAGTGAGTTCTAGACCAGCCAGGCCTGTCTCAAAACTACACTAAACCAAACAAACAGAAAAGAAGGTGCAAGTAGGGTCTGGGGGTGCCCCTCAGTAGTAGAGAGCCTACTTAGCATGTGCTGGGTTTGAACTCCAGCACAACAAATCAAAACACAACACAAGACAACACACCTTAGCTCAGCCCTGCAGGTACAGAGCATGTGTTCTCTCTCCTCCTTTCTCTCTCTTTGCTTCTCTTTTTCTCACCTCCCAATGTCCGTTTAAGCTCAGAGGAAGTTACGTGTTGCATGGTTTGGTTTCTGCAGTGCTGGCGAGGAACCCAGGGTCTTGCCTGCTCTACCCCTAAGCCACACTTTCGCCCAGGTCGTGGCCTCTGAACCTGAGAGGCGAGAGGCTCCTCCCACCAAGCTCTGTGTGGTCATGTATGCCTCTTGGTAAACTCACGTCTCTGTGTGTTGGGCAGTGCCCTACAGATAAAATCTTGGCGGTGAAATTTTAAAAACTATGTATGCTTTCTTGTAGTTGAAAAGTATATAGGGGAAGAATGGAACAAAAATATCAGAGGAAGGGCCATCTCATGCCCTGCCCCTGAGATGTTTCCATCCGCCCCTCCTGATGGGTCAGTGCCACTGCCCAAGGGTTTGGTCTGTGCACCTGTACCTCAGCTACTCAGAGAGGAGGATGACTTGAGCTCAGCAGGGTAAGTGTAGAGGGGACTAGTTAATCTGCTTTGAGATTCCTCTCAGTGGGTGATCCGTGCTTCTAGCCAGCTGCCAGAGTTCTCTGGATTTGTGAATGAAAGACACACACACACACTCACACACACACACACACATGGGGGGGGGAGAGAGAAGGGGAGGTTGGGCTAGCACACACACTCCCCTCTGGTGTTCCTGAACTAACGTTTTTCTAAATCCATGTTTTATCTTTGCGGCCCTGCTTCCTTCTGGGCGGCGTTCCCTTTGTACCTACATTTCAGCGTCTCACCCTCCTCTCCTTCACAGCATGGCCAGTCCTACGCCCCTCTCATAGTAGACCCTCTTCCCCTCCCTTGAGTTCCTGTCCCTCCTCTTTCACACTGCCCAGCCATTAGCTCTTTATTGGGGACAGGGACCCTCAGCATCTGGACATGCGTGTTCCCATGTGATTTTGAAAACCAAATTAAAACAAAGCATTAGAACCAATCCTCAACATGTAAGACTAGTCTGGGTAAGACTTGCAAGACCCCCATCTCTGAAAAAAGAAAGAAAGAAAGAAAGAAAACATTGCCCTCAGAAAACATGGCTGCGGAAGGCCTTGAGGATGCTCACTCCAGTGTCCAGAGTGGCTAAATCTGAGCCAGGTCAACAGAATCTCATAATGCTTCTAGCAACTGTGTGTGGCTTCTTTCCTGATGCTAATGACAGGCTTGGAGGATGTGCTAGATGTGCTCCAGTCTCCCAACCTGGACAGAACAGCAGCCCTTGGTCAGCCTGGCAAGTTCCTCAGCTTCTCAGTGCGTTGGCATTCTTACCTGTAAAATGGGCATAATCACAATGAGCCCCTATTGGGTAGTGGTGGCTGTTAGAACATCACCCAGCAGGAGCTGAACTCTGAGATGTTTCATCTCCATAGTCCTTGTCATTCTCGTCATCTTTTGCTCTGTGCCTCACCCTATTCATGTAGGGAATGGGAATCAGATTACTGAAGCAGACTGAGTCCTGCCTCCCTCATCTGGGTTCATGATCTGTGGGGATGTAAGATCCTCAGAGGAGTCCTGCCTGGAATATGAAATATAGGGGTGTGGAAGGAATGTGCTGTCATGTCAGTGACACTTAGATGCACACACACTCACAACACACATACCACACACACATATGCTACACATACACACACACTGCTCACATACACCACACATACCACACACATACACCACACATACCACACTCACACACATACACCACACACACATACACCACACACACATATACCACACACACCACACATACACTTGCACTACACAGTCACATAACACACCACACACATATATACCACATACACACTCACAACATACACACACACACACATATTCCACATAGACACCACACACTCACACATACTATATGTACATATGCCACATACCAATCACACACACACCACACACACACTGCACACACTCGAGACAGAACCACATAAACACACACACCATACACATCACACACACACATCACACGCTTGCATTGCTTCTTTATCCACAACCACTAAACATTTCCTATCAGGTGAATACATCTCTTCCTGTCCACTAGCAACGGAACACATGACTGTACCCAACTTAAAGGGATCCTGGGAAATGTAGTCTCCAGGTGGTAGTTTCCTGACCATCTAAAATCAGGCTATTGGGCCCAGTCATATCCCTCATACCCCTCTTCTGGACATTGGGATTTTCTGAGTCCCTCCCTGCAGGCACACCTCTGGTGACCCCTAGTGACTTCTCAGGAGCTCAGGAAAGCAGAGCATGGACTCAGCTCTGGTCTGGTCTTCACCAGCTTCACCCATAAACATTCTGACCTGCCTCCATGGTGGCCCGTGAGCTAGTTGGTGTCCCTGGCCACTGTTTTCAGGTGTGGTTGGTGGAATTTGAGCTCTGGAGTCCCAGCAAGACCATCGTCTCTGTGAGCCAACACTCCCTGGATATCCAACACAGCTGGATAGCAAAGCAGACCCTGCGGGATCATCGTAAGGGTCAGACCACCTTTCAAAAGATCTTTATAGTATGGAAATGAAGAGTCACAGGTCAGGGCTGATCCTGGCGGGTGTGTCACCAGTGCACAGGGACTCATGGACACATGCCCTCTGTAAAATGATTGACACAATACACATACAAGGTGGAATTTCTTTTGTTTTTGTTTTTGTTTTATTTTTGGATTTGGTTTTTTCGAGACAGGGTTTCTCTGTATATTCCTGGCTGTCCTGGAACTCACTCTATAGACCAGGCTGGCCTTGAACTCAGAAATCTGCCCGTCTCTGCCTCCCAAGTGCTGGGATTACAGGCGTGTGCCACCACTGCCCGGCCTGTAGAATTTCTTTTAAAAAATTATTTGTTGTTATGTGTTTAGGTGTTTTGTCTGCATGTATGTCCATGCACTGTGTGTCTTAGGAGTTCTACTGCTGTGCAGAGACACCAGGACCAAGGCAACTCTTATAAGGGAAAACATTTAATTGGGACTGGCTTACAGTTCAGAGGTTTAGTCCATTATGGTCATGGCAGGAAACGTGGCAGTGTGCAGGCAGACATGGTGCTGGAGAAGGAGCTGAGAGTTCTCCACCAGGATCAGCAGGCAGTAGGAAGGGAACTGTGAGACATTTGCTCCAACAAAGTCACACCCACTCCAGCAAGGCCACACCTCCTAATAGTGCCACACCCTGTGAGCGCCATTTTCTTTCAAACAACCACACTGTGCCTGCAGTGCTCTCCAAGGCTATAGTAGGATCTCATGGAACTGGAGCTTGGGCCATTGTGAGGCACCACATGGGCACTGGGGATGGATCCCAGGCTGTCGGCAAGAGTAGCTAGGCTCTTTGCTCGTTTGGTTTTGTGTTCCTTTCCTTTCCTTTCCTTTCCTTTCCTTTCCTTTCCTTTCCTTTCCTTTCCTTTCCTTTCCTTTCCTTTCCTTTCCTTTCCTTTCCTTTCCTTTCCTTTCCTTTCCTTTCCTTCCTCCTCCTCCTCCTCCTCCTCTTCCTCATCCTTCTTCTTCCTCTTCTTTTTTGAGACAGTTCACTATGTAGCTGGCCTAGAACTCCCTATGTAGACCAGGCTAGCCTTAAAGGCAAACATCTGGCCTCTGCCTCCCAGCTACTGGGTACCACCATGCCCAGCTGCATCAAGTGCTCATAGCACTGACCCATCTCTCCAACATCTGTTGTTTTTCTATCTTTACATAAATATATCTTAATTTTTTTAAATCAAAAAGTAGAGATATAAGAAGGATCAGAAGGCTAAAGCAGCAGACTTGCCATTAGTTTGAGGGTCACCTGGACTACATAGCAAACGAACAAACAGAGGCTAGTCAGATGACTCTGGGGGTAAAAATACTTGATGCCAAGCCTAAGGATATGAGTTCAAGTCCCAGGGTTGGCATGGTGGAGAGCAAATCAATTCTTGAAAGCTGTTCTCTGACCTCTGACCTCTACTCCCATGTATCCACATATGCTCACATAAGTAATAGTGTTAAAAGCAAAGAAACAAACAACAACAACAACACCACCTGCTGGGTAAGTGGCACACACCTTACATCCCAGCACTCAGGAAGCAGAGGCAAGCAGATCTCTGTGAATTGCAGGCCAACCTGGTCTACATAGCAAGACTTGCCAGGGTTATGCAGTGAGATCCTGTCTTTAAAAAACAAAATAAAACAAAATCCTAATACTAACATAAGCATCACACCTTTTAAAAGGTTTTGTTGTTGTAGCGTTTGAGAGTCTTGGCCAGGCACTGGTGGCGCACGCTTTTAATCCCAGCACTTGGGAGGCAGATGCAGGTGGATTTCTGAGTTCGAGGCCAGTCTGGTTTACAGAGTGAGTTCCAGGACAGCCAGGGCTACACAGAGAAACCCTGTGGGGGGGAGGGGGGAAGAGAGAGAGAGAGAGGGAGGGAGGGAGAGAGAGAGAGAGAGAGAGGGAGGGAGGGAGGGAGAGTCAGAGAGTCTTGTACTCTGCTTCATGGGCTGGTGTCGAGCTCCTGACCTCAAATAATGCTTCTGCCCCTAGCCTCCCAGAAAGTGGGAGGGAACTGCGGGCATTTGTCATTCTGCCCACCGAAAAGCTCGGTGTGTTCGCAGGCAGGCATGTGGAGTGGGAGGTCGGAAGACACCTTACCCGTCGGTCCTTGCCGTCTGTCCTGTCTGAGGCAAGGTGTCCATCTCTGCTGTTCACTGCTGATTGTGCTGGGCTGGCTGGTCTACCATCTAGCCGTTCTCACTCCCCCCACCCTCCTACCACAGGGCACACTAGGATTACAGAGATTCAGATTGCCTTTACACGGGCTCTAGAGACCTGAGTTCAGGCTATCAGGCTTAAGAGGCTAGTCAGCCATCTCTCCAGCCTCTAAAAGACTTTAATGTTATCAAAAGATGATCAATATCCAAATTCTCCTAAGGTATATTTGTTTGTTTTTGTTTCATTTATTTGAGACAACATAATGTTGTGTGTATCTCTGGTCTCCTCTTTTTTTCCAAATTGTTTTCCTGGACCTGGTGAGGTGGCTTAAGTGGGTAAGGGCGCCCGTTGTCAATCGTGATGATCTGAGTTTAACCCTTGAGAGGAAGAAGATGGAGGAAGAGAATCGACTCCATGAGTTGTCCTGTGGCCGCTGTACATGCATTTGAAGGCAGCATATTAAACAAACCAACAAATAAGTATGGTTTTTTGTTTTGTTTTGATTTTGGATTCGGTTTTTTGAGATAGGGTTTCTCTGTGTAGCCCTGGCTGTCCTGGAGCTCACTCTGTAGACCAGGCTGGCCTCGAACTCAGAAATCCACCTGCCTCTGCCTCTCAGAGTGCTGGGATTACAGGAGTGCGCCACCACTGCCTGGCATAAGTATGTTTTAAAAATAAAAATGTTTCCGGGAATGGTGGCACATGCTTTCAATCCTTGCACTCAGGAGGCAGAGGCAGGCAAGTTCAAAGCTAGCCTGGTCTACATGGCAAATTCTAGGTCAGCCATAACTACATGGAGAGACTCTGCCTTTAAAAATAAATCCTTATAACATCAAATGTTGAATGTTTCCCTTCCTCTCCTTATTCATTTGCCAAGCTCTCTACAGATGAAGAACACTAACTAAAGTGAAGTTAGCAACTCATTGTTCTTCCTCTAGGGAAAGAGATGGAAGCTTCGGGATCTTCTTCCCAGTCTCAAGACAGCAGTGGAGTTCACAGGGAAGCAGAAGATCTACATTGTAAGTTTGTCTCCTCAGACCCTAAACAAAGCCTCCTCAGGGCACCTCCGCAGGGGTGGGGGCTGTCCTCAAAGACCGTGCTAGGTCACGTGGCATGATGACCACGGCCAAGCTGTAGCAGAGAAGCGATTTTCCAAGCATGTGCTTGCTCCTGCCTGTTCCCCACACTTCCTAGTCGGGCAGGTCCTCAGCTGCTCCCCAGATTTCGAGAAGTTTCTGGGCAGCTGTGTTGGAAGTGGAGAGAGTCTCTAGAAGGTGGGAAGGGTCTCATGCACCAGCTGTTGAAGGGAGAGTTTAGGGCTTGATCATAAGCTGCCTGTGTGCGACTTAGAGAACCCTGTATCAGGACCTGCTCTGAGTCTGATGTCTCTGGGTGGGATAGGATAGGATGCAGGGCTTGGAAGCCTCTGCTCTAGAGTCTGTATGCAGAAGGATGTTCACCTCGGGCTGTCACTGACTCCCCCACCCCTACCCAAGGGTCTCTGAGAACCTTGATCTTACACACCTTCTATCAGCCTTGGATTTTATGGAGAGTAGTCCTCCCTCTTGGCTTGATGAGTGCTCCCTAAAGCAGCTGTACTGGTGCCAGGGATGGGGCAAGAGGCAAGAGAAACTCATCACCTTCCCTGTGTGCCTCCAGACCAAGAGACAGAGTTCCACAAGCAACATGGGAAGGCCCCGGAGAGATATAAGAGAGACAAGTCTTCCTCTTCATCTTCATCCTCCTCTTCCTCCTCTTCCTCCTCATCTTCTTCCTCCTCCTCAGGTATAGCAAACATTCTTAGGACTGAAATGTGACTTGAGGGTACAGTGCTTGCCTTGTAAATAAAGAACCCTGGGTTCCATCCCCCCACCCCCAGCAACCCCCACACACTAATAAAAATAAATTTAGTAGCGGGCAGTGCTTTAATCCCAGCATTTAGGAGGCAGAGGCAGGCAGATCTCTGAGTTCAATGCCAGCCTGGTTTACAGAGCAAGCTCCACAACAGCTAGAAAACCGGTCTCAAAAAAACAAAAAATAAAAAATAAAAATAAAATTTTAGAAAACACATAGGGCTGAGTTTATAACACCATCAAGGCTATCATTCAATGAGTGCTTATGTAAACCAGACACTCTTCCAATTACTTTGTACATAAGAACTCAACAGATTGTTCTAGGACTCCATTGAAGAAGATGTAATACTTTGTTAGTCTCATTTTATAGGCGAGGCACACAGAGACTATGTTGCCTGTGTTAAGAAGGAAGGCTCGGTAACAAACTTGAGAGTCCTTGGAGGTCTTTCAGGGACTTGGTGGTGTATGGGAACAGCCTCTCTGCCTGAAGCTTCAGGTGGAGCTTCAGCACTGGGGTCTAGTTCACATGTGGGCCCGAGCTTACAATTTTAGCTGCTGAAAGATTCCCAGGCTTGGGCTGAGGGTGTAGCTCTGCTGGTACTTGTTTAGCAGAATCCTGGGTTACATACAAAATGCAGCACAGCACAGCACAGCACAGCACAGACAACCACAACACAGAACAGCACAGCACAAACCTGGTACGGTGACACAGATCTCTAATCCTACCACCTAGGAAATAGAGGCAGGAGGATCTGAAGTGCATGGTCATCCTTAGCTAGCCTGGGCTACATGAATGAATAACTACTAAATAAAGCCAAGGATGGTGGTATACACTTGTATACACTTGTATTGCACTTGGAAAATGCAGAGACAGAAAGGTGAACAGGCTTTTCCAGACTAGCCTGGGTTACATAGGAAACCTGCCCAAAGCAAGCAAAAATAAAACAAGCAAACCATCTAAAACCCAAAGTTATGCTATGAATAAATCCTAGGCAAAGCTAATAAAGTAATGTCAGTCACTTGCTGATGGACGCTGCCCCTGGTTGATAGAAGCTGGAGTAAGTTTTATTTTATTTATGTTTTCTATATTGTTTGATATTTGGCAGTGAAGATACTTTTCCTTTCTCACTGATGTATAGGGGTAAAATATAGAAAAAAGAGAAATAGTTGGGTCTCATGACACTTGCCTGTGATTCCAGCACTCTGGAGACAGACTGCCACAAATCTGAGGCCATTCTGGTCTACATCGTGAGTTCTAGACCAGCCAGGACTACATTGTGAGACCCTGTCCCAAGAGTAAAAAGGAGAGGGAATAAAGTCACTCAAAATCTTAGTCATTAAGATAAACATACGTTTGAATGTGCTTCTCCCACACATAATAAATATTTTTTTAATTAAGGAAAATTACACAAGAGGACATGTACACTTTCTATGCAAACACCACACTGTTGTGTGTACGGGACTGGCATGGCCGTGGATTTTGATATGTGTGGCAAGTCTTAGAACCTCCTCCCCAAGTCTTAGAACTGAGGGACACCTGTACTACCAGTCAGCTCTTCCTCTGTGTCAGGTGAAATTACATGAACACTGACTTAGAAGTACAGCTCACTTGATTTCCCGGATTTTTTTTAATGAATACACAATTGACCAGGAAGTCCCCAAACATACTGAGAGAACTCATTTAGGGCCATCTTGGCTTTCCTGG
The DNA here is from genome assembly GCF_947179515.1 of Apodemus sylvaticus. Classification (NCBI taxonomy): domain Eukaryota; kingdom Metazoa; phylum Chordata; class Mammalia; order Rodentia; family Muridae; genus Apodemus; species Apodemus sylvaticus. Next base: position 147,374,258 of record NC_067473.1, on the reverse strand, counting down.
GGGAACCTCCTGGCTCTGAATTCTCAGCCCACTGACTAGTCTAAGGTGTACGTGACTCAAGCTCGCTCTCCTCCGCAGGGTCCTGCTCCAGGCTAGGCAGCCTGGGGCAATGGACGATGCAGGCTATGACCTGCGGGAGCATAGGACAGACATCACCCAGCCATCACGGTGACTGACTCAAGGCAGGGAGGGCAAAGTTAGTGAAGGCTTAAGCAATATGATTAGGGGTTCTATAAGACGTGTGACATCAGCTTAACTTCATAATCAAGGAGACAAGTTGAAAAGACATTCCAGGCAAGTAGAACACATGGCAGACACCCAGGGTCATATGACGTCATGAGGACAGAGATGATATAGCATTGTGCTTGGTGGACTCCGGAAGATGGTGTGTCTTGGAACTTGGTTTCCTCAGGAAAGCCTCTCTAGGCAGCAGCAGAGGTAGGGCTCAGTCACAAAACACAGAGAGGACAGAAAGTTAGAGGCCACTGTCCTAATCCGCAGCCAGGCCGAGCTCCTTCCTCCACAGTGTGGGAACCCTGAGAATGTCCACCAGAGCCGTTGTGGTTGTGTCTCCTTCCGACTGAAGCCCTACAGCTTGTGTTTGCTCCTCACAGACAGCAGCGATGAGGACCAGCACTCCAGAGGTCCCAGGAAACACAGAAGGAAGGCCCGCAGGGACAGCTCTCCTGGTAGGCAGCAGGCTTCCCATCTTTTCTTTGCTTCCTACCTTACTGCTGAGCTTCTCGGTGGGGCCCCGTGAAGAGGTGCCTCCCAGAATTGTTCATACAGGGTGAAAGGGAAATGGCCTATTTCACACCCTACAACAGCCACAACCACCAGACAGAAGTGGGAAGCTGGGCTTTGTCTTGGTGACAGTCATGGTTGTCGGTTTTATTTGTTTTGAGGCAGAGTATCACTGTGTGGCCTTGTCTGTCCTAGAACTCTCCATGTGGACCAGGAAAGCATCTACCATGCTGTGAGTGCTTCTCTAGCTCTGATGTGATAGGTGCCAAGTCACAGAACTCAACACTGGTCTCACGTGTATTTGTAAAAAAGTCACACAGAGGGCTGCAGAGATGGCTCAGTGGTTAAGAGCACTGACTGGTCTTCCAGAGGTCCTGAGTTCAATTCCCAGCACCCACATGGTGGCTCACAACCATTTGTAATGGGAACTGATGCCCTCTTCTGGTGTGTCTAAAGACCGCTATGGTGTACTCATATACATTAAATAAATAAATAAATCTTTTAAAAATAAATTCATACAGAGAAGAAGGGGACTGTTGACATACTTAGGGGGTTAAAGGCACCTGCTGCCAAATTTGATCCCCTGAGCTAGATGCCTAGGATGCTTCCCCCCTCCCCCCTCCCCCCATCCCCCCACCCCGCACCCCCCTACCCCCGCAAAAAAAGAACATTGACTTCCAAAACTTGCTGTCCTCTGACCTCTGCATGCACGCTGTGGCATGAGCTCCATGCCCCATGCAAATAAATAAATATTACAAAAAAGAACAGTTTACAAAACAGAAAAACATAAAAATATTAATATCAATTATGATGGTGAAGTTGTGAGATATATCGATGTGTTTATTTGTGTGTTTATTGATTTTTGCTATACTGGGGTGGTACCCAGAGCTTGTTCTGCTACTGAGCTACAACCTCAACACCGCCCCTTTTAAAAACCGTATCACTTACGCGTGTGAGTGCTTTACCTGCATGTATGTATGTGTACTGTGTACATGGGTGGTGCCCATGAAGGCCAGAAAAGGTATCTGATCCCCAGGAACTGGAGTCATAGATTGTTCTGAGACAGCTTGTGGGTGGGGCTGGGGATTGAATCTGGGTCCTTCGAAAGAGTAGCCAAGTGCTCTTAAGGTTCGAGCTGTCTGTTCAGTCCTGGGAAATCACTTTTGCCTAAACGGATAAATAAATTTTGTGAGAATGTCATGGAGAGAATGGGAATTAACGAATGAATGTCTAGTACAGAGCCTGGTATGCACGAAGTGCTTAATAAATGCTGCCTATGATGCTGGGGTTGAGCCTGAGTTTTATTTTTTGAGATATAACTTGGGGGATCTGGGTGTAGCTCAATATATGAAATCTGCATAGCGTGCAGAAGTCCTGTGTTGAAGGTCCAGTACCAAAGATGATGATGGTGGTGGTGATGATGATGGTGGTGGTGGTGGTAAGGAATACAGGTTTTATGAGAGATCTGTAGAGTCACACCTTACTTACTATGTAAGTTTGGTTGAATCATTTTAATTTGTTTCCTTCATCACACACATCCCTGCACTGGGATCAGACCAGTCCTTGTACAGTAGGCTGGGCAAGCTCTCCCCCTTGTGCTGTTCCTGAGCTCTAACTGAACTGAGCCTCAGCTGCCTTGCCTGCATAGTGGGTAGGGAGCATGCATTGGTGTTTTCTCCACGCTCTTTCTATGAGAACCAAATGGAAACATCCTGTGTAAATCACCCAGGACAGCACTCTGCCCTGTAATAATTGGCAACTACTCTTTTTATATGATAATGTAAAGGTTTATTTACATGTATGTGTGTTTTGCTTACCTAAACATGTGTGTGCCACATACATGCCTGTGCCCACAGAGGCCAGAAGATGGTGTAAGGTCACCTGAAACTGGCAATTGTCTGTTGCCCTGTGGGTGCTGGAAACTGAGCTTGGGTCCTCTGGAAGAGCAGCCAATGCTCTCAGCCTCGGAGCTGTCTCTCCAGCCCCTCCCATAGCTACTCTTAACTGAGACCTACGTCCTATCAGATCTGCAGTTTCTTCTCAGGAAGGGAACATAGCAATCTCTAGGGGCACCGAGGGCAGGCTTGAGGAGCACTGCTTTGCCTTTTGGAGACTTCAGATGTAGGGAGACGAAGGCGGTCCTCAGATGCTGGATGGACTCAACCAAGGTTTGTCTTTCGCCCAGGTGCTGACCACGGGGAACTGGAGGAGCTGAAGGAGGAGCTTCAGCTCTATGGAGGTAACTGCTTATCTCCTGACCTTAGAGAAGAGAAACGTGTGGGCCGAGAGCCCAGCAGGCACACAAGGGGTAGAGTCTCATGATCCGAAGATTCCCGGGCAGATACAGATGCAATAGTGAGGCTGCAGCCATTTGGGTGGGACTTGGTCCCCTTTACCACAATTGCAATGGATCAAGGGCTGTCAGCCTTCCCTGCTGACTAAAACCCCGACTCTCAGCATGGTCTTGACTGATCACAAAAAAACAATTGGTTTTCAGTTTTGCTAGCAGAAAGATGGGTTGTGATCCATTCCACTCTCTTGAAACCTTGCACTGTTTAAGAATGGCTCAGATCCCCTGTCCTCATTTAAGAACTGTTTCCAAGAGCTCGGTATGATGGTGAGGAGACAGGGAACGCAGAGAGAAGTGTGAATGACAGAACTTCTGTCAGTAGCACAAGAAAGAACAAAGAAGGAGTCCACAGAGAGCCAGGGAGATGCACACTACCCAGTGAGAGAGATGGGACCCAGTATCCACACACTGCCCCAGCTCGGGGTAAGACCCAGGGAAACAGCAAGAACAAGGCGCACTCAGAGCACGAAGACCGTGCAGCACACATGTCTGCCTCTGGGCGCTGGCACTGTGGGTGATCTTGATGTTGTTTCTTTTGCTTATCTAGATTTATTTACTCATTTATTTTAGTTCTAGAGATCGAACTCAAGGCCGGTTTCTTTGTCGTTATTTCATTTTGGTTTGTTTTTAATATCGGCTTTACTTTAATTGTTTTAAAGATTTGTTTATTTTATGTGTATGCGTGTTTTGCCTGCATGTGTGTCTGTATGCCATTGTGCATGTGTGCAGAGGCTTCAGAGGGTGTCAGCTCTCCTAGACTTAGAGTTACAAACAGATGTGAGCTGGCATGAGGGCGGGACCTGAACCCAGGTCCTCTGAAAGAGAAACAGGAGATGCTGTTTCTCCTGCTCCCCTGATTTTCTATGTGTGTGTCTGAATGTGGGTTTATGCATAAGTGCAGTGCCAGAAGAGGCCAGAAGAGGGCAGCAGATTCCCCCGAAGCCGGAGCTCTGGAGCTTGCGGGCATCCTAGTACTACTCAGCCTTCTCTCCAGCCCGGTTCATTTTATTTTAAATAAAGAGTTCTGGCTTCCCATGCCTTGTGGTAGGGACTGACTTCCCGGGAGACGGAGCAGGATCCTTCCAGCCTGCTCCAGTCCCCGCTCAGCCTACACCCTATCAGTGCAAGTCTCCAGGTAGGCCCTACCCTCTTCCCTAGTCCCTCAGGAGGGCACCAATCATGTGTGTGCTCACTGATTCTCCTTCCATGCAGGCGCTGCTGGGGAAATGGTGCTTGCTGGGGAGTCAGGTGAGTACCCAGGAAGGGGAGGGAGCCAAGGATTCTGGAGTTCAGTGGGGTCTGAGCGTTGCCCTGGTGGAGCACTCTCAGTGGGTGCTGTCCTGGTGGAGCACTCTCAGCGGGCGCTGTCCTGGTGGAGCACTCTCAGGGGGCGTTGTCCTGGTGGAGCACTCTCAGTGGGCGCTGTCCTGGTGGAGCACTCTCGGTGGGCGCTGTCCTGGTGGAGCACTCTCAGTGGACGTTGTCCTGGTGGAGCACTCTCAGGGGGCGTTGTCCTGGTGGAGCACTCTCAGTGGGCATTGTCTTGGTGGAGCACTCTCAGTGGGCGTTGTCCTGGTGGAGCACTCTCAGTGGGCATTGTCCTGGTGGAGCACTCTCAGTGGGCATTGTCCTGGTGGAGCACTCTCAGTGGGCTCTGTCTTGGTGGAGCACTCTCAGTGGGCGTTTTCCTGGTGGAGCACTCTCAGTGGGCATTGTCCTGGTGGAGCACTCTCAGTGGGAGTTGTCCTGGTGGAGCACACTCAGTGGGTGCTGTCCTGGTGAAGCACTCTTGGTGGGCATTGTCCTGGTGGAGTACTCTCAGCGGGTGTTGCCCTGGTGGAGCACTCTCAGCGGGCGTTGTCCTGGTGGAGCACTCTCAGTGGGCGTTGTCCTGGTGGGCACTCTTGGTGGGCACTGTCCTGGTGGGCACTCTCGGTGGGCACTGTCCTGGTGGAGCACTCTCAGTGGGTGCTGTCCTGGTGGAGCACTCTCGGTGGGCGTTGTCCTGGTGGAGCACTCTCGGTGGGTGTTGTCCTGGTGGAGCACTCTCGGTGGGTGTTGTCCTGGTGGAGCACTCTTGGTGGGTGTTGTCCTGGTGGAGCACTCTCGGTGGGTGTTGTCCTGGTGGGCACTCTCAGTGGGCACTGTCCTGGTGGAGCACTCTTGGTGGGCGCTGTCCTGGTGGAGCACTCTCGGTGGGCGCTGTCCTGGTGGAGCACTCTCGGTGGGCACTGTCCTGGTGGAGCACTCTCGGTGGGCACTGTCCTGGTGGAGCACTCTCGGTGGGTGCTGTCCTGGTGGAGCATTCTTGGTGGGTGCTGTCCTGGTGGAGCACTCTCGGTGGATGTTGTCCTGGTGGAGCACTCTCAGGATCACAGCCGTGAGACATGGCAACTCGGGGCCCACTTAGGGACCTGACTGCACAAACAGATGGGACAGGGGTTGTGGGACATGGAAATGGAGGTCCAGGCAAGAGGAAGCAGATATCAACCAGTTAGGAAAGGCCCCTTGGATGCCATGGCTGGAACATCACCTAGAGAAGCGGACCTTAGTCTGTGGGTCTCAACACCTTTGGGGGACTCACATATCAGATATCCTGTATACCAGATATTTGCATTATGGTTCATAGTAATAGCAAAATTATAGTTATGAAGTAGCAATGAAATAATTTTATGATTGGAGGGTCACCACAACATGAGGAACTATTTTAAAGGGTCGCAGCGTTAGGACAGTTGAAAACTACTGTCTTAGAGCCTCTTCTAGGTCACCTGTGGCCTCTCCCCAGGGCGAAAGCACCTGGCAAGGAGCCTTGGCTGACCTGGCACTAACACTGCGTTTCTCATTTCCAGGACTCCGAAGGAGAGGCTCCGGCTCAGCGGGGGGTAAATATATATATATATATAAATATATACTTTCCAAGGACAGCAGGAAGCTGTCTGTCCAGGGGCCAGAAGGGACCACCAATGAGTGCAGTTCTGGCAGGGATGTCAACACATGCATGATTCCGAAAGAAGTCTCCATCCTGGGAGAGACGGAAGGAAGAACAGGGCTAGGCCCATGGAGGGGTGAGGAGGTCGGGGAGGTCCTGGGGACCCTGCTGCTCCTGCTGTGAGCACCCTCTCACCCACAGACGAAAACTCACTGATCAGGTCTCTAAGTGAGGAGTGGCAATCTCCAAAACACATCTTTCTGTCTTTCATTCTTAAGGAGAAGTGGAGGCCTCTCAGTTAAGACGACTGAACATAAAGAAGGACGGTAAGTGTTCGAGAGCGGCCCTTCCCTGGCTGGCTCCGATTTCTATGGACGCAAAATGGCTGATGGCTGGAATGATAGTAGCCCTAGCCTCCTCTGTCAGACGTTCCACAATCAGCAGAGTCCTTAGCTCTAATCATTTTGGTGAGGGGACAAGCAGTGGTGTCTACCTTTCCATGTAGGAACTGAAGCCCAGGGTTGGGGGCCTTAGAGCTACTGAAGGGAGTGGTCTGGGTGTGGCGTGGCCTGGGTTTGGCAACAGACCTAAGCTCCTTTCGATGTATGTGAAAGCACCGTGAGATAAAAGCTTCTCAGGCCCTGTGGCGGGACTTAGTTCCCCTGGAGAAGCAATGAGAGCTTCTAGGGCTTCCTCTGTTTCAAGCCTAGACTCCATGAGGACTTCTGGGAAGACTGGGAGGGTAGGAAAGAGAGATCTTGGGGTTTTGTTTATTTAGTTCTTTGAGACACAGCTTCTCTGTGTAGCCCTGGCTCTTGTGGAATTAGCTCTGTAGACCAGGCTGCCCTCAAACTTAGGGTCCTTTTCCTCAGTTTCCCCAGGACTGGGATTGCAGGAGTGCACCTCAGACTTCCCTTAAACTCTCTTTTATTCCCCCTGACTGAGAAATAAGGGAGACCTTGCTGTCAGTCCCCGTGACATCTCTTTAAGAAGCACCTGGAGATGCAGCCTCTTGAGTCTGAGCCTCAGAACTTCCCTCTTGGAACCTTTGCATTTTTTAAAAAATATTTATTTTATTTATGTGAGTACACTGTAGCTGTTTCCAGGCATACCAGAAGAGGGCATCAGCTCCCTTTACGGCTGTGAGCCACCATGTGGTTGCTGGGATTTGAACTCAGGATCTCTGGAAGAGCAGCCAGTGCTCTTCACCCCATCTCTCCAGCCCACCTTTGCATGTTTTAATGCTCGTGCAGCACAGTAATTCTTGAGCATGGCTGTGGGGCTGCTCTAGCTGTTCAGTCTCCTCTGGCGGGAGCTGGCTGGGATTCTCTAAGACTTAAAGGCAGGGAGGAGGGAACTGATAAACACGGAAATAAAGCCCAAGCAGAGTGGCTGTTTACTTTCCAAAAATGAAGAGAGATGGGGCTGGAACGGGGGCTCCTGGGTGCAGCTTAACCCTGGCTGGTCAGGGGCCAGTCATTTATGAAACAAGAAAGGGCTGGACTGACGGTTCAGCTGTTAAGTGGTCTTCCCCTACTTTTGTCAGAGGACCCGAGTTCAGGTCACAGCACCTATATCAGGTCCCCCACAGATGCCTGTAACTCCAGCCCCGAGGCATCCAAGTCCCCTTCAGGCATCTGTGGGTACTTTCTTGATGCACATGTACAAGCACATGCTCATGTGTGTGTGTGTGTGTGTGTGTGTGTGTGTGTGTGCGCTGGGTGTGGTGGTGCACATCTTTGATCCCAACACTATGCTGGCAGTTGGATCACCAGCCAATGTTATATAGTGAAACCCTGTCTCAATTGAATATATAAATAAATAAATAAATAAATAAATAAATAAATAAATAAATAAATAGCTAGGTATGGTAGCACATGTTCTTAATCCTAGTACTCTGGAAGCAGAGACAGGTGGATATCTGTGAAATCAAGGCCAGCTTGGTCTTTCACAGAGAGTTTCAAGTCACTGAAGGCTACATAGTAACACACACACACACACACACACACACTCACGAGGCATGGTATTGTGGCACACACCTGTAGCTCTAGTGTTCTGAAGGTTGGGAAAGAAGAATCCTAATTTGAAGGTCACCTTGGGCTGCGTAGAGACCCTGCCAGGAAAAACAGCAAAAATTAAAACAAGCCGTGGTGGCACACGCCTGTAATCCCAGCACTTGGGAGGCAGAGGCAGGCAGATTTCTAAGTTCGAGGCCAGCCTGGTCTACAGAGTGAGTTCCAGGACAGCCATGGCTACACAGAGAAACCCTGTCTCGAAAAACCAAAAAATAAAAAATAAAAAAAAATAAAAAAATAAAAAAAGAGGGTTGTGGAGAGAGAGAGAGAGAGAGAGAGAGAGAGAGAGAGAGAGAGAGAGAGCCACCATCCGCCATCCTTTCTTGCAGACGAGTTTTTCCATTTTGTCCTTCTCTGCTTTGGCATTGGAGCCTTGCTGGTGTGTTACCACTACTATTCAGGTGAGGCCTGCTGGGGACCTGGGAGGGGCTGTGTGGGAGGACAGGAGTCAACCTACAACCGTACAATGGCTGATTATTGTCTCCTGGCTGCCCTTGCAGACTGGTTCATGTCCCTCGGGGTTGGCCTGCTCACCTTCGCTTCTCTGGAGACCATTGGCATCTACTTCGGGCTGGGTAAGTAATTCTGTCAAAAAGCTACACAGCCCCGCAGGCTCCTGGCGGGGTGGCAGCTGGACTGGCCGTCATACTCTCGATTGGCTAAGAGTCACAATCTAAACTTTTTTTTTTTAAGTAAAGTCCTTATGTTTGTATTTTCTTCTTGACCGCATGAGAAGTCAAAGGGAGGTCATTGGCAAAACCTTGTGGAAAAAAAAGGAGGCAGTTCTACAAAAACAGTTTAGAGTGGCGAACACGCATAGCTCCTCAGACTCCGAAAACAAGCGAGCAGAGCCAGGCATCGAGGTCGCGGGGTTTCCTGCCCCTGTTATTACGGCCTGTGACTCGTTTTCCGTGTAATAACCGCAGCAGATCATTGACGTTAGCCTGAAATTGCATGTTAGGGCTCTGTTTGCGTGGGGTGTGCTTTGGTTCTGGGACATCGGGCAGTGAGCCTGAGCCTGGGGCCCTGGAGGGGCGGCCTCCTTACCAACATTTCCCCTTGTTTCTGAGCAGTCTACCGGATCCACAGCGTCCTCCAGGGCTTCATTCCCCTCCTTCAGAAGTTCAGGTTGCCAGGTAATGGTTCAGAACATTTCCCCATCAAAACCCTCTTTGGATTGGGGCTTTCTTCTTGGAAAAAGATCTGTCATCTATGGAAAGTCCTGGAGTCAGGAGGCTAGGGTTCAGGTTCTGCCTCTGTTCTGTGCTGAGAATGGGACCTGAGACCTGCTGCGTCCTAGGCAAGCCTCCGGCCATCTGTAGCCTCTTTGAGCCTCAGATTTCTCAATTGGAAAACTGGTATATTTCTTACTGCACAGACAGCCCATCCAGTGAGAAAGCATGCAGCGGGGTGTCAGCATTGAAGAAAAGCAAGGAACTCTGTACTCCCCAAACGCTACCTCCTCCCTGCCTGTATTAACTGAGCCTTTGAGATAGCCTGGGCTAAAATAGAGAAGTAGAGTCTCTATGAATGTGTGTGTGTGTGTGTGTGTGTGTGTGTGTGTGTGTGTGTCTGTTGCTAGGATAGAACCCAAGGCTTCACACATGCTAAGAAATTGCTCTACTGCAGAGCCATACCCCATACATGGTCTTTGACCAGCAAGTCTGGTGGCTTTGTACTTGATGGTATTGGGCCTCAGAGCCTAGAAGCCAGGAATGGTGTGTTTCTGTGCCAGAGATGGGAGTGGTAATGTTTCCACAACTGTGAAATGTGGGGACCCACAGTGCCTTCAAGAAGAATCCTTTGAGGCCATCCCTGTGATATTTGGGCATTTGAGGTAGTGGTTGGAGCAAGACTTGACTGCCTACAGAATCCAGTGTCAACTTCTGGCTTTGCCTTCTAGGGTTCAGGAGAACCAACTGAGATCCCTGCCTGATGGCCACTGAGCCAGTTCCCAATGTGACCACTGTAACCACTGCCATGCCTGAGCCCAGAAGACAGAAGGACATGCTCGAAGACACCAGGAGGCCACACCATAAAGAGCTCTTTCCTTCCATGTGGTCTGAGTGTTGGCCCCAGTGGGCAGGCGCTTGCTCTGCAGAGCAGCACACAGTCTCCATGGGAAGAGAGGAGGGACAGCGTCTGGGTCAGCCAGAGGAGCTGGGATTCCATTGCTTAGAGGGCAGCCTGAGTGCTGGGCCTGCAGGCTGGCATCTGTGGGCTTCCTCAGGCCATGCCCGTGAATGAGCTCACACTTCCTGCAGAGCCATCTTGAGACTGCATCCTAAGGCAGGGAGCTACCAGGCTGGGTCCCCAGGGGAACCTGTTACAGGTAAGACACTGGGGACCAAAGCTGTGGACCCATTACCCAGTGACCAGCCTTGTTGTCCTTGGACTCCTAAAACCCAAATAAATATTGTTCCCTGTGCTAAAAAGAGTTTACTAAATATTCCTTTAGATTTCTTCCCCCACCCTTTTTGGGTTTTTTTGTTTTGTTTCGTTTTGTTTTGTTTTTTTAATACAGGCTCTCATATAGTCCATGCTGGCCTCAAACTCTCTGTGCACCAAAACTAATGTTGAATTCCTGATGCTCCTGCCTCCATCTCCTGAATGCTGGGATCATAGGTATGTGCTACTCTGCTGGGCGCCTTGAACCGTGTGCCTCGTGCCTGGTAGGTGAGCATATTACCATCTGAGCTAAATGTCCTTAGCATTCCTAAATGTCCTTAGCATTCCTTTAGATCTCTCTCTCTCTCTCTCTCTCTCTCTCTCTCTCTCTCTCTCTCTCTCTCTTGTTTTTTTGAGACAGGGTTTCTCTGTTGTAGCCCTGGCTGTCCTGGAGCTCAGTCTGTAGACCAGGCTGGCCTCGAACTCAGAAATCTGCCTGCCTCTGCCTCTGCCTCCCAGAGTGCTGGGATTACAGGCGTGCGCCACCACCACTGGGCTTCCTTTAGGCCTCTTGAATATGAGAACACATCTGGGGACTCCTTTGAATCCATTTAGATGGGGTAAGCACTTATCCAATTGCATATAAACAAGAATGTACACATAGTGGCTCACAGAAAATCCAGACTTCTTCTGCACAGGTGAGGATGGAAAGAAGAGGGAAGCAAACATTCTTGTTTTAAAAAAAAGGGTGTGTGAGTGTATGTGTGTGAGTGTGTGTGTGTGAGTGTGTGTGTTTATGTGTGAGTGTGTCTCTGTGTGAGTGTGTGTATATGTGTGTGTAAGTATGTATGTGTGAGTGTGTGTGTGAGTGTGTGTGAGTGTGTGTGTTTATGTGTGAGTGTGTCTCTGTGTGAGTGTGTGTGTATATGTGTGTGTAAATATGTATGTGTGAGTGTGTGTGTCAGTGTGTGTGAGTGTGTCTGTGTGTGTATGTATGTATGTATGAGTGTGTGTGTGTATATGTGTGTGTAAGTATGCATGTGTGAGTGTGTGTGTCAGTATGTGTGAGTGTATGTGTGAGTGTGTGTTTATGTGTGAGTGTGTCTGTGTGTGAGTGTGTGTGTATATGTGTGTGTAAGTATGCATGTGTGAGTGTGTGTGTGTGAGAGTGTGTTTGTGTGTGTATATATACTAGAGGCCTGGTTCAGTTAGAGCACTTATCTTGAGTTCACAAAGCTCTGGATTTATTCCCAGCACCACACAAACTGAGCATGGTTCTGCATGCTGCTAATCCTAGCACTTTGGAACTGGAGGCAGGAGCCTCAGGAGTTTAAGGCCAGCCTCAGCTACCTAGGGAGCTCAAGAACACTCTAGGTTAATGAGATCTTATGCCAAAAAATAACTGGGAGGGGCAATTTAGTATGTTCAGCTCTACTAAAGGAGAATCTAGCCCCCTGCCTGACCAAGCTCTTACTAATAGATCAGGCTGGCTTGGAACTCGTAGAGATCCACCTGCCTCTGTGTTTTGAGTGCGAGGATGGAGGAAGCTCAACCTCGGGTATGTAAGCCTGGCCCTGTGACTTCTTACTGACTCGGCTCTAGACTTTATATCGGGGGCAACAGTGGCAAACTAGAGAATACTCAGAGAGAACACACATGTTATCAAGTGCCTGTAACCTCAGTGCTCAGGAGGCAAAGGCAGGAGGGTCACTGCAAGCTGGTGGCTAGCCTGGTCTACACAGGTAAACTGGAAAAAGGTACTTAATGAGATTTTCTTTCCTTTTTTTAAGAGTTAAAAAAAAAAAAAGATGCTGAAACCTATTTCTTTGTAATCTAAGTTGAAAAGTTAGTTAAAAACTACACAGAATGTGAGACCAGAGTACGACGGCGATAAAAAATGATTGAGGGGTAGGAAAGATGACTCAGTAGTTAAAGGAACAGCTGCTTTTGCAGAGGAGCTGGGTTCAGCTCCTTTGGTGGTAATTTGAATGATAACGGCCCCTATAAGCTCATATAAGGGCCCTATAAGTCTAATGTTTTGTTTTTAATTGGTTGGGCTGTTTGAAAAGAATAAGAAGTTGTGGCCCTGTGGGAAGAGATGTATCACTGGGTGGGGGGCAGGGGCAGGCTTATGGTCTGTGCTTTTCTCTGCCTCCTACTGGGACTTGACCTCTCAGTGGTTCCTGCCACCTTTGCTCTACCACCATGGACTCTAATCCTCTGGAAGTGTAAGCTCAAATTAAACACTTGCTTTTATAAATTGTCTTGGGCCTGGCATCTTATTACAGGAATAGAAAAGTAACTAAAGTAGTTCCCATCACTAATATGGTAGCTCACAACTGTTGTAACTTCAGTTTCAGGGGATCCAGTGTTTTCTGGTTTGCATGAACATTGTCACTTAAATCAGAATGGAAAAAAAACTTTAAAAATAGGGTTGCAGAGATGGCCCAACAGTTAAGAGCACTTGTTCTTGCACAAGACCTGGGTTCAGTTCCCAGCACTCATAAGGTCGCTTACAGACATTTATAACTCCAGTTCCAGGAGATCTCATGCCATCTGCTGGCCTTTTTGGGCACTACACAATGTAATCTCCTATAATCTCCAAGGATATGAGGCACGCATGTGGTAGGGTACATAGACATACATTCAGACAAAGCGCTCATACACATAAAACAAATAAATCTAAAAAGAAATAAAATCTTAGCCGGGTGTGGTGGTCCACGCCTGTAATCCCAGCACTCTGGGAGGCAGAGGCAAGTAGATTTCTGAGTTCCAGGACAGCCAGGGCTACACAGAAAAACCCTGTCTCAAAAAAACCAAAATCCAAAACAAAACAAAAAACAAAAACAAAAAACAAAAAACAAAACAGAAAAGAAATAAAATCTTTATTTCTTTAAATCTTTTATTAAAATCTAAAAAGAAATAAAATAAGAATTTAAAATAGGATTACCATATGACCCCAGAAGCTTCACTTCTGGGATTATATGCAAAAGATATTTTAAGATTTATTTGGACGCCTGCATTCACCACAGAAATGTTCATAATAGGCTAGTTGTAGGAACAGGCCTGTAGTCAGCCCTCAGGAGGCTAAGGCAGGAAAGTCACTAGCTGGAGGCTAGCCTGGGCTATATAGCAAGATCCTACTTCAAAATGCCAAAATTATAAAAATGATAAAATGAACAAACAAACAAACAAACAGACTTTAGAGTCTGAAGAGATAGCCTAGTCAGTAAAGTACTTGCCAGGTAGCCACGAGGACCCAGATTTGATTCCAGCTCCCACATAAAAAGCAAAGTGTGGTATGGAGTACCAGCCCTCGGGGATGAGGAAAAACAGGTGCTTACTGTCCAGCTGGGTAACCAGCCAGCCCCTAGTCTTAGTAAGAGACTCTGTCCCTAAAATAAAGTGATTGTCTTCAGACTGCCATGCGTAACTGTGCACACACATGAACAGACCCACAAGTCCATACGAAACCCAAAACCTTTTAAAATTTAAGAAGAAAAAAATTTGGCGGATTTCTGAGTTCGAAGCCAGCCTGGTTGGTCTACAGAGTGAGTTCCAGGACAGCCAGGGCTACACAGAGAAACCCTATCTCGAAAAACCAAAGTAATAATAATAATAATAATAATAAAAACCAAAAATTGGAGGACCAGGTATGACAGAAACTTTTAATCCCAGCACTTAGGAGACAGAGGCAGGCATAGTTCTGTGAGCTCTGGGCCAGCAGAGCTATAGAGCGAGACCCTAAGTATCAGTGGTTGAATATTTGCCTGGTATACAAGAGACCCTGGCTTTGAATGCCCAGCACTCAAAACAAAGAGATTAAAAAGGTAAAATCTAGGGAGCTGGAGAGATGGCTCAGTGGTTAAGAGCACTGACTGCTCTTCCCGATGTCCTGAGTTCAATTCCCAGCAACCACATGGTGACTCACAGTTATCCATAATGGGTCCTGATGCCCTCTTCTGGTGTGCATGAACACAGCTGCAGTGTACTCATATAAATGGAATGAAAGGATTTTAAAAAATGGGGTAAAATCTATATTTTACCTTGTATTATATATATATATATATATATATATATATATATATATTATTTTCTATTATTTTCTATATTCTTTCCTTGTATTTTTTTAATCTCAAATTATTAATGGCCATAAAAGCGGGCCATGGCCTGCAGGTTGAAGGCCCCTAGGCATGGTGCTGTCACAGTGTAAAGCCGGAGCTGGGAGTGGGAGGAGGCTCAGAATGGGACAGAGCCGGGTGGTGGTGGTGCACACCCTTAATCCCAGCACTTGGGAGGCAGAGGCAGGTGGATATCTGAGTTTGAGGCCAGCCTGATCTACAGAGTGAGTTCCAGGACAGCCAGGGCTACACAGAAAAACCCTGTCTCAAAAAAACCAAAAAAAAAAAAAAAAAAAAAAAAAAAAAAAAAAAGATCCAGTTGTAGGACACCGTCTTAATTAGAGGTCCCAGCCCACTGTGGGTGGTACTTTTCCTGGACTGGTCATCCTGGGTTCTATAAGAAAGCAGACTGAGTAAGCCATAGAGAGCCAGCCAGTAAGCAGCCTCTCCATGGCTTCTGGATCAGCTCCTGCCTCCAGGTTCTTGTCCTGTTTGAGTTTCTGTCCTGTTTGAGTTCTGTCCTGACTTCCTTCAATGATGAGCAGTGACGTGGAAGTGTAAACTGAATAAACCCTTTCCACCCCACCTTGCTTTTTGGCCATGGTGTGCCCTCATGGGATTAGAAACCCTAAGACACCCAGCAAATAAAAATTTTAAAACTAAATAAAGGTGGCATGGCAGTGTGGGCCTGTGATTTCTGGGAAGGTAGGAGCAGACAGATCTCTGTGCATTCAGGGCATAGAGAGACCCTGTCTGAAACAAACTGAAAAGGTAGAAAGCAAGAAAGGGAGATGCCCCGCCTCTTGCCTGACATGCAGCACATAGGCACCACCACACAAGCACACATGTGTAAGCTAAACCAACCAAACACCAAACAAACAAAAACCACCTGGAGAAGAACAATGAAAATTAATAAGCACCTCTTTTGAGACTAGGTCTCACTATGTGCACCAGGCTGGCCTCTGACTCACAGAGATCCGCCTCTCTCTGCCTCCAGAGTGTGGGATTACCACACTTGGCAAATTAATTTTTATGCACTTAATGTTCCTTGATTCATTTTTTGCTGCTTTTGCTTGTTCGTTTATTTTTGTTTTTGTGTGCAATTTTGCCTTTTCTTTTCAGAGCTGGTGACTGAATCCAGGTCCTTATATTTGCTAGGCAATTGCTCTGTCACTGAGGTTCACTTCCAACTCTTGATAGACATTTCAGTTTAGATGAAAGTCATGCAACTGATAAACGTGTGAAGGCATGCTGTGGTGGTTTGAATAGGTTTGCCCCCTGTAGAATCATGTATTTGAATGTTTGGTCATAGTGAATGAACTATCAGGAGGTGTGGCCTTGTTGGAGGAAATACGTCACTGTGGGCGGGGCTTTTGAGGGTATATATGCTGAAGCTCCACCCAGTCTGGAAGACAGTGTTTTTGCTGCCTTCAGATCAAGATATAGAATTCTCAGCTCCTCCAGCACCATGTCTGCGTGCACACTGCCATGCTTCCTACTATGATGATAATGAACTGAACCTCTGAAACTGTAAGCCAGCCCCAATTGCCTTGGTCATGGTGTCTCTTCACAACAATAAGACTCTAAGACACACACTTAATAAACTATATTATAGCTGGGCGGTGGTGGGGCACACCTGTAATCCCAGCACTCTGGGAGGCAGAGGCAGGTGGATTTCTGAGTTCAAAGCCAGCCTGGTCTACAGAGTGAGTTCCAGGATAGCCAGGGCTATACAGAGAAACCCTGTCTCGAAAAAACCAAATCAAAAATATATATATATATATTGGTTACAACTTGAAGCAGTGCTGTGCAAGACAGCCCCAGTCTGAAAGTAATCCAAATGTCCATGAGTAGAATGTGGGAGAAATTATTGTATAGTCATATACTGAAATATTATGCAGCAATGCAAATAAATTATCAGGGCCGGTGAAATGACTTAGCAGGTAAGAGAGCTTAGCACTCAGGCCTAGCAAACTGAATTCCATCCCCAGGAACCACCACATGGTGGAAGGAGAGAACCAACCCCACAGCATAGTCCTTTGACCTCCATGTCTACGCTGTGGCATATACAGCTGAACCTCACATCAGACACTCACTAATAATTAATTTTAAAAGAAAATGAGAAAGTGCATCTTCATGCAATAGGTTTTGATGAACCTCACAAACATGATTTGCTAGATCATTTAAATTTTTTAAAATTATGTGTATGTGTCTGTGTGTGAGTATATGTACATGAGTGCCTGGTACCCTCAGAAGACGTCAGATCCCCTGGGGCTGGAGTCACTAGCAGTGGTGAGTCAGCCACCCACTGGGTGCTGGGGATTGAACTCTGGGCCTCTGCAAGATCAGTAATCATTCTCAATGGCTAAGCCTTCTTCCCAGTGCCCATAAATATAATATTGAGTGAAAATGTGTGACTTTATTTATACAGACTTCCCGTTTTGTTTAAAAATACGTATTCTAATGATTAAACCCAGAGCAAAAAGATGCAGGCACACCCCTGCAGTCACAGGAGACGGGCGATTGCTTGGGCAGTCTATGTCGGATTGAATAAGGTAATGCCAAAGGCCTCTTTCTTTGTTTTGTTTGTTTGTTTAGGTTTTTCAAGACAGGTTTTCTTCTTTGTTACAAGCCCTGACTGTCCTGGACTCGATTTATAGACTAGCCTGCCCTTGAACTCACAGAGACCCTCCTGCTTCTGCCTCCCAAGGGCCACCACGCCCGACTTATTTCTTTGGTTTTTAAGATACAGTATTTCAGGTAGCACAGGTTGTCCTCGGACTCAAATCCTCTTGTCTCTGAAACCTGAGTGCTGGGATTAAAGGGATGTGCCATGCCAGACTTCTGATACTTTTCTATGTAGTCCATGATAAAAATTAAGGGCTGGGCCGGGTGGTGGTGGTGGCGGCGGCGGCGGCGGCGGCGGCGGCGGCAGCGGCAGCGGCAGTGGCGGCGGCGCACGCCTTTAATCCTAGCACTTGGGATGCAGAGGCAGGTGGATTTCTGAGTTCAAGGCCAGCCTGGTCTACAGAGTGAATTCCAGGACAGCCAGGACTACATAGAGAAACCCTGTCAAGGGCTGGAAGTAGAGAGATGGATTAGTGTGCATATTCCTCTTCCAGGGACCCGGGGTCTATCCCCCACACTGCATTGGGCAGCTCACCATGACCTGGAACTCCAGCTCCAGGGAGATCCAACATGTCGGGTCTCTGAGGCCGCCTGCATCCGTATGCACACATAACAGCTCAAAGATACAAGCATACACACAGTGAAAAATAGGACCTCTAAAGAATAAGGCCTGAAGGTGTTGCAGCATATATAGAGTCCTTGGTTGGATTCCCAGCACCAAACACAAAAATATTTAAACCATGTATTAAGGTTTTAAATCTCTCTCTCTCTCTCTCTCTCTCTTTCTCTCTCTCTCTGTGTGTGTGTGTGTATGTGTGGTGTGTGTGTGTGTACAAGAGACACACACAGAGAGACATAGGGAAAGTCAGAGAGGAAGAGAGAGAAAGGGAGATGAGAGAGAAGGGGGAAGGAAAGAGGGGGGAGAGAGAGGGAGAAAGGAAGGAGGGAAGTTGGGGCGGGAGTTTGAAACCATGAACTTTGCTCTTCTGGACACAAGAGGGGGTGCTAACCAGTGCCCAGCTAAGGAAACCAGGTTTCCTAGCAACAGAGAAAAACACTGAGCAGGAAGTTTCTAAGACTCAGTTGATGGGTTTCAGCTCTGCACCTGCTTGGTGCAAGGCTTGCTCCTGGCACCCGGAGCCTTCTGTTGAGTCTTGAGCGTCCTTGACCTTTTGTGGAAAAGTGGAATTCTCCTGAACAGGAAGTCAGACCAGCTGGGGTGCTGAGCCCTGGCCCTCCTTTCTTCCCTGGTCTTTTCTAAAGGACTCCAAACCCCCTTGTGTTTACCTCAAATGCAGAGGCAATTACGGCATGGAAAGGAGGGAGTTTGCCTGGAGCATGCTGAGATCTGAGGATGTAAAAACAGAAAGATTTGGGTTGCAATGACCATTCCCAGGTTCGTTATTTTAACAGCTAAGTATTGGGTAAATAAGTATTAGGTAAATCCTGTGGAATAGTAATAACACAGGAAGAATACACTGTAAAGGGGCTGGGCTGGGGTTCCATGGTTGAATGTGTTGGCATCGCTGCCCGGATCTTGGCTGGCCCTGTGGCACTAGCAGGAGGTGCTGGCCCCTTTAAGAGGCGGGGCCTACCTGGATAGAGGTTAGATCACTGAGTGCCCGTTCTTGTGTGTGGCAAACTTTTCCTGGGGAGACACAAAACACACACACACACACACACACACACACACACACACACACACACATCTATTCTCTCAGAAAGAGAACTCCATGACAGAGCCAAGAAACACCCACAGCAAGGTCCAACTTGGTTAAACTAACGAGGTTTTATTGGTTTGCTAACAGGAGTGGGGGAGGGGTTACTTACAGTACCAGATGTGGCTCAAAAGCAGCTGCATCACCAAACAGACCCAAGAGGGCGATGGCTCGCAAAAGCTGCAAACCGGGTTCTCTGTACGGAGTGCAGGCAGCTGACAGATCCAAGATATCTCCTCTCTGCAGCTGGGCTGCGCAGAGTCTCCGCCGACAGCTGTTTATTCCTTCTGGAAAGCTGGAGAAGGGCCTTCCAGATTCTGGCGAATTTCTGCTGCTTTCCCAGAATGTGACCTCTTGTTTACCTCCGTGCTCTCCCAAGGCCCCCGACCCTGGAGGGAAAGTTTGGGTTCTGAGGAATCGGCTGCCCGGCACCAGCCCTTCCCTGCCTCTCTTGCTCCAGCTTCAATGTTTATCCTCACCACAAACCCAAAGGTCCGAAACCATGAGCCAGAAAGAAGCTTTCCTCTTTTTAATTTGGGTCTCTACAGAACTGTCAAAGCAGCGGAAATCTGGCTAAGCAGTGGAGAAAGAAATCGAGACTCGGGGCTGGAGAGAGGGCTCATAGTTCGACTGCACACGCACACACCGTACAATTCACAGCGGCCTGTAACGCCGGCTCCAGAGATCCAGGGCCCTTTTCTGGCTTCTGAGGGGACCAAGTGGATGCCCACTGTTAGCATCCTAAGCTCTGCCCCTCAGTTACCTGGCAACAGCCAGGGATGCCTGACTCTCTATAAAAGGGGCTGATGGCCCCCTCCTCCCTCTCTCTCTCTCTCTCTCTGTCTCTCTCTCTCTCTCTCTCTCTCTCTCTCTCTCTCTCTTTCTCCTTCCTGCTCCTGCTCTGTCTTCTCGTCCCTTCCCCCCTCCATGTGCGGTTGGCTTCTATCTGTTCCTCATCTCTCTCTCTCTCTCTTTCTCTCTCTCTCTCTCTCTCTCTCTCTCTCTCTCTCTCTCTCTCCCTCTCCCTCCCTCCCTCCCGCCAGCTCCCTCCCCCCTACTACCTTCTTAACTCCTCTCTCCAAGACCTATCCTATGGTACTCAGGGGGAAGGGGGAGGGGGGAGGGATGCTTCATCATGGGCCCTTCCACTCCTTCCCCCATACCTCACCACACATCCATAAAACACACCCCTCCCCTTATCTTTTAAACACATCACCCACCACATGCATGTCTCCACTCTCCTACATGTGGGTCTACATGTAATTAAAAACAAAATAGCCGGGCGGTGGTGGCGCATGCCTTTAATCCCAGCACTCTGGGAGGCAGAGGCAGGCAGATTTCTGAGTTCGAGGCCAGCCTGGTCTACAGAGTGAGTTCCAGGACAGCCAGGGCTATACAGAGAAACCCTGTATCGGGAAAAAAAAAATTAAAAAGACCCAAAAAACTAAAAACAAAATAAGTCTGATAGAGAGAGAGAACATCTGAGACTCAAGAAGACTAAACAGGATGATAGGCAAATTGCTTCCCCAATCCAATTTATAAAAGAAATATTTAAAACCATATTTTATTTTATTTTTTAAGACAGGGTCTTACTCTGACAGGCCTGGAACACACTGTGTAGATCAGGCTGGCCTTGAATTCATAGAGACCTGCATGCTTCTGTCTCCTGAGTGCTGGGATTAAATGTGTGCCTAACCTAACATCTTTTTTATTCTTATTTTAAAAGCTTATTTTTAAAGGTAAGAAGCTAGTTATTGTCTCTAATAACCAGATCAATTAATGTTAACACATTGGGGAGGTAGTATTTTCTTTAGCAAGTGAAGAAAACCACTTGAAGTAAGAGTGTGCCGCTAGGGAGGAACTTGTAGTTGTGCAGGACCTAACTTGGTGAAAGCGGTCTGGCTACCTGGCTACGACTAGCAGGAGCCCTGAAGCGTCCCTCTTAGACAGTGTGGTGATGTGTGCCTGCCGTCCCAGCACTTGGCAGGTGAAGACAAGAGGCAGAAATTCAAGGCTACCCTCAGCACCAAATCAAGTTTGAAGTCTGCTGGACTTCAGGAGACCTGGGTCCAAGCGTCCTTCTCCAATCCAGCATCTGTACTTCTGGGAATCAAGACTTCAGACACAATTTGAAATTTGGCAAAAGGTACACATGACAATATCAGTGCCAGTTTTATGTATGATGTCCGCTGTCCTGAAGCAGGGTGTGTGTGTGTGTGTGTGTGTGTGTGTGTGTGTGAAATGGACAGTAAAGGAAACAGTTCTTGGGTCACATTAATGTCTCCAGTAAGGAATGACGTTAAGGAGGAACCCATCACAGGGGTTAAGAGTCCATACTGGGTGCTGGAGAGATGGCTTAGGGGTTAAGAGCACTGACTGCTCTTCCGGAGGTCCTGAGTTCAAATCTTAAAAAACAAAACAAAACAAGAGTCCATACTGATGTTTGGCTGTGGGTCTCCAGAGAGACTAAGTCACCAACCAAAGAGCATACAGGTGCTGACCCAGCACCCCTCCACATTCGTAGCAGACTTGCAGGTAGGTCTTCAGGTGGGTCCCCTAACAATTAGAGAGGGAGTTGTGTCGGACTATAGTCTGCCACTAGGTCCCCTTCCCATAACCAGACTGCCTGGCGGGGTATCAGTGGGAGAGGATGTGCTAGGTCTTCTGGGACTGGACAGCCCAGGGTGGGGTGGTACCCCATGGAGGCTTCCCCTTTTCTGAGGAGAGGGGGAAGTGGGGAAAGGGATTTGGAAGGGTGGGACTGGGAGGAGAGGACTGAGGGGGGAGGTGCTGAAGATCAGTATGTAAAATGAATAAATAAATAAATAAAAGTGCATACTGTTCTTGTAGAACTGTTGCAGAAACTTTTCTGTCCAATTTCATCAGTACCGTGACTGAATGGTGAGATAGGGGGCGGAGTTAGGAGATGTAGAGGAGGATGCACAGGCTCGGAGGGAGATGCAGGGAGGTGCATGAGATGGGGGGAGGTCGCGGCAGGAGTGTTGGACACTATGGCTTGGGATGTCTTTTGTTTACTTGTTTTTTGTTGTTTTATTTTTTTCAAGACAGGGTTTCTCTGTGTACCCCTGGCTGTCCTGGAACTCACTCTGTAGACCAGGCTGGCCTTGAACTCAGAAATCCGCCTGCCTCTGCTTCCCAAGTGCTGGGATTAAAGGCGTGCACCACCACAGCCCGGCGGCTTGGGACGTCTTTTTGTACGTATTATGAGGTTAGAAATATTGGCAAAAGCTTTCATTGTATTGGCATCTTGAATTTGTGTTTTAAATATTGACACATCTGATTGGCAAATTAATTGAGTGTTGAGAGACTGTTCTACCGGGTAATTTGGGACACCACGGTTGGGGAACCAAAGGAACTGGCTGCCTGTGGGTAGTGTGGCATGTGTGGAATGTGAGTCCGTGGATGGCGGAGGGAGAACGCAGCTAAGATGCTGAGGAAGGAAGCTAGAAGAGATTGGCTCAACGGCAGCAGGGCCATGCTGAGCTGGACCGCTGGGACTTGGTGCAGAGGCCTGGCGGGGCAGTCATTAATTAATTAACACTACACAGAACCAGAGTTCGGTTCCCAGAAGCCATGTTGGGCAGGCTCCTCAGTTCCTCTAACTCCAGCTCCAGGAGTTCCAACAGGCTTCCGTGGGCGCCTGAATACACGCGGCACATGCAGAGACACATAAATAAAGATCCATCTTTTAAGTTATCTTGGGTGATGTTTATTAAAAAATAAAGAGGTAAAGAATATGTTCTATGGGGTGTGTGGTGAGGTGTGGGGGAAGGGGGTACGTTAGCGGGCCCATGCCAAGGAGTCCCTTCCTCCTGAGGGACCACACACGTGACAGGTATAGAAAAAAATAGAGTTTACTTAGGACATAGGAGGGGAGCTAAGGGTTAAGCAGAGGCACAGAGGCAGAGAAGGAGAGAGAAGAGAAGTAGAAGCTGGCCATGATCACGTGGAGGGGGTAAGGAATGGGGATTGAGGAGAGCCAAGAGGGAGAGAGGAGAGAGGGGGAGAGGGAGAGGGAGAAGAAGAGGGAGAGGAGAGGAGAGGAGGGGAGGGGAGGGTGAAGGAGTATAAGGATGATGAAGGGGGGAATATATAAGGGGTTAGGTGAGAATATAGGTGAGTTAGGTGAGTGTGGCTAGGCGGCGTGGGGGAAGGTGTCCGGGCGGGCCCTTGCCCGGGCACCTCTGCCCCTAAGGGACCACACACACACAGACATGGTATAGAATAGAGTTTATTCAGAATAGGGGATGGGAGTTAGTGGTAGAGAGAGAGAGAGAGAGAGAGAGTGTGGAAGAGAGAGTGTGGAGGCCGGCCATGACCACGTGGAGGGGGGGGGGAAGAGCCCCAGGGGCAGAGAGGTGAGAGTCTGTGGGAGAGCGGTGAGCAAAGAGAGAGAGGAGGAGCAAGTAGCCCTTCTTATAGTGGGCCAGATCTCTGGGGCGGGGCATACCTGGCTATTGCCAGGTAGGTGTGGGGTGGAGCTTACACAAAACCCCAACAGAGGGGAGGGGAGGGGAGGGGAGGGGAGGGGAGGGGAGGGGAGGGGAGGGGAGGGGAGGAGAGGAGAGGAGAGAGAGAGAGAGGAGAGAGAGCAAAAAGCCCCTTTTATAGTGGGTCTGGCCTACTTTGTTGCCAGGTAACTGTGGGGTGGAGCTTAGAACTTCCTCAGAGGCCTGGGGGAGTGGTTTGTGGGCTTGCCTAACATTTGGTTCAGTTTCTGAAGCTCTGGGTTTAATTCCCAGCACCATGTGGCAGCTCACAACCATCCCTAACTCTCCAGGTCCAGGGAATCTGACATTCTCTTCTGACCTCTATGGGCACCAAGAATTTACGTGGCACAGGTAAAACATTCATACACATGAAAAAAATCTTTTAAAAAATTCTTAAATCTTTTGAAAAATCAGTTTACTAGCTGGTTGTGACAGGACAAGCTGGTGCAATATGCGGAAGGGATAGAGTCAGGAGAATGGGCTACACCTTTTCAGGCCTGGCAAAGTGGCTTCTTATATGTATTTTTTATTGGGGTCCATATGTCGAGGTTGAAGGACAGCTTGAAGGAGTCAGTTGTCTTCTACCATGTGGGTCCTGGGGATCTCACTCAGGTCTTCAGCAGTAAACACTTTTCACCACTGAGCACCACACCCGTCAGCTTAATTTCGAGGCAATCTTGCTGTGTTGTCTAGACTGGCCTCATCTAGGCATCTAGACTGGCCCGGAACTGCTTCCTTTACTGCTTGTTCCCCCCCCCCCCCCCGCCCCCCCCAGCCCCTTCTGCTTCAGGTCAGGGGACATCATAAATAAAACTGGCACTAATATTGTCATGTGGACCTTTTGACAACCCATCTGCCTCAACCACTGAGTGCTGGGATTACAGGCACAAAAACAAAAAAACATTAAAAATATCCATATTTTCTTTAATAAGGAAACGCTCTAGAAACATCTTAGGGCTTGTGGTCTTTGAACTTGGACACAATCACAAGCACCTTATTAAAAGAAAACATGTAAACCATTTATTTGCTTATTTATGTGTGTATTTCTGATTTGTGTGTGTGTGTGTGTGTGTGTGTGTGTGCACTTGTCACATACAGCTCGGTGGTCAGAGGACAACTTCCCTGCCCTAAAAGCAAGTCTTAACCTGGGAGCAGTGGCTTATGTCTAGTATCTAACCACAGAGGGCTGAGATAGCCTGAGCTACACTGTGGATGCCATCTCTGATGGGGTCATAAAAAGAGAGAGGGGTTTAGGGAATGTGGCACGATGGTGTGTGGGGGGGGAAGGGGGTGCCTAGGCAGGCCTATGCCCAAACACCTCTTTTCCCTTGACGGATATCACACACACACACACACACACACACAGACATGGTATAGAATAGAGTTTATTCAGGGCAAAGGATAGGAGTTAATGGTATAGTAGAGACAGAGAGAGAGAGAGACAGTAGAGAAGTGGAGGAGTGGAGGTTGGCCATGACCACACCACGTGGAGAGAAGGGGGAGAGGAGGAGAGCCCAAGTGGGGCAGAGAGGTGAGAGTGCCAAGAGGCAAGAGTGATGAGAGAGAGGAGGGGCATGCAACCCTTTTATAGTGGGCCAGGTCTATGGGGCGGGGCATACCTGGCTGTTGCCAGGTAATTGCGGGGTGGAGCTTAGACAGAATACTAACAATCCCAGTCTGGGCTAAACAGTGAGGCCCTCTCTCAAAAGAAACAAAGACAAATTAAGGAGATGGCCCAGTCAATAATGTGCCTCGGAGGCAGGCACTAAGGCCATCCCCAGCCTTTAGGTGTGGCCGTGGTGTTGATATCTGTGACCCCAGCACTGAGGATGCAGAGACAGGAGGATGACTTGCTGGCTCCCCAGCCTACAGGAATCAAGGAGCTCCAGGCTCAGTCAGAGCCCTCCACCTCAAAGACTGAAGTCCAAGGAGAAAACTTGACACTCACACTTGTTTGTGGCCTCCACACAAAGCAATGCATTCATTAGCGTGTACATGCACATATACAACACAAAAATATTTTAAAAATTTGAATGATTTACATTTTTAACACATTTCTCAGGTAGCATTGATCCTGCTAGTCCCAGACCCACGTTGAGATCGTTCCTGAGTGTATCTGAAGAATCTCTCTGTGGGCTGAGGTCCTAGCCCAGTTTGTAGCTTGTGTGCATTCAGGAAGCTCTGAATAAAACTGTGGTGATGGTGATATTCACCTGCACTCAGGAGACGGATGTCAGAGGATCAGGAGTTTAGGGCCATCCTCAGCCACATATGATTGGAGGCCAGCCTGGGCTACATAGGACATCTTTACCACCCCACCCCCAACATGTATGACTTTCTGTGTGCTACACACAGAGACTCCTCACCCTCAGAAGACAGGCACTTGTCTTCCCAGTGTGTCCCTAATTACCAATCGCCTAAATAAGATTATCATAATTGTTCATTTATTCCCTTAATCACCTAAATTATTACTATTGTTTTCCATTCCACAAGTAGAGCTGTTGAGTCAGGTGACAGGCATGAGCTGGGTGTGGCGGCACATGTTGTGAGCCCAGCACGAGGGAGGCTGGGGGAGGAGGATTACTGCCAATTTGAGGTCAGCCTGGGCTACACAGTGAACTCTAAAGCCAGCCTGGATTTGTTAAGTGGGACCTTGTTGGGATGGGAGAGATAGGAATGGTTTTCAAGCCCTGGAATATGATTGCATGCTCTGTGGGCTGCATGTGTCATCTAATTTAATACTCAAAAGCCATTAATTAATTAATAGAGTCCGTACTTATCAAATGATACATTGTATCAAGTTCTTTGGAGTTTCAGGGTTGAGCAATAGGTACTATTGTTATGCCCATTGTACAGATGAGGAAACAGACCTGGGAGGTGACTTACCTGAGAATTGTTAGTGACTGCTCCCTCACTGGTACGTCTGAACTGAAGGTGGTGTTGCTTGCGTATAATACCAGCAGAGGATTACAGCCAGGAGAGGCTAAGTCAGGAGGATTTAGAGTTCAAGTCTAGCCTGGACTACATAGTGAGTTCTAGGCTTGCCTGGGCTATGTACGCACAGGGAGAACCTGTCTGGGTGAGGGGAAATGTCATTTTTATAAGCCTCCAGACGCCTCAGGATGCTCTGGTTTGGGGAAGAGCAGGTGTTTTCATTTGGGGTACAACTGATTTGATGACCTCCTCTTTCTTCTTTCCAGAACAATCCTGGAATCAAATCAAAAAATGAAATGTACTGCCATAAAGCTCAGGAGAGGGAGCCTGTCCAGACCCTGCCGGGAGTTAAAAGCTAACACTCTCTACATTGACTTTGCCTCCCCACTTCTAAGGAATATTTGTTAGTTTGTATTTACGTGTATTTGTCTGTGCAGCAGGTGTCCATGGAGGCCGACCTGAAGACGGACTACAGGGGTGGAAAGCTGCCACAGGAGATGAGTGCTGGGAGCCCACCTGGGCCTTCTGGGAGAGTTATGTGTGCTCTTAACTGCTGAGGCATCCCTCTGCTCCTGAGTTACGGCGTTTAAGAACTAGGCCGAGGGTGCCGGAGAGATATTTTAGCAGTTAAGAGCACTGGCTGCTCTTCTAGGGATCCCAAGTTCAAGTCCCAGGACCCACGGGGTGGCTCACAAACACCTGTAACTCCAGTTCCAGGGAGATCGGATGCCCCCTTCTGGCCTCTTCAGGCACTGCACACACATAGGCATATAAAATAAAAATAGCTTTTTTTTTTTTTAAGTACAAGCCAGGTATAGGAGGTCATACATATCTCTAGTCCCAGCAGAGGCAGTTGGAACTCTGAGTTCAAGGCCAGCCTGGCCTATACAGAGAGTTCTAAGACAGCTAGAGCTACATAGAGATCCTGTCTCAAAATATATGAGCAAAAAATTAAAAAGCACAACAGATGTATATGGACGTGAGCAGACAGGGTGTTCTCTCTGAAGAATTAGACCAGGGACTATTCCTGTGCCTCTCTTGGAAGAAAACACACCACCCTTGGACATCTTCAGGGTCCAGAGTCACACTTTGTTCTCAGAAATACGGCCAACCTGTTACGTCTATGAGTTCCACATTCCTGAATTTGATGAACCACAGATTGAAAGGCAATGTTTGAATATGATCATTCAATATGGCAGCTCATGCCTGTAATTCCAGCACTCAGGAATCTGAAGGAGGACCATTGTGAATTCAATGCTAACCTGGGTCTGTATAGAACATGTACACATTTTTCCCTATTCCAATACCTAAACAATCCAATATAATAGCTATTTATGTGCCATTTACATTGGATGCATTATCCAATCTTCTAAAGCAGCAGGCTATTGCCCCTTTGAGGAGTCGAACAACCCTTTCACAGGGTCTCCTAAGATCATTCCAAAATACCTATATTTATAGAACAAAGTTACAGTTATAAAGTAGCAATGAGAAATAATAATGTAATGGTTAAGTATCACTACAACACGAGGAACTGTATTAAAGGGCCACAGCTTAGGGAAAGTCGAGAACCACTGCTCTAAAGGTTTAAAGACTATGAGACTTTATGCCCAGGTGACATGCGAACAGTGCTCTGTTTTATATGATGAACTTGACTGAATGAGGCTTTGGACCTCCCTGGCAATCCTGGAAGCCGTCCATACCTACTGAGGGGTGCTCTAGTCCTGTAATTAATTTTCTGAGCAATAAGGGTTTTGAGCAGATCCCAGAGCAAACAAGAACTCTACAGTCACTCCAGGCTTTGGGATAAGCAGCTCTCCATGTCATCCGGAAGACCGGGTGCTATCAGAGTGTTGTAGGGAACCTGAAATGCCCCCTGCCCACAGTTCCCATTTGTTCCACGTTGGGAGGTTATGGGAGCAACAGGGCATAGGACCACACTGATGGGAGGAGATCTGGATGGGTGGGTCTTGCCTCTGAAGAGTATAGCCCAGCCTTTGGCTCTGGCTTGGCCTTCCTGGTCCACCATGATGTGAGCAGCCTTAGACTCACGCTCCCACCCACCACCGTTGAGCTGTTCCTTATTCCCTTCCCAGCTGTGATGGACTGAAACCCCCTAAAACTGTGAGCCAAGTTAAATCTTTCTTCCTTTACATTGTTATGTCACAGTGGGCTCTGTGGTGTGACAGACACTGTCCATATCTCATCCCCATGCCAATATATCTCCTCCAGCCACCCAGGCTACAGTAGGTCTCCTCACACCAGCAGCCACAGGTGAGTGTGTGCAGTATGAGTGTGGAAACTGAGACCAGACAAGGTGCTGAAGTAGCCGATCAAGACAAAAACAAGTGATCTAACCAACAGGCTCGGCTTCAGGACAGTGTGCACAGACATCCTCCTGGGGCAAGAAGGGTGCCGGTGATGAGAACAGGCAGGGTTAAGCAGGCAAAGCGGCTGGCAGGGGTGGGGGTGGGGGCGGTAAAGGCACTGCCGCCAAGTTCAAAAGCCTGAATTCAATTGCTGAGCCCCACTTGATGGAGAGAAAGAACCAACTCCTGTGATAATCCTCTGACCTACACATTCATGTGGCAGTATGCACTACCCCTGCCACATCCATAAATAAATGTCATAAAAGAATTAGACAAAATCAGAAGAGAAATGTAATAGAACCAGAGAGGAGGAGGTGTGGGTAGACCTGTGAATGGGTTTGCTGTCGTTTGGGTGTGGAGGCTGGGTCTGAATTGTAAGGATGGAGTCTCAGGAATGGAATAATGTTGTTGTCCGGGGTCTCGGTTATTTCCAGAGTAGGTTGTTGTGGACACGCCCAGCTCTATCCCCACCCTCTTCCTGGGTTACTTTCCTCCTTCACTTTCTACCTGCTTGTAAGGCTGGGACTGTATGCTTGATCCAGCATCGCACGCCCTTGGGCTGTCCAGCCTCCATCATTTTGTGCAGAACTCTTTTACTTTATAAATTACTCAGTCTGAGGTACTCTGATATAGCAATATAAAATGAACCATGGCAGACAAAGTGTGAAAATGTTTGCACCCCGTGTCTATGTCACTAGAAAGCATCCATAACTGGTTGGAACCACCTAAGCATGCTGATGTAGAGTCAGCCTGTGCTCGAACAGGCCTCTGCCACTGGCCACACGCGTGGACTCATGAACAGGAACCAC
Organism: Apodemus sylvaticus; assembly: GCF_947179515.1. Lineage (NCBI taxonomy): Eukaryota > Metazoa > Chordata > Mammalia > Rodentia > Muridae > Apodemus > Apodemus sylvaticus. The sequence goes on along the minus strand of NC_067473.1, from coordinate 147,344,685 downwards.
ATGGCAGGGTTAGAGGTTCCGAATTCACTGAAATGTCTCCGTACTGCCAGTGGGAGTGTCTGATTTACCAATAACAAAGGCTTCCATCCTTCAAGGAAGACCACAGCACTGAGTAACTAAATAATGACAGGAGATCTTTTTTTAATCCAGAAGGAGATGCAAGTCATCTTGATATGGACAGATGTATAGTTGGGGTGTGGGTTTACCTTTCTGGGATGCAGAGGCTCAGTCAATCTGTGCTGGTCAGTTTATGTCAACTTGTTCTAAGCGAACATCACTTTGGAAGAAAGAACCTCAACTGGGGAATTCCATCAGATGGGCCTGTGGGGATGTCTGTAGGGAATTTTCTTTCTTTCTTTCTTTCTTTCTTTCTTTCTTTCTTTCTTTCTTTCTTTCTTTCTTTCTTTCTTTCTTTTCTTTCTTCCCTCCTTTCTTTTATTTATTTATTTATTTTTTTGAGACAGGGTTTCTCTGTGTAGCCCTGGCTGTCCTGGAACTCACTTTGTAGACCAGGCTGGCCTTGAACTCTGAAATCCACCTGCCTCTGCCTCCCAGAGTGCTGGGATTACAGGCATGCACCACCACTGGCCCGGCTGGGAATTTTCTTGATTAATGATTGATGTGGGAGGGCCCAGGCCACAGAGGCAATGGTGACACTCCTGGGCAGGTGGTCCTGGATTGTAAAAGAAAGTAACCTAAGCAAGTCACGGAGAACAAGTCAGTTAACACTGTCCAACATGGCTCCTGCTTCCGCTCCTGCCTGAGCTCCTCCCCTAACTTGTCGCTCAGTGATGGACTGTGGTGGGAATGTGAGGATAAGTGGACCTTTATCTCCCCAAGTGGATTCTGTTCTCTATCACAGAAACAGAGGACCACACTAGTACTACCTAAAAATTAGATCTCAGATAATATCATGGCAGAGCTGAGGCAGCCGAGCTGGTCCATCGGCTTATGTGTGACTCAGGAACTCATCCCAGAGGCCTTGAGAACTAGCCTACGTGCAAGCCGCTCGTGGGCCTTGGAGCACTCTGTTTCCTTCCCTTTATCTTCTTCCTCCTCCCCTCCTCCCCTTCCTTCTTCTCTTCCTCCTCCCCCTCCTCCCCTTCCTTCTCCTCTTCCTCCTTCCCTTCCTCCTCCTCCTTCTTGAGGCACTTTTCGAGTCCATCTACCCACACACAGGGAAAGAGTGGCCAGCGCAGGTCCTTACTCTTCCCACTGTGTCCCTGCTTTCTTCCTTGCACGTAATCACGTCAGCTGTTGTGCTCCCTGGAGCATCCCTGCCCTCAGGTTGCTTCCCACAGGACCTCTGCCTGCCTTGAGGCTTTCTCTGTCAGTGTCTAGAAGACTCTCATCCAGCTAAACCAAAGGTTCTGTCGCTCCTTCACCTATCCTGCAGATCCACTCCAGGTCTCCAGGGTCACGGTGAGAAGTGCAGCAAGAGGAAGGAGACTCAGACTCCATTTCTTCTTTCTTCTCTCTCTCTCTCTCTCTCTCTTTCTTTCTTTCTTTTTTTTTGTTTGGTTTTTGGTTTTTTGGATTTTTCGAGACAGGGCTTCTCTGTGTAACCCTGGCTGTCCTGGAACTCACTCTGTAGACCAGGCTGGCCTGGAACTCAGAAGTCCGCCTGCCTCTGCCTCCCAAGTGCTGGGATTACAGGTGTGTGCCACCACCGCCCGGCTCGCTTGCTTGCTTGCTTTCTTCCTTCCTTCCTCCTTCCTTTCTCTCTCTTTCTCTCTCTCCCCCTCTCTCTTCTTTCCTTCCTTCCTTCCTTCCTTCCTTCCTTCCTTCCTTCCTTCCTTCCTTCCTTTCTTTTTCTTTCTTTCTTTCTTTCTTTCTTTCTTTCTTTCTTTCTTTCTTTCTTTCTTTCTTTCTTTCTTTCTTTCTTTCTTTCTTTCTTTCTTCTTTTCTCCTTTCAGCCTAGAAAGCCCTTAAAAACTCTATTCTCTACTCAAAAGACATGGCTGACAGAAAGGTGAGGACAGTCCCTGCCATCCTTTACACTCCTCACTGGATGTGCCTTTTGCTAGAGGCCACGGTGACATGGCATACTGGGGCCACCTGGAGTGGCCATTCAGACCCTATGCTTTGGTCTCCTGGGCATATGCTCTCCTAAGGCTCTGTTCTGACGAGGCATGGTGGCACAGGCCTGACTCTAGCACTCAGCTGTGAGGGTGGAGAGGCAGCCAAGAGCAGCTTGAACCAAGGAGGAAGTGTGACGGCCCAGTCAGTAAAAAACATGGCCATGTGTGCTTTGAGACCTCGGTGTTGTCTCCAGAATCCATGGCAAGGGGACAGAATTGACTCTATTTTCTACATGTGTACTATGACACACTGGTGATCAAACTCACACACATTACACACACATACACAGACAGACAGACATTTAGATGATAATCCCATGGGGCTAGAGAGATAACTCATTGGTTAAGAGTGTTTGCTCCTCTTCTAAATGAACTTTTGTCAATTCTCTGCACCCTCTAACTCCAAGTCCAGGGGACCTGAGATTCTCTTCTGGCTTCTACATGTGTCTGAACACATAAGGCATATGATACACACACACACACACACACACACAAGGCTATGTAGCAAGACCCTGTCACCTTGTCACATACATACATCAAGCAAGCAAAAGGTTATTGCCCTGGCAGGTTAACTGGACATTCTCATATGAAGGAAGAAGAAATAAGTATCTCTTCACCCAAGATCAGGAGAGAATGCTTGTGACTCGTCCTAGCGTCTGTTGGAGTCGCCCCCTGGTTCTTCCACGACTAATTCTTGATGTTAAATCAGCAAAATATAGCAGCCATGAGGAGATCCAGGCAACACAGGCACAGTGTCCAGGAGCATAGACAGCACAGGGCCATCTCAATAGGTAAGCCACTTAGAGAAGCAGAGGTGTTGGCAGCAGGAGAGGCCACCCAGATGGGCGGTAGATGGGAAGACAATGAGCACCAGTGGAAAGCAGAGGTGAGCTGTAATCTGAGACTGCAGGTTCCATCTCCCCTACCCTCTAAAGTGTCCCCTGAAGAAGAGAGAAATCTAAGGCTAAGGAGCGAACAGTTGTAGATCGTTTGCCTAGAGTACAAGAGGCCTTTTGACACACACACACACACACACACACACACACACACACACACTCACACTTAAGGAGCTGTTTTCAGATGGGGTTAAATTGTTTTGTGAAGATAGGTCATACTTAACCTTGCCTGAGGCTGGGCTGGAGTGTCGCCATGGCGTGTTGCCTACATCTCAACAGGACCAGGTCTTCACTCTCTATCACCTAATGGAAGAGGCTACAGCGTCCTTAGGGCATGCCCTAGTCAATGACGGACCAACACAGAAGTACAAAGTCATGGGTCCTTGAGATGGACGATTATGATTGTGAACTTTGCTGGACTAAGAAATGTCTAGGCAGTTAGTGAGGTGCAATTTACAATTTAGGGTGCATCTTTGAGAGCCTTCGTAGGGAGGAATAACTGAGTGGGGAAGGTTTGCCCCAATTGTCGGCAGCAGCATGACACAGTTGGGGGTCCAGAGTGAATGAGGAAGCAAAAGGAAGACAGCAGCTGACCACAGTCAGTCCTGCCATGTGGGCAAACGGCCCCGTGCTCCCACACCCGGGAGCTGCCTGTGCCTTTGCCTTTCCTGACAGACTGTCTCCTCACACTGAGAGCCGGAATAAATGTGTCTTAGCTCGCTTCATGTCAGGTCACAGTGATCAGAACAGTGACTGACACACACCCTCGGGGCCATCTCAACAGCAGAATTCTGTTATAATTTAGAGTTCTTCATCATCCCATGTGAAACTTCCCATCCTCCGTCCCTCACCTGTGCTCCCGAGAGTTCTCTTGTGGAGGCTTGGATGAGAAATGTCCCTCTCAGGTCTCCATTGGTGCTGCTGTTTGGGTAGGTTTAGGAGGTGTGACCTTGGTGAAGGAAGGGTGTCACTTGAGGGTGGGCTTTATGATTTCAAAGCCACATGCCATTCCCAGTTAACTCTCTCTGCGTCATGGATGTGGGTCAAGATGGGATCTTTCAGCTTGTGTCTCCTTTGTGACTCGTCGCTCTGTAACCATAAGCCAAACAAACCTTTCCTTCTATAAGTTGGTTTGGTCATGGTGTTTTATCAAAGCAACAGAAAAGTAACGAAACCATCTCCCACATGTCAATCTCCTGTTCAGAGCCTGCTTTTGTGGGGACCTGGCTAGGCCTGTATGCATCTTCACTCAGGCTGATGCATGCCTGACTGTTCCCTACAGCATGGTACCCGGCTGCCTTCCTACTGCAATGGAACAGGGATGCACTTGCTCAGCATCCTTAAGAAGTGCCAAGATGGTTCTTTTTTCCTTTCAGCCAGTGCAGTGGTGTCAAATGAAACACTGGTGGCAATTTGGGTAGTAGCTTGTATTTGTGTTCTGATTTTTAATTTCACACTGGGGATTGAACCTGAATAGCCAGCCTGTGGAAGTTTTAATTTGCATTTCTGGAGTAAGCAATGAATTGAACATCTGTGTTTTCAGACCCTCTCTTTGGAAATATTTTTGGCACTCTTGTGGTCCCTGTTACATAGACTCTCTTGTTTCATTGCCCGACAGGAGGATTCTCGAAGGGCAGATCCCACGCTAAATGGAAATGGGAGGCTGGAGAGATGGTTCAGAGGGTAGGAGACTATACTGCGCTTTTGAGGACCTGAGTTTGATTCCCAGTAGCCACCTGTAGCTACAGACTCAGGAGATCTGATACTCTCTCTGACCTCAGTGGGCACGCTACACATATTTGCATGTGCAAGTGGACACGTGCCTGTGTACGAATATACACACACACACACATTAAAAAAAAATCAATAAATATGGGCTGGAGAGATGGCTCAGTGGTGAAGAGCACTGGTTGCACTTGCAAAGGACCTGTGTTTGATTCCCAGCCACAGTAACTTTTCTACCATGTGAAACAAATTCCATGGGCTCTGGCATCCTCTCGTGGCCTCTGCTGGCCCCATGTACACACGTCTTGCATATATGTACATTCAGACAAAACACTCATGCACAGATAATAAAAATAAATAAATCATTTTAAAATTTACATTTATTTATTTATTTATTTATTTATTTATTTATTTATTTATTTATTTGACATCGAGTCTCTCACCCTGTAGCCTTGGCTGGCTTGGAACAAGCTATGTAGACCAAGCTGGTCTCAAACTCACAGAGACTGAGAGTCTCCTCCTCCAGAGTACAAGGATTAAAGGAATACATCACCAAGCTAACTAATAACAAAACAAAACAAAAGCAAACAAACAACTCCCCCCTTACAAAACAACCAAACAAACCAAAACAAAAAACAAATAAGAAGAGACTGGAAAGATAGTTTGGTGGTTAAGATTACTTGCTTACAGGCGACCAGAGTTCAGTTCCCAGCACCTACTTTAGGTAACTCACAATGCCTGTAACTCCACCTTTCAGGGATTATGACAATTCACTGGACTGCTGCACACGGGTGGCCGACTTTCTCTCTGTCGAACCCCCTCCTCTTCCTCCTCCTTCTTCTCTCTCTCTCTCTCTCCTCCACACACACACACATTTATTTTTAAAAATATTTAAAGGAGACAGACAGAAGGAAAACTGGAAAACGGAAATGGATTCCCAGAGGCCACATCGCTCTATAAATGTCCTCACTCCACTTGTAACTGGACTTCAGAACTTTGGGGAAAGATTTCTTTGGTCACATTTCCTGCATCCTCTGTCTTGCCTCTCTACCTGCCTGGCACTGCCAGGACAGTCCCACCTCCTGCTGCCTCTCTGTATAGTTTGTGGAACTTATCGTGAGACACTGGAGTCCTCAACCACCAGTCTTTGACTCTCACTGACTCTTTGGGAAAGCGCAGAGAGCCAGGGACAGACATTATTACGGTCTTGCTGCTTTGTTGAGGCACAGTTTTGCTCTGTGGCCCCCACAGGCCTCACACTGACTGCAGGACACCTTTAGTGGGTGTCCTTGTTCTTGACGTTCTGGATAAATCTGGCCGGTGGTATTGTGGCGATTTATTGCTACATATCAAATATCCCACAATTTAATGGCTTAAAATTACCAGCATTGGAGCTAGAGAGATGGATCTGTGGTTAAGGGTACTTTGGCTGGTCTCACAGAGGTCACAAGTTCAGTTCCCACCACCCACATAGTAGTTCACAACCATCTGTGTGACTCCAGTTCCAGGGTAGCCAATGCCCTCTTCTGACTTTCATGGGCACCATGCATGCGCATGGCACACAGATATGCACACAGGCAAAACAAGCAAGCAAGCAAACAAAAAGCAAAACAAACACACACATATAAGATAAAATACAAATAAATCTAAAAAAAAAAAAAATTACCAGCATCACTCGGCATGGTGGCTCAGACTGTTGGCTCCGGCACTTGTGAGTTAGAGGCCTGCCTAGAGCGGGTTCTGGTCCTCCATAGTAACAGAGTGAGACCCTGTCTCAAAACCCAAACCAAAACCAATCATTTGGGTCAGAAGATGGGTCAGTGGTTAAGGAGGTCTGCTGCCAAGCCTGATGACCTGCACTTAATCCCAGGCATTCACGTGGTGGAAAAAGAACCAACTCCCACAAGAAAGTGAGCCAGCTCCCATAATCTGACCTCCACATGCATGCAGCGATTCACACACATACACATACACACACACACAAAACAAATAAAATATAAAACAATAATAATAATAATAATAACGATAATAATAATAATAATAATAAGTACTTGAGCTACCTGGTGCCTATAATTCCAGCACTTATGATATGGAGCCTGGACGATCAGGAGTTCAAGGCCAGCTTGGCTACAGGAGACCCTATCTCGAAGAGGCAGAATGACAGCAGTAAATGCCTTCATTGTGTTGTTTCTCTGGGCGCTGTAGGTCGGCTGCAACTGTCAAGCCGGACATCCCCATCTGTGTGGCCACATCCATGTAGCTGGCAGCTCAGGGTTGGTGGGATGTCGACTCTGCTAAGCTTTCTCTAACAGTTTCAGACTTCTCTCCTCCCTTCCAGGCCTTTCTATTCTGCCTTTCTCGGTACAAGGTGGCTCAGGGTTGCCTCAACTGACTCTGCTAGGCTCTGTTCACTACCAACCCAGAGCTAGCCCAGCACTTCCGCCTCCTATTGGCTAAAGCAAAGCTGTAGGACCATCCTAGGTCCCACAAGGAAGAAAACTGCCCAGAGACATGAGCACCTCTCCTCCCTTCCCCTCTCCCCCTCCCCTCCTATCCCCTCTCCCCCTCCCTCCCTCCTTCCCCTTCCCTCCCTTCCCCTCCTCCCCTCCCCTCCTCACTGAACGTCATCGTTGGAGACCAGTCACCGTAGTTTGCTTTGATGGCTCAGAGGTTAAAAACACTTACTGCTCTTCCCTAAAGACCCAAATTCGGTTTCCAGCACCCTTTTAGGTAGCATACAAACCACCTGTAACTCCAGCTCCGGGCGAGAAACGATGCCCTCTACTGGCCATCCAAGGTACATATATTTCTCACGTATAAAACCAACTATTCTCTCACCTTCCATGGACCCTTAAAATCTCAGCTAAGTCCAGCCTTGGGTCTAGGGTTAAAGTTAAGTTTCTCATTAAGTGTTGACGAGGTCCTGTGGTGAAAGGTCTATGAGCCAAAGGGACAAGTTCTCAGGCCCCACTTATCTGAGGCAAGACAGTTGTCAGGAAAGTTATGGGGCCACCGAAAGGGAAAAGAACTCTTCACTCCAGGGTCTGAGGAGAGCCTTCCTCCTGCAGAGAGGCAGGGATTTCAACACAATCAGTGTTTTCGGTAAAAGTGTTCACCCACAGGGAATATTCTCTTGGCATATTTTGTGTAGAGTAGCAATGATCCAGGCTTAACGCTTGAATATATATCTATAACCTTAGGTGAGACTTCATTCCTTTCCCCTCAGGGCCTGAGAATCTCAAACAAAACCTGTGTTTGCAGTAAAGATTTCTGACATTCCTGCATTCCTTGAAACTGGACTTTACCTTATCAGCTGGGACCCGCCCATCTGGGACCACCTGGGGACCTCTTTAGCCTTTCTTTGTCTTGCTTGTTGGGGCAAGGGTCTCTCTGGTCTTGTTTGGTCTAGCCCTGGCTGGCCTGGAACTCACATTGATCCCCCTGCCTCTGCTTCTCAAGTCTTGGGATTTAAAGCTGTGCACTGCGATGTCTGGTTCCTAATTTAGGTTTTCGAAGCACCCTCTTTAAATACAGTAGCTACAAACCATGAAATTCCTACGTGACCAGCTGTCCTCCCTGTAGAGCTTGCTTCATCCATGTTGGATAAGTCTTATGTTCAGAGACTTCTCTGTGAAGTCCACATCCATGCTGGGCTGGCTGGGCTGGTTTTGTGCTTCTTTCTGAGCACTTCTCTCTCTCTCTCTCTCTCTCTCTCTCTCTCTCTCTCTCATAATTTATCTATTTTGATGTTATGTGCATAGGTGTTTTGCCTGTGTGTGTATCTGTGAGTGGGTGTCAGACCCCCTGGATCTGAAGTTACAGACAGTCATGTGCTGCCACATGGGTACTGAGACTGAACCCGGTTCCTCTGGAAGAGCAACCAATGTTCTTCACCACCGAGCTATCTCTCTACCTCATACCAACTTCCCTTAAACCTTATGCTTTAAGCCTATGTTAATTAATTTTTATTATACTTATTTATCGTGTATATATGTACACATGTGTAAAGGCACACATAGGTCAGAGGTCAACCTCCAGGAGTCCTTTCTCTCCTCCCACCAACCTGTAGGTGGAACTCAGGTAATCAGGCCTGGCAGCAGGTATCTTTACCTCCTGAGCCGTCTCTACAGCACCCTGTAATATATCTGTATTTAACCCCATCTCTGCTTTATAAACTGGTTAGTCCTGACATTTTTCCTGTGCAGAAGCCAGCCAACCCCTTTGGCCTGAGTTGAGGACACTAAAAGGTGGTCGTCCAGGGGACAGCTGTGCTTCTTACGCCTGAGCTCCAGATGCTAACCATACCAGTGCACATTGATCATGATGTCTGTTGACATCCAAAATGGCAAGGCAGCTGGGGTTTGGACCAGGGCTAGACTGCTGCCTGACATGTGTGAGGCTCTGTTTTATTTTTTATTTTTTTAAATGGTTTATGTAGCAGTGGAATTGAACCAGGACTTTATACACGCTGTACAAGGACTCTACCAAGTGAGCTACATCAGCAGTCTGTGGGCTGTGCACACCTGCATGCATACACAAGCAAATAAAATAAAATAGATAAACAAATAAAAGGGTACGAGGAAGGGTGTGTGGAGTCGTCACATGTCCACAGAGATTCTGGAGTGCTGTACCTTTAACGCTAGGCTCGCTGACTCAAGCTCTGGTCCTCTTTCTTGGATGGCTTTCCTTGGTCCTTGGTTCTAGGATCTGGATCTTCCTTCCTGCAAAGGACCCAGGGTCCACTGCACCCTCGTGGCAGAGGACCCAGCACCCTCATGGTAGCTTACAAATGACTGCAACTCCAGTTTGAGGATATATGACACCTGTTTTGGCCTCTGTGAGTACCAGCCCTGCAAATTCAGGCAAACAGTTACACAGGTAAATTAAAATAAAACAAGATTGAGAGTGGACAGTGGTGGCACGCCCTTTTAATCTCAATGCTTAATAGTCTCAACCAGGTGGATCTCAGTGAGTTCAAGGTCAACATGGTCTAAAGGCCTAGTTCAGCCGGGTGGTGATGGCACACGCCTTTAATCCCTGCACTCTGGGAAGCAGAGGCAGTCGGATTTCTGAGTTCGAGGCCAGGCTGGTCTACAAAGTGAGTTCCAGGACAGCCAGGGCTATACAGAGAAAAACAAACAAACAAACAAACAAACAAACCCAAAAACAAATCTAAAGATCTAGTTCTAGGACATCTAGGGCTATGCAGAGAAACCCTGTCTCAGAAAAACCAAAACTAGATAGATAGATAGATAGATAGATAGATAGATAGATAGATAGATAAACTGTTGGGTTGGATAGATGGCTCCAGAGTACTTGCTACTGTTGCAGAGGATCTTCTGACTTTCTTGAGCACACACACTGTTAGGACTGAGGTAAAGTATTAAGGACCAGACAGAATGTTAGGACCTGGGTAAACTATTAAGGTTTAGATGGATGTTAAGGCCTAGATGAAATATTAAGACTTAGGTGACAGTTACCTTATTAGCCATTATAAGGAAACTTTCTCATATGTTTCTAATATTACTAGGAAATGTTCTAATGCCAAGACTGATTACATATTCTGCTATATTCTATGTCCTTGGAAACCAATCATGATAGAAGCCAGTAGAACTGTTTTGTATAGTTTACCCACAATAATCTTGGATCTGAACCAACCACCCAATAGCACTTCCTGCAGCTGTGTATAAGCTTTTATGGTATAAACTGCGTCTGGGACGGTCCCCAGCCTAAGAGAGACAACTGCAGTAATATAAGAAACTATTTGGAATAAGACTTACACTTTGAGTAGAGGTCGAGTAAAGTCTGAGTTCCCAAGACCTCCCTGGGAACTGACATCCTACTTAGTAGAAAGAGACGTGTATGTGGGTAAATGATACTCTGGTTGGCAAGTTAAGATATGAATATTAGACAAGACAAGTCCCCCGCCACAGTTGAATACCCAACCAATGGGAACAGGACAAGTGTACAACACAGATCATGTTCCTAAGGAAATCCCCTATCCTTAAATCCTGATTGGTGAAATAACTTAGCACAGATGTTTGTGGATTCTGGGCTTAAAAAGACTGTAGGACAGCTAAAGAGATGGCTCAGCATTTAAGAGCACTGACTTGCTGTTCCAGAGATACTGAGTTCAATTCCCAGTAATCACACGGTGGCTCACAACCATCAGTAATGGGATCCGATGCCCTCTTCTGTTGAGTCAGAGGAAAGTGACAGCATAGTTTCACACACATAAAATAAATAAATAAATCTTAAAAAACAAAACAAAACAAAAAATAACCACCCCCTAAAAACCAAAACAAAACAAAACAAAACAAAGCAAGCACACAAAAGACCAAAAAACCCTGTAGGATGTTAACTCCGGGTCATGGTTCAGTTCCTTAAATCTGGACGGTGGCCCTGGTGGGTCAGTCCTGGGGCAGACGCTCAATAACTATCCCTATCTGACCGAGATTGATGTTCATGAGGTTGTGAGGCGATTCCTAGACCCCAAGACAAATATTTTGCATATACACACATTCAAGCAAAACACACAGAAAATAGAATAAATCTTAAAAGAAATTTAAAATGAAAAATCTTTACTAAAATTAGATAAAAAGAAGATAAAATGTAAACATAAATTAAAAAAAACTCATTTCTATATTAAAAAAATCTCTGTGTGTGTGTTTTTAAAGATTTATTTACTTATTATATGTAAGTATACTGTAGCTGTCTTCAGACACTCTGGAAGAGGGCATCAGATCTCATTACTGATGGTTGTGAGCCACCATGTGGGTGTTGGGATTTGAATTCAGGACTTTTGGAAGAGCATCTCTCCAGCCCCATCTGTGTGTTTTTTATGTGTGGCATGATCAACTCTAATAGAGCTACACTTAGACTGGAGTTACAGGTCACCTCTGTCATCCCAGATACTAAGGCAGACGGATTGCCATGCATTCAAGGCTAACCAGAGCCCCATAGCAAACCTCGTCTCATTAAAAAAAAAAAAAAAAAAAAAAAAAAAAAAAATATATATATATATATATATATACACACACACACACATATATGTATATATATATACACACACATATATATATATTATATGTATGTATATATTATATACATATATATATAAACCACACTTAACATCACTTGCTGGGCCCTTGTCTGCTCTGGGCTGGGCGATGTATGGACATGGGCACTTAGGGAACATGCAGGAGCCTCAGTGGTCATGATCAATGAGGATAGCCTGGGCTCAGTTCCAGGCCATGCTGGTGGGGACAGACGCATGTGTCTTGACTGGCCCGGAATGCCCGACTACGCTCATACTCATACCTGAGACCTTGGTGGAGAAGTTGGAATCCTGAGCTCGGCTGAGACAATGGGGCATGGGGCCTCTCCCTTTGGCTTTCCCATGCATTCTTTCCTGGCGGATTCTTGAAGTAGGTGGGAAGATTGAGGTCAAGTTTTGCAAAGGCTCTGGCCTAGGTGTGGCCCATCCTTCAGTTCTCTCCAGAGAAGGTGCCAACCCCTTTTCTTATTACCTATGTGCTGTGCTGAGCCCCACAGTGGGAACTTGACATTTATTTTCTCTTTGTACTGGCTTTTTTTTTTTTAGTGGTTTGCACACATTTATTGCTCCCTGCCAACACTTGCTATTTAGGGAACCACGGCAACCATTTCACAACACATTTCAATTAACTCAAGATGTCCTATCTAGAACCATCTTCCCAAACCTTTGCAATGCAGGAGGTGACAAGCGCATCAGTGAACTTGCACACAGTCACACAGGGAAATACCTTTCCTTTGCCTTGGAACAACAGACATAAAGATAAAGCTTGAGATAAAGGTCAAACACAGGCCCTGGATAAATAAATAAATAGTAAATAAATAAAACTGGAAATGATGGCTTGATTTAACTGAAACTAAGAAAAATTTATACCAGGGTATTTCTTTTAAAAATATTTATTTTGTTTTTACTTATATGTATGTGTGTGCATCTCTGTGTGGGTATGCACACCCGAGTGCTGTAACCTTGGAGTCCTGAAGAGGGCGTAGGATTCCCTGGAACTAGAGTCACAGAGAAGTGTAAGCTGCCCCACGTGGGTGCTGGGAACTGAACTCAGAACCTCTAGAAGAGCAGTAGGCTCTCTTAGCCACTGGAATATCATGCTAGCCCCAAAATATTACTTTTTTGTTTGTTTGGCTTTTGTTTTTGAGACAAGGTCTGATTTTGTAGCTGCTATTGATAATCTGGGCTGAAGTCTCTCTCTCCAGGGTGAGTTCGTTATCTTTGGTGGGTGGGATTACCAGAAGTGATGTGTGACACCTGTACTCTTGGAGGCCCTGTCTTCAGTCCAGCCAGGGACGTTCCCTTGCATCTGTTCCTAGAGTCTAAAGAGGCATGGCTGGGAGTGTTTTTCTGAATGTGTGCACCCTCAGCCTGACCAGCATCCAAAGGGCAGAGGTGCCTTTCTGCGCTCCCTCTTCCTAGAAACGATCAGCTTGCGTCTCTGTAGCCTGCGTTTGTTCCTCTCTGTGCATTCTCACCTGGTGATGGATGTTTGGAGGTTTCTAGATTTCTCTGGCTTTGAAATATTCGTTTCTCTCCAGACGACACCCACCAGGTGTGTCATATATTACCTCACTCTGTTTTCCTCTGTCCATGGCGTTCTCTCTCTCTCTCTCCCTCTCTTTCCTTCTTTTCCTCTCCCTCCTTCCCTCTCCCTCCTTCCCTCTCCCTGTCTCCTTTCTTCCTCTCCTCTTCTTCTTCCTCCTCCTCTTCCTCTTCTTCTCCTTTTTAAGATAGGAACTCACTACATAAATCTGGTTGGCTTCAAAGTCACAGAGATCTGCCTATCTTAGCCTCTTGACAATCAATTCTTTATATTCCTGGGCATGAATGTGGTACTCAGTGTAAACATAAATGGATGGATGGATGGATAGACAGACAGACAGATAGACAAACAAATACATCACTTTGGTGAGACCACCGTATACCAACCCTAGTATTCACTAATATCACACTAGGGAATGCTCTTACTGCACCTCAGGGATAGAGCCCTCACCTAGCATTTTCAAGGTCCTGGGTTTAATTCCCTGGTTTGACTCTGTACCGTTAATGAAGTATAACGATACTATGTGATGTTGGGGAAATCACTCTTCATCTCTGAGCCTCAGAGCCCTCATCTGTAAAATGAAGAAACAAATCCCAGCCAGACTGGCTAGCACCACCTCTCCTTAAAGGGCAAGCACCTGGACACTTGCTTGCCCCAAGGGGCAGCTAGTGAGTGTCAGGGTTCCTGGAGTTGGGAGAATTGAACAGGTGGCACATGAGAGTGTGGCTGAAGCCCAACCCTCCCTCCGTCCCCTCCCCCCTCCCCTCCCCCCCTCCCCTCCCCCTCCCCTCCCCCTCCCCTCCCCATCCCATCCCCCATCCCATCCCCCATCCCACCTCCTGCCCCCCCCCACCCTCCCCACCCCCACCCCCTTAGTCTCTTCTCCCTCAGTCTGAGCTACAGTGAAACCTTAAACGGCCTCCCAGCACTGGCCTCTCCTCCCGGTGCTTTAGCTGCTAGCTGAGTGCCCCGCCTGTACATCTCGCCTTCCCTGGTCTGAGAGTTCAGGGAGGACAGGTTATTTTCTTTTTTACAGAACTCACGGCGCATGGCATGTCCGGGACTGCTTCCAGCACTCTGCACATGAGGCCTCATGCCTGTCCCGTGAGGTCGAAGCTATTGTTAGTCTCTATTCCACGGGTGAGGGAGGGGAGGCATGGAGTCACTCAACACATGACTCAGGCCATAGATGGGAAGTGGCAGCAGCCGGAGTTACACATAGGGAGCCTGGCTCCAGAAGTAAGCATCACGTGGCTTACTTTGGGGGAATGGAAGCTTTATCTTATTTATTTTTATCAAAAACAAAAAAATTTTGTTTTTCTGGTATTTAAAATAAACAAAAAACAAAACAAAACAAAACCAAACAAAAATGTGTAAGCTGGTTATGTTGGTCCATGCTTGTGAGTCCAGCACTGGCGGGGGTGGGGGGGGTGGGGGGGGGTGGGGGGTGGGGGGGTGGGGGGGGGTGTCAAGGGAGGAGGGCTGCCACCTCAAGGGAGGAGGGCTGCCACCTCACAGGAGTGTAGGAGCCGTGGTAGTAGTGAATACCTGTACTCTCAGCTCTGGTGGAGGCAGGAGGCAGGAGAACCCGCAGTTTCAGGCCAGCACCGTGAGACTCGGTCTCAAGTAACAAGAAAAAAAAGTGTTGCTGAGGTGCCCAACACTGGAGCTAAGCTTGGGATAAGACCAGCGTGTCCAGGATCTTCCAAATGTGGGACAAAGGCCGACCAGGGTTGCCATTCATTTGTGGGAAAGGTGAAAGGAGTTGCAAGCTTGTGGCTGTCCCTAGGAGACAGAGGATTCTTCCGTGCTCATCCACAGGGCCCCACAGACCCAGCCTGAAGCTAACCGCAGTCTCCGCCCTCCCAGTAAATAGGCGTCGCTATTCTAGGCAAGGCCCAGGATAAAAATACTTCTATGTTCTGCAAGTTTTTTTTTTTTTTTAAGTCATGAAAATAACAGTGCAGTAAGCTGTCTATTTTTGGTTGGTGCCTGCTGGCACGTGTTCAAAGTCACAGCCCAAATGAGATCTATTTAGAAACAGGTCACCGCACAGTTTGTGGGTGTATCGAGGGGCCTCAGACCTGAGCCTCACGCAGAGGGAAAGAAGCCCAGCCTCTGGTCAGGCCTGAGCATTCCTGTGTGCCCTGCTTCTTAGCCAAGTCCTTAGGGGTGAAGACTCCACTCCAGCCCGAGGAATCCAACCTGAGGGTGGGACTGGGGTGTGGGAATGTTCCCCAACTTCTCTATAAACCGGCTGATCACATGGCTGCATTGCAGCCTGGCAGATATTCCAGTTGGGGCCCAGCATCTGGGACTGGGCTGGGTTTTTCCAGCCTCGGTGGACAAGACGGTGCTCCTGGAGGCTGAGAAAAGATCATCTTTGTTAGATGGCTTCATGCAGATGTGGAGAGAACCTAGGCTTGGGTTTCAGTCTTGGCCCTGGGCCTCCTTGGCAGTGTGATGTCTCTACCTTTTGCTTTTTTCTTTTAGTAAAATGGAGATAATAAAGCCAAGTTTACAAGAAAGTTGGAGGGTTGATGTAGATGGTACATTTTAAAGATTCTGGTTCATACCGGGTGGCTACCCTGGTTTCCTGACCATATGAGCAGGTGTTCTTTTTCTAACCAGTCTTTTAGGGTCACCTTTCAGTAACAACAACAACAACAACAACAACAACAACAACGTGGTGTTATGTGCCAGGCATTGCTCTAACTACTTTCCTTACATAAACACACCTTTTTGCCATAGCAACCCAATGAAACAGGCACTGTATGATCCTCCTCTCACTGATGGGGACAATTGAGGCTCAGAGAGTAACCATTTAGCTTGGTGCTGTGACCTAAGACTGTAGTCGCAGTCCTTGGGAGCTGAGGGTAGGAGGGTCAGTAATTCAAGGTCATACTTAGCTACATAGGGAATTCGAAGCCAGCCGAGGCTACATGAGACCTTGTCTCATAAAAACAGAAACAAACAAGAGGTTAACACTTTATCCACTGTCACACAGCAGCAGGTGGCAGATCCAGGCCTCAAAACCACAGTCACACGTGGCCAACCACAAGCTATTGGTTCTTTCTTAATTATAGCTGGTTTCTTGACCCTTCCACAAGGAGAGGACAAGCACAGTCAGGATAGTTGCAACACACTGGTAACACAAAGAATCTCAAAAGGTCAACCAGTCTCTTTGGTTTTTAACCCTTTGCCTTTCCCAAGCAACAGTACACACCTGACTGGGTATGGTGCAAACCTGTTCCCTTAGCACTTGGGAGGTGGAAGCAGAGTGACTAGAAGGAGTTTAAGGTCATCCTCAGCTACCTCATGAGTTCAAGGGCAGCCTGAGCTGCTTGAGACCCAGCGTAAAACAGGCAAAGGAAAAACAGTGGCGTTTGAGAGATGGCTGATGGCTCCATGGCTAAGAGCACTGGCTACTCTTGCAGAGGACCCGGGTTTGGTTTCCTGCACACCTGTCAGTTACAGGGGATCAGATGCCCTCTTCTGGCCTCCTTGGGTACTACACACATGTGTTGCACATACAGGCAAACACAAACATAAAAAGAAATGAATAAATAAATAAGCAGTAATGAAGAAGAATACTTTAAAAAGATGGACATGGGGGTCAGTAGGAAAGCATTTGATGAGCTCTCCAGGTCCTGGGTTCTATCTCCCGCACCAAGCATAAATGTTATATTGATGTTGATTTGGAAGTGGGGTTGGGGGGGATGGGGTGCGGCCTCAGGGTCTCATGGTGTGTTTTCTCCTATTATGATGCTGCGGATTTTTTCATGTTTGATAGTTTATGCTTCCTCCCTCTGCGACTTTATTCATATCTATGACCTTTCCTTCCCTCACTGCCAGGGGCCTGTCCGGCCTTAGGGGAACAAGCTGAGGTAGAACACAGCTGGACAAAGACCAAAGGACTGATAATCTCTGGCCTTTTAACTCTCTGACTGAAATGGATACTAGAAACTGACGGCTTCTGAAAACTTAACACTCGCTTGCTTATTTGGTGGCTGAAAACCACTGGCTTCTTTTTTCTTTAACTCTCTGTGCTTTATTTTTACTTTATAACTCTCTGTGCTTTATTTAACCCTGGAGACTTAACTCTCAATGTTCTGTGCTTCAATAAGCTCTAACACCTAACTTTTTATGCTTAAATAAGTGCTGGGGGAACTTAACCTTTATCCCTCTCATTACTTGTGGTTAAATAAGCGCTAATATCTGGATGTTAATACATGCTGTTGGGGGCGGTGGTAAGTAAACGGATGTATTTCCAGAGATCCTTTCTCTGGTGAGTCAGTCAGGTGAGAAGCTTGGAGCTAGTTAACTCTTTTTGAACCAGAGAGGAAAAGGAAAGGAAAGAAGTCACTCATATAAGCAACACACAAACCAGGTGAAGCAGATAATGGCTGCACCACCTTTCTTTATTGCTTCCAGACTTTTTATAGCTTAAAAAGTTCTCTATGTAAGAAAGAATTACCTCATAGATAAAATGTCAAAAGGGGAGTTACAGCAGAATATCAATAACAAGTTCAAAGCTGTGTTTCCCACTGTAAGCTCAGTATAAGTTCAGAGTCACAGTTTTCATGGCCTTGCCTTGTCACAGTGCACACCTGTGGCCTCATCCTTGGACCTGAATGTTTTCCCTGAACACAAATTTGTACCAAGCTTATTTCTCTTTTTAATGTAATTATGAAAGCTCATCGTATTTCTTTTTATGCAGCCTTTACTTACTATTTTGAGGAGAGGGGACATTCTATTCTTCATTCTGTTACATCTTTCTAGCACAACAACTAAAACCATATCTTTTTACTTTAAAACTTTCTTTTTAAGAGAATTTGAATCAAATCAGGAATTCTTTAAAATAAATGAATTCATCTAAAGAGTATTAATTCATGAAAGGTCATCTTTATGTTGCTCTGCAGAAAATTTTCTCAATAGGGTGGGCTAATGCCCAGTGTCTTAGTCAGGGTTTCTATTCCTGTACAAACATCATGACCAAGAAGCAAGTTGGGGAGGAAAGGGTTTATTGAGCTTATACTTCCACGTTGCAGTTCATCACTAAAGGAAGTCAGGACTGGAACTCAAGCAGGTCAGGAAGCAGGAGCTGATGCAGAGGCCATGGAGGGATGTTTCTTACTGGCTTGCTTCCCCTAGCTTGCTCAGCCTGCTCTCTTATAGAACACAAGGATACAGCCCAGGGATGGCACCACCCACAATGGGCCCTCCCCTCTGATCACTAATTGAGAAAATGCCTCAGTTGGATCTCATGGAGGCATTTCCCCAACTGAAACTCCTTTTTCTGTGATAACTCCAGCCTGTGTCAAGTTGACACTCAAAACCAGCCAGTACACCCAGGAATCCTTAGGCTATGTAATAGTAACAGGAAAGGCATACCAGTTGCAAGAAGCAATTCTGAGGTTAAGTCTCTTGAGACCTTCTGTCTCAGAGATCACTCATCTTAGACCATGCAAAAAGGTGGACGGACCACCTTTAGGAAGGTCACCTGACAGCCTTGGTCACTCCTCAATGGTTCCTGTCACCCCACAGCACTGGGTGTTGGATTCAGGTTCAGAATGTCAGGCAAGCAAGCTCTCTTCTGGAGAGGTACATTCCAAACCCTGCCTCTTTTTACAACTTTTTTTCTGGTGGGTTCTGGTTTCTGACTGGTAGTTGGAGCTCTCCTATTGAGGGAATGGATCCTTCCTATAGAATTGAACTGCTGCTGCTGTTGTGTATGTGTGCATGTGTTGTTTTGTGTTGTTTTGTTTTGATACAGCATTTCACTATGTAATCCTGGCTGAGCTTAAATTAGATCAGTCTCCCTCTTCCCTCTGGAGTAAAGGCATACACCAGCACTCCTGGTCCTGGAAATTATTTTTTATTTTGGGGAGAGCTGGAACATAGTCCCCCCCCCCACACACACACATAACTCTACAGCTGAGTTGAACAAACTGCAAGGCAGGGGTCAGCACATCCCAAGTGGGATGGATGGATCAGCTTCCAGCTAGAAAAACCTTACTCATTTATTTCATGGGCACTTGTGTTTTATCTGCATGTATGTCTGTGCATCACCATCTGCATGTATGTCTGTGCATCGTGTGCATATCCTGCACCCGAGGAAGTCAGAAGAGGGTGATGGATCCCCTGAAACTGAAGTTATGGATGATTGTAAGCCACCATGTGGGAGCTGGGAATTGAACCTGAGTCTTCTGCAGGAGCATCGAGTGCTCGTAACTGATGAGCCATCTTTCCAGCCCCATACCATATGCTTGACATGATATCATCTCTCTGTTACATATGTTGCAATTTTTAAAAATCCAATTTGGCTTTTGATCATATTTAAGGTAACTTGAAAGTTGACCTCAAAATTATTTTAATTGCGTATTTGTATGTATTTAACACTCCAGAGGTACAAGCAGGTGGATTTCTGTGAGTTTGTGGCCAACCTGGGATATAGAGAGAGTTGCAGGCCAGCTAGGGAAATATGGTAAGACTTTATCTAAAACAAAACAAAGCAAACAACAACAACAACAACAACCCTCTAGTTTTTAATTTTATGGGCATCAGTGTTTTACCTGTATGTTTATGCACCACATGCAAGCCTGATACCTACATAGGCCAGAAGACAGCATTAGATCTGGAACTGAATTTACAGATGGTTATGAATCACAGTGTGTGTGCTGGAACTGGATCTCAGGTCCTATGCTGAGCAGTAGTAAGGTACACATAAGTGCCTCCAGCCCTCAGAATAAACTGAAGAGGGGAAAAAAAGACCAAGGGTTCCCATGGGTGAAAGCAGCTGCCTATGTTCTGAGTTTGATCCCCGGAACCCACACAGTGGAAGAGAGAATCAAGTCCCACAAGTCATCCTCTGACCTCCACAGGCATGTTGACATGCACAAAGGTACACTCAGAAACACACACACACACACACACACACACACACACACGGGGAGGGGGGGGGAGAGGAGAGAGAGAGATGTAATAATAAAACTGTTTCTAATTCCCCAGTACTGAAAATTTAGTTTAGTAGTAGTGTGTACTTAATCCACGAAAGGGCTGTGTCCAAATTTCTAGCGCCTATTCCTTCAATGTCACAGAGCATAAAACAGTTTAAAGATAAAAAGTCAAACCAAAGGCCAGAATAAACATTTGCTACAAACACAGATTATAAGAAGTTAACTTGCTATCATACAAAATATTTCACACATGTTGATAAGAAAAACCCAGGAACACTCCATGGGCAAAGGTCACAAACAGATAAGTCCTGAACGGGGAACATATACGTGGGAAAATACCGACTCCCGTGACTAATCAGACTTACAACCTAAAACACGGTAAAGAACTTTTTCTTTTTTTAATCGCCAATAGGAGACATTTCTAGTATTTTGGGCTGCCAGCAGTGTTTTGCGACTGGCAGGCTCATGTGTTGCGGGTGGCAGTCTGGCTGGTACCCTTAAGGAGACAGGTTAGCAACACAGATCTAAGGCCATAAAAGGGTTTATACCAGTTGATCCAGTTAGTCAGCTTCTCTGTCTTTAGTCTACATGGAAAAAAAGCTGTGGTATGGAGAAGCTATTTGAGAAGGTAGGAGAGGAGCAATTGTGGGGTTCTTCGGAGATGCAGAATTATCTCGTTTCATTACCTCTACAGATAAGGACACCAGACCTCGGTGGAGTTAGGTCTTTGTCAAGGTCATGACCACTTATAAAGGTCAGTTACATGGCTTACGGCTCTTGCAGATCTGTATGGAGGTAGAACGTGGAACCGTAAACAGCTGATCCATCTATCAAACTCTGGGGTCAAAGATGCTCACAGTGAAGGATCCCTAATATTTTTTCAGCTCTGAGCTTTGAAGGCCTTTTTATTGTTACACATGAACCTCAGGATGTACAAACGGGAATGAGCATTTGCCCCTTAGCCTTGGGGCTTCCAGCCAGGAGCAACTTTTGTTTTGAATTTGTTTCGAGTATGTTGGTATTTCATTTGTTGTTATTGCTGTGGGGAAGCAGTGCCAGTGGAGATCAGAGGATAACCTGTTCGAGCTGGTTCTCTCCTTCTACCTTAGAGGTCTTTGGGATCAGATTTAGGTTGTTAGCCTTGGCAGCAAGAGTCTTTACCCACTGAGTCATCTTACTAGCCTAATGATCATTTTGCCTTTGTGTGTGTGTGTGTGTTTGTTATATGTGTTTCTGGAGACTGAACCTTGGGCCTTGTACATATTAAGGTGGTGGCGCATGCCTTTAATCCCAGCTCTTGGGGGGCAGAGGCAGGCAGATTTCTGAGTTCCAGGCCAGCCTCGTCTACAGAGTGAGTTCCAGGACATCCAGCGCTACACAGAGAAGCCCTGTCTTGAAAAAAACAAAACAACAAAACAACAACAACAACAACAATAAAAAAGTGTTTCTTTCACTGGGCAGAGGTGGCACATGCTTGTAATCCCAGCACTCTGGGAAGCTAGGTTTATGAAGTTCTAGGAATCAAATCCAGGACTTGGTGAATGTTAGACCAACAGTACAACTGAGCTAATTCCCTAGTTTCCCCTTCCCTTCCTTTCTTAATTATTTTTATTACATTCATTCCTTCTCCTCCTCTTCCTCCCCCTCCTCCTCTTTCTCTTCTCCAAAAGCTACTTAATAAGGGTCCTCAAATGCTTCGACCCCTTGTCTAGCCTACAATCCAAAGGTAGGGGAGAAAAGATGTTAAATAGGACAAGGGGATGTGGACCTGTTTAGAAGTAGTTCTATGTGGCAATTCCAATCTTCTTTCTTAGGATACCAGCAATCTAGTTCAGTGGTGTCAGGATACTAACAGTACAGTTCAAAGAGTATCATCAAACACAAATCAGCAGTGGTAGCACGATCCAACAGAAACAGCCAGGCCTCCACCAAATTGGCAGGAATCAGCAGGAGCTATAGCCTCCTCCAGTGAAGTAAAAATCAGCAAAGATTTGAGACCACCAAAGCATTGCACAGCCAGCTAGGCAAGCGCTGCTGTTACTATCTGTTGGGTCCTACTTAGACTCTATCCAAATATCATGTGTCCTCTCAGGGGTCTTCATGAGTCTGCATCACATGACATAACCAGAAATAATTTCCACTTCACTTCCCCTTAGCCAAAATCTCACTATATTGCCTAAGATGGCCTTGAACTCTTGATCTTCCCAACTCTGCTTTTCTAATGCTGGAATTTTAGACATATGACAATGAGACACAACATCCAGCCAGATTTCCATGATTGGGTTCTTTGTACAGACCTCCATCTTCCTCCTCCTCCTCCTCCTTCTTCTTCTTCCCAGGACACAGTGAGTCCCTGTAGGACTGACTGAGCATCTCAGCATCTTCAGCAGCTAGTTCAGTCTATGGCTTCCAGCATGAAATCCTTGCTCAGTAAATACCTGTTAAAATTACCTGTGTGGTGGCTATTCCTGGTTGTCAATTTGATTATATCCGGAATGAACTACAATCTAGAATTGGAGGGTACACCTGTGATCCAGATCTTGAGTCTAGAAGACACAAGTTTCTACCCTGGATCTTGGCATGGAGATCTTGAGACATAGTGGCCATGAAAAGCTTAGGCCCAGTCAAGGTAGTAACATACATTAAATCCCAGGAGACTAAGGCAAGGAGATCTGTGAATTCAAGGTCAGCCTGTGACAAAACAAGCCCCAGATCTAGGCAAGGTGGTACCTTAATTTGGGCTACACTTTCTGCTGGAGGTTTACATTCAGGACATTGGAAGAAGGAAGACTCGCTCTTCTTTGCCTGCTTTCACTTACTTGCCAGCACATCTGTTGGAACCTACTTCCACAGAAGACCAGCTGAAACAACTAGCATTATGGGACTGAGCAACTACTAGATTCTCGGACTTCCCATCCACAGCTGTCCAACAAATGATTGGCTGAATCTCAGAAAAGACCTTGAACTTTGGATTTTTAACATTGTTGAGACTGCTATAGACTATGGAGGCTTTGGAACTTGAACTAAATGTATTTTTCATTATGCTATGGCCAAGTATGGCCCCTGTAGACTCACGTGCTTGAACAAGCCTATAGGGGCTAGGAAGTGGAATATGATGGTTTGTGAATGCTTGGTCCAGGTGAAGCCTTGTTGGTGTAGGTGTGTCACTGTGGGTGTTGGCTTTAGTATCCTTGTCCTAGCTGCCTGGAAGTGAGTCTCCTCATAGCAGCCTTCAGATGAAGATGGAGAACTCTCAGCTCCTTCTGCACCATGCCTGCCTAGATGATGCCATGTTCCTGCCTTGATGATAATGGACTGAACCTCTGAACCTGTAAGCCAGCCCTAACTAAATGCTGTCCTTTATAAGACTTGCCTTAGTCATGGTGCCTGCTCACAGCTATAAAACCCTAAAACAACCTGGTTCTAGATAATGGAGAGCAGTATGGAGCTGGGTGTGGTGGTGCAAGCTTGTAACTCCAACATTTGGGAGGGTGAGGCTGGTGGATGAATTCGAGTTCTCCACCAGTCTAGGTTATGTAGAGAGAAACAACCCTACCCCATCTCTAAAAACAAAACAAAACCTAAACAAAAAGAGCTGAGCTGAAGAGTTGGCTCAGGGTTTAAGAGCTCTTGCAGAGGACCAGAGTCCATTCTCAGAACCCGCTTAGCAGCTCACACTGCTTATTAAACTAGTTCCAGAGGATCCAACGCCATTTTCTGGCCTCCTTGGGCACCAGAGATTTACATGGTGCAGGAACATACATGTACACATAAAACATAAACAAATGCATCTTTACAAAAGAAAAGGGAGAAAGCCAGGGTGCTGGTACATGCCGCAGTCCCAGAACCTGCCAAGGAAAGGAAGGATTTACCATTCGAGACCATGCCTGGTGGCAGAGCCTGGGACCCTGTCTCAAAGAAAGCCTCCACCTCTAACTCCCAAGTTGACAGTCTGTGCAATTTCAGCAAACAACACCAGCGTGTCTTTGGCTTTCACCCTCTGGCTTTTGTCCCTGCACAGGAGCAGTCGGCTGGAGCTAAGGATGGACCATTTTAGATGTAGATGCTGGATAACAATAACAATGAAGTAACTGGAAAGGAAGGTTTTGTCATCCAGGGTTTAGTCATCCAGTGAGCCTTGTTCTGTTAGCATTTCTCACAAAGGGAAAAAAGTGCACATTAGGGACCAACTGTATACTCAGTGCTACTCATTTTAGCACCTTTAGAGAGGGGCCTACGACACTTCCTTTTCCTCTTATTTTATGAAAGATTTATTTATTCATCTTTGTGAGTACACTGTTGCTGTCTTCAGACACAGCAGAAGAGAGCATCAGATCCCATTACAGATAGTTGTGAGCCACCACGTGGGTGCTGGGTATTGAACTCAGGACCTCTGGAAGAGCAGTCAGTGCTCTTAACCTCTGAGCCATCTCTCCAGCCCTTCTTCCTTCCTAAAAGAATACCTTGTGTACTTTTAAAAATTGTAAGTAGTGGGTATTAAATGATGACGATGACAAAATGTACTTTGTCTTTTGTTGTTTTTGGTTTTTTCCTTTCATGGTGCTCATGCATACTGAATACACGTACAACCCCTGAGTGCTGCCTTCAGTCCAAGGATGATGCACACATCATTTAATATTTAACAAAGGAAACCTTTACATTCACAATCCCACCTTGTAACCTAAGGATAATTTGTGATGCTTTTTAAAACATTTTTTTAGATGTTGTGTTTATTTTTATGTACAGGTATGTGCACGTTCATGCAGTGTCTAGAGAGGCAAGAGGATCCTCTGGACCTGCAGTTACAGGGGGTTGTCAGCTTCCATATTGGTGTTAGAATCAAACCTAGATTCTCTGGAAGAGGAGCAAGGGCTCTTAACAGAGGAGCCAGATCTCCAGCCTCTTGGGATGCTTTTTTTTTTTTTTTAAAAGATTTATTTATATATATGAGTACACTGTCACTCTCTTCAGACACACCAGAAGAGGGCATCAGATCCCATTACAGACGGTTGTGAGCCACCAGGTGGTGGCTGGAATTGAGTTCAGGTCGTCTGGAAGAGCAGTCAGTGCTCTTAACTGCTGAGCCATTTCTCCAGCCCATGATATAACCCCCCCCCCCTTTTTTTTTCAAGAAAATGAAAGGATTTCTTTGAAAATTCCACTCATACATATGGCTGACTCTGTTTTTCAAAGATGGCTACAGCCATAGCTCCTGCCCCATAGGAACTTAGCAACTACAGAGTTGGTATCTTTGTTTTCTCTTTTTGATACTGGGTATGCTTGTGACCATTTTATCCAGTCCAGAGACAGTAGGTGACTAGTTCACAAAGGACCAGGCTGCTTCTGAGCTGTGTGCTGGCGTTCTGTTCTCCCAGGTGACTTCAGATTGACCCATGCGCTGTGGGTGGTTGCACGTTTGAGCCACAGGGGAATGGATGCTGGCACAGATAGCTGCTGGGACAGATAGCCGCCCCTCCGCAGTTCTGCTTTGCTGTTTTTCATGCCCTGCTCCAGGAAGCAATCTCCACACTATGTTCTTCATTGTTCAGCTCTGCCTCTGCCTTTCTGGAAATTTCCAATTCATGAGCCCCACCCCTGTGGAGGTTTTCCTGAGCCCCGGTAGCAGAGGCCACTCCTCCCTTCCTCCTCTGGTGCCCTCCCACTCACCTGGTGGGGTAACTGTTTATTTACATGGCTGTCTCTCTCCCAGCACCCAGCCCAGGCAGGGCCCACACTCCAAACTCATCTGTGACTAAAATTAACCTTACTGGAGAGGCAAGATGGCAAGGAAGGGCCAGGGCGTGGGTGTCAGACTGGTTATGAGTCTGCCCTCTGTCCTCACCTTGCTGGCCGCATCTCCCGGCTCTCCGCCATCGACATGCCCGCCTTTCTCACAGCATGGTCCTTGCGTGTGTCCTTTCAGCTGCTCACAATGGCCTCTTCTGATCCCTAGTGCCCAGCTTAACCATCATTTAAGGGAGGCTCTCCAGTCCTGAATCTCAGGGTGCACTCTCTTCCCACCTTCCCCTCCATCCCCATCCTCGTCTTCACTAACCTTAGGCTCAGATCCATGGCTTGCTTGGTGGATGCCCATCGGCATTAGCCCCTTTGGGGGACTTTGGCTTGCTTGCTGCTGTGAGCTCCTCTGGTGCCCTCCCACTCACCTGGCTAACACAGGGCTTGACCAGGCATGTACGTGGCATTACATACATATTTAAGATGGGGTTTTCTCTATGTAACCCAGGCTGGTCTTCTGGTCCTCCTACCTCAGCTTCCCGAGTGTTGAGACTATAGGTATACGCCATCATAACGGGACTTTCATCAGATCTTTAACTGAATGAAACAAGGAGAAATGAATGGGTCCAAATCTCTGCTCCACCCTTCCCCATCTTTGTGTCCTTGTGTTGATTATTTACAGTCTCTGAAGGATCCTCAACTGAGGATGAGGCCTTTCATTGGCTGTGTGTTAGAGAGTCTGGAAATGTGCATGAAAAATGAGAAGATGTCATCAACGACAGGTACTATTTATTTTGCTTCTTTCATCTCAAAAGTAACTCTTTTGGAAATGGAGAGAGCTCAGAGGTTAAGAGCACTGGCTGCTCTTCCAGAGGTCCTGAGTTCAATTCCCAGCAACCAGATAATGGCTCACAACCATCTGTGTGTCTGAAGACAGTGACAGTGCATTTTTATTTATTATAAATAAATCTTTTAAAAAGTAAATCTTTTGTATTATTATTATTATTATTATTATTTAAATTTTATATGTATGGTGCCTGAAGAGGTCAGAAGAGGGTATTGGCCCCTCTGGAATGGAAGTTATGGATGTTTCTGAGACACCATGTTGGTACAGGGATAGTCCAGGTCCTCTACAAGAACAGAAAAAAACTCTTTACCTGCTGAGCAGGGTTTCCAGCACCTTAAAAATACTTTTTACCAGGCTTAAAGCTTTCAGTGTCTTCTAAAAGAAATTTTATTGAGCTATAATAAAAAAAAGAAAAGTATACTTATCAATTTTCACATCTAAAAACACCAACGTTGCCACTTCTGAACTGGAGAATGTTCTAATACTGGCAAAGTTGGCTTTAGCCTTCCCTCACCCCTTGCTTCTTCTGAGAAACATGTCCTTTCCCCCTCCTGATCCAACACCACCTATTCTTTTTCAGACTTTACCAGCCCCCACCGCCACACTGCCCCGGCTCCTCTTGCAAGCTTTACCTAATTAACTCTAGCATGCCTACCAACACACGAGGTCTCCAAGGTCATGCACTCCACCAGGGTGTGAGATGTTTCCCAATTCCTCTCTTAGATATATACTCCAGAAAATGAAAAATGGGCATCTAGAGAGATGGTTTAGTGGCAAAGGGCATGAGCTTCTCTGGTGGAGGAACTGAGTTCTATTCCTAGCACCCACAGACGCAGCTCAAATTGGGTAGCTCACACCACCTGTAAACCCAGCTCCAAGGGATCCAACGTCCTCTTCTAGATCCCATAACACCTGCACTGACACGCACAGGTCACCCTCTTACCATATACACATAATTAAAATTAACCTTAAACAAAACAAGTACTTAGCCAGGAGTATTCCTCTAATTCCGGCACTCCAGAAGCAGGGACTGACAAATGTGTCTGAGTTTCAGGCTGGCTTGGTTTTCATAGTGACTTTCAGCCCTGTCAGGACTACATAGTGAAAGCTTGTCTCAAAAATCAAGTCAATGGCTGGGCGGTGGTGGCGCACGCAGGTAATCCCAGCACTCGGGGAGGCAGAGGCAGAAGGATTTCTGAGGCCAGCCTGGTCTACAGAGTGAGATCCAGGACAGCCAGGGCTACACAGAGAAACCCTGTCTCGAAAAAAACCTAAAAAAAAAAAAAAAAAAAGAAAAAAAAAGAAAAAGAAAAAGAACTCAACAAGGCAAGTACATATAATAACCTTTCTAGCACCACCGTTCACTGTAATGGTGAACACGGTACATATAATAATCTTTTTAGCACCACCGTTCACTGTAATGGTGAACATGGTACATATAATAATCTTTCTAGCACCACCGTTCACTGTAATGGTGAACATGGACTGCCAGTTTCACAGGCTCCAGGGGCTCTCAACCTGTGGGACTTGACCCTCTTCTTCACAGGGGCGGTCTAAGATCATAAAAACAAAACAAAACACATTTACATAACCATTCATAACAGTAGCAAAATTACAGTAATGAGGTAGCAACGACACTAATTTTATGATCAGGGTCACCACAACCTGACCTGTTTTTTTTTTTTTTTTTTTTGAGACAGGGTTTCAATGTGTAGCCCTGGCTGTCGACCAGGCTGGCCTCCGAACTCAGAAATCCGCCTGCCTCTGCCTCCCAAGTGCTGTGGGCCACCATGCCTGGCTTAACCTGACCTGTTTTAAAGGGTCACCACATTTGGAAGGTTGAGAACCACTGATGCAGCGTCACCTAGGAGACACATTTCTGGGCGTGTCTTTGAGGGAACTTCTAGATTGGGTTCACTGATATTGGAAGAGCCATGCTGAAAGTAACAGGAATCCATGGGTAGAGGGTCTCAGACAAGAAAAGGAAACAAAACTGCAGGCGGACACAATCACAGCCTCCATCTCCTGCCATCGTGGCTTTCCCACTTGATGGACTGTGTCCTTCAGCTTTCGGCCCACGTAAGAAGCCTCTCCTTTCTTTTATTATTATTATTTAATCTATTTATGTGTATGAGCATTTTGCCTGCATGTGTATCTGTGTACCATGTGTCTGGAACACAGAGAGGTCAGGAAAGGGCATGGGATCCTGTGCAACTGGAGTTATGGGAGGTTGTGACAACCGTGTTGAGAACTGAACCTAAGTCCTCTGCAAGGGCAGCCGGCGCTCTAACCACTGCCTAGTGGCTAACCACTGCCCTTTGGGCCTACCTTCCCTTTTTTTAATCCTGTATCTGTCCATTATCTTATCACAGAAACCAGAAAAGTAACCAATACAAAAGCCAAAAGATGAAGCCGGATAGTGGTGGCACATGCCTTTAGTCTCAGTACTTAGGAGGCAGAGGCAGGCAGATTTCTGAGTTCAAGGCCAGCCTGGTCTACACAGAGAAACCCTGTCTCACTCCTCCACCCCCAAGCCAAAAGACAGAAAGAACCTAAATTTCCATGGTTATCCTAGACAGAAAATCTGGTGTAAACTTATTAAATTAGTTTAGCTCTAAAGAGGAATGAAGTATTAGCACACATGTATTACAGATGAACTTGGAAACAGGCTAAGTGAAAAGACTTAGGCCCCACACTTTATAAATACACACACACACACACACACACACACACACACACATGATAATCTAGAAGTCAAGTCCGTAGTAGTAAAACGAGTATTAGTGGTTGCTGGGGTTGGGAAGCTAGTGAGAAACTGCTTAGTGGGTAATTTTATTTCAGAGTAATGGAAATGTTTTGGAACTAAAGTTGTGGTTACACAACACTGTGAATGTACTAAATGCCAAGAGATGTTTACTTATAGATGGTTACTTAAAAAAAATTGTGTATTTGTAAATGCGGTTGCAGGTTGCGCACGTAGCACCGGGTTCGAATCAAGGTCAGAGGGTAACTTTCAGGAGTCTGTTCTCTCTTTCATCATGGGACCATCAAGTTTTACTCCATGACTTTTTACTCTCTGAGTCACCTTGCAGGTCCTCAAATGGCTACTTTGGAAATACTTACACAGCGGTAGGAGAACGGGAGTCTAAAGGAGGTCAGCCTCAAATTAAGAGGGATACCTTTAATCCCATCACTCAAGAGGCAGAAGTAGACTGATCTCTTTGAATTCGAGGCCAGCCTGGTTTAGAAAGTGAGTTCCGGGACAGACAGGGCTTGTTAGACAAAGAGAACCTGTCTCGAAAAACGACCAATAAACAAACAAACAAACAAATAAATAAAGAACCTATTTCAATGAGAAAAAAAGCACGTTGACAATACACATTGCCCTCCAGGTATCTATTCCACTGGAGCTGTACGAAGGTGAACAGCAGGCTTCAGTTTACCGTGGGCCATATTGCAGAATCGATTTTAACTTATTATTAATTTTTTTCTGAGACAGGGTCTCATGCAGCTCAGCATGACCGTGAACCTCTTGCCTTCACTTTCTAAGCGCTGGGATTACAGGTGTGCGACACCATATTTTTAGTTTTTGGCTAATCTGGTGTGCTACAGTGAACCCTCGATTTACAAAAGAGGAACCTGAGGTTTAATATAGTATGATGGCTTTCCCACAAAACCCGTAGGCCGCCATTCTCCATGGATGTCAACTCAGGAGAGGAAGCACCAAAGCTGGGTCCTGGGTCGTGTGTCATCATGCGCGTCTAGTCCTATGAGGGCCTCACGGGTGGCCAGACCGCGGCTGCAGCCCGCTACCGCAGGCGTCCGACCAGAGACACTCACGGTGCTACTACAGATTTAGCCCCGAAAT
The DNA here is from genome assembly GCF_947179515.1 of Apodemus sylvaticus. NCBI lineage: Eukaryota > Metazoa > Chordata > Mammalia > Rodentia > Muridae > Apodemus > Apodemus sylvaticus. Next base: position 147,313,970 of record NC_067473.1, on the reverse strand, counting down.
GGCGGCCGCCGCGTGAAGCCACGCCTCCGGGGCGGGCCCAGATTCCAGGCCGGAGCGATAGATCCCCGAGCCAAGTTTTAAGCGGACAGCCGAGCCCAGGAGCTCGCGCAGAGGCAGTGAGCCCGCAGCGCCGCAGGTCGTGAAGACGAGTGTCGAGTGCAGAGCTAGCTCGCCGCTGCAGCCTGAGAGCGTCTTCGTCGCGGGTGCTTGTGCCGCCATCTTGGATGGCGGGAGTTAGAACCGAGCGAGCTTGAGGCGGGAAGGCTTCTCTGCTGTTCTCCGCAGGCCCTCAGAGAGGCCAACTAGCCGAGCTTTGGGGCGCGTGCCCTGAGGCGCGGGGCGCTAGTGCAGCGATGCGGGGCCTTCCCGGGGCCCCGTCCCCCGGGCTGGGGACACGCCGAATGTGACCGCAACCGGTTCTCTCAACCACCGCTGTCGCTGCACGACGGGACCCGGCGCTGCCCGGCTCCCTCAGGTAGGCCGCAAGGCTGACGGTGCGGCCACGGGGCGCAGGGTCGGCCAGGCCGCTGTTATCCTGGTGGCGGGCCGGGCGCGGGCCGGGTGTCATGGCCGGCGAGCCAGTTTCCACACCCCTGCTCAGATTTCCTAGTGTTTCTCGGAAACGTGCCAGCGCCTCTCCGGTGCCCAACGAGCATTCCTCTTATTTTGGCAATGGGGGAAAAATCCTCCCAGAGCTGCCCAGTGTCTGTGTTGTCACTGGGATGGGCTCGTTCTTTTTCTCTCGGGCTGCAGAAGTGGGGGGAGCCCGGCCTTGCACCTCCTCTCGGGCTGCTTCGCTTAAGTGACACCCTTTTAGGGAAGACGAGAGGAATCGGGGAAGGCAGCGAGAAACCGGTCAGTGCCCCATCACAGAGGCGTGTGACCTCGCTCGGGGCTTCCAAATGGGAGGCCTGAGATGCTCGAGATCGGGAGCCCGGCTGCCTTTTGTGTGAAGCGACAGCCTCCCAGGCTCTGCAGAGCCGGTGGATGGATGCAGAATTGGGACACCATGGGAGGCGAGGTGGCTGTGTTCATTCATTGTTCTCTCTCCAGGGCCCAGGGTGTGCCTCTGATTTTCATTCTTTGTTAGGAGGGACTGTCGGATCTCTTCTCTACGGTTGAGACGTAGCCGGGACCTGGGGAATGGGTCAGATCTGTGTATAGAAGTGGGAAATGTATTCAGGGCACGTCTGGAGGATGCCTGCATTGCGTCCTGTGGGGTCTGTGGAGATTGAGCTCCCGGGGCGTGAAAACAATGAGCGGCGATAAGGCTTGCTTTCCCAAGTGTTCTTGGGACTTAGAACAGTTAGGTGCAGAGCAGAGAATCCCCGAGGTTCCTTGCTTGCTTCTGCGCGGAGTTTGAAGGAGGACTGTTCCGCCAGGTGAGGCAGAGGGGAGGACATTGTCAGCGAAGGGAACAGCTGGCACCAAAGCACAGAGGCATAGCCTGCGGGAGTTGGGATGATTTGGGGGAGCAGCTACTAAATGCAGGAAGGCAGACGTCAGGTCTAAAAGGAAAATTGATTGCTTGTGAAGGGTCTGTGTGATGGATAGTGGTGAACTAGTTATTAACTTCAGGTTGCAAATGTTTAGTTCTTGCAGTTTGCTGCTTTGCCCCCCTCTCGCTATGGTAGTGAACAAAATTTACCTTGTTAAGTCTTGCTAACCAGTTTTGGTAATTGATAGAAAATGTTTAGTGCTTATTTGGAGATACCCTTGCAGCTATTTCTAAGGTTATATCTGCCTACAAAAACATACTTCATAAACGGTAGTATTCTTTACTAACTCTTGAGTTTTAAATCGCTGCTGACCACGTAAAACACATTCCTCAAACATACAGAAATTGGCAGATTATAGAAAGCACCCGAAAAAGTGTGGCATGAAAGTATTTTTAATTAACCCTGTTTATGTAGTAGATAGACTCTTTTCTTTGGACTGAGCCCCCAGGTTGCAGATTTGTTAAGTCTCCAGCCCTGTGAACATTATTCTTCTAAAATAGCTCCTTTGATAAAAGCTTATGCTGAAGTGGCTATGTAGAAGTAAATAGACATCAGGGGCAGTTTCCAAATCTTTGGTGTTGTGAACCACTGAAAAACACTGAGGTTCTTTGATTTGTTTTTACTCTTATCACTTCAAGGGCTAAGTAAGCCGTTTAAAATCCAGCAGCAACATTTGACCTAGCTTGAGACTGGGTACTTGGAAAAGTAAACCTGCTGATGTTTCTGTTCTGAAGGCTTATCTTTAGGTCTGCAAGGCTGTGCTTGTGCCCTGAAGTGGGATCGGCCTGCTTTGTTACGGTCTTGTCAATAGTTGAAAGAACCTTGTATGTTTGTGAAGTAGAGGCTTGGCTGAAAGGCTTTTGAATGCAGTTTAAGGGATTTGGCCCAGTAGTAAAAAGACTGAGAACCTTTTACTTATGACAAAAAGTATACAAAAATTAACAATGATACTGCATTACAAGTGCTCTGAACCCAGCTGCTTTTGGCTTCAAGTCGGTTCTCTGATGATTAAACTACTTGACAGTTTTTGGAAGTTAAATTTAATAATTGCAGAATCACTAAATATTTTTAATAGAAATATAATGACTAACTTCAGATTGCTCTTTTAGAAAGTCTGTTAGTGAATGTTTGATTATTTAATGTTAAAATTCAGACAAAACTTTGTTACTCACCTGCTACCTGAAACCATGAAAGAATGCTTTGGTTTGCTTGTTAGGCTTACTAGTAATAATCCTGATCTTGGGGGGAGCTTGTTAACTAAACAGCATACCTTAATGTTGACTTGTAGATCATAATTTAAATATTGTCTCTGCAAGACAGTGAACAAATCTAACTGTGAGGTGAAACATAAAAATCAAGCTTCAACTTAAAATTTTGTTGTGTTACTTTTCTAAAGTTGTAAGAAGACCATAAAAAATCAGGGTCTCCCACTCTTGAAAAATCAGAAACGTTGGGGTTTCCTTCTTTTTTTCTTGTTTTTTTTTTGGGGGGTGGGGTAGGGGCTGGATCTCATTGTATAGTCCTTGGATGACCTGGAACTCATGGAGATCCCCCTGCCTCTGCTTCCCAACTGTTAGGATTAAAAGTGTATATTCTTTAGGCGGATGTTGAGGGGTTTTTTGTTTTGTTTTGTTTTTGTTTTTGATATGTGTACACATATCAAAAACCTTGCTAATTGTCATCAGGTTCAAAATATACACTAAATATTTACATCAAGATTCTACTGATATGGGGTAGGTCTAAACTCTTGTCTGTAATCCTAGGATAGTAATGTCAGATTGTTTTATTTTGGCCTTCAAAGTTGAGTAAAAAGTCTTTAATTACTCATTAAAATTGGCACTTAAATTTTGTAGTGTCTGAGGCATTCTGTTACTTCTTTGCTCCCAGGATTATTTATGTAGCTCTCGGTGATTTAATTTTAGTTTTTTTAAAATTTTAATTATGCATGTATGGATATTTTGCTTGCATATATGTCTGTGAACCACATATGTGCCTGGTGCCTTGGAGGTTAGAAATGGGCATCATCGTCTGGAACTGAGTTACAGACAGTTGTGAGCTAGCATTGAGTGGATACTGGAAACTGAACCCAGATCTTTTGCAAGATGGTCTTTTAACTGCTGAGCCATCTCTATAGCCCCTTAGTGGTTTTTGTTGTGGTGATTGCTTTTATTTTATTTTATGTTATATATTCAATTTTTTTTTAACTTTTATGTACATGTGTGTATGTTTGAGTGCCTGAGTGTATGCACAGCAATGTCTGCAGTGTTAGTGGAGGTCTGAAGAGGGCATCAGATCCTCTAGAGTTGGAATTACAGGTAGCTGTGAGCTGTGTGGGTTCTGGAAAATGAACCAGATTTTCTGCAAAAGCAGTAAGTACTCTCAATTGATGAGCCATTGTTCCAGTCCACTTGTTGTTTTTAAGTACATATTCTCAGGGCTGGAGAGATGGCTCAGCAGTTAAGAGCATTGTTGGCTTTGCAGAGGACCTGGGTTTGGGTGACTAAGCACCCACATGGGGGTTTACAACTGTCTGTAATGTACCTCCAGTTCCAGAAGATCTGGCACCCTCTTGTGCGTCGTGGACACAAGGAACCACACGATACATATACATACATACATACATACATACATACATACATATATGTGTATATGTGTGTGTGTGTGTATATGCAGGCCAAACACCTAGACACATAAAATACAAAAATGTATACTTGTATTAAATAAATCTATGTAGACAAGGCTAGCCTCAAATTTGTGATGCTTCTGTTTCCGTTATCCTGAGATTTGGGATTACAGGTGTGTGCTGCAACACTTAGTGATTTCAAATGCTTGAGTTCTGAAATTGTTCTGAGAATCTCAGTTTAACTGAAGGAAATTTCTTGTGGATGGTATTTCTTTGTTATTTATTTAGCTCGGTGCAGGCTATTTGAAGGTTTTTTTTTTTTTAATTGCTCAGTGTGTTAATTGGCATTGCATTTCAGTCAGTGTACATAGTATATCTTGAAGAACACTTGACACAGTTTTATTTTTAGACCAGGTTCTAAAGGATTTAGCTGGGCGGTGATTAACAATTCTAAAAGAGCTATTTTAGAATTTGCAAACCCTCGTGATTTAGCTATGTTTACATTTTTGGTTAAGGAAGGGAAAGCAATGAGAATGTTTTAAGCGAACTCTTTCTTATATGGCACATTCCTTCAGCGAAGGGGTGTGGTCTGTGTTGTGTAGAGTCACCGTCCTCTGTTTCTCTGTCTCTCTGTCTCTGTCTGAGACAGGGTCTCTTTGTGGTTCTGGCTGTCCTAGAACTTTCATACAATGTAGACAAGGCTGGCCTGAACACACAGAGATCACCTGCTTCTGCCTCCCAAGTGCTGGGATTAAAGATATGGTGACGATGCCCTGCTTCATCTTCCTTTGTCTAACTAGTTTCTAATTTATTGTCAACCAGTAGCAAGAATAAGCACTTTGACTTAACTCTGGTTGAGTCAAGTTCTTCCCTCTTTATTTCCTTCCATCCTACTATGAAGTAAAAGTTCTCTCTGATTTTTCTTTGACTCTGTAATGACACATGATGTTTGAGTTTTTATTTTCTGTTTTTATGGGTACAGTTCTGGGAATTAAACCTAGGGCTTTAAGTGGACCAGGCAAACATTGCCATTAACACTGCCAGTCTGTTTGCCTTTCTTCAACCCCCCCCCCCACCCCCCAGATAGGGTTTCTCTGTATACCCCTGACTGTCCTGGAGCACACTCTGTAGACCAGGCTGACCTCGAACTCAGAAATCTGCCTGCCTCTGCCTCCTAAGTGCTGGGATTACAGGTGTGTGCCACCACTGCCCGGTGGAATTTTTTATAGTGCTAGGTTTCCATAAGACTCTTTTGAAAGGTACTTCTTATGCTCCCTCCTGTACCCTACTTCCTGTTCCTACCCCAGTTTAACCCTTCCTGTTCCAGTATTCTCCTTTAAACCTTCATTCCTTTATATAGTTGGTCATGAACTTGCTATGCTTCCCAGAATGGCCTTGAACTTCTAATTTTCCTGCCTCTACCTCTCAGTTGGTGGGATTATAGACATGAGCCCTCACATCCAGTTAATGTGGTGCTAAGTATCAAGTCCAGAACCTCCTGCCCCAGGTTTAAAGGTGATTTTTAATTTAATTTATTTACTTTGCATATATGAACGTTCTATGTGCATGCATGTATGTGCATCCTGCATATGTCTGTCAGGTTCCCTGGAACTGGAGTTATGGATGGATGGATGCATACACAGAATCATCCTACCATGTAGGTGCTGGCAATTGAATCTGGGTCCTCTGTAAGAGCAAGAAATGGAGCCATCTCTTTAGCTACTTAATTTCTAAATTCTTGAGATAGGGTTTCATGTAGTCTACACTGGCTTTGAATTCATTATATAGCCAAGTCTAGCCTTGCTCTAATCCTGTTTCAGCCTCTCATATGCTAGGATTACAGGTGTTTGTTTATGAAAAGTTATTATTATTTTAAGATTTAGTTATGTGCATGCATGTGCCTATTGGGGTACATGCATGTGAGTGCAGAAGCCTAAGGAATGTGAGAGGCTCTGGATTCCCTGGAGCTGAGTTACACACCTGACACAAATGCTGGAACTGACTCAGATCTTCTGCAAGAATAGCAAATACTCTTAATTACTTACCCATCTGCCCAGCACACGAATGAAGGTCAGAGGACGCACTCTATTCTTTCCTAGAAATTGAATCCAGATCATCAGGCAAGCACCTTTAACCACTGAACCACTTGCCAGCCTTAAAAGCTGTTTTTAAAAGTACAAGTAGATGCAAGCACTCATTGTGAATGGTACAGGGTGATGAGTGCAAGTTGTTCCTGTGAAGGATTTGTCTGGTGGAGGAGCTTCGCCGAGCGAACATACTGCTTGTTCTTGCTCCTGACCTTTTGCTTTATGACCTTTACTGTATAGTCATTTGTGAGTCATCTTGTTTGATAATATACCCCAATGACTGATTTCTTCTTTATGTTTATTTATTGATATTTGTGAGGCTGAGGGACCAGGCTGTTTGAGAATGAATTGAAATGCCAACATCTGATACTACTTGTTTTATAGTTTGTTCTCTCTCTCTCTCTCTCTCTCTCTCTCTCTCTCTGTGTGTGTGTGTGTGTGTGTATACATGTGTACCTGGTGAAGGTCAGAGGACAATTTGCAGGAGTATATTTTCCTACCAAGTGGGTTCTCAGGATCAAACTGCGTTTATCACCAACACTGAGATTATATGTGGATTTTTTGAGAAAAGATCTTTTGTAGTTCAAGTTGTCCTGCAACTCTGTAGCTGAGATGATCTTGAACTGATCATTTGGCCTTCATCTTTGGAGTGCTGGGATTTCCCATGTTTTACATCATAGTTCTGTTGATTATGTGCTCTGTGATGAGGAAGAATATCATGGTGGTAGGAACATGTGGTGGAGGCTACTTGCCTCATGGTAAACAGGAAGCAGAAAAAGAGGCCTGGGGACAAGTTATAGCCCCTAACAACCTGCCGTTGGTCCCTAAAGTTTTCAGACTTTCCCAAGAGAACACCACTAGCTGTAAAGTAAACCTCACTGTAAGAGTCTTTCAGCAGACATGGACGCACACTTCATATCCAAGCCATCACAGTTGCTTCCTTTTTCCTTTATATTGATATAAAGTTCTGGCTAAGTAGCCCAGGCTGACTTCAGACTCTCATTTTTTGAGCTCATGTTCCTCTTGACTTAGCTTTCTAAGTTCTGGGATTACAGGTGTAATATAATAGCATTTGCATGAGAAAGGCTAAACAATTTCATAAAAATTATTATTGTATAGGACAACTTTCAGGAGTCAGTTTTCTCATTTTATGATGTTGAAACTGGGGATTGAACTTGGGTAGTCAGGCTTGGCAACAAGTTCCATTACCTGTGGATCTGTCTTGCTGGTCTGAGAAGGGTTAATTTTTCATTCATTCACTTATTCACCTATTTATAAATAGGAGCTCACTTTGTATCCCTTGCTGGCTCAAATCTTGCAGTGTAGAACAGACTGACTTTGAACTCAGAGATCCACCTGCCTTTGCCTCCTGGGTGCTGGGACTGAAGGTGTGCATTACCATTCTGCAAAAGACTGATTTTTAAAACTACTTGCTGTGTATGTAAGGTTTGCCACAAAAATGTCTGATTTTAATGTGAAATGAAGTCATTAGTGTTTCCATCTGGTGAGCCTGAGTGAGATAACAGTGGCTTTTGCTGCTCCCCTTCTCCCCAGACTTAGTCATTTTAGCTTCTTATTGTGGGCGTCAGACTTTGCACCTTGTACATTTTGGTATGTATTGGCAAATGCTTGACTTTGTAAATGATTGCTCATCTAAAAATTATTAGTTACTACCTAAATGAAGAAGCAATTACTGATTTGGAGATGAAAAGAACAGCTGAGTTTAAAAACAGTTCAAAGAAAGCCAGAGTTTGGTCTGTACCGTTGACAGTCTCAGCAGTCAGTCTCTGAGATAGAAGGATCACAAGTTCAAGACCAGCCCGACCTACACAGTGAAACTCAAGATGAGTCAACTAACCAGCCAGCCAACCAGCCAGCCAGCCAGCGGCTAACCAGAACAGTTCAAAAGATTCAAAGAGGATAATGAAAAAACTCATTTTGTGATGAGAGTTAAAAATGAAATTGGTCCCAGGCATCTTTTACTGTGGAAATGTTTCTGAACTAGCTCATACTCAGTTTGCATTTTAAACTCAGTTACACTAAAGAACAACAAAATCTGCTTCTGATTCTTGGGTAGCTAATGCTTGCTAACATTTAGAAGGGTAGACTGGTCCATTTCTTTATGTAAGCCTGTGTTGGCTAGTCATCTGATGAAGTCACCAGTTTGTGGCCAGAAATTGAGAAAGAGTTGATGAGGAAACTCAAAATATTGACACATACCGACCACCTTGCAGTGCATGAGACTGCCCTTTTGGACTGGTTGAGAAACTGTAGCATAAGCCTTGTGCAAACTAGACCATTGCTGTTCTCTAGCTGGGATGAGATGAGAATCAGAACAGCTCATGTCTGCTCAGCAGAAACTTTGTAAGCCCCCTCCACCCAGAATGTTGTATGCTCAATTGCATTGGTATTTTCAAACTAATTACTAGAGTTAATGCTTCGTAGGTGTTCAGGTCCAGAAGATTTTTTTTTTTTTATTTTATTTAGTTAGGCTCCATTAAAAACCATTTTTTATTTTTAGTTGTATTCATGTGAGTTCAGGTGCCTGTAGAGGCTAGAGGTGTTGGATCCCCCTGGAGCTGGGGTTACAGGTGGTTATGAACTGTGGGTGTTGGGAATTGAGCTCAGATCCTTCAGAGAAGCAGGGTGTGCTCTTGGCCAGAACCTTTTGCTCCAACTCTATTTAGGCTTGTTTTTTTTTTTTTTTTTTTTAATTTTTGGAGCAAGTTTCTGGCTGTATAACACAGGTAGGCCTTAAATTCAAGATTTTCCTGCTTCAGCCTCCTAGTATTGACAGTTTAATTTGGGGCCAGAGTGGGAGGATTTATCTCTTATAGTATTCTTTTTAAATATGTAATTGTTGTGTTTTACGTGTATGAGTGTTTGTGTGCGTGTATGCCTGTGCATCACAAGTGTGTCTGGTGCCCACAGAGGCCAGAAGAGGGTGTCAAGAACTGAGTTACAGTTCTTGAACTGGGTGTCTGAACTGGAGTTACAGACAGCTGTGAGCTGCCATGTTGGTGCTAGGAGTTGAACCCAGGTCCTCTGAAAGAACAGCAATGTTCTTAACCCCTAAGATATTTCTCCAGCCCCTTTGTTTCTGTCTATCTGTCTGTCTGTCTTCCTCTTCCTCCCCCTCCCCTCCCCTGTCCTCCCCTCCTCCCTCCTTCTCCCTCTCCTGGGCCTGGAACTTATTTTGTAGACCAGACTGGCTTGAGCCCAAAGAGCTCCACCTCTTCTGGCTTGCCTGACTTATTTATTTATTTTTTGATACTTAATCATTTTTATTATCTAAATTATTCCTCATTTGCTAGGAAATGAAAAGATTTTTGATGAGGTGACAAATTGTGGCAGAGAAGTATTTTGAAAGTTGGTTATAGGTAGTTTAGAAGCGCATTGATCTCCTTCATAGGTTTCGACAGTGTGTCTAGATGGAGTGTCTAGAATTATTCTAAGGGGTCTTTAAAATATTTACTTACTCATCTACCTACCTATCTTCCTATTTATGTATTTATTTATTTTGAGACAGGGTCTCTCTGTGTTGCCCTGTCTGTCCTGGAAATCATTCTGTAGACCAGGCAGGCCTTGAACTTAAGAGGTCTGCTTGCACTCCTGAGTGCTGGGATTAAAGGTGTGTGCCACCACTGCCCAGCAGTGTTCATTATTTTAAAATTATGTGTCTCTGTGTAGGTTGTCAGTGCAGGTGCTGGTGGGCGCCTCGAGGACATTTGATCCTCTGGAGCTAGAGTTTCAAGTGGTGGTGAGCTACCTAACAGGGGTGCTGGGGCTAAGCTCTAGTCCTCTACAAGAGCAGCAGCAACTGATCGTAACCACCGAACCAGCTCTTCAGCTCCCAAAGAGCCTTTTAAAAATTTTGAGAAGCAGAGAGATGGCTCAACAGTTAGAGAATACTCTTCCATAGGATGAGGTTTGACTCCCAGCACCCACCCGGTGTCTCACAACCATAACTCTACTCCCAGGGGAATCCAATGCTTTCTCTGGCTTTCATGGGTGCATAGACATAGATTCAGGCAAAACACCATACATATAAAAATAATTAAAATAATTTGGAGATAATCTGCCATCAGGAATAGGCACGATGCTGTATAATTGATACAGAGGATATACAGAATTCTCCAAGTAATGTGAGCAGGTGGTTTATAGGCGCATAATTAATTGATCAGCCCTTATTTCAGAATGTGGAGCTTTTTTTGAATAGGTAACATTGTTAGGTAGCAAACTCAGGAAATCTACTCAGGAGGTAGAAGAGCAACTTACATTTCTGATTAATAGAGCCATCATTGCTTCTATAACAAAGAACAACGGCCGTATCACTTGGTAGCTTATGCTAACAGTTTGCTTTCTCTGTAATCGTAAAAGACTAAGAAACATGTCAGGCTGCATAGATGGTTGTACTGGAATCCCAGCAATGGAAGTGAAGGAGGGAGGATTGGTACTTCAAGGCCAGCCTGGGCTAGACAATCAGGCCCTGTCTTAACTGCAAGAGCTGGGCATGTAGCTCAGTCGTAGGGCACTCACCCTGAGCTTATTTTCCAGCTCTTGGGTTGTGGGGCACAGCATGGTGAGTGACATTAGAAGAGAATGTACATGCCAAGCAGAAGAGAAGCAACACAAGTATCCTGCCAGAAGTACACTTAGCTCTTATTACCTTATTTTGTCTTCTGCTTTCAAGCCGAGGAGAAACTGGCCACAGCATGTAACATTATAGCACAGTTGTAACTTTAGGATGGTGCCTAGTTTGCCCACAAGGAGGAATTGCTTTGTTTTGACTAACCTTTAGAACTAGTCATGGTTTGTAGTTCATCAGTGTTGTAATTACAAGGGGATTTATTTTACCCAACCTACATTTATTACCACCTATGGGGAATTTTTTTTTTTGGTAATGAAGATAAAAAAGAATGTACACAATGACTTAGTAGAAATTTTAGTGTCTTCAGTATATTTGCAGATTGTTAGCTGAATAAACAGACGTTCATGATTTTAATGTATCTTTCATTTAATGGCTAAGAAGGAAGGACCAATTAGAAAAGCTTCAGAGTATGACTGCTAAGAGAATTACAAATTGCTAATGATATGTAGTCTGTAGTTTGTTCTTTCACACATCCTACACATCATTTATAAATTACTTCGAAGTAGTATAATACTAGCATCATTACATAATAATTACCTCAAGTCCAGATTTATATACAATTTATATAATTTAATTCAGTATTACAGTAGATCTGTAATGTAAAGCCCGAGGACCTGATTTTTTTCTATATATTCATTGTGCACAGTACTGATTTCACCTATTTGTTTTTTTTAACTCTTTAAGTTTTTATCTGCTCTTTTTAACTTTTTTTTGTTTTTGTTTTGTTTTTGTTTTTGTTTTGTTTTGTTTTGTTTTGTTTTGTTTTGTTTTTTTGTAGCCCTGACTGTCCTGGAACTCACTCCGTAGACCAGGCAGGCCTCGAATTCAGAAATCTGCCTGCTTCTGCCTCTGCCTCTGCCTCTGCCTCTGCCTCTGCCTCTGCCTCTGCCTCTGCCTCTGCCTCTGCCTCCCAAGCGCTGGGATTAAAGGCGTGCGCCACCACCGCCTGGCTAACTTTTTTGTATTCTTTTTCAGCTGTAGATAATTAAACTTCAGGCCTTATCCATGCTAGGCAAGGTCTTGACCATGGAGTTATTTCCTAGTCCAAAATTTTACTTTTTCTTCATCTAAAGAAGAGATAAAAATACTTGATGATGATGCTGATGATGGTGGTGATTTGAAGCAGGGTCTCACTATGCAGTTCTGGCTGGTCTGTAACTTAACCATAGATCAGTCTGGTCTTGAATCAGAGATCTGGCTGCCTCTGCTGGGATTAAAGCCACATGCCACCCATGCTTGATTCATTCTAACAGTACTGTGAGATAACGGAGAGAACTAAATAAACTGATTTCTGCAATTCTGAGTTTCTCTTTATTGATGAAGACTTTCTACAGTTAACACTGACCACATAGTGTATTGTTGTATTCTCAGAGACTAGGGGTTTTAGTTGGTTTTTTTTTTTTTAAAGATTTATTTATTTATTATATGTAAGTACACTGTAGCTGTCTTTAGACACTCCAGAAGAGGACATCTGATCTCATTACAGATGGTTGTGAGCCACCATGTGGTTGCTGGGAATTGAGCTCAGGTCAGGGACTGGAAGTTGGCTCAGTAGTTAAGAGCACTCACTGCTCTTACAGAAGATCTGGATTTGGTTCCCAGCATCTACATGATGGCACACACTGTCTGAGTTCAGTTACAGGAGATGTGGTACCTTTTTGGCCCCTGCAGACACTGCACACAGATGGTACACATACATACATGCAGGTGAAACACTCGTACCCATAAAATAAAAATATAAAACAAAATTATTTAGAAGATTTCCAGGCCAGCCTTGAACTTATTCTGTTGCCCAAACAGGCAGGCCTTATACTCATCCTTCCGCCTTGTGTCCTTTCTCTCTATTCTCTCTGCCTTTATTTCTATCCTTTCTGTCTCTCCCTTTCTTCCTCGTGCCAGGGATTGAACTGGCTTGGGCAAGTACTGTGCCTTTGTGCCACCTTTTTTTTTCCCTAGCTTGCTTTATTTTTATAAAGTGGATTTTACTTATGTATTATGTGCGTGCGTGCATGCATGAATGCTGTAGTATGTACAGAGAAGTCAAAAGACAACTTTCAGTCATTTCCACCAAGTGGGTGCTGGAGATAGAATTCAGGTTGTCAGGTTGGTGGCAGCCACCTTTACCAGTTGAGCCATCTCACCAGCCTTGTTTCTTTGTATTAAAAATGTATTTATTTTTCTTTTCTTTTCTTTCCTTTCCTTCCCCTTTCCCTTCCCCTTCCCCTTCTTCCCCTTCCCCTTCCCCTTCCCTTTCTTTCCTTTCTTTCTTTTTTTTTTCCTGGTCTGCTTCAGCTCTGCTTGCTAAGAACTTATTTATTTTTCATTCATGTGAGTGAGGGTACCTGTGTTACTGTATAATACATACGGGTGATCAGAAGAAAAATGTTGGACTTCCTAGAACAATAGGTGCTTGTAAGTGACAGATGTGGGTGCTAGGAATTGACCTTGGGTCCTTTGGAAGAGTAGTAACTCTTAACTGCTGAGCTATCTCTCTACCCACCTATCCTCAACTTTATTTTTTAAGATGTGATCTCATAGTATAGCTCAGGTTTGCATATAACTTACTATGTAGAACCTATCCCCTTTCAGTTTCATGCTTTTAAATGAAAAAATATTTGAAGAAAAACACAAGACCTTAGTCTCATGTATCCAGGCATACCTAGAACTTCAGCTGAGTATGACTTTGGGCTTCTGATTGCCTTCCTCTGGAGTGCTGTCCTCTCCATCCTGGTACTAAGACCTGGGTGGGTTTCTTAGTGTGAATGTAATGACTCATTTGCTGAGGCATTTTTGGAGGAAGTTTAGAAATGGCCTCGTATATACAATATTTAGTGCTTGTAGAAGTGTCCTTACTTAGGAAGGACACTTAATAAGATTTGACTGCTTCTCCTAAGCAGAGTCAAGGAACAGCTCAGAATGAAGCTCACGTCAAGCCTTGCAGTTGCTTTTGAACCCCGCCCCCTTTCTTTTTTTGATGGACTATCACTTTGTTGCCCTGGCTGGTCTGCAGTTCTATGTAGACCATAGCCTCCGACTCGCAGACCCCCCTGCTTCTCGATTGCTGGGTTTAAGGCTATGTACCACCTGCCTGCCTTGGACTCCTTCAGCAGAAACATTTAAACTTTTGGTTCCTGTAGATTTAATTCTGGAAAAGCCTCTGGGATTAGTCAGGGTCATTAGCATTAGTTATTTTTACGGCAGTGAAAAGGAATTTGCTCTGACTTTTTAGGAGAGGAGCTATTCAAAAGCACCCATAAGAAAGGTTGTGTGTTCCTCCAGACCATCCTTCAGATCCTCTGTTGGGGACCCCAAGCCCAGTCCAATAGTTGGTTGCTAGTTTACAGCCCCATGGGAAGAAAAATGACTTCGGACACCCAGACAACCCAAGACTCCCAGGGACTGAACCATCAACCAAGGGGTACACATGGTTCCAGCCAAAAATGTGGCAGAGGAATGCTTTGTTGGGCATCAGTGGGAGGAGTGGTCTTTGGTCAGGTAAAGGCTCAATAGAAGCCCCAACAAAGGGAAACGGACGGAGTAGGGGGGTGGGGGGTAGGGAGGTGGGAGTGTGTTGGGTAGAGGGGCATATACATGGAGGCAGGGGGTGGGAGGAGGGGTAGGGAATCTTTGGGGAGGGGGACTTTTGGGAGGGGGAAATTGGGAAAGGTTTTACCATTGGCAATGTAAATGAAGAAGATAATAATAAAAAAAAAAAAGAAAGGTTGTGTGTGCTTCAGGGAGGCTCTCCTCTGTAGGCGGTGTGCAATAGCCTTGCTGGGCTTGAATGCCTTCTGTCAGTCTCTAATGTGAACCATTTACCATAAGTCTCAGGACTCAAACTACTTAAAACAATACTGTAAGTTCTGGTAGTTACATTTTAGTAATTACAGTCTCCCTAGATTTATTTCTCTTGAAGGTGTTTGAAGCACATTACACTTCTTAGTTAATCTTGCACCTTGCGTATGAACTTGCTTTCTTATATTTTCTAGCATCATGTAATAACTCAAAAGAAAACCAACAAGATCCTCCCAGGACCTTTAATAGTTCGTTTTCTAAATTATTCCCTCCCCTCCCCCACCTTTTAAGTTGAGATACTCAGGTAGACCTCAAATTCACTATGTGGAAAAGAATCAACTCCTGATCCTTGTGTTGTCCCTTTACTTCCCAATACTGGGATTAACTATACCACTGTGCCCAACTTTGTTTACTTATATTTTTACAAAAGATTGATTTATTATGTGTATGTGTTTGTGTGAGTCTTTTGTACCACATGCCTGTGAGTGCCTATGGA